>NC_090926.1:1180465121-1181085538 GCF_040938575.1 Ambystoma mexicanum
AGAACAGGGCTAGAGCATATCTGTGGATCATTAGTATATACCGGGCTTGGGGTTGGATCATTGCCCAAGGGACACCAAGCTGGCAGTACCCTGGGTGTCAGCTGGGAAGACAGTCCAGCATCGGTGTGTCTATGCTTAAGCAAATGTAAATGATCAAAACCCCCACTGTTGCACCTATTGGAGTAGAAGGGCCAAGAGAGACATACTTTTTTATCTAGTTCGGCCATTACTGCCGGTGCCATCATGCACGTATCCGATAGTGGTTTGAATGGGATCTGCGATTCACACACCAGAGCGCTAGACTGAGGGAATTGTTCTTGGATACACAGGAAGCTCTGCTGAATCGACAAATCTAAATCATGTGTGGCATTGATAGGAAAAGAGTACCTATCTCGTTATCCTTCTTGAGGGGCGTGCACCTGCGCTTGCATATAGGCCAGCACAAAATTCATTTCAAGCTTACTCTTAGGGTCAGAAGCAAGATGTGAGTCACCCATTCCTAAGCCATTTGGCATTGAATGGGTTGACGTTGTGTTAAGGGTTTTTACATCAGAAGTGGAGGCAGACGCTGCACCAGTGATTTTATTGGGTATCATGTCCCTTTTTGGTAATGCTTTACGAGTCCTACCACTCCTTAGGGTGCCCACCATACTATGGGTATAGTCTATTCAGGTCGCCCGGAGTAGTGCTCGCAGTTATCGGGCAGGATCTACTTTTCCACTTTAAACAGGACCACCGTATCCCTAACAAACAGTTTCAGACAGCCTCAGTCAACCAACTTCCGATTTAGGATGGTACTTATTAAAATTTTGGGCAGCAGTTAATTCTAGCATATCATGGACATACCCCATAGATTCTATTGTTACGGAATGCATTCCAGATTAAAATACAGTTAGACAGTCTTTCCTCATCACCAGTAGCGCGAGGAGCCGCCGGTGCACTTTTCATGTGGGATCAACATACCGAGGATTGGTAATCGGAGGATACTCACATACGGCCTCAGAACATAAAGGCTCTACGTGGGTGAGAACACGATTAATCCACTCCGTTCAGGTTACAAGACAATCCATTATTACAGTTATTAATCCGGCAGTTCGACTCGTCTGAAGGTCTGCTTACCTAAATCATGTAAGAACGCTGTTCGTAGCTGGGAAGTTCATAAATCTGTATGATTGAAAACCGCCAATTAGAATCCCTTATTGCTTAAGATTATACAAATAGAACAAGATGTTTAACTGTAATCACGCATTAGTGTGTGCTTCGTACTATGCGCCCCACGCCCCCCATGGACACCCGAACAGCGGTACACTTGGTACACTTGGCAGCAGATGTAGGCTTGCTTGGAGAGGGTAGGCAGGGCCAGGGAGGCAGTACAGATGTTGATGTACATTCACAGGAGTTTGCCGCGTTTGGAACGGCAATAACTTCCTCTTGAGGATGGCGGTCCACGCGAGGGTCCATAGCTCCAAGGCAGCCAGCCAAACTGCAGTACACTTCGGGTACTTGATTCCTTGCCCCATATTTGCTTCAAAAATAACTCTAGGTAATAAGATAAACTTAACCCCAGAGCCAATAACCATCGCCATTTGTGAACCACTGATATCTATGGTTGACATGGGATTCTCCACATCAGCGTCTTCAGCTTCCACATGATCCATTTCATTGTCTACGGCGCATGTGCATTCTTCTAATTCTTCAGAGTTCATCAATGCAGTCAATGTGCTCAGCCTTTGTCTTGCAACAATTGGTGAAATTACTCTTTTGTTGCACCTCTTGCACAACACCTTAACACCAGGACAATTGTCACTGCTAGCTCATTGATAGACTGCCACAATTAAAGCATCTTTCTCTTTCGTTTTCATCTTTTCTTTACTTCAACCTCCCTACTTTCTTTTTTGTTGTGTTCTCCTTCAAAGCCTCTTGTTTCATTCTGACTGCGGTTCTTTCTTGCACAGTTAAAACTTCCATAACCTGTAGTGCTTCTTTCTTTATTTCTTTTTCTGTTCATTTTTCTTACTCTCGCACACTTGCTTATGTGTGCAACTTATTTGGCTACCTTGATGACTTCATCTATAGAAGGATTACTTCTCAGCCATAATGTTTCTCTTACTTGCCCATCGCTGCATTCTAGCATGAATTGATCTCGTAACCTCTCATTAAAAGTAGTGCCAAATTCACGTGAGGAAGCTAGACCTCTGAGAGCTGTAATATATTGTTCAACCATCTCTCCATGCTCTTGTTTCCTTTTCCCAAAGTGGTGCCTTTCAAGTATGATGCTCATAGAATTGTCATAGTGCTTGTCAAGTATCCCGATGCATTTTTCAGATTCAGTGAGACTTGCCTATTCTTCATCGGAGAGAGGAGGTAGATTCTCAAACTGTTCCTGACCTTAATTGCCTAAACAATGCATGAATAAACATTTCTTCTGTTTACTTGCAAAGTTCAAGCCATGTGCAGCAAACACATAGTGATCAAAACGCTTTTTCCAATGTTTCTATGGTATGGGAGGTTCACCTATGGTATCTAGGAAGTAGTTGGGAGGAGGGAGTCCTTGCATGGTCTTTGTAAATGTAGTAGTTAAATTATTTTTGTCTGTTAATACTGAAGTTGTTTAATTATCCTTGGCTGTTGCTACTGAGTTTATTTCCTGTTGTGCTGTCCTTTTTATTATTAATTTTGTTTTTATTTCAGGTTGCCTGACCTCATAATGGTTACTTGAAACCTTTTTATTTAATGTGCCTGGTAGTTGTCTGATGTTAAGATGGCTGCCACTTTTCCAAGATTGCCTGACCGTGTAATGGTCACCTTGTAGCCTTTGCCTGTAACGTCCTAAGGATGCCCGACCTCAAAATGGCTGCCACATATTTGGAAGTGAAGCAAGTTGATTGCCGCAGTGGTCTTTGGGGTGAGCGCTCTATACCTCAGTGTGGAGCATTTCTTGTCCCCTGGTGCTTCAGCCACATGAACTGAGCCACGGCATGCAAATGCACCTTCACGTTTCCTTTGTCAGACTGCTAACGCGTCCCGGTCCCTTTTTGCACTCGATACCTGGTGAGAAGATGTTGAGCCGCTCGGGTTTCTTCAGTGGCCTCGGCAGGGCTTCTGACTGGAAGTGATTGCTCTTAGTTTTCCCTGTACTGCTCTTTGAGTGCAGGAAAGTGCGTTGCCGGCCTTTACAGATGATTGCAGGTTCTAATGGGTTCAGTAGCGGATGGCTACTCTGTGGGCTGTAGTCTTGGGTTCCTTATCGCCAGTGAAAAAGTATAAGGTCCCACATGGACCCCTGGGCAGAAAACAACACACAACACACAATAAAAGGAGTACAGGACAAGGACATGGATGCCCTGTCCTTCCAATGCATTTCCCACCTCGGTCACCCCTCCCAGACTGAAGTTAGGGTGGTCTAGTCTCCCACGAGATTGACACCCTCATCCAGACGGTCAACATACCTTCTGGAAAGGCCATCTGCATTATCATGACTCTTCCCTGGTCTGTTCAATAGTGAAGTCTAGCCCTTGCATGCTAATGGACCACCTGAGCAGATTTGGGTTTTCACCCTTAATCTGCATAAGCCATTATGGTCTGTTTGGACCTTGAAGGTAGGGCCTAAAACGCTAAGGCTCCAAACTATACTGAAACATTACTTTTGAACAGTAGCCCACCTAGGGTTCTCTACCTTTTTTGAGTTGCCAACTGATGAATATGTTCCCTCCCTTTGTCATCTAACTGGGACAAGACAGCTGTGTCAAATGCATCAGTATGAACAATAAAGGGTTTGCTGTAGTCAGGTGCACACAACATAGGTGCCCTACCCAACTTTCCTTCAATCCAACAAAGGCCCCCTGGCAGTCTTCCGTCCAATTAACCGTCCTCGGTTGTTTGGGCGACGTCAGAGGAGCAGACATGGTTATATAATCTGCCATGAAGTTGCGGTAATACCCAGTGAGGCCCAAAAAAGCTCTCCCCGGGGTTTGAGTAGTGGGAGTCTCCCAGTCATCTACATCCTGTACCTTACTGGGGAGAGGTATGATTGGACCCCCTCCTACCTCATGACCAAGGTAAGTGACTTTCCCCTGAGCTGCCTGGCACTTGGTGGCCTTGATAGCAAGGTTTGTCCTTTTCAAGGCCTGCAACACGCGATCCAAATGAGGCAAATGCACTTCCCAGGTGAAACTGTAGACGGCAACGTGATCTAGGCAGGCCACACAAAAGGCCTCCAGCCCACTGAGTGCATGGTTGACTAATCTTTGGAAGCTGACAGGTGCATTCTTCAACCCAAAGAGCATGACTCTAAACTGGTAGAGCCCCTCAGGTGTTGAGAACGTTGGCCTGGTCCGTCAGAGCTATTTGCCTATAGCCTGAGGAAAGGTCAAAGGTGATCACAAATTTGGCAGCACCTATGGTGTCTACAAGCTCATTGGCCCTGGGCAATTGGTGTGCATTAGTCTTGGTGACTGCATTGACTCCTCTGTAGTCCACACAGAACCGCCAATCCTTGGTACCTGCCTGGGAACTTGCCTTGGGGACAAAGACCACTGGACTGGACCAGGGACTGGTTGAGGGTTCAATTACACCCAGATCCAACATCTTGGTGACCTCAGCCTGGATGAGGTTCTTTACAGTGTCTGACATTTGATAGCACCTGCTTTAGACAGGTACACTATCAACAGTGTCAATTTTGTGCGTGCACCACAGGTGAGGCCTGGTATCAGTGAGAACAGAGGGGCATACTGCCGTAGCAAAGCCCTGCAGGCCCTTTGCTGCTCTGGTGTCAGATCTGGAGAGAGATGTACTCCATCAACTGAGCCATCCTGAGTGTTGCTATGCAGCAAATCAGGAAGGGGCTCACTCTCGGCCTCCTCTTGCTCTGAAGTTAGCAGAAGATATTAGACTGCCTCTTGCCTGTAGAAAGGCTTGAGCCTGTTAACGTGGAATACCTGAGGTGCTACCCCTGGGACTCCCATATCAACCAAATAGTTGACTTTGCCCTTCCTGGAGATTATCCTGAATGGTCCAGTCCACTTATCTGCCAGAGCTCGAGGCTTGGTAGGCTCTATCACAAGGATCTCCTGTCCTGTGATGCTTTAAGGTCATGCCAGTATTTGTTCAAATCCTTGCTTGCCTTAAGATTTGCTGTCGCCTGGCCCATCATCTGTTCAATTCTCCGTCTGAGGCCTAAAGCATAGACCCCCACTTGCTTGGCAGGACTGGGAGGGGTGGCTTCCAAACCTTTTCTGATCAAGGCAAGGGCCCCCCTCCCTCACAGGATGTCCAAAGAGAAGCTCAAAGGGGCTGAAACAAATACCCACTTGAGGCACTACTCTGTTGGCAAACAGCAGGCATGGTAGGAGGAGATTCTATTTCATCCTAAGGGGCACTTCCGAAGCACCCAGCATGCCCTTGAGAGTTTTATTAAATCTCTCAACCAGACCATTGGTCTGGGGATGGTAGTAGGTGGAGAACATATAGGGTACCCCACATTCCTTCCACATCACGTGAATGTAACTAGACATGAAGTTGGATCCTCTGTCAGAGACCACCTCTTTAGGGAATCCAACTCTGGTAAAAATGCCCAGGAGAGCTCTGGCAACCACCTTGGCAGTAATGTTCGGAAGGGGTATAGCCTCAGGGTACCTGGTGGAATGATCAACAATGACCAGAACGAACCGGTGTCCACCTGATGTGGGAGGGTCAAGGGGACTGACAATGTTGCTGCCAACCCTCTCAAATGGTGTGCCAACCACTGGCAAAGGCTGCAGTGGGGCAACAACACTGCCTCCAGTCTTGCCAGGCAACTGACAAGGGGGGCAGGTTCTGCAGTGGTACTGCACTTCTGCTGCCATCAGGGGGCCAGTAGAAATGGGCAGAGAGACTCTGTTTAGTCTTCTTGGTACCAAGATGACCAACTAAGGGCACCTCATGCGCCAACTGCAACAGGAGGGGCCTCTAAACTAGGGTACCATCAACCTCTTGAGGGCACCAGGTTCAGGCTTAGTGGCCTCACTACAAAGGAGTTCACCCTCCCAATACATTTTGAATGACCTAGCCACTTCACCTTGGGCCAGGGCTTGTTTTCTTAGACCTTGAGAAAGTGGCAATCTCTCTGACCCTTGCATAAGACTCCACTAGAGGTCCCCCCCCCCTCAGCCAGCAGGCATTGAAGGTCAGAGTGATGAGGTTGGGCACATCTCACGCAGTAGGGTCTTCTCCCTCAGGAGTTGAGTCTCGAGTTACCACTGGACCCAGCCCGTCCAGAGCCTGAATCGCAGTGGTTGCTGCTGAAGCAGCAGGAAGAGAAGGAACCCCCTTCACAGAGGTGGCCTTCGTGCTCTTCCGTCTTGCCTTGGGTCTCCCCTTTGGCTTGGTACCTGACTAGCAGTCAGACCCTTTGTGACCTGTGATCTAGTGACTGCAGCAGCAGTTGGGGGTAGCCCATCCGAGATCAACCTCCAACTCCACTAGATCATTCCCCAACAAAATATTGGCAGGTACATTGTCCTGAACCAGGATGGGAAGCTTTGATGTCTTGTCCCCAATTGATGGTGACTAGGACAACAGGAGATCATTTGGGAGCCCCACCAGCTAACCTGGTAGTTCTTGGAGAAGCACCTACATGGTCCTCTGGCATGAGCAGGGTCCTGTCCACCACTGTCATACTCGTCCCAGTGTCTCTCAAACCAGTAGAAGACTGGCCATTCAGGAGGACATTTCTCAAAATAGCTTCTGCGTACCGGTTCCATGCCCCAAGAGATATTAGGGAAATCTCTGTAGAAGCACCAAATTTGATTCCTGCATAGGAGGGGAGGACAGTGGCCTCTGCCTCAGGCATGGAGCAAGGGTAGGTCAGGCTGACAGCCTGGACTCCAAGTGCCTTACCGTTACACTTGGGGTCACCCTTGTTGTGGTCCAGAGCCCCACAGTACCAACAAGGGCCAGGAATGCAAGGTACAGTACTGGAGCTACTGGGAGCCTGCTTTGCAAAAGGAGGGCCGCTACTCTTACACCCACCCCCATACGACTTATCCACACTAGATTTTTGGGTTATGGCTTATTAGACTGTGACTGATTTTCGGACTTCTGAGAGGCCCCCTTTTCTTTGTCCTTCCCACTGGGTTACTTATGGGACACCCGGTGGGAGACCCACTTGTCACACAGCCTGGCCATCTTAAAGAGATCCAAAATGTTCTGGTCAGTGACATATTGACGCAGCACTGGTGTACAGGCTTCAGAAAAATGCTCAGAAAACAAAAGGTGGGACAATTCAGCAAATGTTTACACCTTGTATCCATCAATCCACCCCATCATCTTCATATATGTAGCATTCACCCAGTCAACCCAAGACACATTCTCTCTTTTCTTATAGTCCCTGAACCTTTTAAGGTATTGGGAAGGTGTCTTGCCAAACTCGGCAATCAAAGCAGATTTCATGCACGCATTCTGACCCCTTTCTTCCACACTCAGTTTCAGAATACAGTCTGAGGCACTCTACTTAATAACCACTTAACCCAATCTCTTTTAACAACATCAGGGATTCCAGAAGCCATTTGAAATGCTTCAATCGATTGGAAGATATCAGAACCCTTCACAAACACACCAACCAAATCTTTCATAAACATGGTGGCTTGGGACCTGACACTCTCAACTGGTTTGGCAGAAGTCTCCACGCTAGCTTTCTCTAGCTGGATTCTCTGACATTCTGTGCCCCTGTCTTTGAGTATCGCTTGCTGTGCCAACTCGCCCTTCTTTAGGTCAGCTTCAATTTCCAACTTTCCTAGCCAAGTTCATCCTCTAATTCAATTTCCAAGGAATTTCCTGAAGGAATTTCCAAGGAATTTCCTGAAGAAACAATGCTGGGTTTCGGAATAGAGGCTGCAGGGGAGGTGGCACACCCAGTAACAGATTCAATAACAACCGCAGGGGTAGGGTCCTCAGCTGTTTCATCCCCGACCCCCCTTTCATCAAGAGCATCACAATCAGTCTGGTAGTCCACCAGGCCAGCTATCGGCTCAGCCCTAGACTGATCTTCAAAGTCTTACTCCCTGGTTTCATAAGGACTCTGGAGAGCCTCTAAGCTCATCCTAGTCAATTTACCATTTGCAATAGATGCCATTGCTTGTAGTGAAGTTATCCTAGTACACAACTAAACCTCAAATTAACAAAGTGTGGTTATTTTGTAGGTGGCAAGGTTACACACTGATTCTTAAAACCATTCGCATCCCACCAGTGTAAAGACTGGAGGGGGGGGGGCGGTTTATCAATACTCCTCTCCTCCATATGGCAGAGTAGAAGCACACCAATGTTCTCTATTGTGGTAGCAGTGGACGAGAAGCCAATGCTTAAGCTCTCAGGAGGTGATGCAGGCTGGTTCTTAAGTACAGTGTAGCCCCCAAACCCTCCACAAAGGAACTTTCACACATATGTGATACCACAGTTTGTTATATAAATGCGGTACAATGTGCATATACAAACAATAATACACTTTGTACATATTTACCATATGAGATTTGTGAAAGCACAATGTCTGTTGTACAACAGTAAACTCTTGACTCATTAAAATGCACCGACAGTTTCAATGGCATACAAATCAAATAGTAAAGTGAATAAACCTCAGGCATGGGAAGGAAGACAAGTTAGGTTAAACAATGGCAGATTACTTTGTCCCTACACAAGACACAGTTCTGTGTGAGGATCCCTCCACCTGGGCAACCTGTAAATAAGTGTATCAACAAGCCCAGTCCATACATGTTTCAGATAGTCCTTTTTCCTACTAAAAATGTTATACTACCCCAATGTACCTGGTTTAGCAGAGTTTCTTCGATGGTTCGACAACGGATCCCTCGGGGGTGAACATCCTTCAAAGCAGCAGCCACAGGGTGTCCTCGAAGAAGGTGAATGCTATCATTGAGTCCTCGAACATTTTGTTGCCGCAAAGATGACTCGATGACGGACTTAGTCCCAGTGTCGGCTGTTTTTAGGATTTTCATTGGCATCTTTGTGGACTTCGGGTGGCGAAACCCACCGGCAGATTCTCCTCGGTTCGTCGACTACCTCGAGTTTCTCTGGTGTCACAAAGCGGTCGACGGTGATGGCAAGGGAATCCTTTCAAAATGTCTTGGACAAAGGTGGAGCGTTGCGGCTCTGTTCGTCGTGCAGCACAGTGTCAAGCTGTCCCCCCCCTTTATGGGCAACACGACTCGACTGGCTTCCAGTGGTTACAGCAATTTTCCATAAACCCGGTCGACGGCAATGGACTTCAAGAGCCTCAAGGTCCGGGTGCTTCACTTTGAGATTTGGATCATTCCTCGACAGACTAGACAGCTTTTGGATTTGGTGGAAGGAAAACAGTAGTAATTCTTCTTCTTCCCGCTGGGCTTCAAGGATAAGCAACTTCAAGTTTCAACTTCAGCTTCTGAACAATTCTGGTAAGTGAGAGGTCCCCAGATATACTGTTATTTCTCTCATTCATACTGCTTAGCCAAGCTCAGGCAGCCAATCTTTCAGAAGGGCATACATGCAGGCAGGCAGCCAATCAGGCTCACAGTGCATTCAGGCCATTCTCTTCCACCCAGACACTCACATTAAGGAATGTGGATTGGGGAAAGAACCTAGCCATTCAGCGCACATCACACTATATTCATACAGGTTTAGGCAGGGCTGTCTCATTCATTGTGTATCACACGATACCCCGACACCCATAACATGAAGTGCATATTGGTGTCACACTCCATTCACCCAGGTCCAACCCCAAGGGGGTACCCACAACATACAATCACTGAGAAGGCTCCAGCCAGTCTGGCCTGGACTTCCCCACGATACCATATATGGTTCTTCCACCCAACAACCAGTTAGGGGAAGGGACAGAGTTGGGGCTTCCCAGGACTTTGGGAAAACAAGAGGGCCACAGGGGCCCTCTTGTCTCCTATCAGAAATCTACTGATTCCTATGGCAGGACCTTGGTATCCCAAAATGGAGGATACTCGGAGCACTTGTCAAATTCAGCATGGAGCTGCCACCAGCCCATGCCCTGCTCTGTGGCCCACACACAGGTACCCAAAAACATACACTAGGGGCACAGGGTTGTACCCCCCCACCCATGGGTGCCATAAGGGTATCCCAAGTGTCTCTGTTCACCACAACCAAAAAGAGGAAGAGCTGCACTGCTAGGAGATCCATATGGTCTCCTGTGCAGAAAACACAGAACACACATAAGGTAGTACAGGACAAGGACATGGAGGCCCTGTCCCTCCAATGCATTTCCAGCATCGGAAGCGCCCAGACCCGGAGGTATCACAGCACTTGCACAGAATCAGTAAAAAGACACAGTATGCCTAGTTTTAAACAAGTTATACATATTGTTGAGTAACCAGGTTTGTTGAAAACCAGGTATGATGGTTAATTTCTGATGTGGTGAGGGAGAGTGTTCCAGAGGGTGGGAGCCGTGACTCAAAAACTGGAGCCACCCATGTTAAGCAGAATCCTGTGCAGTGCCCTTAGGGACCACTACACACAATTAAGACTACAAGTGGCAATACAAGTTTTACCTTTGGTACAAGCCTGTACTACTAAGTTAAAGCAGTAGCAGTATATAGTATAATCGCGGTAGAAAAGTTAGGGTAGATACCACTGCCACCAGCCAAGTCTAAAAGTTAAAAGAGCGAAACAATGCTCTAGGAGGTACAGATAAAACAGACTAATGATTAACCCTTTCCAGTACTCCATGTAAGATGGGGTGTACTGGATCTGTGGTTAAATGACTAAGTAAAGTTAATGCCAACTTTACCCTTTTCTGGGGACGGTAGTCAGCCCCAGAAATGTAGTTTGTGGGAAGTCTAAAAGACAACCTTGTGTCACTGCACTGAAGGTGCTGTGTAACACACAAAAGAAGGGGGCTACTGAAATGGTGTACTCCAGATCCCACAATCACAAAAAACAGATGAAATACACATGGCAAAACATGGGTAAGAGTGGCAGAAAAGCTCACACTCTTGCCATGTGAAAAGAATAACTCCAGAAATTCAGCAAAGCTGCTGAGGGACTCACTAGGTAAAGGAAATTAGCCATTGAATGAGAATTCTCCCTAACAACCTGATTGCTTTCAATTGAGTCTGGGCATGAGCAGGGGGCGTCTTGATGAAGAGAATGGGCATTGAGTCACTGGTTTTGCAGCTATACTGGGGTTAAGGTAAGCAGGGGCAGACAGTGGGCAATGGCTAGCTTTTCTTTTGCTTTTTTGTATTATTGTCGTTTTTAGTTTAAACAAACTTTTACGTCAAGCTTCACATATGTATACAGCATTCACAATTTCACATAATGATCTTAAAATTAACTTAACCAATCAAAATATTAAAACAAATATCAGGTAAAATAAATTACATTCAACTTGTAAACATAGGTTGCACTACAAGCCTGCTTAAAGTGCAAACAGCGAATGTGCAAATCTCCTCATCATGTGATATTAAAATTAAGCATTTTGTCATCAGTGCAACCACATGTTAAAATAAACGATAACTGTGCAATTTCATTCTACCATCAAATAACGAAATGGAACGCGGATTGGCTTCATTCAGCATCGTTAGAAGGTCTTCATACAAAGAATTATGGGAGGACAATTCATTTTTGCAAAGTTTGTCAGAGGTCTCCCAACTATATCTAGACGCGAGAGAAGAAATCCCCAATTTTTGAAGCAAAATTGAGTTAGGCAGAGAGCTGGCTATTTGTAGGGTCTGCTTCCATATACGGCCCTGTAGTTGGTCAAGGATGTTTTCCATATTAGCAAGGCACATGTCTAACCCGTAACGGACAATAGCTTCCACTTCTAAAATATAGAAGTCAATCAACGGCACCATGGAGAATCTGCAATATCTTCTATATAGATGTAGTGTTGCATGAATCTTATCACAAATATCTAAGTGACATGGCACTGTCAATCCGAAGTCTGTCTATAGACCAGGTGAATGAACATATTTTTTAAATATTATTAAAAATGATTCTCAATTTAGTGGCATTAGAATGCAGATTTAGCTTAAGTGCATTATTTGAGCAAAGTTTTAGTTTAGCCTGGAGTCCAAAGGGCGTTGTGTCAAAAAGAAGAATATCATCAGCAAATGCCAACCAATGAAGGTGGAGTTTGCCGGGTTTAACAGTAAAACTAACCGTGTGTTGCCATAACTCATCCATTTCACACAAATGAAGTTAAACAAGGTGGAGGCTAAGTTACAGCCTTGTTTAACTTCCACAATTGAGGAATGGGCTTAGTGATCGCACTGCCTTCGTTGATCATTGCAATGTAACTTGTGTTAGAGTGCATGGATAGCTGGGAAGAGAAGCCAAATCTGATCAGTTTATCCCATAAAAGATTACGAATAACACAATCGAATACCGCTGACATATCTAGGGATGCTATGTATACCGGGCCGGTGTTAAGTTGTTTAGTCCTAGCAAGTATATGAGATAGGATAGTGGCGTTCAAGGCAGTCCCCATGTTTTTAAGGAATCCGACCTGGAAACGGGATAGGATATTATGTTGCTTTATGTGCGTGTCTAGTTCTCTTAATATCAAAATACGCCTTTGCCGACACGTCCAGGAGTGCAATACGACGTAAATTTGTAGGATCAGCAGGGCACCCCTTTTTAAAGATCGGAATGATAATAGATATAAGCCAAGATTCTGGTAAATGGTTGGCATTATATATGTTGTCAAACTTAATTTTTAATATGGTTGCTCACAAACGGGGATCATGTTTGAGGACAGATGCAGGAATGCCATCTGGCCCTAGAGCTTTGGAATATTTTAGTGTCAAAATACCCCACTACACGTCTGCCTCTGACCACGGACATAAGCCCCTGTTTAACCCAAAGCACCTTTTGAACACCACTTTAGTAAAAATAGACAGCATTTTAAATGTTTCTGTAATGTAAGAGGTCCACTGTTCCGCAGATATCGATGAGGGCATTTTTTCCGAAGTAGTGGGTGATGTATTTCTTAAGGTAGCACACACTGATTTCTTATTGTTAAGTCACAAGTGGGGAAATAATCTTTTGATTGTCTGCGATATATAAGGACTGTTTGATGGATTTAATCTTATTTCTGTACACATAACAGATCTTTTTCTTTTTATTAAGATACAGGTCAATCAGTAGTTTAAGCAACTTCAAATCCCTCAATTGCTTATTCTTCTGCCATTTTAATAGCCACACTTCTCTATTATAAGAGTGGGTATGTTGCTTGCACATCTTAGTATGTTTGGCGGCTAAATTACCAAGCAAACATTTGATTGTAGAGTTGTTTCTGTCATATATTTGTTGGATATCTAGTCCATAGTTCAGGCCACTAATGCCCAAAATAATCTTTTTTGACCATAGCGGTCAGTTTGAGGCACACATGTGAGTTCCACTGAGCAGATGTTATGTTACTTTGCATTTATATAGCGCCTTATGTACCATTGGTATGGTCTCAAGGCGCTGGTAGGTTGAACGCCCTTGGGAACCGAGGTTCAGGTCAGTAGAGAGAATAGAGAGGGACAAAAGGTGCCTGTGAGCACCGGATATGTATGCAGCTGGTGTGATAGCTGCTTCTTAGCGGTAGCTGTGAAGGTTGAGGGATCAAGAGTATGTGTTTGTGGCAGGTTGTTATCCAGACCGATTTTGGCTGCGTTAGGCCTGAGAAGGACGCTTATGCTGGAGGGTTTGTAACCAGCAGTGTTTAGTTAGGGTGATGGGGAGTCTGAGGCAATAATGGTATGAGAATAGCTATAACGAATGGTGTCATAATATTGCTGGGTTCTATTTGAGTGGTGGTGTAAAGAAGAGAGTAAGCGGGGAGATGTGAATATGGTGGTTTACTTTAGGTGCTTGAGATCGAGCCCACTCCAATATTTCCATGTACTCCATCCATTCCATGCATTACGATTGTTTCAAGTACTCAAAACCGTTCCTCAATGTTCTTTCTAACGTCCCGTGCACTCCAGTCCGTCTCATGCACGCCAAGCATTTTATGCAATGCGCTTTTCATTCGTTCTACCCACGTTATCCTTTCTCCATGCATCATCCATCCATGTATGTCATCTTCACACGTTCCATCCACTTAACTGGTTCCACCCATTTCACACGTTCCATCCACTTCACCCATTCTACATCAGTTTATCTGTTCCGTCCACATGCTTCGCCCGTTTCACCCGGTTCATCCGTTCCACCCGATCCCTCCGTTCCTCTCACATACTTCAATCGTTCTATTCAGTATATTTGACCCAATTTGTCGACATACTCCACCCGATCCTTCCTCATACTTACTACCAGTCTCGTCCATATACATCACCCGTTCTTCGCGATCCCTGTTCCCTCCGACCACTCCACCCGTTCCCTCCGACCACTCCACCCGTTCCCTCCGACCACTCCACCCGTTCCCTCCGACCACTCCACCCGTTCCCTCCGACCACTCCACCCGTTCCCTCCGACCACTCCACCCGTTCCCTCCGACCACTCCACCCGTTCCCTCCGACCACTCCACCCGTTCCCTCCGACCACGCCACCCGTTCCCTCCGACCACGCCACCCGTTCCCTCCGACCACGCCACCCGTTCCCCCCGACCACTCCACCCGTTCCCCCCGACCACTCCACCCGTTCCCCCCGACCACTCCACCCGTTCCCCTCCACATACATCGCCTGTTTACTCCACACTCGACGCCCGCTCCTCGCTCAGCACCCGCTCAACAGCCTCCATCGGCTCAGCACCACCGCACCCTACATCTGCTCAGTGCCCTAAATCCGCTCAGTGCCCTAAATCCGTTCAGTGCCCTAAATCCGTTCAGTGCCCTAAATCCGTTCAGTGCCCTACATCCGCTCAGTGCCCTACATCCGCTCAGTGCCCTACATCCGCTCCACGCTCTTATCCGCTCCACGCTCTTAGTTTATTCATCCTGCATTATCGGTTCAGCCTATGTCACTTGTCGCACATCTTTGTACGTTCCGTGCTATCCATTTGTCCCATGCACTACCCCGTCAGATGTACTAGAATCGTCTATTCTGTACTTTCCATTTATACCATGCCCTCATACATTCCATGCCTCTGTCTGTGCACGTCTCCTGTATTCATCTTTTCATCCTCTTCACTTTGTTCCTTTTGTCCATTTTGTTCCTTTCGTCCATTGCAATCATTTCATCCATTTCATTTATTTCAACCGCTTTACTGCTTTCATACAACTTATTCTTTTATCCACTTTATTCCTCATGTCCACATTGATCCTCTTGTCCATTACATTTATTTCGGCCATTTCATCAATTTCAGCCACTTTACTGCTCTCGTACAGCTTATTCTTTTTATCTACTTCGCAGGTTTGATCTTTTTATTTTATTTTTTTTTTTCATTTTTTTTTATTTTGTTTGTCCTTTTAGCTAACCAATAGAGGTTATTAGTTTTCGATTTCTCGCTCGGATCATGATGCTGCTTGATCTAGCATTTGGCAAAGTCAATGCGATGCTGTTATCCAGTTTGAATTAGTGTCGGTTTTAGGGGAAGAGCCAAGTTTTCAGTAATTTGTGGAAAGACATGAGGTCTTCAGTGAGTCGGATGTGGGTGGGAGTGCGTTCCACAGCGTGGGGGCCAAGGCTGAGAATGATGATCCGCTTAACCTGACTGAGTTTGTTTTTGGTATGACTAGGAGGCCGGATGAGCTTGATTTAAGCGTACGTGCAGGGTGATAGGGTTTTAGTTCGTCTTGAAGATATTGAGGTCTGGTTTTATGTAGTGCTCGGTGCTAAATGCATAAGGTTTTGAAGATCACCCTTTGGGAAACCGGAAGCCAGTGCAGAGTTTTGAGGGCTGGGGAGACGTGGTCAATCGGGCCAAGCGCTAGTAGCAGTTTGGCGGTGGCGTTTTGTGTTCTTTGTAGTTTAGTCAGTTGGTATGCGTGGACTCTGAGGTAGAGGGGGTTAGCGTAGTCCAGTGTTGATATAACAATTGATTGGACCGAGGAGAGTCTGTTGGGAAAGGAGAGGTATGGAAAAATGCGTCCAAGAGTTTTAAGGTAGTAGTGGCAGGACTTTGAGACGTTGTTCACTTGGCACGAGAGTGTTAGGTCAGAGTCTAGGGTGTATCCAAGGTTTTTTACTGAATTGGATGGAGTCAGTGAATCGCAGATGGCCAGGATAGTGGGTGTGGAAGAAGTTTGGTGTTGCCACATACCATGATTTCGGTTTTGGAGGGGGTTTAGCAAGAGGTGGTTTGTGGTCATCCAGAGCTCTATGTCGAGGAGGCAGGAAGCAAGGTCAGGTCGGCAGTTTGGTTTTGAGTTCAGGATTTTTAGAATTAGTTGAGTGTCATCAGCGTAGTTGTAGCACGAGATGTTGTGTGAACTAATGATTCGTGGGAGGGTGGCCATGTAGAGATTGAACCGGAGGGCTGATAGGCATGCTCCTTGTGGAACTCCTGTGTTTGAAATGGGGTGGTAGTTTTTGGGCTCGAGAGGGTCGAGGGAAGGTTTTTTTTATTAGAGGTTTGACGTGAACTGTTTTGAATGCGTCGGGAAAAAGGGAGTCATTTATGATGGTTCTTGTGTGTTCTCCTGTGCAGGTAGATGCAAAAATGTCTTTGAGGCTTGTGGCCGGGCAAGGGTCCAGCAGAGAGCCGGATGGTTTGCGGGCAGAGAGAAATTGTATAGCTGATATTAGACTAAAGGAGTCGAACGTTGGTTAGGTAGTGGCCAGAGGCGGTGGGTTAGCCGGTATGGAGGGTGGGTTGCCTGGTGGTTGTAAGAGAGCTAGTTTGTCGGTTAGAGCGTTTGTTCTTTCGAGAGCTGTGGTGTAAAAGTGGAGAGAGAGTGAGTGGCACAGCGATTGTGACGGGGTCGGGACAGTGGTGGTGCATGATAGTTTGGTGAATTCGGTGATGATTTTGTGAAGTTCTTTGCTGGGGTTTTTACAGTTTAGGATTCGGGAGTTGTAATGGGCTTTTTTGCTTTTCGGATTTCGGCATTGTACTGATGAAGGTGCCGGGCCAAGGTGTATCTGCTCAGGGGAGTTTTGTCTTTCCGCCATTTGCGTTCTAGGTATTTATATAGTTGTTTACTGGTCTTCAATTCAGGTGTGAACCATCTAGAGAAAAGGCCACGACGGGCTTATGGTTTGCAAGAGGGTGTGAGCCGCATTAGTGTGGTGTTGAGCCATGAGTCAAAGGCGTCGGGGGTTGGTTGATTATTGAGTAGGAAGGTAGGCGGAAGCTATGTCAGGAAGGATTATTAGTTTATTTGAGCATTTGCGTAGATTCGGAGGTTTGTGTACGGGAAGCAGGTTGGTTGAGCGAATGTTGAAAGAAACAATGAAGTGATCGGACCAGATGATAGGGGTGGGGGGTTTAGATGTATCCGGTTGTGGGAGCTGAAGATGGCATCAAGAGTGTCCTTTATAGTGAGTCGGGCCGTTCATGTGGGGTTGGAGGTTTAATCGCTCTAGGCCATCAACCAGAGAGTGTCATAGGGTTGGTGGGAATGTCGAGCCATATGTTGAAATCTCCTAGAAGGGTGAGGTTCAGATGGTTTAGTTGGAGGGTGGCAATAGAGTCGCAGAGGTTGTTTAAGAATTGTCTATCGTAGCCAGTGGGACTGTAGATTATTAGGAAGCTGTGGAAGAACGAACGGGAAAGGGATAGTTTAACGAGGAGTGATTCGCAGGAAGGAATGGAAGGTTGGTTGTCGATGATTGAGGCGTGGAAGTGAGACTTGAAGGCAAACGCTATTCCTCCTCCTCTAGAGGGACGGTTCAGTAGGATGAGGGAGTAGTCAGGGCGGGAGGAGAGAGGCTTCATTTGTGATGGAGGCGAAGTTGTCAGAGAACCAGGTTTCGGTGATGTAGACCAGGTCTGGTTTTTCAGAGGAGAGGACGTCAAAGATGCTGTCTGTTTTTTGCTACGGATCGGGTATTAAATAGGATGCAGTTCACTTTGGTAGGCAAGCTTGATGTCGGAGATGCAGAGATGGGGGTGGGGGGAAGAGAGTGGAAAATGGTGAGCGAGAGGGGTGGGGTGGTTGATGGGAAAAGGGGGCGAGCAGAAGAGTTGGTGGGTTTCGGGTGGGAGTGGATGGATGCGTGTGTTGGGATGTTTGGGTTCGGCACTGGGGATTTGAAGGTGTTTTAGTTGTGGTCGGTGAGAAATCGAGAGAGGGGTTTCAGGCAGGGTGAGGCGTGGGGGGCAGGGTGGTGGGTCGAGACAGGGGAGGCAATGAGTGCTGAGAGATTGAGGGGGACCAGGTAAGTTTCCTCTTTAGTGTCTTTGTTGCGATTGGTGTGTGTGAGAGGGTAAGGGGGGGTCAGAGGGGTAGAGGGATAAGGTTTCCGTTCTTGTTAGGGCTAGGCGTGCAGTTTTTAGGGAGGGGAAGGAGTGTGGTTGGGTGGGATGATGGGAAAAGCGGAGGGGTGCATGATTGCTGGGCAGGGTGGGCCTGGGAGGCTAGTGAAGGGAGCGGGTATGATCTTAGTAGGCTGATCGGTCGAGGGGTTCAGAGGAGCAGCGGTTTTAAGGTGGTTGACTCACCATCGTGCCCCTCTGGCTTGGTGTTTGGAAAGGGGAGGTGGAGGGTGGGATGGTTTGGGGTGTTTGACGGGAGGTAGGGCTGGCAGGAGGGAAAGGGGGTGGTGCACCGGGGTCGTTTCCGGTAGACCTTTGTGGATTGGATGCACTCATGGTTAGTAACTGTGATACCACTGGGTGAGATTATTCAAGGTTTCTGGGTTCAACTAAACAGGGTGATAGTATTCACATATACTAAGTTTTAATGTTCTAATTGCAAACTAGGCTGTAGATATGCCTTTAGGCAGTTTTGAAATGTAGCTAGACCATATAATATGCTATTAGTCAGACTATCTAGTTGCAACTACAGCTCAGTTATGCTGTTTGCTAGACTTTCATCTAGCAAGCTGGGATACAGGTATGCTATTAGGTAGAATTTCGAATGTAGCAACAGCACAGATATGCTTTTAGGTGGACTTTTAAGTGTAATTTAGGAGGACTTTCTAAATGCAGTTATAATACAGATATGCTATAGGCTAAGCTTTCTAAATTCAACTTTTAAATGCAATTATGACATATAGGGCAGAGTTTTTGATTGCAATTATGACATAGATAAGTTATAGGGCAGTCTTTGTAAATGCAATTATGCCACAGATATGCTATAGGGCAGACTTTCTAATGCAATTATGACACAGATAAGCTACAGGGCAGACTTTCTAGACTTTGGCACAGTGACGTTATTAGGGACACTGACTAAATTCCGCTATGCCAAAGTGGTGGTGTTATATACACTTCTAAATTCAACCTTCTAGTTCGCGGAGTGCGGCGAGTGTGTTATCTGTGTTGCTTGGGGTGCGCCGGGAAAGCGCTGGGCATGGTGCGGTGCGGGCTACCCTTGCTGCACGTCTGCGCTGGTGTCTGGTCTCTGGGGTACGGGGGAAAGTGAGAAGCCGACTTAACTACAAGTCCGCCCATAGGTAAGCTGGTAGCCGCATACTGCTTTTCAATTGAGCATATAGGTCATTCTAACATCATGTCTTCGCACAGATTTATTGACTGGGAGAGCTGTTAATTAATGCATGCTTTGAATAGACTGTCGACCCCAAATTAAAATAGAACTCACGTGGGGTAGCTGCGACTGCGGGGCCAAGCCCTTTGAGCAGCCTAACGGAGTCCCATTGAACACAAACCTTTGTGGGGTAGCTGCGACTGCGGGGCTAAGCCCTTTGAGCAGCATACCGAATTGTAATTGAACACATCTATTGTGGGGCAGCTGCGACCGCGGGGCCAAGCCCTTTGAGCAGCATAACGAACCGTAATCAAACACAACAGTGGGGTCAACCCCTCTAGCAGTTCCTTAGTAAGAACCCACAATAAAACGATCTGAAGGACTTTATTCATTCAACACCGAGGATACTATTTAAGATCAAAGATGGCGAAGAATCTTAAAACTTCCAGCACGTCATTAACATTAAAATCAACACCAATTAGAATTCCGGCGGTTACCACTCTGAAAAGAAAAATAAGGACTCAATCCCTAGACTATTGTGGGGCAAAAACCTGTGAAGGTGATATCCATGAATTCTGCAAAGCTAAGCCATGTAGCAATGTTCCACTATCTAAAAGCATTGAAGATATAACATCTGAATCTACTTAAAAAAAGGAGACTTTTTAAATAACAACTCAATAACGGAAACTCAGTTAGTCTTAGTTGATGGCCAGACTAAACCGAATAGTGCAATAAGCCCGGTAATACAAACTGAGGACTTAATGGATACTCAGTTGCCGTTAGCTGATGGCCAACCTAAACTGAATAGTGCAACAAGCCAAATAACACAATCTGAGGATTTAACCACACCTAAAGTGCAACCCAGAAACCTTAAATTCATCAAAACCAGAAGGCTTGGGAAAAGAACAACCAGCAGACTAAGTTAAACACACTCCTGGCTCGCCCTTAGCCATTGACTTAGAACACCGAAGTGAGGGCTCAAGTATTAACTTAGAAAAAATATTGTTCATAGCATCCTCCTCTATGATATCATCGAGGGATAATATCAGTCACCAAGCCTTTTTGACAATTCTGCACACACTGTACATATGTCACTGGCGGGCCTAGGGACGGAAGGCCAGTCGTCACGCAGACAAAGTGAAATACCGATACAGGACACTGCGGCTGATAAAACCCAATCACATTGCAAATTACCGGAAATCACCTTGAACTCCATGCACATGACGGTGGTCACTTCAACAAAATTGTTTGAAACTTTAGACCACAAAATAACATTACAAGCAAAACAACTTGACCAGCTAGTACATTAGATGAACCAATTAACATCAATGCAAGGTTCACCATCTCTGGCAATGGAATTGTACTAGCTAAAGGCTATACAAGGGAAAGAGAATGTGTGAACGTTCCAGAAATAAGTCATGTAATTGTGGAAATCACTCCTGATGGTGCCGATTATCCTGTGCAGAATCTTGACAATGGGGTGACCATAAATCAAGCTGAGGCTCTAGACGTTATCCACATACTCCAACACGACATGGGTGCAAATGGAGACCTGAGCACCCTAGACAAGGTGCATATGGTGTCAAAGGGGGTGATCGGTTCATCTGCTAATGTACCAATGATATGACTTATTACAAAATTCAAATGTTAAGAAAAATGGCACAAAATATGCCAAAACAAACAAGAAAAACTCTAAAAACCAAGATGCTCTACCGGTACGATCAAGAGATGACATCAATCACTTAATAAAACGACTGATGCCTAAACTGAAAGAAACTAATAAATCCAGTCTGATGCAAAAGAAAACAATTAAAAGAGGAAAAAAAAGTCTATATCACCAATCCAGACCAACGGAACTACCATTGACGATTACCCACCACTAAACCAACTGATTGCAACGATTGAAGTAGTAGAGGCGCCAATCAACAATCCAAGCACAATAGACTTGACACCAACATGCCATACTGTTGACCAACCAGAGACCCGGCAAGAAGATGCTACAAATAGAATTAGTACTAAATCAGGGGGGTACAGATGGTGAAAACTGCTGGCGTTGCACTCAAGTTGTCAGAAAAATCGAATGTTCAACCACTTACTACGATTGTCAACAACATGGAGAAGCCTGCTCTAAAACAAAATGACGAAGAATTTTCAATTTTGGCGGACATCAGAGCCGAAATAGAAAATGCCATAAAGAAATATCTTGAATTACAACAACTCGCCAAGATGCCACCCTTGAGCCATCCTCAGACCTGAAACATTGCTGTGGAGCCAGCAATAGTCACAAACACAGACCAACAATGAAAAAAGCTCAACACAAAAACCACAACCTCAAAACACTAATAACACACAGGTAGCACTGTATGACCAAGAGGTATAACGATTGCAACAACATAACCAGCTCTCATATAAAGAATATCAACATAATTCTCAGCCAAGATGGATGACTGTGGCGAGTCAATCACAGCAGGGGACCTGCAATCATATGGAACCGTTAAAAGGTGCAAGTGATTCTCATCAAATTAAAGAGAAAGAGAGTGAGTTGTTTATATCAACACAACAATCCAAATCGGGTAGGATGGAAGACCAAATCGCAAGGGCAATTGAGAATTATTTCAAACTCAACATGTCCAAGCAAAGTCAAATAAATAAAGACACCCCAAAGCAAAACTGTGAACCAGCACTACGCTCACAAAATAGATCCAACAGTACCAACATACCACAAGAGAAAGACAAAAAGCAAAAAACAAACACTAAAAGGGCCTCCACAAGGCAATGCCATTAATAACAACTTAAGAAAAAAGTGGAATATGTACCATAGGCTAATTCTAAAATCTCGCCCAGCTCCATTTCCAGAATATGTGCTAAATCGCACAAGTATACTGGCGATTTGTGAAGAAGTGGACACTTTACAAGACAGATCTACCACCGACATTGCACAGGTTGAATTCTTTAAAGAAAATTATCACTCCATAGTAAGACTTTGGATCCAATCCAAAATGACTAGAAATGCTCTATGGCAAGCCAGAATGGAGATATTTGCGTAGGGATTCATATTGGCCAGAGATCCTCTGTGCATGAATGTGGAAGGAAACATCAGAATGGAAAAGAGAGACAGTTATCTCGATTAAGCAGGGACATGAATACAATGCTAATACAAACGACAACCCAGACAGAACAATGACATCTCTCCTACAGAATCCAGAGAGAATGGATTCATAAGTCATAACCAGTCAGCGAGCAAGAGAGGGATGCCATCTCCTTGATCAGCTGGAACACCTGTGGCCATTCGCATTTGCTGGGCCCGAGCACAGAAGTCTTAGCCCCACATGATATCATAATTTTGCAAGAAACTTGGCTCATAAATAGTCCAACATGGGAAGGCAATACTATTCTTTTAAACCCAGCTAAATCAGCGAATCGTGGGAGACCATCATCTGGCTTAATGGTGATAATCAAAAATCACAGGAGATGGCACCTCTCTCCCTGGCTGACTCTGAATCCTTTTTTGCAACTGGTTAGGTTGGAATTTCCTGGGGGAACAATAGCTATTCTAAATGTTTACAGAAATTCAAAAGGCATCTCTGACAATGTCTTTTTTCTTGAGTTAGAATTGTTACTAAACACCAATATGGACTCCCCGGAAGTTATGATAGTGATTGTAGCAGGGGACCTAAATTTGCAACTATTACCAGTTAATAACACAAAATTTAATTTAATCTGTTTTAGGTGGATGCGACTGGTAAAGGATCGCAAACTGTTCATGTGTAATGGTTCCATATTGGGAGATATCATTCCCAACGCAACGTGAGGAAGAGGGGTAGCTACCTCAATAATTGACTGTCTTTCTCGACTCGGACACATTTAATAGAGCTGTGAGTTTCCATATCTTCCCACAGCCATATAGTGACCACAACATCTTGAATCTAAAATAGTGTTTGTCAGAGCCAGTTGTTCAGGAGAAAATTCAAACTTTTTCACATTTGTTAAAGGTAAATAATGCTTGAACGAGACTAAAGTGGAACATGAACACACTGTCTGACTTCCACAAAACAATGATATTCAGTGTGCAAGATAGTCAACAGACACTAACTGACTATACATCGTTTCTCCATCTTTATCGTGTATCTTACCGGGAGCGCAATTTAGATTTCTCTAAACCATGTCATGAATATGATGCTTTGGTTCAAGCAAAAAAAAAACATTACTAAGGAAAAGCAAAAGATTGATTCTGAATTCAAACAGTTTGGATAAAAATCAGAAATTAAAAACACTAAACTGCCAATATAAAAACTGGCTAAGAGTGCACCGTATGTATATGCTACAAAAGGATGGAGAATCCATGTTAAGGAGCAGTCTCAATAAAAATATGGGACAGTTATGGTCATTGATCAATGCTAGCAACCATGCCACTCAAAGAGTAGTACAGCTTAATGGGGTCAATGAAACAGATTGGGTCACACACTTCAGTAAAATATATCAAGGAAGAATCCCAATTGAGTCCAGTGACAAGAGAACGCCCAAACTATGAAGGACTCAAAATTGTAGAAGAGGATATTTTATATTACATAAACAAGCTCTCCAACTCACGTGCACCAGACCCTGACGGCATGAGCAATTTTGTGTTTAGACAACATCCAGTCCAATGGTCAAAGATCCTTACGCTAATCTTTAAGCAAGTCATAACCACAAACACAATACCAGCTACTTGGAATCGGCGATAATTATCCCAATATTTAAAAAAGGGGATAGAAACCTGCCAAATAATTACACACCGATTTCATTGCTTGATGTGTTAGGCAAGCTGTTTTTGAGATTTATTCTCAGGGATTTCACACAATGGACAACACAATCGGGAGCTAGAGACCCTCTCCAAACCGGATTTGTTGCCGGGATGGGAACATGTGTCAATCTCTTGACGTTAACAGCAATCATTGAACATCATAAAGCAATCAAACAGCCGCTATATATGACCTATATAGATTTGCGAGCGGCGTTTGATTCAGTCTCAAGCAAGCTTTTAATAAAAAAATGATCACAGCAAGGTTGTCCGAAATATATTATACATCTTATTGATGACTTGTACACAGATAATACCATAAAGATTAGGTTAACAAATGAAGGCAAACTGACCGAAGCAATCGGGCCATTTAGGGGTTTGAGACAGGGCTGCACGCTAGCGTCAGCGTTATTTAATTTCTACATTTCAGACGTAGGAGAGGCGTTCAAAAACATCTGTACAGATCCGCCGAAATTACTAAACAAGCGTATTGCATTCCTAATGTACGCTGATGATTTAGTAATCATGTTGAAAACCCCAATGGGCCTACAGAAGGCACTGGATGCGGTAGTAAGATATACTAACACACCAACTATCTAAGCATAAATCTTGATAAAACGAAAATCATGATGTTCAATGTGACCATGAAGGCACTAAAAAAATCGTATACCTGGAATCTTATGGGACAGAACCTCCACGTAGTTAAACATTATACATACTTGGGAGCTCAAATTTTGACACAAAATCAAAGTCTTGCCTTTAAACAACTGCAGCAGGACAGGGTAATAACTTTCATCCAGCAAACCAAGATCATGCAAAGAAAATATGGGAAGTTTACCCTCGTCCCAACACTATCATTTTACCACCAAAAAGTAGTAACTGTTTTGTTGTACTCCTCAGAAACAAGGCCTATTAGAAATGAGATCTTTTGAAATAACCTCGAGGGGAAATACTGGCGGGGAGTTCTTCACCTACCAGTATCGACCCCCTTACCCATCATTCGATATGAGCTGGGGTTGATTTCCCTCAACATGGGATATACATGCTTAATAGTAGCAATGTTCAGAAAATGTCTATTAGCTTGGAATTCCGATACAGTATTGGGAACCTTGGCCGCTTACATTTTTGCATCCAAAGATAAATTCATATGCAAATGGCGCAATCGAGTTATTCATATCCTAGCGTTGATAGATGTTACTTTGATAACACTTTTTCAAAATCCAACGCAAACAAAAACTAGGTTATTTTGCTATGGACTGAGAAAATACAAGAGTGAAATGCTCTGGTAATTGTGATTTTCATCCAGCTATCATCACAATTAAAAACCATTCTTACCCAGAACAATACTTACAGGTCCCCATCTGTGCAGTATCGGAATGACCTACTACGCCTCCGACTGAACCTCTGGCCCACAAGACAAGTGATGGCCTGGCGAAAACTAATTAACAAAGAGCAGAAGCACTGTTGTTGTTGTAGCCATCAAGAGGATGTAGAGACTTTAAAACATCTATTGACTAAATGTGACACACTCCTTACCCAACAAGTAAATTACTTCAAACGAATAACAGAACCATTTGGTGTATCTGCATCTGACACTTTGTGGAGAACAATTTATTCTGGCATTTCTACAACTGTATCAATAAGAGTGATTGCATTTTTACATGAGTTAAAATTAGATGAACACAATGTAACATCACAAGATGAGGAGGAAATGAAAAAGCTCTAAGAACAAATATGTTCTTATTTATGATATAATTTATGAGATATGCCATTTTCGTTATTCCTTTTTTCCTCTTTCTATTATCTTGCTTATTATCTTGCCTATGTTCTGAATTATTTAATTGTTTTATAACATTTTTATGGATATTGTAGTGTTAGATTTTATGTAATTCTGTAATTTTGTATTTGTATATTGAAAAGTTGATAGCTATATCAATAAAAAAAAATCAACTTTGCACTGAGATTGATATTAGGCACACTTCTAAGTTCAAGCAAGGTATGCTATTATGCACACTTCCAAATTCACTTTGCACAGAGAGGATATTAGGCAACCAAATTCAGTTTTGGAAAGAGACTTCTAAAGTCAACCAGGTCACGCTATTAGGCACACTTCTAAATTCAACCACGGCACGCTAATGGGTACACTTCTAAATTCAACCACGGCACGCTAATGGGCACACTTCTAAAGTCAACCAGGGCACGCTAATAGGCACACTTCTAAATTCATCCAGAGCACGCTAATAGGCACACTTCTAGGCACACTTCTAAATTCAACCAAGGCACGCTAATAGGCACACTTCTAAATTCAACCAAGGCACGCTAATAGGCACACTTCTAAATTCAAGCAAGGCGCGCTATAGGCACACTTCTAAAGTCAACCCGGCCACCCTATTAGGCACACTTCTAAATTCAACTATGCACAAAGAGGATATTTAGGTAACCAAATTCAACTTTGGATAGGGATGATATTAGGCAACTAAATTTAATTTTGCATAGCGAGGACATTAGGGACGTTTCTAAATTCAACCAAGGCACGCTATTAGGCACACTTCTAAAGTCAACCAGGGCAGGCTATTAGGTACACTTCTAAATTCAACTTTGCACAGAGAGGATATTAGGCAAGCCTATACAATTTTGCACAGAGAGGATGTTAGGCGCACTTCTAAATTCAACCAAGGCACGCTAATAGGCACACTTCTAAAGTCAACCAGGGCAGGCTATTAGGTACACTTCTAAATTCAACTTTGCACAGAGAGGATATTAGGCAACCAAATTCAATTTTGCACAGAGATGATATTGGGCGCACTTCTAAATTCAACCAAAGCACGCTAATAGGCACACTTCTAAAGTCAACCAGGGCACGCTATTAGGCACACTTCTAAATTCAACTTTGCACAGAGAGGATATTAGGCAACCAAGTCAGCCAGGGCATGCTATTAGGCACACTTCTAATTTCAACTTTGCACAGCGAGGATATTAGGCGCACTTCTAAATTCAACCAAGGCACGCTAATAGGCACACTTCTAAGTTCAAATTTGCAGAGAGAGGATGTTAGGCACACTTATACATTCAACCACGGCAGGCTATTAGGCACACTTCTAAGTTCAGCTTTGCACAGAGAGGATGTTAGGCACACTTATAAATTCAACCACAGCAGGCTATTAGGCACACTTCTAAGTTCAACTTTGCACAGAGAGGATATTAGGCACACTTCTAAGTTCAACTTTGCACAGAGAGGATATTAGGCACACTTCTAGATTCAACCCAGACACGTTATTAGGCACACTTCAAAAGTCAATGGGGAATTCCCGCTTTCTAAATTCAACTATACCACAGACATCCTGTAAAGGCGGACTTCCAAATGCAATGCTACCACAGTATGAGGATCTTTACAATAGTTTAGCTTGTAAATGCAATTATGCCACAGATATGCTATTGGGAGACTTACTCAATGATTACTATTATTGCTTCTGTCCCCGCCCTTGTCACACTTACTTATTGTTGGCTTCTTGCTTCTCCTGCAGATACTGCTTGGTGCCATCTCAGTAGGAGCCGTCCTTTGTCTCGGGGTCCTTAGCCGATGGGGCTGCCGATGGGGCTGCCGGGCAGAGGCTGCCCTGGGGTGAACCTTAATGTGCTCAAGAAAGGGCCAATCGGGGTCTGGAGGGCGAAAGAGAGCTTGGTGGCGCTCACACGCATGACTACCACAGCAGGAAGGTACTAGGGCCAATCGGATCACACAAGTCAGAGGCTGGGGGCAGGATTTCAATGAACCAGGAGAGTGAGGGGCTGCGAGCAGGAGGGCTGGGGGTCTTTTGTTTGGATTTCTCTGCCGGAATGGGGGCTTAGGAGGAGGACCACTCACCTTGGGGTCTGCAGGGCGAAAGATACATTAGGAAGAGTCTCAAGAAGATGATGCACTATATTGATACAGAGAGTAATGATTAAATGATCACCAGAAGTAATGGTGGACACCGTCTCGCACAAGTTAAGCAAATTTGTCCAAACCGCAAAATAATCTATGTATGATATTTTAATTCCACTGTGCCAGTTAAAATGATGTTTGTTATTGTCAATCCATGCAAAGTGGATGTCCCATTGTGCAAGAAAAGAGCTCCATCTTTGTCCTCTTGTGCTGGACTGAGAGAAGCCACAAGAGGAGGAGCTAGAGACTGGGTGAAATACATTTTTATTTATTTTTGAATTTGTAAAGTGCACTGCAGCCCACGGGCATCGAGACGCAGATGTCTTAGTTACAAGATTATGCAGGCATGCTCCTGGGTTGCATGGTGCATGACCTAGGCATAATGAGACAGAAGGCAAGTACATGGAACAATAGCATGATTCATAACTCAAAAAACAGGTTACATTACATGGGTGGTGGGATACAGAAGGAGGCCAGGTGCAGACCACCAGGAGTCAAGTTTATACAAATAGCAATGTTTTGATGGCTTTCCTGAAGGCTGTGTGTGAATCAATGCACCTTAGGTGCTTTGGTAAGGAGTTCCATTGGGACGCAGCGATGAACGGGAAGCTAGAACCTCCTGCGCAAGCCGTAGGGTTTTAAGAACCATGACCATGTTGGAGTAGGCAAGTCTTGTAGGTCGTCCAGGCAGACTTTTGCATATCTCTGCGAGAGAGAACGGAGTGCAGTGTTGAGACATTTATGTCTAATGGCGAGCGTTTGGAAGGAGATGTGTTCCTTAATGGGGAGCCGGTGGACAAGTCTCCTGGTAGCAGAGAGGTGTTCCCTCTTTGAAATGGTCTGAATTTCTTTTGTTTTTTGTAGCCGTGCCTAACTGGGAGCCAATTATCGCCATAGCAATGGTGAGGCAGTTCTGTTCGGATAAGTGCCTGGCTGCGTTGGCCGCAGCAGATGCAATCGCGTTAACTTGTCTGCTCATGGTAAGATTGGAGTATAGGAAGACCCCCAAGGTTTTGACCGCCTGAGACACACTGATAGGAGTAGTGTCAATGGTAAAGGAATTGTAGTTATTGTCAAGGTTTTTTTTTTTTTTTTTAAGTTTCCCGGGCACCCAATGCGTAGCATCTTACTTTTTACACCATTGAGGCACAACCAGTTTTCTGCCATCCAAGTTTGAATTTTAGAGTAGATGGAGTTCAGCTTGTCATTGTCAATGTCGGTCACCTATGAGGGGGATGAGCACCTGCGTGTCATCTGCATAGTTGGTATATGTTATGCCTAGCTGATCCAGGTAGTTGAATAGGGCCTTCATGAAGAGGTTGTAAAGTGTTGGGGAAATTCAGGAGCACTGTGGGACATCGTATTTGATAGTATCTGGGTTGGCACACGCTTGGTCCGAGAAAACTTTCATGACTCTGCCCTGGAAGAAGGACGCAATCCAGGTTGTGGCATTGGAGAAGTTGGCAGTGGATGACAGGGAAAGGGTACTGTGATCCACAAGATCGAACGCAGCTGATAGCTTGAGTAGTAAGAAGAGATCTGGCTTGTCCGCATCCCTGAGATCATCAATTTGATTTTTAAGAGGAGATCTGGCTTGTCAGCGTCCCTGAGATCATCAATTTGATTTTTAAGGTCTAGGAGAGCAGTTTCTGTCCCATGGCCTGGACGGAATTCTGACTGCCGCAGGCCTAGGAGGTGATTGGCTTAGAATACATTTTGGACCTGTTGGTAGGCTGCTTTGTCTGAAAGTTTTAATAAGAAGGGAAATGTAGTAATGGGCCTAGAGTTCCCAGGGACGATTGGGTCCACCCAGGCTTCTTTGAGACATGCAGGGACGAGACAAGAAGTGAAAGAGGCATTGATAAAAGCCATCAGGAACGGAGCTAGGGTGGAGGAACACTCTTTGATGATTTGTGCCAGGCATGCGTCCCCTTTACAGTTAGACAGTTTTATAGAATTGATGAGGGCAATTACTTCTTTTTCATCCATTTCCTTGAAAGAAAAGGGGGGGGGTCATGGGTGGTCTCACAATAGAGGTCAGCAGTTAGCTAAGGGCCTGTTGATGGGTGATGATTTTGCATTGAAGGAGGTTGAGTTTGTCAATCATGGCAGATTGCATGCTATTATGCCATTCTGCATTAATAGTGATTGAAGGCGGAGAAGGAGCTGGTGATTCCAACTCTCTAAAAATAGCAAAGATTTCTTTGGAGGCTGATTTTGTATCTGCTATCCTTGTGTTGAAGTAGTTACTCTTGGCTTTGATGATAGCCGCTTTGTATTCTTTGGCAATATTTTTAAATGCTGGTTTAGTAGCGTCACAAGGGTTGGCTAAACAGGCAGAGTGAGAGACTCTTTCTAGTGCGTATCTCAAGGAGATCCGCTGAGAACCAGGCGTTCCTATGTTTATTCCGCTTGGCTTTCTTGGGGGTGAGCGGGCAACAGCTTCCACCGCTTGGGTGATAATGGTGTTATATGTGGTGGCCAGGGTATCTGGCTCATTTGAAAATGGTGCCTTGAGGGCGGCGATTGAAGATAGGGAATGAGCCTAACCTTTGTGAGCTGCCGGGAACTCCTGCAAAATGCTGGGGGAGACGGTTTAACTGATCGCGGTGGCTCTTTCACGATGTTCAGTTTGAAACAAATGGCATGATGATCCGACCACGAAATTGGAGAAATGGCAGTAGTAGTCGGGGAGCAATTATGGGTGCAACCCATTCTAGGCTGCGACCTTTGCTAAGGGTGGGCATTTTTACTACTTGGTGGAATCCTAGGGATGTTAAGGATTTGTTGAAGGAAATTGCTCGGGCGTCTGATGGGTTGGAGAGGCCCAGGTTGAAGTCCACAAGCAGGAGGAGTTTGGATGATTCCTTTAGGTTGTTGGATATGGCGTCTAGGAGAGCGTCTTGGAAGTCTGTAGATGGTCCTGGAGGTCAGTACACTAAGTGAAGGGTGATGGTACAGTTAGGGGATGGATTGATTTCGAGGAACAGGTAGTCTCTATTGGAGCCCAGGTCTCCTCCTGGAACTTCTCTGATGCTACTCGACTCCTTTGCTATAATGACTACCCCTCCTCCTTTCTGGATGGGGCGATCTTGCCTAAAAATGGTGTAGCCATGAGGGAGGGCTACTGATAGGGCTGGTCCTGAGGCTTCATGAAGCCAAGTTTCGCTGATGATTAATCAAGTCCAGTCCAAGGCTCGTTATGAGGTCTTTAATGTCAAGGGCGAGGGCCGGGAGTGAATGAGCGTTGGTAAGAGCACAGCTGGGAGGGAGCGAGAGGGAGCTACAAGGAACGGACGTAACAGTGGGCACAATAACCGGCTGATTTATATGGGCCACTGGTATAGGTGCAGCATAGGTTGTGGTTACAGGCACATTGGTATGGGCACCTGGCTTAGGAGCAGCATGTTTGGAGGTTACAGGCACAATAAAAGGCAAATTGTATTGGGGCTCTAGCATAGAAGCAACAACATAAGGATTGACAGTGGGCAAAAACGAACAAATGTCAAGGAGAGCCATTACTGGAGTGGTGGTGGTGGTGGTGGTGGTGGTGGTGGTGCTGGTGCTGGTGCTGGTGGTTGGTGTGGTGGACGCAGAGGCCTTTGCATGCATTACCACGGCTGCGGAGCGCTGAGTCTCAGGGAACCTCACCCCTAAGTCTGGGGGAACTTCCTGTAGCCATTGTAAGAGGATTCAATTCAACACTACAGCTAAGTCAATGCCTAGTCTGGGATACTGAATGGAAACCCTTATTGATATATCTTTATGTCCAGTTCATGCGTTCTGGATGACTACCCCTATATAACACCCCTCTCTTAGAATCCCCCTGACCCCACTGAGCCAAGAAGTAGGTTTGTTTTGCAAATTTAAAAGATTTATTTGAAAAGAATTAAACAATGTATAGATATATCACACTTTGATAATAAATTAATAATTGGATATCGCACTTAATCTGATATGATAAAGATTAACAACGGAGAATCTGGCACTAGCACACTTGTGAATAGGAACAGAAGAAGAAGGTGGTAGAGAATGCTTTATATAAGTTCAGATGGATGTAATGTTGAATGAAAATGCAATACAGAAAATACTCCATATGATTTCAATAAAACAATGTAATCACTTTTCTCTTGCAATCCCCTCCCCCCTTTATGCAATGCAAGGAAATGGAAGGAAAGCACACAGTTCTCAGAAATGCAATCAACTGTAATTCAGTTCACCCCAGCAAGCTTACACTACAGAAGTCGGAAACACAGGCCCAAAATGCTTTTACATGTGCTGGCAATGAAGTGAAAAATATGCTAAAATGCTTTTAATTCCCTCTAGAGGTTCAGGGTGAGTGGTATCAAGTTAATATTAGTCCAGGCTCACTTTAGCAAGGATCTAGGGTGTAACTAGCAGGTTAAACGAATTTTTAGCAACTGAAAGCAAGAAAACTGCTGTTTTCACACGTTGAGAAATTTGCAAATCGCGGCAAATTCGTGAGTGCGTTTTTCACGATTGCGGCAAAACTATAGGGGGTGGGAATGCGGTTCTAGGTTCGTAGAAAAGCCACGATTCCCAGCTTTCAGAGGAAAGTTACTGCAAGTCACAAACGGTCACCGAGATATGAGCGATTAAATAAAGGTCGTTTTTCAGATTTGAAATTTTAAAGTTCAAAAAGACAAGTGACAGCTAGCAACTAGAAAAGGACAAGAAACAGTTAGGAGGCAGTTCTACTTAGATTAAAATAGATTGAATTATATTATTTTAACTAAGAGATTGGTTCTGCACAGTTCTGCACAGTTCTGCTAGGTACTCACACTATATTCTTGAATTAAATGGGCCTCGCCACGGATCTGGTCAGGTTTTCTTCACTCTTCACTCTGACCCTTGCACTTGCGCGATCTGAATGACACCTGGCCTAGTAAGATCGTTGTCTGTCTCCCCTTGTTCCCCCCCCTGCCTCGTCGCGACTTGAAACACTTGTGTATAGGCGCGTTACAAATGCCTTATCAGATCATATCATTATCATATCACTCGCCCCGGACGGTCTCTGCGCACAGCGTCTGGGTCAGCTCTACTCTGCTGGTCTGGTCTGGGTCTCTGGTTCTGCTAACAGTGATCTGGGTCAGCTCTGCTCTCTCTCTGGTTCTGGAAATTTGATAGATTTGAAGTCTCTATGTCTGCTCTCTGAAGGTTGAGGGAGGTAAAGTATGGATTTTCCCGGCAGAGCTTCCAGCTGCAAATGGATTTGAAGGTCCCTATCTGTCCTGCCTGTCTGCTTTTATGTGTTTTGAAAATGGTTGGAGAGGCTAGCTTCCTAGGCCCTACCCCTCTCCCCTTTTCATTGGCCACTTCATCCGCTTCTCCTTGATTGGGGGAATGAAATGAAGTGTCATCATGATGAGGTCTGTTTATGATACAGAGAACCCACCCCTGTCAACTTTACACACAATCTATATTTGCTCAAAAAACATATTTGCACAGGTACACATTCGTTTAAAATTACACGCACTCCTCACATATCACAGGAGGTATACCCTTGTCCAAATCTGCTCTTCCTGGGAGCTTGCATTTAGAAATGGCAATATTTGCACTTTTTAACTGATTTTGCAATTTCGGACATTAACCCAAATTTACACACATGTGCGCAAGGAGTATGGACATTAGTTGATGAAGTGTCAGATTTTTCACATGCACACATTTTGAGTAATATCCTCTTTTCCGCTAAATCCCCCCTGAACATACCACGGTCCTAACACGTCTTAAAATGTGGGCAGAAAAATCACAAGAATTATGGTGTCATTTAAATAATTTTCACAAGTCCGTACTATGAGTTATTCATCTTTTTAGAGTTATGTTCTGGCCCCAAAGGGGTGTGGTTTCCCCCCAGCACAAGGTTGAATTTCTGGTTTTTCCAGTTCTGCCAAGCCAGCTTGCTCTCACAGGCAGTGCCCCTCCCCTGTCCTTCCAGGAGGAAGCTCCATTTACGACTCCCGCCAATAAAACATTTGCCTGAGTCAGGACAGGGCTTTGTTCAGAGCTCCTGTATTCTGTGGGGGCTCCCCTTAATTCAATTATCAGAGAGATGGCATATCCTTAGTGTGGCCAGCAAAAGGCAGATAGGCCTGGGAACACAGCTGTGACTCAAGTTTCACTCCTGATGGGGGGTAGTTGCCAGGCAAAATTGGAATCTCTTTAAGCCAGTTTTTAGCTACATGTCATTTCTGTTCCCCAGTTTTCTGCATTCAAATAAAACTAAACATTTTTACATATGCAGCTAGAATGCTGATTCTAAGTTTAAAACTATGACATTTAAACAATTGAAACCTATGTGACACTCAAAAGTAGGTCACTCAGTCAATTTAAACATTTAGATTTTTAGTGTCTTTCAGTCCAAATTTACTTAACTGCTGTAATCCACAGCTCAGCCAGTCTTGTTATAAACCTTCAAGTCACTTCAGAATATAACTTTACATTGGATCCACCTCTCAGTAAGTCTTTCTTTGGCTTGCTTTGGGTTCATTTATTCAGTTTTACACAAAATCTGGTGGTTTTAAAACGCCGGCTTTCTGATAGTGGTGAGTACTGGTACTGCACCCCTTTTTGGGATTTAAGAAAATGAATTCCCAACAGTTATGGGTTTGCTTTTGGCAATCAGCATTGCCATTCCCAATGGTTTCAGACTACTGTGTGGGTAGTCCACTGGTGGTTTTAGGCAGTGTCCTTCTGTGCCCATAACATCGGCAAAAATGGTTGGCAGCCTATTCTTCATGCACTTCCCTGGGCATTTTCTGGGAAGCTCTGGCCATCATGATGTTTTCAATGCCAGTACTGCACAGTTTTTGAGGTAGGGCTCGGATGCATGGGTAAAAACATCCCACAAGCCCCCCTCTTGCGATGGCCATTCTGTTTCCTGATGGGACTCGCAAGACCTGGGATGTTTCCTCATCTTCTTCCAATAGATGGCACAGTCCAGCATCTTTTCCTCCATCCGGTATTGATCGATCGGTTCTCCTCGCCTGTCCTGATGGGAATATTGGGCGGTACACGGGCCCGTTGCGTCTCTGCTCCCGGTCTCCGGATCGTCCTCCTTGGCCCACCTCCAGGTTTTCTTTCTCCTAGGACAGGGGTCTGCAACCTTTAAGACAAAAAGAGCCACTTGGACCCGTTTCCGAAGGAAAAAAAAACTGTGAGCCGCAAAACCATTGCGACATTTAAAACAAATATAACACTGCATATATTGTTTCTTACCTGCTTAAACTATATTTACAGGATCGTGCAGTCAGCTGTCAATCTGAACAAAAAAAGGACTTTCACTTAACAATGTAAAATATATTTTTGCAAATTAATAGCTAATTAAAATATTTAATTTACCTGGTTAACGGGACTTTTGCTCCTGAACCTCAGTGCTCAGTGTCTGCACATCAGGGCTGTAAGACGTCACCTTCATTTTCACACAGGCTTGCAAGCTGTCATCTGTGAGGGGTGATCGATGTTTGTTTTTAATATAGTTCATGTTGGAGAAGACCTGCTCACATACATATGTGGAACCGAAGATCGACAGGACTCCAAATGCATACTTTTTCATGTTTATATAAGTGTCGGGGATGGCATTCCATGTTTTCGAATACAAGTTTGTCCTGTTTGGGAAGGTTTTCAATATCACTCCATTTATGATTCTGAGCTAGAATGACCTTCTGACGGGCAACATCCTCAAGAGTAGCGGTTAAGCATTTGAACTTGGACACCCATATATCTTTGTCGGCTATATCGGCCAGTTCCATCTCAAGATCAGGTTGACTTACACCTGCAAATGCAGTCATATTCAATAGGGATGGAACGATCGCCAGGGGAGTGACAGGGAAGGATAATGTGTTTTTTTCCTCTCTGAACTCACAGAATCGTTTCCCAAACGAGCTTTGAATTGCGGTGATTGCAGACTTGAAATATTCCAAATTTATCGTATCAGGACTTTGTTTGAACTCTCTCAAAGAAGGAAAGTGAGACAGTGTACCTCTCTGGAAATCTTTGACAAACACTGTCAACTTGCGCTCGAATGCCAAAACCTCCTCCAGCATGTGCAGGGCTGTGCCTCCTTTCCCCTGAAGGGTTGTATTTAGCGTGTTTAGATGGGCTGTCATATCTACCATAAAATGACATTTTTCCAGCCACTCTGGCTGTTCCAGCTCAGCAAAGGGGAGCTCTTTGCTGGCCAGGAAGGTTTTTACTTCTTCCAAACATGTGACAAAGCGTTTTAGCACCTCGCCTCTGGACAGCCACCGGACCTTGTTGTGGAGCAGGAGGTCAGAATATGTGCTTTCCACCTCATCCAATAGCAAACGAAACTGGCGGTGGTTTAAACCCTTTGCCATTATCTTATTAACAATCTGAATGACCACATCCATCACTTTTGTGCATTCGGGGGGAAATGTTTGAGCACACAATGCCTCTTGGTGCAGGATGCAATGAAATGACAGCAGCGTTCTACCCAGTGCCTTCTGCAGTAGAGCCACAAAGCCCTTCTGTGCTCCTCTCATGCTCGGTGCCCCATCAGTAGCCACTGAGACCAGGTGGTTGGTGTTTATTTTTTTAGCACTTAAAAAGTCCAGGACAACCTTACAGATATCCTCACCCCTTGTTTGGCCTTTTAGTGGTATCAGCTCAATCAGTTCTTCCTGTGGCCCAAAAGAGTTGACATATTGGCAGAACAGCGCTATTTGTTCAATATCACCTTTATCTTTGGACTCATCACAGGCGATGGAGTACGCCACAGCTGAACTAATGTCTGAATTTGCTGTTTGCTAATGTTTTCTGACATTTTTAGGGTTCTGTCTTTAACAGTCTTCGCAGAGAGAGGCATGTCTTTGATTTTCTGCACAATTTCATTCTTGTTTTTGAAGTCCATGTATAGATGTTCCGAAATCTTAATGAATGCTTCTTTTATATACTCTCCATCTGTGAACGGCTTCCCGTGCTTGACTATTTCCTGAGCGGCTACAAAACTAGCATATGTTGTGGAATTTGCAGACTTCACCCACTTCTTGAAATTATTTTTGCTCCTATCAACCTTCCTCATAAGTTCTGCAACGGCTTTTCGTCTCTCATCTCCATCTGGATATTTTTCAGCAAAGGCTGTGTGTTTATTCTGGAAATGTCTTGCAATATTCGACTTTTTGTTGTTTGCAAATTTCTCACCACATATTAAGCATACTGGTAAACCAGTCTTGTCAGTAGAGAATGCAAATGATTCTGTCCATGTATCATTAAACACTCTGTTTTCTTCAGAAATTTTTCTTTTCTTGCCTTTATCCATGGCTGGCCTACAGGGGTCGAAAACAGGGACGTAATTAGAAATCAGAGGGCCCCATAGCAAAATTTGCCAGTTCCCCCACATTAGGGAGACAGAAACAGCAGCACAATCATGGGGTGCAGATGAAAGGGTCAAAGAAAAAGGGAGGATTGACAGGTGAGATGGCTGAAGAGAAAAAATTCAGAAAGAAAGAAATTCAGGAAAAAAAGAATGGCGATAGAGTAAAATACAAAAAGTCAAAGCAAGAAAAATTAAGCAAATTAGAGAAACAAGTAAGAAATAGCAAAAGGTGAACAACGAGCACTGTCCCCACTTTCCCACTTGGAAGTGAGCAGCACTTGCTAGCTTTGTAAGATGCATGCCAACACTATACCAAGCCTGAACCCAGCAGCTGCAGAGGAGACAGAATGTCTGCCGTGCCCAGTGGGGGTGTAAAGTAAACAGTCACACCTTAGTTTCCTTTTGAGAGTGACTTTGCTCGATCCGGATGTTTTGTTATTTTCATTTTCAGCCGCACTTGCAGATTCATCTATGCAATTACTTCCATTATTATCTCCACAGGAACATTCCACTCCTGCCCCAGTAGTTCCAGGGGAACGGGGGCAGCCGGCCCACGTAATAAAAATGTTCGTTTCAAAACACAAGCAGGCAGCCCCAGTACACACGGAACTCACACTGTGCCAACTTTTGGGGGCTCTTACGAACCTCATCTGCAGCACAGGACGTGTGACAAGAACTTACCCATGAAAGTTAGGCACCGTGAGACCAGCAGTGCCCGAAGGATGGCTGCAGGCACTGCCACTGCAGACACTGGTGCGCAGAGCAGGGCAGAGCCGGAGTCACGTGACGGCCGCCCATCTCCGATTTTGATTGATGACAGAGGCGCTGGCGTGCGCCTGGCGCACGCCAGCGCCTCTCTGTCATCAATCAAAATCGGAAATGGGCCGTCACGCCCCCAGTGCTCTGGGGCCTCAGGCAGAGGCTGAAAAAGCATAGTGCAACCACGAATGTCGGTAGGCGGTAGGACCTGCTTAAAAAGCGGTATCCTACCGCCTAAATCGGTAGGGTTGGCAAGAATGCGTGGAGCCGCGGCAAAGGTGCAAAAGAGCCGCAAGCGGCTCCGGAGCCTCGGGTTGCCGACCCCTGTCCTAGGGCGACAAAGGAAGAGCGGCAATACCTATTCATAGACATTTTTCCACCACTGTTGAGATAGTGGGGCAGCATATGCATTTCATCATAACGAAACATTACATTCTTATTTTGAAAAAAAAACAGTATAACTAAGAGACAGTTTCATGCAAATCACAATATTTTAGAGACTAGATGTGGTATGTTTTATGGTTGGAACTGAATTAGTCTGAGACAGTACCCGCTAGGATTCCAGAGGATTCCTCCAGTTGTTGCAGTGTGTGCCTGGGATGACAACATTTCAACTGGTTTATGTGGACCCACTTGTCTTCCCCCGCTGCCAAAGGACCTTTGGGGATGTGGATTTTGTAGGCCACAGGGGAGATCTTGTCGATGATCTCAAAGGGTCCCTTCCATGTAGGCAAGAATTTCCGCTGTTTTTGTCATGATCACTGCTTCCAAGGAGCCAGGACCAGCCCAACGTCCTTGGAAGCAGGCCCCTAACCCTAATCCTAGGCACCAGCCGGTCCCCACAGGGACCTTTTGGACCTTGTCCTGGCGCCGGTGGCACCAGGCTCATCAGAAGCATCGGTCCCGGCACTGGAAGCGCCGGGCTCATCATTGGTGTGAAGGTGCTTGGGTGGACTTACCTGCGGCAGACCATGCTGCTTACTTGCCAGACTCTTAGAAGTCCTCGGTGAACTGGGACTACTTTCTTACCTGGGTGGGGCAGCTCCACTCCCTGGATACAGCACTGGAACTCTTCTGGAAGCAGGAACTCTTTTCTTACTTAGGCGGGGCCGTGGAAGGAGACGCCTCATCACTCCAAGGCTATTTAAACCACACCCGATAGATGAAACGTGCTTCGCGTTATTCTGCATCTGCAGCAGAACGCTCACCGAGTCTGTTCCAGCATTACTTCTTGGGATCCGGAACCTGCAAGAATTATACTTACCAATCCTGTACCTGAGCAACATCAGCACCTGCAAAAGACCAGAAACAACAGGTTAGCAGAACGAACTTTCACACGCAGTGCTTGCTTACCTGATCCATCGGCAGCGGCCGTGTCTAACGCTGCACCTCCGCCGGCAAAGATAAACAGTATTATTATACTTGCTGGCATGCTGTGCACTCCAGATTCTTCACGCTGCATCTGCACCTGCAAAGATAAACGGTATTATTATACTTACTGGCACGCTGTGCACTCCAGATTCTTCACGCTGCATCTGCACCTGCAAAGAGAAACAGCATTATTCTACTTACTGGCACGCAGTGCATTCCGGATTCTTCACGCCGCATCTTCACCTGCAAAGACAACAGCAGTGTCACACTTACCGGCACGTGGCGAATTCCGGATTTCTTCATTCGGCATCGTCTCCTGCAAGGACAAAGAAAGAGACAGTAAGAGCGCTGCCATACTTACGCAACTCCAGGCGCTTCAGTGCCATGCATAAAAGACGATAAAGACTAAAGGTGTCCAGAAACTTACCGGTCGTGCAGTCAACGACGGTACCCATCCTCTGAAGTCAAGAGGCCCACGTTTCACCAGTGAAGGAACTGGCAACGGCACCCTGCACTAGACGCAGATGGAGAGCCCAGCATTCACCTATCTAAGGTGAGCACGTTGACCTGGGAGGGGGGTTCAACGGTCAAGCTGGGAGGAGAGAGATAGGGACACTCAGCAACCCAGACCTTTAATCCCCATATTATTTCACCTGCAGAAACCTCACCCTTCGAGTTCGACACACGGTGCGGAGAGGGTCGACCCCAGAAGCCAACCGAATCCTGCACATCACGTTTCGTGTTACAGACACCTTCCTGCCAAGACCCGCGCCTCCGTGGGAATCAGGTGAGTGTTACAGTTTTGCCTGGTTTCTTTGGAAGTTGTATAGATATACCCGGTCCCCCACCTGATATTCCTTTCTGGTCATAGTGGGTCTTCATGCTATCAGCTGATCTTTCTAGATTCCGCTGAGCATAAGCAAAAGCATGTTGGAGGTGTTTCCTTAAATTCTCCACATACTCATGAGTAGTGGAGGCATTTATCAGTGTCTGCTCTTGGGTCCTGTAGAGCAAATGCTGAGGAAGCACCATCTTGCATCCAGTCATCAACTCAAATGGTGACATTTTGGTTGCAGATGAAGGGGTAGATCTGATGGCCATTAGGACCAGAGGTAATCGGATATCCCAACTTGGCCCAGAATCTGCCAGAAACTTCTTTAATATGCTCACAATGGTTCGGTTATATCTCTCTACTGCCCCAGAAGAAGCTGGCCGGTAAGCAATATGCAACTTCCTTTTGACCCCCAGTATCTCCCACATCTTTGTCATTACTTCACTGGTGAAGTGGCTACCTCTGTCTGACTCAATCCTTTGAGGTAGACCAAAACGGGAAAAGATGTGGTTAATCATCAAGGCAGCTGCCGTTTCTGCCTTGCAGTTTGGGGCTGGGAGACATTCCACCCACTTGGTAAACAAACATGTCACCGTCAACATGTACTTATTCCCCCTAGCAGAGCGAATCATGGGGCCTACAAAGTCGATTTGTAAATCTGACCATGGCAGTGTCATCCCCCTCTTTTGGAGAGGCGCACGGTGCGTGAGGGATGATGGCTGAATTTGTGCACACACAAGACACCCCTTCAAGTATTTGTCGAGGTCCTGCCCCAGGTGTGGCCAGTATGCAACCTCTCTTAAGATTTCCAATGTTGTGTGAAACCCCCTATGACCAGCGGTGGCCGCATCATGGCCGTGACTTAACATCAGGCTTCGGAATGAGGTAGGAACCACCCACTGATCGTGGCCAGCTTTGGATTTCCTTGCCAGCAAACCGTCTTGGATTCGGAACATTTTTGGACATTTCATCAACACTCTTAGGTCCTCTTTCCCAATGTAATCGGTATCCGTCAGGGGAAAGTTCTCAGGGTCCTCAACGTGTTGGTAAAACTTACCAATAATTGGATCCCCCTTCTGAGCGGTAATCAAATCAGCATCAGAGGTCTCCTTGCTCCATTGTGCAATTGAGAGGTCATTGTGAGCATTTGTCTGGGACCTAGTGATAGCAGTGACCTGGATCTCCCCCAACAGGGACTCAATCTCAATTAGATCCCCTTGGATGGCCCCGGTTTTGGCCAGCTGATCAGCTAAGTCATTTCCAGTTTTGTCTGGTCCTTCTACTTTGGAATGACCCTTGATCTTTTTCCAATAGATGGTCATCTCATTCGAGGTGACCAGATCATCAATGTTTTGGATCAACTTCCCATGTTTCAAGGGTTTGTTGTTAGCACATAACATGCCTCTGGTTTTCCAATTAACCAGGTGCTCCACGAACCCGTTCCGTACATAATCTGAATCTGTGATTATGGCCAGTTCGTGGAGTTGATGCTGGACAGCAGTGAGGATGGCCTGATGCACAGCCATCAATTCTGCCACCTGACTACTTCGGGGCCCAATTTTGTATCCAGCGGAGGGTTCTGGGGACTCATTCACCCATGCATTCCCTACGCCGGCCACCAGTTCTTTCTCCCCGTCGTTGTCAACATGGTAAGAGCATCCATCCACATAGACAGTGGGCATTCCCTCACACTTGTCCTCACACTTGTCCTCTTCAAAGACTTTGTGTGGGGAATTAAGGTATGCCTCCGTGTTGTCCTTGATTTTTAGACTTTCGTCCTCGAGACAGTTTTCTCTGGCACAATCATGCAAGTCAGCCAGACCTTGCGCGAGGGGACTCTTCTTGTTTTGGCCATATCTGACCTCCACAGGAAAGCCTTGCATTGACAGAATCCAGGAAGTAATTTGGGAATTACTCATATTTCCGGCCCGGATTCTGTCACTTTGGAGATATTGCAGAGGCTGGTGTGGAGTCTCCACTTTGATGTGTTCCCCCTGGATAAACGGGCGGTAATTCTTCAATGCCCACACCATTGCCAGGAGTGTCTTCTCACAATCGTTGAATTTTTCCTCCACAGAGGATAAAGTTTTGCTCGCCTAGGAGATTACTTTATTGACCTTGTCATGCTTTTGGTATAATACTGCCGTCAAGCACGTATTAGAGAACCCCGTCTCCAGGAAGAACTCCTTGTTTCTGACAGGGTAAGCTAGGCAAGGCGCTTGTGAGAGGCTTCTTTTGAGTTGTCTTACTGCCTCGGATTGTTCTGGACCCCATTCCCACTTGACCCCCCCTTCAGGAGATGAATCAGGGGTCTGGTGATCTCTGCGTAGCCCTCAATGAACTTTCTGCTGTAATTAGTCAGTCCAAGGAGGCTCCTTAGTTCCCGCAGAGTTGTGGGGTCTTTCAATTTTTGGAGAGCTTCCACTTTCTTTTCCTGGGGACAGAGACCCTGAGGAGTAATCTCCTGCCCCAAGAAATTAACACGGGTTCTGCACCACTGTGCTTTTTGAAAGGAAAGTTTTGCTCCGGCGGCCCTCAACTGGGTCAGAACATAACGGATCTCCGCTATGTGTTCCTCCACAGATGAACTTTTGATGAGGACATCATCTACATAAGCCAGGTTACCCCTCGCACCCAGGTCGGGCATGGCCTTATGTAGGAAAATGTTAAACTCATCACCGGAGTTAAGGTATCCGAAGGGAGTCCGGGTCCATGTGTACTGCTGGCCCCCAAAGGTAAAAGCCATTTTGTATTGGTCCTCCCTACTGACCGGCACGGTCCAGTATCCATTGGTCAGGTCTATTGCAGTGAATACCTGTGACCCCTGAATCTGGGCCAGCCCTTGGTCAATGTAGGGAAGAGGCCATCGGGAAGTATGGACCCGTTTGTTGAGCTCCCTGAGGTCGGCGCAGAGTCTCCACTGGCCGTTTGGCTTCAATATTCCCAGCACCGGATTATTGAAGGTGCTATGGACTGGACGGAATATTCCCCGAGACTCAAGGTTCTTAATTATTTCAGTAAGGGACTCCATTGATGCGAGAGGCAAGCGATATTGCTTCACAAACACAGGAGTCATGCCAGGGTCCGTGGGGATTGTTGTTGTGTGGATGTCAGTGCGACCACAGTCATATGAGTCTACCGCAAAGAGATCTTGGAAATCCAAGAAAACTTGTTTCAACTTTTGCTTTTGTTCCAGAGTCACACAGGCATCAGCTAGGTTGACTCTCTCTTCCACCATCTGCCTGAAGCCTGGAAAGACTTCTGGTTTGGCTATCTCCGCGGCCTCCTCCAGCTGGGTGGAGAAGTCCCTGGTCAGAGTGCTGATTTGGACCGGAGGCTTCAGGTGGGAAAGGCAGCCCTCATGGACCTGGAAAATCACCTCATCCCTCCTGAAGTCACAAGTCACATCTTCCTTACCATAGGGGCAGGAAGTGTACACCAGGAAGTTCCCCCCATGCCGGGTAAAAATCCTGTCTGGTGTTGTATTGTCCTCACTGTCACTGTCAACGCAGTTCTTGGGGATTGGCCCTAACAGTTCATTACCTAAATCTATGGAAAAATGTCGGTCATCAACCGCCATTCCAATAATGGTGCCTGCGGCTAGAGTAATACTCTTTAAGTCGCTGTTATCCACCTCTATTGGAATGGTGTCATGTTCTATGTTGACTAATGGAGTTGGGTTTACCCCCAACCCTTGCTGTTGGAGAGAAGCGTTTAGATGTATGTAAGCATCAGGGGTTTGCAAATATTATCCTCTTTTAACTTTCACTTCCAGGGAGAATTGTCGGGTCCTTTCTGGGATGGTGACTTCCTCTTTGATCTGAATTTCAACTGCATAAGGTAGCAATTGAGCTGACCTAAATGCTTTTTCTGGATCATCAAAGCCCATGGGATTATCCGCTAATCGGGACCAAGCTTTGAAGTTTATTAGGTCCAAACTAATGGCAAAGCGATTGAGAATGTCACTGCCTAAGTAAAAGGCGGCAGGGACGTCTCGCACGACCCAACAATTATGGACTATGCTCTTGTTGCCAATGGAGATTTTAAGCATACACCTGCTTGGCAGGAGATGTTTGGAATTGGGTGCTTCCAGGTCCATTTCCCATTTGTCTATCAGTTTAAATGTGGGAATGGCTGGATCTTTTGAGAGTTGGCGGAACATGGCTTCGCTGATGAAGCTCTTACCGTTGTTCACACACACTCGAGCGAGAACAGAGTCCGTCCCATCATTTAATTGGACAGGGATGAACAACTGCTCTCCAATTTGCTGAATATCAGCCAGGCTCTGAGCTGATTTCACATCTTTCTGGACTATAGGAGTGGGAGTTTCTGATTGTGGATTAGTGTAGAATCTCAGAGTGTTTCCTTCCAGCGTGGAATACCACTTTAGACTGGAAGGAAGGTTGATTTTCAGAAATAGAGAGGACCCTCCATCACCAGTCTGTTGTCCTACTGCTATTACTGTCACGTCAGGAATTTGGCTATTATGGAAGTGAAATTCTACTTGGTCAGATTTTTGTTCAACCATGTGGTAGGTGCCGTTTAAACTAACATGGTTGACACTCCGTTTTAATTTTATTGGTCGGCTAGTCTGGGTCCAGAGGGCCTTGTTTACGCAATCCATTAGGGGTGACAACCTTCTCAGGAGGTCATTCCCTAGTAAACAAGGGGTGCCCTCTGGAGTCACAACTATGACCGGGTGTTTCAACTTGTGTCGCCCAATTTTAATGTCCAAGTCTGCAGTCCCCTCAACGGAAATTTCCTTCCCGTCAAAGTTCTGCAGTTGTCCAGGAAGAGAGGTGAGAGGAATTTGGTAATTCTCTCCCCTTCCTGTATTCAGTTCATCAAAGGCCCTTCTGGACAGAAGGGTAGCTTGAGATCCAGTGTCCACCAGTGCCAAAATTGTCCCCTGCCCCTGTACTTGTACCGGGGCATAGTATCTTCCCTCCTTCTCCTCAAGGGGGCACAGATAATGCACATTTTTGGACAACTGGTGGGCTAACTTTCTGGTTTTGGACATCGCTAGCGAAGAGATTTGGGCAGAATTCTGTGGAGAGCCTTGGGAATCTGAAAGAAAAAGTTGGCAACTGGAGATCAGAGCCATTGTGTGTTCCCCTGGCTCCGGTTCTGGGCCGCCCCCCCCTTTTTGGAGGCAGTCACCAGGATGGATTTGAACCAGGGGATTTTCTTGCTGTTGGTTCTGGGATGAGATGGTGGGCGGCGGTAGCTCAGTCTCCACATCTCCCCAGTCTGGATTTGCATCCCTAGGGACCCATTTTTCTTTGGGAGGAGTTCCCCCCTCTCTGAAGGAGAAGATCCTTTTCCCAGGATCCTCTGAGGATCCCTCTCCCTCAAATTGGAAGATCTGTACCTCCTCCTCAAACTGTTTCTGTTTGGGTCTTTGGTTTCTCCTACCCCCCCTCTGCTCCTTAGGAGGCAGACTTTCAGAGGCAAGAGATTTTGTTTCTGGTTCCTGGGTTTCCAGGGGCTGTTTACAAGTGAGGAAGGAAGCTTCCTCCAAGGCTTTACACCCTCCTTCCCCTTGTGCCTCCTCCCTGGGAACCGGTGAGTTATCGGGGTGCTGCCCCCGTCATTGTTCTGGGGCACCAGGTCCAGAGTTGGGTGCGTTCTGCGCCGGCATGCCGATCTGAGGGTTCTGCTGAGCCCTCAGTATGTGACCCAGATCCCGCGCCATGTTTTGAACCTGGCGCTCTAACTGGGAAACCCGCTCAGGCCGATACGGGGCCCTGTTCTCTCCCCTGGGCTGATCCCGGGAAGGGTAGCTTTCCCTTCTCTGGTAGTACCCCGGGTTGGGAAGATTTGAGTACCCCTCCACCCTTGGCCTCCCCTCTCCCGGATTAGGTTGTCTGGGCTCAGGGAATTGGGGAAAGAAGGATGGATGATTTTGGGGTTGGAAGTTGGGTGGATACCTGGGGAAAAAGTTCTGCCCAGGATTTGGAGAATTTCTGCCCTCCGGTGGGAAGTTAGGAGGGAAGTTCCCTGGGCTAGGTGCTTGGCTGGATCCCCCCCTTGGGCTGGAGGAGCCACACATAACCCAGGATGGGTCGATTTCCCTTGTAACGGGGACTTACAAAGTCAGGAGAGCAAGGGACCCCATTTGTGGGACTACCTCCTTGACTCCCTGTTTGTGACTGGCCCGAGGACCTTCTGGGCCTAGCATTATTAGGTGCAGGTAGGTTTTTAGGCCCCAACATTAACCAAAAGGAAGACGAAAGGGCTACTAGACAGTGCTGCGAGGTTCGTCCCCCTTGACACAGCCTACGATCGTTTCAAAACATAAAGAATCTCGCAGCTTCCATATAGGACCCCCTCTTAGGCATTGAAATTCACCAGAGATCGAAAATTACAAACAGTAAACCATAAACACCACTGAGTGGTCTAAATCGGTATAATATTTTATTAAATTGACATATTAAACTGTTCAATTTTCTTACAAAAAATATATTTGTTAAAAAACAATGACTTTCACTAGAAGCCTAAAATCACATTAAGAATCTCAAAGACATTCTCACTCATAATAAAGTGCACAGTGAACCCAAAACACTTGGGAAACATTTTTTTAAAAAAATGGAGATAAACTCTGATACAAACAACTGACTTCATTAACAAGTTGTAAGACCAGAGTAAAAAAGACCCAATTTCATGAAAAAATTGTGTTTTGATACTAAACTCTGCGGGAGTCCCTATTTTACAGAGTACCACCTCTCTATAACAAATACCTGGTTCAGTGAATCCGCCTTAAGTATGATTGGCGGTTCTAAACAGTTAAATATAACTTTAATGTATTAAGATGTTGGCAGTAATACAACATAATCAAAAACCCTACATGTTTCATTCTCAAACAACGATTTATACAATTGCGAGAAATTCATCAGGGGTAGAGCAACAAAACAACAACAAACGTAATAGGTCTTGAAACTCAAAACTTCAGACAATTCAGTTAGGTTTCCTTCACGGTGATTTTCATTTACCTAGGGGGAACAATATGGAAAAAACAGCTATAAGTAAAAGCTATCAATACTATTCAAAGCTCAAAAAACAGCAGGAATTATAGATTATGCCACTGTGAGCTTACCGTCCACGTTATCAGATAAGCTATGAAGAGACGGGTGGATAAAGGTATCTTCTTAGTAGATACAGGTGAATCTAGAACAGACAATACAGCAACGGTTGAGGAAAAAAACAATCACGGGATTCGCAACAAAAAACTTTTGTAATTTTAACCTAAATATTCAAAAAACAGATAAATCATAAAATGAATGAAGGGTCTCTTACAGGCGGAGCGTACTCCGAAAAATGGATAAAAAGATAAATAACTAGAACTCATCACAATCTAAAGTTGGTTATTTAATACCTAGTTCACCTATTCTGAAGTCCACGTGAAAACATTCTGAGACGGTTAGACGTATAACATCTGTTCGACCAAAGCTTGAAGGCCCTCGTAATCAGCATCTTCGCATGTAGCAACATTTACCTTGTATTCTAGGCACCTATCCGTTCACTCTCGCCAACTCCAGTGTGTGGGGACTAATACTAGCCCATTGTAAACTTAACCCCGATGGCGACAAGGACAAGATGGAACAACCACTCGGCGTAGCAAGGCTGTTCAAAGGCCGGATCTATGTTGCATGCGTTACTTGTGTTTACTATTGAATACAATGCCAAACTCCTAAATAAAAAGAAGGAGAAGCGCCATGAGTAGGGCCATTGTAGCAGAAAAGTTGCTGTTAAAGGAATGTCTTATTGACTACTAAATAAAGTGGCAACAAGATGTTGTTTGGCCTCTGTGATCTCAAAGGTAATTAAACTCGATCACCACTTACTACTTGTCAGTTTGTCAAGCTCGCGAGTGTCTGCTTCCGGGTTACGTATTCTGGCCGTCGTCAGCCGTATTAGCGGATGTGACGTGTTATAAAGGCTCCGCGTTGGAGAATGTGAAACAAGACCACCTGTGTAAGGTATTGCTGGCTGTATCATTAAAGGGGCAACGTCTGTTAGTGAACGCCGAGGAGCCGAGCCCAAACACAAATAACGTCCTGGAGAGAAGTAGGCTCTGGTCTGGAAAATGCGGTGGAAAACTTGCACTATATGTCAATTCAGTACTGCACGGCAAAGCTAGCGAAAACTAGAAAATACGGACCTGGGATTTTAAATGTTATTCCAATCAATGGCTTCGTTTAAACCGATCTCTGTTGTATTGCACAGAAAAATTAGCCAGGTTTCTTTAGTCAATAGTCGTTTCGTAACTGAGTCACCGTCCGAGCCAGCAGCAATATGCAATGACACGGTCCATCTAAGTTCATCTGCTTTATGGTTCATAACAACGAAATGGCCTACCATAGGTGCTGTCATCACTTTATTCTTGATGCAACTCCTATGTTCGGAGATTCTTACTTTCACTTTGCGTTTGGTCATTCCTATGTACATTTTACCACAAGGGCACCAGATTGCATAAACCACATTGCTAGAATTGCAGTTAGTAAAGGTTTTCTGTGACCAAAGTTTTTTAAGGCCGATGTCGACCTGCAATGTTCTGCTGGTAAGTATACAGTTGGTACACTGGCCGCACGGGGCATGGCCCACCGTTTTGGGTAGACCCCACATTTCAGTAACACTCTTTTGTCGGTGTTGGCCTTTGGAGATGTCATTCTTCGTGAGGAGTTCTTTAAGGTTGGGTCCTCTTTTGAATGCACACATAGGTGGATCCAACGGGCACTCGCCTCGACGAAGGATGTGCCAATTTTTCGTAATAATCTTCACAATTTGATTAGCTGAAGGGCTGAAAGTACTAACAAACACTAGGTTTTTACTTTCTGTGGACCTGTCCCGATATTCTAGAAGTGCGCCTCGGTCATTGTTCGAGGACCTCTTGTAAGCACGCTTAATAATCTTTTCAGGATAACTACGTGCTCTCAATTTGGACCCTAAGGCTTGAGCTTCTTGACGGAAAATATCACGTGTAGAACTATTCCTTTTAAGGCGCAGGAATTGGCCGAAAGGAAGATTTTCCCTCGTATGTCGAGGGTGGCAGCTCTTAAATTCTAATAGTGAGTTGCGGTCGGTAGGTTTATGAAAAGGTTTAACTTTCAAAATATTAGACCCACTGTCTACCCAGATGGTAACATCTAGAAAATTAAGTTCCTTGTTACTATGGGTAGAGGTGAACTTCAGATATCGGTTTTGTTTATTAATCCATACTACAAATTCTTCAAACATGGCCAGAGAGCCATTCCAGATGATTAATATATCATCAATATAGCGTCGCCACAACCCCAGGTTATTAAAAAAGGGGTTAGAGGGGTTATAAATAACGCCTCTTTCAAAGCTTTCTACATATAGGTTAGCTGCTGAGGGGGCAACTGATGACCCCATGGCAGTGCCGTGAACTTGATGGTATAGCTGGCCGTTAAACCCGAAGTAATTTTCGGTTAAGGCCATTTCGGCGCACCACAGAATGAAGCTATTGGGTACTTTGCCCGTTGTTCTTTTGGTTAGGAGGGTTTCTTCCAATACTTGTAATGTATCCTGCTGAGGGATACAAGTGTAGAGAGACACTATATCAAGACTAACCATTAGTTGCTGATGCGGGTCGAATTGCATGTCTTCAACCATATTAATCACTTCTGTGGTATCTTGTACAAAGGAATACATGGCTGCGACATACGGTTTAAGATATCTGTCGGCAAAACGCGAGAGTGGTTCTAAAATCGCACCAGTGCCTGAGACGATCGGGCGTCCCGGAGGGTTCACCATAGCCTTATGAATTTTTGGAAGAATGTAGAATTTCGGTATAGTAGGGTCTTTAACTTGTAAGTAATCACACTCCTGTTGGCATATCCAACCTCGTTCAAGTGCCTTCTCAACTTTGCTGGTAATGAGTGTGGCTAACCGCTTAGTAGGGTCTTCAGTGATAGGTTGGTAGAAGCTTTTGTCATTGAGCTGACGTAAACATTCATTAATGTAATCACTCCTGTTTAGCATGACTACCGCTCCTCCTTTGTCCGCTTTTCGCAAAATGATATCTGAGTGACTGGCCAAGTGTTTAACCGCCAATCGTTCTGAAATACTCATATTCTGTAAAGTATGATGCGGTAGTAGATTTTCGAAACGTTCGATATCATGCCACACTCTCTTAGCAAACACAATCGCTTCGGGTGTAAAGCTGGCTGCCGGGGGGTTAAAAGAAGATTTATTACGAAAACCGCTTTCATTGTTCTGATCATCATAACTGTTCTGAGAGAAATATTGTTGCAAGTGAATTTTGCGTAGCAATTGCTCAACTTCCACACGTGTACGGAACTTATCATAATGAACTGTTGGGACAAAACCCAACCCTTTATTAATGACAGAAACCTCTTCCGCTGATGGGCTATAAGTCGATAGATTTACTAATAGGGTCTGTTGCTGCGCAGCACTCGGGGAGCCTCGTCCCAGATGTCTGTATCCTGATGCGGGTCTAAAAAACCTAGCTGTTGCAATTGTTGTGGGGGGGCACCTACAGGATTGCCCTGATGAGGGGAATAAAAATTATTCCTATTGCTGTTGCGGGAATTACGTGTGTTGCGTCCTGCTCTCCTTTGGTTCCTCCCTCGGTTCCGAGAACCTTTATAGCCTCTCTGTTGGAAAAAATTACTGTTGTCAGAGCTACCTGAACTGAAAGAAGTGTTGCCAAAATTAACACGTTTCTGACCACCCTGCTTTTGTCCGTTAGGATGTCGACCAGCAGAAGGATCATAACCTTCTTTAGTGTAGCGGAACGTATTTTCATGCGAAAATTGAAGAAGATCTTTCTTCATACGCGTAATGCGATCTTGTGTACAGAATTCTTTAAAGTCAATAATCTCTTTCAGAATCTCTTCTAGGCGCTTTTTGTAGGTATCGAGAGGAACTAGCTTCTTAATTTCCTCTTCCATTTTTTTCAAGATCGCCTGAGATCTTGATTGTCATGGCACGAGCTGTATCTATTATAAGTATAGTCCAGTCCCTCCCGCATTTATTTGCAATATAACTCCATTGCAAAATGAAGTCTCTATTGTCCAAAAACAAGCGGGGTTCATTGCGAACCACAAGACCTTGTGGTAGGGTGCCTGACCGTAAGTATTCAATCATGATTGAACCATGAAGCTCTGTCCGGATTAGTCTTTTCTTAAGCTGCAACAATTCATCCCAATTGCTTAGATTTGCTATGAGGGACCCTTCTCCTTCATCTGAAAACAACGAAGATTGTGCCAGCAGTTCAAGGACATATTTATCGTCATAACTCTTAGTCCGTTCTGCTGCCATCATGGACTTAACTCAAAAATAACTTTTAGGGAAAAATATCTTATTGAAATGCGAATCCCGCAATGTTCATCACTCAACCATTAAGTAGTGTCAATCTAACTCAATTTACCACTTATAACTTATTTAGGCCCCCCCATCTCCAAATCCAAAACGGGGTGACCTTTACCTCTGCCACCTTGGCAGCAGCAGGGGTGCTGTTGGCTTTGGGGTTTTTCTGGGCATTACTTTTGCTATCTACCGGTTTCTGCACCTCAAAGATCCGGGTCGCCTGTTCAATGACCCAGTCTAAAGATCTTTTCTCATGAAAATCTCTCACGAGCTGGGTCATTATATATTTGGGCAAGGCATGGAAAAACGTTTTAATAAATTCTCTGCTATCCGTGCGCACCCTTCTTGTGGTCTGTGCAAAAGCACGCTTCAGTTCTTGCACGAATTCTTGTGGGGCCTGATCCTCCCCACATTGCAAATTGTAGGCTGCCTTGCGAGCCTCTTGAGGATTTCTGTGAACAGAAAAATGTTTCAAGATGGCCGCCTTATAGGTGGACCATCTTAAATGATTTTGGTCCTCCAGCCCCGCAAAGAAACTGGAGTATTCTGGGGAGAATGTCCATTTGACGTACTGGATGCAGCTACTGCTGTCCTTCAAATGGAAAGTCTCCATCATTTGCTCATAGAGCTCCAAGTGTTCCCAAACAGAGTACTTGGCGTTCTTATGATAAGGCGTGATGACATTCCTGATTGCCTTAATCTGCTTCAATGGGTCCTTAAGCAAGGCCCTTTTTGCCTTATTGGCCTTTTTGGTCCGGGTAACCCTGGTCCATTCATCCTCTGACTCAGAGGCACTGCTCCCAGAGGTTCCTGTCTGATCTTCCAGGTTTTCACGGATTCTGCGAGCCTGGGAATGGCTGGCAGAATGTGGGGACCTGGTCTCCTGTGTCCTGTACCGCTCCGAGGAGTCTTCAGATCCCTCCTTGCTGCCAGGATTTGATGGGTACCCCCCCACTGACCTAACTGGGCAGAGGTTTTCAGGGTGCCCTTAATGGGCCTACTCTCCTGGGGTTCCCCATCAAATTGCACTGTGCTTGGGTGCCCATACCCGGATGCCCGCCCCTCCATTCCTCGGTGGTACTGGCCTATGAGCCCCATGCTTCTGGCTGGATAGTAATCTGCCATCCCTGTGGCCCTGTGCTCATGTGCGCCAGGGGACATGGGGGTGGCAGAGTCCAGGGACTGAGAGAAATAAAGGCCTCTGGTACTAGGGCTCCTGAGGTTATGCTCAGGAGTTTCCCTTTCCCAGCGAACTTGGTCTCTATCCGCCCCTGCTCCCTGTTGCAATGCAAGAGCCTGCGCCTTCAGTTCCTCACTTAAGGCCTTACTAGACTCTATCAGTCTCTCCTGCATCGCTACCTGTTGTTGGAGCCTATCATTGTGCTGGCAGAGAGCCTCATTCTCTCTCTGTGTTTCCTGATTGGTCCTGGAGCACTGGGCCAGTCTTTGCTGCAGGAGGGTTACCTCCTGAGCTGTGTCCCTATTGGCCTGCTCCTGTCTTGCCAGAGCCTCCTCCACCCTCCTGGTGTGCTCTAGCAAGTCCTGGTGTTCTTTTTGGAGGTCACCCAGTCCCTGGTGGGCCAGGTGATTTTCTTCTGTTTTTCTTTTTAAATGGCAGACTTCCTGGCCTAAAGCGTCTTTCCTGGCTAAGAGCCTGCATTTGTGCCGCCAGGTTGTCCCTCTGCCTTTGAAAGGCACCAGCTTTCTGGCGTTCTTCATCAAACTCTGCCTGGGTATCCAGGTCTTTCAAAATCAGCTTGTTGCTCTCTGCCTTCACTCTATCTAGATGACTTTGCAGGGTGGCTACCTGCTCCGTGCATGCCCTGTTAAAGTCTAATTGTTGCTCCAGCTTTTTCTGGCTCTGCAGTAGGGAGTCCAAACCTTCTTGGTACTCCTTCTGCAAGGCCAGAAATCTGGTATCCTGGTCAGCCTTTTCCTGTTGCAGGATGTCCATATCCCTCTTTATTTTAATGATGTGCTGTCTACTCTCATTTTCTGACTCCTGGCTCCCCTGCAGCCTCTGCTCAGAAGAGACCAGGTCAGATTGGACCTTCTCTAACGCCATCTGTCGCTTGTTCGCCAGATCTTGGCTTTCCGTACATTTATCCTGCATGTCTCCCATATATAGGTACAGGTATGCCGCTATCCTAACCATCTTGTCTTGTTCATCCTTAGCCTTAGGAGCCATGTATAGTTCACTCAGGGCCACGTGTAGGGGACCTTTGATCTCCCCATATATCTGACCCTGTTTCAGTGACCTGTTGCGGATTGGCCTGCAACCAGACCATGCGGTCCTGGTGAGTCCACTCACCTCTCACAAATAACTTATGTAAGAAGTGCTCTCTGGCTATTTTCATGTCTACCAAGGTCGTCATTCTAGAGATTGGTCTTTGTCCTGACTTACAGAAGTTAGTATTTTATTTTTGCAAAACAGACCTTTTTCTTAGAGCGTTCCTTTGAGGAGTGCTTTACAGCGTAACACAGCGTGTGCTCCGACCGGATATGTGTATCTGGTCAGCTGGCACGCTGTATTAATCTGCACAAGTGATAGATCTAATCCAAACGTCCCGGACGAGCCCCCAATTTGTAAAAGGATTCAATTCAACACTACAGCTAAGTCTGGGATACTGAATGGAAACCCTTATTGATATATCTTTATGTCCAGTTCATGCGTTCTGGATGACTACCCCTATATAACACCCCTCTCTTAGAATCCCCCTGACCCCACTGAGCCAAGAAGTAGGTTTGTTTTGCAAATTTAAAAGATTTATTTGAAAAAAATTAAACAATGTATAGATATATCACACTTTGATAATAAATTAATAATTGGATATCGCACTTAATCTGATATGATAAAGATTAACAGCGGAGAATCTGGCACTAGCACACTTGTGAATAGGAACAGAAGAAGAAGGTGGTAGAGAATGCTTTATATAAGTTCAGATGGATGTAATGTTGAATGAAAATGCAATACAGAAAATACTCAATATGATTTCAACAAAACAATGTAATCACTTTTCTCTGGCAATCCCCTCCCCCCTTTATGCAATGCAAGGAAATGGAAGGAAAGCACACAGTTCTCAGAAATGCAATCAACTGTAATTCAGTTCACCCCAGCAAGCTTACACTACAGAAGTCGGAAACACAGGCCCAAAATGCTTTTACATGTGCTGGCAATGAAGTGAAAAATATGCTAAAATGCTTTTAATTCCCTCTAGAGGTTCAGGGTGAGTGGTATCAAGTTAATATTAGTCCAGGCTCACTTTAGCAAGGATCTAGGGTGTAACTAGCAGGTTAAATGAATTTTTAGCAACTGAAAGCAAGAAAACTGCTGTTTTCACACGTTGAGAAATTTGCAAATTGCGGCAAATTCGCGAGTGCGTTTTTCACGATTGCGGCAAAACTATAGGGGGTGGGAATGCGGTTCTAGGTTCGTAGAAAAGCCACGATTCCCAGCTTTCAGAGGAAAGTTACTGCAAGTCACAAACGGTCACGGAGATATGAGCGATTAAATAAAGGTCGTTTTTCAGATTTGAAATTTTAAAGTTCAAAAAGACAAGTGACAGCTAGCAACTAGAAAAGGACAAGTGACAGTTAGGAGGCAGTTCTACTTAGATTAAAATAGATTGAATTATATTATTTTAACTAAGTGATTGGTTCTGCACAGTTCTGCTAGGTACTCACACTATATTCTTGAATTAAATGGGCCTCGCCACGGATCTGGTCAGGTTTTCTTCACTCGCCCCGGACGGTCTCTGCGCACAGCGTCTGGGTCAGCTCTACTCTGCTGGTCTGGTCTGGGTCTCTGGTTCTGCTAACAGTGATCTGGGTCAGCTCTGCTCACTCTCTGGTTCTGGAAATTTGATAGATTTGAAGTCTCTATGTCTGCTCTCTGAAGGTTGAGGGAGGTAAAGTATGGATTTTCCCGGCAGAGCTTCCAGCTGCAAATGGATTTGAAGGTCCCTATCTGTCCTGCCTGTCTGCTTTTATGTGTTTTGAAAATGGGTGGAGGGGCTAGCTTCCTAGGCCCTACCCCTTTCCCCTTGTCATTGGCCACTTCATCCGCTTCCCCTTGATTGGGGGAATGAAATGAAGTGTCATCATGATTAGGTCTGTTTATGATACAGAGAACCCACCCCTGTCAACTTTACACACAATCTATATTTGCTCAAAAAACATATTTGCACAGGTACACATTCGTTTAAAATTACACGCACCCCTCACATATCACAGGAGGTATACCCTTGTCCAAATCTGCTCTTCCTTGGAGCTTGCATTCAGAAATGGCAATATTTGCACTTTTTAACTGATTTTGCAATTTCGGACATTAACCCAAATTTACACACATGTGCGCAAGGAGTATGGACATTAGTTTAAGTGTCAGATTTTTCACATGCACACATTTTGAGTAATATCCTCTTTTCCGCTAAAACACCCCTGAACATACCACCGGGTCCTAACACGTCTTAAAATGTGGGCAGAAAAATCACAAGAATTATGGTGTCATTTAAATAATTTTCACAAGTCCGTACTATGAGTTATTCATCTTTTTAGAGTTATGTTCTGGCCCCAAAGGGGTGTGGTTTCCCCCCAGCACAAGGTTGAATTTCTGGTTTTTCCAGTTCTGCCAAGCCAGCTTGCTCTCACAGGCAGTGCCCCTCCCCTGTCCTTCCAGGAGGAAGCTCCATTTACGACTCCCGCCAATAAAACATTTGCCTGAGTCAGGACAGGGCTTTGTTCAGAGCTCCTGTATTCTGTGGGGGCTCCCCTTAATTCAATTATCAGAGAGATGGCATATCCTTAGTGTGGCCAGCAAAAGGCAGATAGGCCTGGGAACACAGCTGTGACTCAAGTTTCACTCCTGATGGGGGGTAGTTGTCAGGCAAAATTGGAATCTCTTTAAGCCAGTTTTTAGCTACATGTCATTTCTGTTCCCCAGTTTTGTGAATTCAAATAAAACTAAACATTTTTACATATGCAGCTAGAATGCTGATTCTAAGTTTAAAACTATGACATTTAAACAATTGAAACCTATGTGACACTCAAAAGTAGGTCACTGAGTCAATTTAAACATTTAGATTTTTAGTGTCTTTCAGTCCAAATTTACTTAAACTGCTGAAATCCACAGCTCAGCCAGTCTTGTTATAAACCTTCAAGTCACTTCAGAATATAACTTTACATTGGATCCACCTCTCAGTAAGTCTTTCTTTGGCTTGCTTTGGGTTCATTTATTCAGTTTTACACAACATCTGGTGGTTTTAAAACGCCGGCTTTCTGATAGTGGTGAGTACTGGTACTGCACCCCTTTTTGGGATTTAAGAAAATGAATTCCCAACAGTTATGGGTTTGCTTTTGGCAATCAGCATTGCCATTCCCAATGGTTTCAGACTACTGTGTGGGTAGTCCACTGGTGGTTTTAGGCAGTGTCCTTCTGTGCCCATAACATCGGCAAAAATGGGTGGCAGCCTATTCTTCATGCACTTCCCTGGGCATTTTCTGGGAAGCTCTGGCCATCATGATGTTTTCAATGCCAGTACTGCACAGTTTTTGAGGTAGGGCTCGGATGCATGGGTAAAAACATCCCACACCATGGTGTGCAGGCGCCATGGCTCCCAGAGCCTCCCATTATGGGTTGTCGTAGCATTATTACAGTGGAAAAATCTCTCATATGATGGTACTATGAGGGCAGTCACGCCGACGAAGGTGGGTATGAGCCTCGGTTACAACGGGGTGCAGGAGGCTGCCAGACCAAGGGAGAGAGTGGTGGGTAAAATAATCTGGGACCTAACCACAGGCTCCTGGTGAATGAGCACGGGGACAAGGCGGTGGGGCGTTGTACACAGAGGGTGCACGCTCTGAGATGCATGACCCTCAGGGATAGCTGCGCTTGTACGCCGTGAAGTGCAGGAAGGTTATTGAGGCGACCCACTGTATGGGGATCCGCAGGGGGCAATCTGTGGGCCTCTTACCTTCTATTGTTCTGACTTCAGCTGGGCATGCAGCAGCATCTCCGAGCAGCGGAGAGTTGCAGAGAGCTTTGGCGGCCCTACTTTCTGGCCTTCCCCGCTCACCTCCACCTGCCGGCCTCCTCCTCCTCCCTTTAAGGCAGGAGGTTAGGGGCATGGCAAGCAGGGGAGGCTAATCCAGACCCAGACAAGCGGCAGTGAACATTGCAGGCATTTCTCTGATGTTCGGGGTCTAATGACAGCGGCCATCTTATTTCTTTTAGATGCCGCGTGGAACGCAGATTCATCCGTAGATGAATGGGCACACCCCAGTGTCCCCCTCTTCATGATAACAGCTGATGGAGCCAACAGCTGAATCAAACCTCGCAGCAAAGCTGCAGAGAGCTTAGTAGCCTTACCCTATGGCCTTCCCTGCTCGGCGTCGCCTGCCGGCCTCCTCCCTCTCCCTTTAAGGCAAGAGGGGAGGGGATGGGAGGGGAGGGGCTGGCAGGCAGGGGAGGCCCGTCCAGACCCAGGCATGCGGCGGTGAACATCGCAGGCATTTCTCTTAAGTTTGGGGTCTCCTGGGCAACATCGACGGCCATCTTATTTCTTTTAGATGCCGCGTGGAGCGGAGATTCCTGCTTAGATAAATGGGCACACTCCAGTGTCCCTATTGTCATGATAACAGCCGATGGTGCCAATAGCTGACTCAAACCTGGCAGCTGGTAAGATTTTTTTGACTAAGGGCTCCAACCATGACCAATCCTTTGACAGACGAGTGAGATGCAAACTGTGACATAATAGTTCATTCAAGAGGCTAGATGTTGCCTTAGAAGGAGAGGACCCTCTGGTCATCTCGCTTACACTGACCTGAATCTCATCAAATATGGAGGCAGCTTCTTTTGAGTAAAATAGGTGTGATGTTCGACCTATTTGGATGTGATCAGATCGATGGTCCCATACCAATTTGGTGATTATAGCTGAATGAAATTTGCATATCATACGGTTGTTATTAGTAAGGCTCAGTGCAACCCAATCAATGGCTGCAGAATTTAAGATTTGCTGCGAAGGAATATAATTGAAAGCGTGGAGAATAAAAGTGCGGTTGATTCTGCACCTGATGTTAATGGTGAAGTCACTTATCCATCCAATAATGTTAGATGTTTCAGGGGTAAAATGTTGCAGGAGGCTCAGCTAAAGGCACAACTTTTCCACTACAGTCAGTCGGTAACAATGGTACAATCTCATTCCTCATTGTCCAATCTTGTGCCTTATCAGTTACAGGAAGAATCAATGACAGCCCGATAGTGGGAATAATCCATGTTTTTTTAGGTGATATTGGCATATTGTTATCCGTAACATTTGGTTTAGGAGATATAGGTGCGTAATTGTTCGATACTGCAATGAAATATGGTGTTGCATCCAGTTTTTTGTTTTTAATAACCGGAAAGAAAGTCGAGAGTTGAGTTTGCTTAATGCCTGACATTAAAGATGGAGAGGGTTGCGTCACATCATAGCTTTGAAGCGGCATTGGATTTACAATCACCTCATAAACAGCAGATCTAGATGCAGTGGAAACCATTTTTATTTTTTTTCCCTTTATGTAAGTCATCCGCATCACTAGATGTCACGGTTACCGCTACTTTCATTTGGTGCGCTACTCTACTCTTTGTTGAGTTGGTTTAAGTCCAGCACACCGTCTTCATGTGACAAGTTTAAGTGTTTTTATTTAATACACATTTAGCAACAAGTTGTGTGTATACAACATATAATGACATACAATTCATCACAACATCGTTCCTAATAAATTTAGACTACATTACATATAATACATGTTATAATTAATCTCATAAACTGCAGTGATTAACACCAAATTTAAAATCCTAAAATAACATTTTAAAAAATAGACCTCTTGTAAATAATAACACATTTCTAAATCAGTATCTTCATAATTTCAGTGCACTTCCAATAAAATTTTCCAATATAAAATAGATTAAAATTACATCCTTTAAGAAATGCAGGCCATATCCTAGTAAGATCATCCATATTAATGCTGTTATTATAACACTTTAGATGTTTCCGGCGCAGGTCTGTTAAGCTGTTATCAACTAAAAGATGTTATCAAATAAAAGATGTTCCAAACTCTTGAATATCAATTCCCGACAACCTGCAATAGCGTTTGTTACGCGGAATCCCCAGCTGGGCACCATGAGTCAATAAAGCAATACTCGGTTTAAATGTAAGTCTTAACTATTGCACTATTAGGTTAAGCTGTTTTATATTGAGGCTTAGCATCTCTTCTTATGGTATATTCACAGAAGATGATATGATTTTTAGTAGCGAACAGATGGATTACATGCTGTTGTTTACTATACTCACACATTTTTTGTTTAGTGCTTCTCTTTATAATATAGACTGCACCATCCAATCTTAAACCGCAGCATTTCATACAGATGCAAAGCATCTTGCCCAGGTTGAGGAAATTATCATGTTTGCAGAAAGCATCCATAAATTCACTGATCATAGTAACATTTGGGATTTTGAGCATTTTGTCACAGAATCATGTAACAAATTGCATAGGTTTTTGATGTTAGAATTGTGCCCTTTGGGTTTGGGAAGATTTCCATTTTTGCTTTTTTGGTTGGCACATCTTTTTGAGATTTTCTAGCCCTTCTCTTATTTGCTCGGTTTTCGAAACGTTTGGCTCTCCGCGACAAGTAGTGCCTTCCCATTGGATTACTTATAGGTTCTGTTTTTAGCTTGCTCAATTAAGTTGGTCAAGACAGTAGGACAATCAGGATACCCACTCATGAGCTCTGACTTTGTCCTGTGGAAAGACACAACAGTTAGGCTGAATTGAACTTGTAGGCAATTGTAAGTTTCTAATTTGAATTTCAATTTTTGCAATTTTTGCTGAGTTATAATTGACATTAGGCCATAGTTCCTGAGGTTCCGCCCAGTCCGTGCCTTTCTGCGTAGCTGACGATTTGATGGCAGCCTGATCATATGAGATATTAGAAGAGGGAACTGTGCTATTACAAGTGATGGTTTGCGTTGAAGTGGCACATAGTGAAACCCCCGTAGTTTGGGAGGAGCAAGAAGTAGCTAGCTCATTTTTAGGATGAGGTGATTTGGAGGTATCGGGTAATAATATCCCCATATATATGGTCGCCATAAATAATATCGCCGGGAAAATGTTGTGGCGATATTATTTGGGTGGTTACGGGGTGTCCCCCGCATGTTCCATGCAATAATGTCGCCAGAAAAAACGGCAATTTTTCGGCCATATTTTTGCATGGCGAGATTTTTGATTTTTGTGGCTACATTATTACATGGAACCTATTTGGACAGCTGAAAGCCCATCATAGTTTCTTGTGCACACATGAAGCCTTCCAGCTTATTCAGTTTGGCTAAGATGTCAGACATTGAAGATTTTATGTCCCTGAGCTCATGATGCATGATTTCATGCCCTTTGTCCAACAGATTCAAGATGCAGGTGAGAACAGGGAAAGAATCAGTGTCCAGATTATTTAAATCATGGAAGCGAGGCATTGAGATAGGGTTCATGAGTGCCTTGGGTTAGATGCTCAGTTATTGTCGGATGATGACCACCTTGGAGATTGGGAGTGCAACCTGTATTTTCCTTCGTGTCAGTCACAACGTTGGGGTTTGAGGAGCTAGCCATGGGGAGGGTTGGAATTGTTATACATGAGCTATACATTTCATTAGGGCACAGTAGTTCTAATCCAATGTCTTCACAATGCCTGTTATGGAAGTGAACTTTATGAATTTCATTAACTGGGACCAAGGGATAAGCGTATTCTCTTGCCCAATTCGACCATTACAGCTGGAGCTAGCATTGATATGTCTGAGATTGATTTGTTAAAACAGTCCAATGGATTGGAGAATAGACCAGTATTAATTGGGTTACCACGTTGATTGAGGAAGCTTTGGTGTATGGAAAGATGTATATCATGTGCCACTTGGAGAGCAAAAGATTGCGTCTCTCGTAATGCATTGAACGGAGTGCGAATTTGTGCATGAAATGAGCAAATGTCATTACCTGACGAATCAAATCTTTCCGATCATCCTCAGCACTGTTGCCATGTCCCCTCTACCAAAGAGGTCCCTTCCAATGCTGTCAATGCAGTGCCATGTAAAGCTGTGTTGCCATTAGCCATATCCACAGCTTGCAGAGGAGTGTCCGTTATTGTCCTGTCTCTTACAGATTCGACTGTACAAACACGACCACTTCTGAGACCACCGACCATGCTAAGGAGCTGCAACCCAGCAGTCAGAAGTGGTCAAATATGGTACAGAAGACTTAAAACAGGACAACGCAGATTCATCCTGTAATATAATAAATAAACGGAGGTCCAAGATTATTAAGTATGTTGAGAGAGGATGACCCATCCTATACTTGCACAGATACAGGCACTATGCTATTGCGTATATTTGTACTGAGCACTAGTCTAGATTAGTTTGCCACTTGAGGAAATAATGTAGTTGCCTGGCTTCAAATCCCCCACCTGGACCTTAATAAGAGGACCATATTGCGCACATAACATTCAGTACAGAAAATACGACTACAGACACGCTACCCTCACGAGCAGCAAACAGGCGTACCACTAGCTATATAAATGCGTCACAGGCCCTGAGCACGTCCGTTCACCCATTGTAATCCACACATATACTGCTGTAGAATACAACTGTTCAAATTTTAAGGATCTAGTCCCCAACACAGGAAAGAAGCAAACAAACAAGTGGTATAATACGTAGTTGTTAGCAGCAGAGGCAGTAAACAACATCCATGTGGCAGTAAGTATCGGGACGTGTGTAACATTACTCCGTGCAACAAGCAGGTGGATATAACAATGAGAGAATTCTCAATTTAAACAGGAGACCACACTGTGATAGTGTCCAGTTTGACTATTTGCGGTACTAGGTATTTTGACAACAGCATAGGAGCGGTCACCAAGAGAGGGATAAAGGAAGGAATAGATTTGGCCAACGTGCAGAGACACAGGCTAAAAGTACGTCAGAACGTGGTCAAAATCAGGACTCGCGTAACGCTTGTCCCGCTATTAGTATCCGGACCCAAAGATGCGTTATCCACAAAACCCATGTTCTACGCAGAGTTAAGTTTAAATATTTAATTTGTAGTACCCAGCCCAAGAGTGTTTTCCAGCGCCACAGCAATATCGTAGACCAGTAGTCCACAGCAACGTGTGTACAAGCAATTGACAAGATTACGCTAAAGAACATAAAGGGAGAAAAAAAATGAAAGGACTTCTTTACGCCACTCCTCACCCGAACAGCCACACCTCCGGCACTTCGAAGGCACTTCTGGTGTGCACGCCCGTGCCTATAAGACAACTTCTGGGAAGTGGTTGGTGGGGCTTCAGGCTAAGTACAAAATAAAGTAGAAGAACAAGCATTAAATCTACTTAAAGTTCAAATAGGTGTTCTTCGTGTCCACTATAAAGGTGTCGCCATCCACTTTGGAAATCTGACCTTCACTTCCAGGAGTGTAGACTAAGTGGCAAGAAGGTTCATTAGATGAACTAGCAGCGTGTCCAGTCAAACAGCCTGCACTTCTAGCATTTTAAATTAGATTCATGCTTTCAAAGGAAGCCAGTGCGCACCTCTCTTCTTGCTTCTGATATATGGTCGAAGAGTTGTAGGCCCAGTGCCACACTTATGGCCTTATTTTGTAAGAGCTGGGGATTTTCCAGGTTCTTGGAGGAGGTGCCAGTAAAAAGCACATTGCAGTAGTCGAGCGTACTGCCAATAACTGTGCATACAGTTTGTTGGGGAAATAAATGTTATACTCAAGGAGATGAGCTTGGCAGTGTAGGCTGTGTAGAATGCCAATGCACTGACATGGTGGGACATAGGGAAGGAGGAATATGATGGGTTCAAGGTGTTTAGGTGGCAAGAGGAGCCCACAATGAGAAGCTTGGTTTTCTCATCATTGTGACAGAGGTTGTGAAAGGGCATACAGTTCTGAATGACGCTGTCTGGTTGATCGTTTTGACGTCTTGGACATAATTGCCTGAAATCGGCAGAAGAACTTACGTGTCATCAGCAAGGTTTGTATAAGGGATTCCCAAAATGTCAAGGTGGTCAAAGAGTGGTTAGGTGTATACAGTGCAAGGGAGATGCAGGAGCCTTGGGGGGGGACACCGCATGGAACAGATGGCATCAGCAGTGTAGTCACCTATAAAGACCCTGGAAGTAGGCTCACTCAAGAATGGTTTGATCAAGTGGGCCGTCAGATGAGAAAAGTGGAAGTGTTTCAGGAAGTGTTGGCAGAGGACTTTGTGGTCGACAAGTTTAAACGCTGCTGAAAGATGTAGGAGAAGGATGGGTATGTAGCCAGAGTCACGGATGCGATCGAGTTGGATTTTGAGATCCAAGACTGCTGTTTCTATACTGTGCGTGGGTCTGAATCCTGATTCTATTGTGCCTAGGGGCTGATGCTGTTCTCGGTAGATTTGGATTTGGGAGTAGATAACACCGTCTAGGATTTTGAGGAGGAAGGGTACTGGGGTGATGGGCAGGTAGTTGGCGAGAGTGATTGGATCAAGGGAGGGTTTCTTGATGAGGGGTGAGACCCATGATGTTTTCAAACAGTTCGGGACGTTATTTGATGTGAAGGTGGCATTAACAAAGTCTGCTGTGACCAGTGCTAGACTAGCAGCATTGAGTTTGATAATGTGTGCCTGGCAATCATCACCTCTACATTTGAATGGTTTGAGGTGTTGAATCGGGGTAGTGATGTTGACTGTGGAAAGAGTGGGGATTTGGGAGGGGACATGGTGTGGGATGAGTGCGGTGCCCAGATGGGTGGTGGGGGGCGTTTCAGGGCAGGAGGTTTAGATGGAAGTTGTTGTTTTTGGAGAGTATTCTTTGTAAAAAAAAATAAATGTATTTGCATTTCAAATTGGACAACAAACTCTTCCCACCCACTCAGCCCCCCAGCTGGATATCCCTGCTACAATCCCTAGGGTGTTTTTCTCCCCTCGCAGGATTCTCAAACTTAGGTGGCCCTGACCTACTACGCATTACTGTTTGCTCTGCATTGTGGTAAACTAGTGCCCTCCACTCACTTCCTGTCTGCATACTTCGTGTCGTCCGCCTCCCATCCTACTCCATGGTGCTCTCTATCTCGCCTATCTACTCGAACTGCTTCTCCATTGACTATCCTGCTCTCCTCACTAAATCCGGTAGGAAAAAGTTTAAAAAGGACATCCTGGTCTCCAACCCAGGCCTCCCTATCGCTGACACCTACACGAGCGCCTGCTCCAAGGAAACTCTCACTGACATTCTCTTTTTCGTGCCTTCACCTGACCTATGGACCCTTCACATGGTCGCTGTGCTCTCTCCTTTCTCCACCTCTCCCATAAATGGTGGCACCCGTTGGGATGTCCTCTTGGCCCCTTTCCACTCCTCTAAAGCCATCATTAATGTCTATGCTAACGGGACCGTCTTGGTCCAAGGCCCTCAGGCCAACCTTCACCTCTTTGATAGACGCTTCCCATGCCTCATCAACTTCCTCTCCGCTCCCGCTGTCCCCCCTCCTCTGTCCTCGGCTACCTTGCCTCTCCCCTCCCTCCCTGCCCCTTCTCTTGCTCCCTCTTCAACTCCTTCTCTAACACCTCCGCAGGGCGTACCTCTGATCTGTACCCCTCCCCGGAAGTTTTTCAAGGATGGCAACCTTCTCCACATTGCCACTCTAAACTCTCGCTCTGCCATCAAGCACTCCTCTGATATCTGTCGCCTTCTTGAGGAACTGGACCTCGACGTCCTCGGTCTCACTGAGACTTGGTTCACTGCCAGCTCTGCCACCAGCTTTGACACACTCCTACCTGACGGCTACAAGATCCTCTCCGTGCCCAGGCCCAACCGTTCAAGGGGTGGTGTTGCCCTTATCTTCCCTGAGTGGATTCCTGCCACTGTCACTCCTACGCAGACCTACTCCTCTTTTGAATGTCTTGTCTGCCGACTTTCTCTCTCTCCTAGCCATTCCCTTACCGTGGCTACTATCTATCGGCCACCTGGTCAAATTTCCTCCTTCCTCTCTGAGTGGGCTGACCTCTCCTCCTCACTCCTGTCCTCAACCACCCAACTCCACTTTCTCGGTGACTTCAACATCCACCTCGATGCCTCCTGTCCCCCCACTGGTCTCTTCCGCGAACTCTGCAACTCTCTCTCACTCTCTATTCTCCCGTCTGGGCCTACTAACTCTGCAGGGCACACTCTTGATGCTCTGATCTCTTCTGACCTTCCCCTCTCCCTCCCTCTCTCCACTCCTCTCTCTTGGAGCGATCACTTTCTCCTATCCTCCCACCTCTCCCTCCCTAACCCACAGGCAAAGCCACCCTCTTCACTGCCACCCACCTTCTCGGTCATCCGACCGATGAAGCGCGTGTCAGCTGAGGCTTTCGCTGCTACCTTCTCAGCCCCTTCTCCCCCCTCGGCTGACTCCCACCCTGATGCAGCCCTCTCCATGCTCTAATCCTCTATATCTGATACTCTCGATATCCTTGCCCCCGTCATGAGAATCCGCCTGAAGCCCAAAGCCAAATGTAACTCCTGGTATGACTCGGATCTCGTCACCCTAAAACGCAAGTGCAGGGTGGCAGAGAGGAAATGGCGTGCTTCATGTTCATCCTCTGACAAACTGGCCTGCCGCCTGCTCCAAAGGCAATACCGGCTCTCCGTTCTCACCAAGAAGAGAGCCCTTATCCAAGCCCGCATCTCTGAGGCATCTAACAACTCGGCCGAACTCTTTAAAATCTGCAAGGAGCTGGCCAACCCTGCTGCAGTCTCTACCTCTCCTGTCCCCTCCCAGGCCCTCTGCACTGCACTGGCCTCGCACTTCATCTCAAAAACTCAGGACATCCTGTCCTCGCTCTCCTCCTCTCACCTCCTTCCCTCTCTTCCCTGCTCTTCCTCTTGCTCTCTTGCAGCCGCCCCTCCGCCCTCCTTCTCTGCTTTTCCACCTTTTTCTGCTGATGAGGTTTCCAGACAAGTCCGATCTATGAAAACCTCGTCTAAACAGGTTCACCCCTGTTCCTCCAAAACCATCAAGGACCACATCGACTCCCTGGCTCCTGCCCTAGCTGACTTTTGCAACCACTCATTCGCCTCTGGAGTCTTCCCATCCCCCCTCAAGCACTCCCTTGTGCACCCCCTCCTCAAGAAACCCTCTTCCGACCCCTCCTGCCCGGCCAACTATCGCCCAATCTCCATTACTCCCTTCCTGGGCAAGCTCCTGGAGAAACTGGCCATCTCCCAGCTTAACCTCCATGCTGAATATGTTGGTAATCTTCATGACCATCAATCCGGCTTCAGAGCGGCCAGAAGCACGGAAACTGCTCTCCTGAACATCCGTGAGGACCTGCTCCTGAACCTCGATTCCAACACTACCTGTGTTCTCATTCTGCTCGATCTCTCCTCTGCCTTTGACACTGTCAACCATGCCATCCTGCTCAACCGTCTCCGTGATAACCTGGGTATCACTGGTCAGGCTCTGGCATGGCTGACCTCTTTCCTTTCCGGTCGACCCTCCCAGGTCCAAATGGGCTCCTTCCTCTCTGACATCTTTTTCTCCACCTGTGGTGTCCCCCAGGGATCCAACCTCTCTCCCTGGCTTTTCAATCAGTATCTGGCACTCCTTGCCCACCGCATCGCCGCTCTCTGCCCCCACTTTCAGTGCTATGCGGACGATACCCAGCTCATTTTCAGGCTACCCTCGGCCTCCTCCTCTCCTTCCCTCATCTCCGACTGTCTGTCTGCTATCCAGGAATGGTGTGCCGCCAATGACCTCTGTCTTAACGCCAGTAAGACTGAGATTCTACTCATCGGCACACCCACTCCCTCCTTTCCTGCAGCTCTCTGGCCGCCTCCCTTGGCCCTCTTCCTGCCCCTACCTGCAAAGCTAAAAACCTCGGGGTCATCTTCGACTCCACACTCTCCTTCTCTCCTCATATTTCTGACGTCTCTAAGAAGTCACACTACCAGCTGCACCTCCTCAGAGGTATTCTTCCCTTCCTCTCCTTCCCCCAGAAGCTCACTGTCTCCCAAGCCCTGGTTCTCTCAAGGCTGGACTACTGTAACAGCCTCTATCTTAATCTGCCTGCCTCCACTCTCCGCCCTCTGCAACTTATCCAGAACAGAACTGTGAGACTTGTCCTTGGCCTCAAGCCCAGGGACCGTATCTCTCCAGGACTGAAATCTCTTCACTGGCTCCCAGTGGCTGCGAGGATTAAGTTCAAAACCCTCTGCATTGTCCACAAGGCCTTCTGGGGCCTGGGGCCACAATACCTTCAACTCTCTCTTCCTAAATATCTGCCTTCACGAGCCCTTCGCTCATCCATCTCCAACTCCCTCATGGTCAGCCGCTTCTCGAAGCAACGAGCTGGGGGTAGATCTCTCTCCGCAGCAGGGGCCTCCCTCTGGAACAGCCTTCCTGCCTCCCTGAAACTTGAGGAGAACCATCTCCGGTTCCGGAAGCACCTCAAAACCTTCCTCTTCGCTTCTGCCTTCTCTCTCCCTCTCCCCTGCTAAACCTGCTAAACTCCCCACTGAAGTTTGCACTAAACCTGCATCTGGGCCACTCTGTGACCTCGGTCCAGGGCCCAGCCACTCTCCACTTGCACTGCCTCCCTGGCTCCCCCTGCACTGTGGGACTGTCACTGCATCCCTACAGCCCCCTTCCCAGCACTTGCTCTGCACTTACCTCGCACTTGCCACCAGCTGGCCCTTTTATTATTATTATTATTTTATTACGCTACTTACCTTGTACTGCACTTCCCCCCCCCACCTCCTCCCCCTGCACTTTCTCCTTTTCCCCTTACCTCTGCACTTGCGCGATCTGAATGACACCTGGCCTAGTAGGATCGTTTGTCTGTCTTCCCCTTGTTTCCCCCCCTCCCTGCCTCGTCGCGCCTTGAAACACTTGTGTATAGGCGCGTTACAAATACCATATCATATCATATCATATCATACAAAACATATAATACAAAATTAGCAAATATCAAGAAACCGTAGGCGTTGGGGACAATTCTGTAGATTAAAGTCGGATTGCAAGAATTCAAGAACTCCTGCCCAGTCCGTGGAAAATTTCAGTTGTTCACCCTGAATCGCGTAGGTAGTCTATTCTAATGCCAAAAAACTCCATATCCGATTAAAACAAATCCATAACCCCCCAGATTCCTAATAGCGCTGCCAACTGCAATATCACAAACACCGTACATTTTTGCTTCGAATTACAGTGCATGGTGGAATCAAAAATCAGCAAGAACTTTGATTTCATGGAGCTTAGGCTTGATATTCCAAACAATTGTTGCATACAACTATCGATCTCTGCCCAATATCCCACCAACATGGGACAATGCCACCAAACATGCCCCCAATTCCCAATCGTCCCACATTGTCCCCAACATTGTTGCCACTGATTAAGTAACTTATACCAGAACTCTCTCCGTTGGATAGGCAGTGTATTTCCACAGTCCTTCCCATTCCCTGTCAGTAATGGGAGAACCCAATGTGTAATGCCATCTAGATTTATAATGCCAAGGGAGGGTAGAAGTCGACCCTTTTGAAATCTTGTATAGATTTGATATTAGAGCCTTATTACCTGGGTTAGTAATCAAACATTTTTCAAAAGGGGTAAGCTCTCAAATGGCTGCCAGTTTAAAAGAGGGTGGGAGGCAGTATCCAGTGCCGTACTTGGAAGGATTGGAAATGTTCCCGATCATCTAGGCCAAAATGCAGAGAAGGTCTTAAATTCCCTACCAACAAACAGGTCACACATTTTCCGGCATCCTGCTTGCTTCCACTTAAGGAATGACCGAGAATCACACCCCGAGGGAAATCCAGGATTAAAAAATACTTGAGTAAATGGTGAAGGGAATGTCGTAAAACCGTTAAATTTTGCCGCCCCGTGGCTCCCCAACCAGATATGTAATATTACTCCTATGAATGTTGGGAGAGCAATCGTTATTTGCATGCAATAGAACTTCCCCTAGATTTGGGCCTCCCAATACCCGTTCCATCTGTAGCCAGCATTTCTCTGCCTCTCATCCCCACCAATCTTTGATAAAAACAAAGCTGTGCCGCTTGATAGAATTTATACAAGTCTGGAAAACCCAACCCTCCTCTCTCGGTGTGGGCGTGAAGACCTCATAGGCCACTCTGTGAGGTTTGTTATTCCGAATATAGGCAGAAATTCTTCTTCGTAGCATTTTGAAATGCGTCATGGTGATTCGGATCGGAAGTGCCTGGAAGAAGTAAAGAATTTTTGGGAGAATAGACATCACTATGACATTCATCCGTCTGATCCAGGAGAGTGATAACGGACCCCATTGATCAAGTTGACTAGTGAAAGTCTTCAGTAAGGCGGGAAAGTTAGCTTCATATAAGCCTTCCAGATCTGGAGTTATTGTAACTCTCAAAAGCTTTATCTGACCTGGGGCCCAGCCAAATTTGGACTGAGTAAGTAAAGAGGACACAGTTGCAGTGGGCAAAGACCAATTCAATTTTTCCGATTTATCCAGATTACATTTTAAACCTGCAATCATGGCATAACGTTCCAACTCACGTTCTATACCGGACAGAGATCTAACCGGATCTGAAATCATTAATAACATCATCAGCATAGGCCATAATTTTATGTTCTATCCCCCCAAATAGTATAGCCTGAATATCTAGAATTTGCTGAATTTTCGCTTAAAAGGGGTCCAATCCAATGGCATACAACAATGGCGTCATAGGGCAACCCTGTTTTTGTTCCTTGCTGAAGAGAAATCGGGGAAGAGAGTTCCCCTATGCAATTCAATGGACAAACGTTACAGGGACGTTACAGTAAAACCGAAAACCCCCCGAAAATGTGCAAGTTATGGTAAACTACGCAACCATAACTTGCGCCACAAGTGTGCACTGCAAGGAAAAACACCCATGACATCAAAGATGTCATCACAAAATTTGGTTGCAGTACCCTCTGGGAACACTACAAGCAACTATGACTACAGGTATAGGCAACTCAACCTTTGGTATAAGCTTATACTACACAGTTTTGGTAACGTGTTGAGCAGCCAATCTTATCTCAACAGGGGAAATGTGAGCTGTAGCGGGGTTACCCAAAGATTCCCAGTTACACGTATTTAAATGAAACTCTTACACCCAAGGTTTCTTGCATAAACAAGTATTAATTTATCAGTCATTTATAAAGCATTCTTTAGAAGTGAGAAATATACTAGTAACAGACAAATACACTTAATACTGTACACTCTGAGTTTCTGAATCAGACAAGACCCTTTTGGGATGGCCCACAGACACAACCTACACCCACAGGTGACTTCAATAACAAGGGTGACGGGGGAGTGATTTGGGACAACGGTGGGAGGAGAGACCTTCATCGTCCCACTTTGACTGGTGAGCTCAGCATGCTTTAGAGCACAGAAATTGCTCAGCATGACAGGTACCCTAGATTTCCAAATCTTTACATGTGTGAATATATTTTTAAGAACTACATTTTAAGGCTAATTGGATGAGGATAGACTGGAGTCTACATGTCCTCCCTATCCAGAGATGCCGGTTTTCTTCATTTACTGAGGAGCCATATCATTGAAAAATATTCCACTTTACAGTCCCCATGTAACTTATGATCTGCACGCTCATACCAACGTTCACATCTCTCGAAATAAAGGGACGACCCACATTTTCATTAATAACTTTAGTTATGTTTATGCCACCAAAATCGTTTTCGCGTGGTTAGGAGGTGGTGACTGTCACCTTTTAATAAGAGACTGGAATGACTGCTGTGACATGTATGCTGCCCTTTTTAAGCAATACAAAGTACTTCTCCCATTTAATCAAACTGCAGTTTCATCTCCTCCTTCACTGGGCACCTATCGTTGCTCTCCAAATTTCGTTTCTCAGGCGTGTGGCTACACAGAGAGGCTCATGATTTATGTTCCGCCTCCCCCTTAAATACCTGATGGACACACTAATGGACTTTTTATGGGACTTGTGACCTGGAGGTCACTCCTGCTGCTAGAGCAGAGAGGGGCTAATCTAGTACTGTGTTTCTGATTGAAGAGGCATTTCTTTCTTGTATTTTTAAGGAAGGGCAATGATTGATGATGACAACCAGGTCTGTCGTCAAGACAGCAGAGGGGAGGTTCTGGAGCTTAGTTTCACACTGGGAGAAATTACCGTCCATGTACCCTGCTGCAAATAGCCTTTAAACTTGCACATAGTTATAACTTTACACAGCATATTATAAGGCTTTCACAGTTTCAACATACATGAGTGTCCCTTTTAAATTGTCCATATGTATAAGGATTTTAAATGAGAACCTCATATTCACAATTTTAAAGTCTCTAGTGAGCATTTATTTTAGCATACTGTCAATCTGGATGAGGGAAAAACAAAAATGACATTCTTTTATTTATTACACATAAAATGCTCTGTTACACTTTAGCTGCTTGGAGCAGAATTCTGGTGTCCCATTGAAGATACTGTGCACTGCGGTTTCTTTATATGCCAGTTCAGCTCTCCATAGATTGTCAGCCACAAGTCGTCCTTTTCCTTCCTGAAATGCATTGCGCACATTTTAGCACTTTCGATTTAGGCCCACTTTGTTTCCTTGGTGATTTAGGTTCCATAGGCATTATGTCAGACCTCATTTCTGTGCTGGCCTTATATTTCGGTGCACACTCATACATGTATGAGTATTTCTGGAATCCAGGGGCTATTTTTTACCCCAAAACAGCCACCTTTGATTTTCCCTCTTTTGGAACAAGCATGAAAATTCAGTCTTGGTGGGGTTACGCTTTAAGTAGGTGCTGTTCATCCACGTTTAAATGGAGGCAAGGCATGAGCAAAGGTGAACACTATCCTGTGGGACTGTGACCTATATGTACAATGATGTCTCAACTGCATAATAGTGTATCCTGATTTTGGAGTCGTTTAGGGATGAGACCAGTGGTTCCATATGGAGGTAAAAGATGACCGGAGAGAAAATGGATCACAGCGGGGCTCAAGTGGCATTTCGACCTGAACGGACGGATCATCTGGACGGATGAAGATAGGAACTATTTCAGAAAGGTGCCATAGAAGCCCATTCTGTGGGCAAGGAGGGTGAGTGGTGTGTGATGATCAACCATGCCAATGCAGTCTAGGGATCCAGGAGAATTAGCCGGCACAGGTCCCATTTATCAATAATAGAAAGGTGTAATTGACCCCCCTGATCATGGTAACAAAACACAGAGCAAACAAAGCTGCTCAGCAGTACTTTGCTAGGTCTTCTAAGACGTAGGAGTTTATTTTCAGAAATGGGCATTGTCACAAAGTGCACAGAAAACACTAAGTCTTAAAGATGTTTTGAGAGTTTTTATTTCCAGTTATGAGAGCCTTCAGTCCCTTACCCTCACTCTCAACTTGTGCCCCCTCCACCCTAACCCAGGCGTCTTATCGCCAGATCAGTGCAACCAATTTTTAAACCCTTATTCTAAAACTAGTACTGCGTTGTGGTGGCATTTTAAAGGCTTGTGGACTTATCTATCTGACTCCCTCAGGGATTTCCTAACTCTGTAGCTCAGCTTACTCTTCTAATCAAGTTAGGCAAGTGTTTTGATTTTTTTGTGATTTGCCTAATCCAGTCACACTCACTGTTACCAGTGGCGGCTGGTGACTTTGAAAGCAGGTGGGGCATACATTTCCCAGGCTGAATTTGTGAGCGCGCAAGTCCATACCTCCAAAAAAGGGGGGGGGTGCGTGCAGGGGATTCTCCCCTTGTGAAAGTTTTTGAAAAATGGCCTCCAAAATGCAAACTCACCGAAATATGACATAAAAAGCATTAGGTTTTGCATACTAATGGTGGTACATTATTCTTACGTGTGCAAGTGTGATGGTGTATATTACAGCAGCTTGTATTGCGAATAGCTGCACTATGGTGTATGCATAAAGAAACTCATCAGTAATGATGATAAATATCATTTATTCATGATGTTGCTGTCATTCATATGTGTTCATCCTCTTACTAAGGTGGGATTTTAGGCATTTTATGAAAGGAGAGAAACTAAGCTAAAATATGACTTTTTAACCACTTAATGCAACATTTATCCCATCTCTAATGGCTGTCTGCTCGCTGAGTCACCATTGCTTCAGTTGAAACATGTAAAATGCACAGACATAGTTTACTAAGTTTATTATTTTCAGTGTTTTATCATCAAAACCAACAACCATAACATCATAATCTGGTCTACAATTAAACTTCACATTTCTCACTGTTCTTTCAAATAGATCACTGTAACCTTACACAAAATCATAAAAAGTAAGGACATTGAAACCATTAAAAAATCAAGGTACAACCCACAAAGTAACTGCAAATCGCTTGTAACAGACACATTCACCTGTCCATCATTTTGAAGGTTTGCACACAAATTGTGCACGTCTAATTTTCAGAGAGGCAAATGTATCAATAGTCCTTGCATTGAAGTCGGGGATCTCTGGAATGAGTTATTTTTCCATGGACAGCATGGCCAAAGCATTCAGACGATCATCAGTCCTTGTGTTTCTCAAGAATGTTTTACCTTGCTTCAGGATGGAAAAACAGCGCTCACTCAGCTGTTGTCATGGGTGTAGTGATCAGAATTTGTAATAACTGCATTGTCTCACAAAATGCTTCTTCAAGATTGTTTTCAATGAACAATTTTAATAAAGAAATTGCCCCACTTGCACTACAGAATTCCGGTGTCTAATAAAAAATTCAAAGCTCAGTGCGCAGTCTTTCCTTGTTTAACAGGGGGTATGCTTGGACATATGCAGTCAGGACATCAATGAGAACATAATGTCCATGTGCTTGAAATATGTCACTCTGCAACAGTTTGGCCCCCTCCAAGTGTTTAGTAAATGCAAAGCATTCTTGGGCTTGTCTAACTATATTACATCACATACTACTTTTGCCAAACGATTTAAAGTGGTCATATTTATATTGCAACTTGCAAAAGTTGCCTCTGGTGGAAGTTTAGCTTCCAAATTATCAGCGCTTTCACGTACTCTGCCAATGCACTTGATAAAAGTTGCCGTAGCTTTCTGCACATACAAAGAATCAATATCTTGCTACTGACGCTGTTTATATAGAATGTCAATATGGGGTATTATGTAATTGAACAAGAAAAGGAAGAAAAGGAACGCCTTCTCTTTCAGAGTTTGAATTAATCCTCAGGCCTCATGCACAATATCTCCCTCAAAATCATCCAGTTTTTCAATGATCTCAAAGCATCTATGCAGTGCGTCCCTATACTGATGTATGGCTTCTACTACCCGAATATGGTAGCTCGAGCGAGTGGGAGATGGTCTTGGAAGTCTTTTATCTGATACCTCATCTAGAACTTCAGTTCTTTTTGGAGAATGAGAAAAAAAAGTACAGAAACGCGAGATATCAGTAAAGAAAATTCAAGCTTCTGAGCTTTTGGAAACGGCTTGTTCCATAATGAGGTTAAGCTGGTGTGCATTGCTATTTACATAATGGGCATTTGGATACACTTCAGCTACTTTCTTTTGGACTCCTCCAGACACCCCCCCTCATTACACTTGCACCATCATATGTTTGGGCAATTATTTTTTTTTGTGGCAATCTTCAGGGAATACTTTGTCCAATTTTTACATTATGGCAGTAGCAATGGTATGTGCACTAGAGTTTTTAAGATAAATAAATCCATAAAACCCTCCAACAGTTCTGTATTGTTCATCAATGTAGCAATAGACTAGCAGAAACTGAGTCTTAGTGGAAAAATCGGTTGTACGTCTGCTTGGATCGCCACATAACCTGGGTGTTTCAACTGCTCTACAATGATCTCTCTGTGACTATGAGCATGCAGTCCAGCAGCTCATTCTGAATTGTTGTTGAAGTGCCCTTGAATACTGTTGCATTCTTTAAATGCAGTTATATTGCATACAGGATACAAAACCACCAGGCCTCTAAATACACCAGGATTCAAAGAATTTTCTGTTTCATCATGGCCACATAAAGCCAATTCAAATGCACTGCACAAACGCAGGCAGTCAAATAACTTTGACAAGATGTATTGGTTTGTATCCACAACCTCATTATTCTTCATCACGCTCCGGTGATAGGCATCGTCAAACTGTGTTGCAAAGTTTACTCTTGCCAACATGCGCAGCTGTAATATATTCTCAATAATTAAATTTGCACGATTCATGTCTCTTGCTTTTTTCTGACAAATGCTTAAAGTCAGTGACTCCTGTTTTTGTCCAGGCTGGTTCCCCTCCAAACAGCAGGCAGGGGATGCAGAACAAAGACTGCTTAGCAATGCTACCGGTGAGCCTTGTCGTCTTTTCATACCAAACCATGAAAAATGTGGGGCTTTCCCATATCTTTTGCAGACTGTGAAGGGGCCCCTGAAGGACCCTCGCATAAGGAAACCAGGCACAATCACCACACACGAACTGATACGTCAGACACGAGGTTGTATTCCCAAAATCTAGGGTTTATTGCAAAGCAAATAGTCTCAGTTGGCCAACTTGGTCCCACGCCCCGCAACGTGTGTTTCCAGACCCCAGGGGACGCAAGAGAGCGAGAATCATACAACAGTTAAATATATACAAATCAAACATTTTGTAATCAGTAGTGACACATCCATTACCGCCCCTAAAACATTTCCTTTGAATTGGGCATGATGATTGACAATGGTGATGAGTATGATACCTTCGAACATTCGACATCTTCGAACATTCATTTAGCAACAGTTTGCAATTTACGCGAGCCTAGACACAAGTCTTTGTTTAAAATAACACAATGCTTCTGTTCTTGCACGCAAGCTGCGTGCAGGGGAGAGACACATTCCAGGCCCTGCTATCTCCTAGTTTCTGTTCGTGTACTGGGGGTCAACTTGCTCTCTAGGGCTCTACAGGGCTCAGGAAAGGGGGGGCCGCAAAGAAGAGCATAATTCAAGTCATTTAATGTTCGCTTCTAGCATTTCTACTGTGTTTTCAAGACTAACTGGCACCTGTGGACTGATTCGGATGCCTTGCTGCTTACTTCCAAGGATATGCGAGGGAGGAGACCGGGCATTTCTGTCTGGGTTGCTAAGTTATGTTTCAACATGTCTCTCGCGGCCTTGCATTATGCACCAGTAGAGCAGAATAATATTTCAGCAAAGCAGTTTAACAGAAGGCAAAAATCAAACGTTAGAGAGAAAACAAAATGGCGATTTCCGTCACCTTAGAATGGCCGCAATTTAGTCAAGCTTATGGCTATATATTTCTAATACTAAACACATGAGGCGGTTGGTCTTCGGCCAATATAGTATATGCGCTTATGATTGAGGGGTGTCTACTTTTCCTGGACTGACAACTGTTTCATTTTTAAATCTTGCCGATCAGGTCCCATTCTTTTTACCTCCAGTTTTTCATTGTGTGAATTCACTTTCAGCAAGAGTGACACCTGTTAATAAGAAACATCATTATGTAAATATGTATATGGGATCATTTAGTAATTGTTTAAAGGTATGCTCTTTAATAACACAGAAGTATAATTTGTTGCTACTATGCACAGATAACCTCTGTAATTATACCCAACTCAGATGAACTTGTCATTGACCAGTACAGTTGAGTTGGGTAGAATGCTGATGTTATCTATGCAGGAGTTAACATACATGCCCATTAGCAACTTTGACACCGGCCCCACAGCATGCATTGCAGCTTGTTTGGCCAATGAGTGCTTATGGAAGAAATGAGGCAAGATTGTTCTGTTATACTGTTATAAAAAAACATTGTTTAGAATGTGGTGGAAATACACTTTGATTTTTCCACCTGCATCATGACTCCTACCCCTCCCAAGCACTGTGGGAGCAATGCTAAAGATTAGAAAGAAGGCTTTCTGATGTTTCAAAGGTTGTGGGATTTTTCAGCTGTAAAACGGAAATCACTGTATACCATTTGACTGGAAGATACCAGGACATCATGAGGTGTGGGAACCACCACCTAATCTTATCCTTTGAAAAACAGTTTCCAAATGGATAATACTTTTGCTTCCGTTGAACGATATGCAGGCTTTTTAGCATTCTATGTCTTATGATTTTCCAAATTCACATGCCACCCTCTCAGCTAGCCATAGATACCATTCTTTAGACTGTACTGTTCATCTACTTTTCCCCACCTCTTTGATCCCTTCAAACATGGGCTTCTTTTTTAATTTAGTTAAGCAAGATAGCTGTTTGCCTTCTTTGCTAAAGGACACAAACTGACTTGAAGTGCCCTGAGCACCCAACCCCACAAAAGACTCCTGCTAGCTCACCTGCCTTTTCGTTCTGGAAAATGGTTACTGCAATTACCTCCTTGTCATGTCCACTTGCCCAGGATCACTAGATTGGCACCACCAAGTGGAGGGAACAGGGGGCATCATGGTTCACGCACATCCCTTTGGGACATTTTTGCATGGGGGACCTGGTTGGACACAGTCCTGGTGCCTTTAGCACCAGGCTCATGGAAGGATTTAAACAGGACATTTCCATTATGGGCAGAAGTGCTTAGAATGAAAAGGAACTCTTTTATTATGAGTAAGCATACTCTCAAGAACTCATTTGTGTAACTAGTCCGGGTGTGGTCTCCATCTTCATCTGCATCTGCACGTGCAACTTCTATGAGTGGCAGAGTGTGGCATGCAGAACTTGGCTAGGGGGCATGGCCTTAAGAGCTCAGCTATAAAAGCCAGCTCAACCCCAAGGCACACGCTTCGTATTATTCTGCACCTCCATGCAGTGTAACGCTCACCGTCACCTGGGACTCATCTTATCTGGAGTTATCATGCCATCTTCATCCGTGCTTGTCACCGGAGAATCCTGCTCTTACCTGTATGCTCCCTCCTGGCACTGCGGCTCACCTGCAAACATCTCGGAGTGCAGACATCTTCCTCCTGGCTCCGAGTCTCACCTGCAGACATCCCGGAGCGCAGACATCTTCCTCCTGGCATCGCGGCTCTCGGGCAAGCACCCCGGAACGCAGACATTATCATCGGGGCACCGCAGCATGACACACTCCATCTGAACTCGCAGCACCTCTAAAGAAAAGGCAAAAGACATGGTTAGACACTTAACAGACATTACGTTAAGCGCTCGCTGCCATTGAAACCTCGCCTCTTTCCTAAAGCCATCACTCACATGCTGCTGGACATCGCGGTCGCATCCATCTTCCACTCAGCCGCCTTCCCCGCCTCAAGCCGTTGTTAGGCCGCATTTCCACCTATTGGGAGAAAACAAGAGAAACGTTATTCAGTGCAAAACAACCTAATTGAGAGCAATAACATCAAGACATTGAGAGGGAAAAGACAAAGACATTGAATGAAAGCAGAAAGAATTGGAAAAGGCAAAGACATTGAAAGAAAGCAGACAGAGGAACTTATTTGCAGCCGGACCGGACTAATACTCAGGAATCAGTGAAGGAACTAGATTCCACCAACAAGCGCCCCTGCCAGAAGTAGCAGGACGGAGAGCTAGTCATTCACATAAGCCAGGTGAGCCTTATGGGCCGGTACGTGCCCACAGAAATTGCACCTTGGGTCGAAGGGGTTGGGAGATACCAGTCACCTACCAGCGCATTCACGTTTTCCCATATCCACGCAGGAGCAGTGCCACCAATTGCCGCCGCCCATAGCTGATCCGCATGGGATGAAACCAGAAGGAGGAGATCTAACACCAGGGAGTGCTGCAACTGTGCCCCAACGCCTCCGCAGAGACCAGGTGAGCGTAACACTCCTTTTCAGGCTATGGGAAAAGCAAATCCCAGAAGGTGCACTATGGAGGTTGAAGTCTTGTTTTTAGTTTCACAATTACCCAGGACTGGTTGGATTTATGTGTAAAAAAAATGAGATGCCCCCACACAAGTGAGTTTGCCCTTTCCCCAAAGTCTCTGAAGTTACCCTCCCTACATTCGAAGGGTTAGCCCCTACACCCCACCGAAATGTGTTGCCTTACTTATAAACAGAACAACTTAAATGTTATGGTTATTTACCCACCCATAGACTGCAAATGGACAAGCTAATCCCCATGACGATTCTCACCCACTTCCTACCCTTCCACGTACAAAACACAACTTCCTGGGATCACTTTGTGCTAGCTCTATCAAGCATAACCAACAAACTGTTTGCTCGAAAGGCCTGCCAGTGTTTTTTCATAGCAGTCTTCTGAGAATGAATGACTCAATTGGAGAAATGTTGTGCATTATTGCCCAGCCTGGGGTATCTACAGTGGGCGGACGGCAGGAAAAGAGTGAAGGAGAGGCCGGCATAGACAGAATAGTGAGCTGTTATTTTATTTGATCTCCTAGTAGTCAGATGCCCACTCTGCAAATGCACTTGTTCACAGTGCACCCACACTGAAACCGTGCACTTCAGCAATCAGTGATGGGCATCATAGCTTATCATATCACATCTTACACAAACACAACGGCCCAAGAAGAGAAGTGTGAAGGTGGCACACGCACCCTGCACCATCACCCCACGCCCACACTCAAGTGTCATTGGCTGGCAAACAACCAATGACATTACTGTATCTATGCAGGGAGGGAATCTTCGGTGCGCTGTTTGCGTTCATATTGTACTGGTGGGGCCCACCCCTCAAGTGCCCCACCAGCCTCCTAGCTAAAGGGTTTACGTAGAGTGTGTAGAGCTACGAGCAAATGCAAACCGATTCAGAAGAACTTCTTATCAATCTTTAAACTGCTGGAACACTCACACCTCAGTGGGGGCCCCCAGCAATCAGTGATGGGCATCATAGCTGCCACCCCTCCCGCAGCATAACATAATCAACTTATTGGTTCAATAATTAGACATCGCTTTCAAATGTTCATTTTTCTAATGAAATCAAGCAGGTTTATTCACAACAAACCTTTTCGGACTACACCATTGTCACTTTCTCAAATCTGTACTCTCTGACTGCCGCCATGCCTGTCGCCACACCACCACCACTCGTGTTCTGTTCCAAGGATATGTGCCAACAGTTAGGGGAGCAGTTTTGGGTATGAGCTGGGGGCAAGTACGGCGCCAGGGCCTTTCAACATTTTTCAATTGAAAGGGGCGTCTAGGCCCAGCAACTACCACCATGTTCCAGTCATCAGTTGTATAGCGCTGCAATAGATTATTTTCTATGTTTTTGTTCTGGGGCTTTAAATGTGTGCTTTGCGGAGTTCGCATTACAAAATTCATTTGCTGCAGCTCTTCAGGCCATCACTTGGACTGGCCCATAGGGCACTAGGCCCATGGGTCAAACAAAAACCCAAAATGCTGGTGTGGATCAAATCTGTGGCCATTGTGACTGAGACAGGTTGATGATAAGTCTCTTCACCATGCAGATACTAGTTTTGACCAGTGTTGCAAAGTGTTGTAAATATTCTTTAAAATGCACAATTTGCACCACGTTATTAAAAAAAAACTCCACCTTGGGTAATTTTCAAACAGTCTCACAAAAGGAATGAATTGCCATTTGCAACTGTGGGAGGCCATTTTTTGATTGGTGCCAGAGACAATGTTATGGCCCAGTCCAACTCGGACTGTGGCCTGGGCTATAAAATTGTCTCGAGCTCCAATGAAAAAGTGGACGACCCTGTGTGTGCACTGCAGACGCCTCTCACACTAGTATGGGGGACAGGCAGGTAGCTGGGGCATTCCTTGTGGAATAGTGGGACCGGGTAGGTTAAAGAAAGGCCCACGCGCGCACCTCTTACTTTGAAAGTAAGCAGTGCTCGCCTGGTCTAAAAGGCGAGCACTCTGCCAACCGGCATGACTGGCAGGGGCCAGGCATCGAACCATGCAGGCATTGAAAAGTGGGTAATTTTTTTGCCCATTGAGAGGTAGGGTGATAAGTAACTTCACCATGCAGCTACTAGTTTTGACCAGTGTTGCTGAGTAAATATTCTTTAAAATGCAAAATATGCACAACATTTTATCAAAAAAACCACCTTGGGTAATATTCAAATAGTGTCATAAAAGGAATGAATTGCCATTTGCAACTGTGGTGGGACACTTTTTCACTGGTGCCCAAGACAATTGTATGGCCCAGTGCAACTCAGACTGGGGCCTGGGCCATAAAATTGTCTCGACCACCAATGAAAAAGTGTCAGACCCTGTGTGAGCTGCAGACGTTTCTGTATTTGTATTTGTATTTTGTTATTTAACGTATACAGAACAGAAGAAACTGTACAGCGGCGCAGATGACAACAGCAGTTCATAGAGAACACAGCTAAATCCATACAAGACCCCCTAGATGTAAGGTCTCTCTATCTGAACAGAACGGTCTTTAATGCTCAGTGAAAGTGAAGAAATTAACTCAGTCTTTATTTCTAATGGTACGGAGTTCCACAATTTTGGGCCAAAAACAGAAAATCTTCTGTTGCCCCGTGATTTGTATACTGAATGGGGGACAACCAAAAGGTGACCCTCACTAGAACGCAATTGTCTCACAGGGTGATGAGGCTGGATAAGCTCGCTCAGATACTAAGGGCCGATGCCATTTACACATTTAAAAATAATACAGGTTCTCTTAAACCTGATGCGATCTTCAATTGAAAGCCAATGTAGCTCACGACGAAATGGAGATACATGAGCAGTTCCGCTCAGCTTGAATATCATCCTGACAGCCGCGTTCTGTGCTTTCTGGAGTTGCTGAAGTTGTTTAGATGGAACACCCAGCACTTGACTGTTACAGTAGTCCAAATGGGCGCTGGTTAGTGCACCCAACACAGACGCATGGTCTTCTTTAGGAATGTAGGGGAGTGCTTGGCGTAGGAGTCTCAGAGCAAAATGCACCGCCTGGGTCTTTGCTACCACCTGAGCTTCACTACCAATATCGTCTTGACATACACAACCCATAGTTTTTATCTTAGATACAAATTTTACCTAGAAGCATGGGGATAGGAAGTATTTTAGCTGTGTTCAGCAAATGCTTAGGTCTGAACAGAATGAGTTCAGTCTTGGCTGCATTAAGTTGTGTTTTTTTGACATCCATCCACTTCATCCAAGCACTGTCGTAATCTACTAAATGCTTCCCTAAAGTTAGCGACTCTGATAAAAATCTGGGTATCGTCTGTGTAAGAGTGGAAAATCAACCCATAGCGTCTCACGATTTCCAGAAGGGGCCGAAAATACAAATGAAATAACAGTGGAGATAGGGAGAATCCCTGCAGGACTCCACAATTCAACTTCCGACAGGAACTCCCACAATCTCACACGCTGTTGTCGGTTGGTCAAAAAAGACCTAAACCAACCTAATGCCAAATCGGAAACTCTTCCTACTTCCTGCAATCGTTCCAAAATGATGCTAGGGTTCACTGTGTCAAAGGCTGCGGACAAATCCAACATCACCAAACATGAAAATTCCCCTTGGTCCGTGGCCCTTAACAAGTCATTCTGTACAACCACAAGAGCAGTCTCAGTTCCGTATTTTGGTCTGAATCCTGATTGAAACTTGTCCAATAGTGATTTGTGTCTGACAAATTCCTGCAGCTGTCTAGTGACTACCTTTTACCTTTTAGCCAGCCAGGATATCCCTGCAATGGGACGGTAATTTTGGAGGTTCTCTGTATCTAATATTGGCTTTTTTAATAAAGGAGAGACAATTGAGAGCTTAAAACTCTCTGGAACAGTCCCACCTGTCAACGACCTGTTAACAAAAGTAGTCATAAATGGAGTCAAATTGTGCGCCAATCTCTTTGCTGCATAGGACGGCAAAGTAGATATAGCATCAATAGTGGGCTTAAGGGTCATCATACGTTGAGATATATATATATATATATATATATATATATATATATATATATATATCTTGAGACTGTGTTTCAACAGTCCGAGTGAGAGGCACTCCCCCGTTCCTTACGAAATCACCAGGCAATAAATTCTCTTTTGGAAAAAATGTCCTTTATTTTGCAGACCATGCACAGCACATGACTGTCAATAAAAACCACCTAAAATGTGGTGCTCCATAATGTATGGCTTAATCTGACGCGTTTTGCCGTTACCTCACCGCTTGTTCACAATATATCATCTTCAACAACCGGATGAAAATTAAAAATAGGCGTTGACGTCTGGCTTTGTAGATCAGTCGAATTGACCACTGATTGATTATACAAGGACGCATGTGGGCTTGTAATAACCGCCTGTACAATATCGGCCCTTATATGTTCAATCTTATGAACAAGAAGAATCAGTCAATGCTGCATTGCAGCTTGGATTACAGAATGTGGATATAATGGAAAACAGTACCCTTGGTCGATTACTGGCAGTTTTATGTTTTTTACCCCAAAAATATTTCTTGACCAAAAAGATAGCTAACTTGTAATCCAGTAGTGCACTCTTAACCACGGTTTTGTTCTCTGTGAAATCCAGGGTTGAGAAGCTTTCTTAGTTTTAGGTTTTAAAGGGGCTATTTTGATAGGGGCATCCGAGCTAGGTCCCAGCGAACCTCATGTGAAGCAGGCAAGCACATCATTAAGGCCCAGTGCAGTGCTCTAGGACGGTCCTGCAGCACTGTCAGGGCCCCGGGGAAAGGCCTGCTGCCTGGCCTGGCTGCCGGAGTGCACATGCACACTGTTGTGTTGATGAAATAGATGATTTTTATTCAGTTGAGGAACTTAATTTAAAGGTTGCAAGTTAAATTACTTAACTGAACAAAATCATCTATTAATTTTATCAACGATGGATTGACGTCGAGCATGATGATGCAGCAGGCCCAGGGCCTACCCGGCCTCAGCCTGTCAATGGCACGGCCAACACGACCAGGACGGACCTCCTGTAGTACTGTCCTGGGGAAGGCCCCGTTGCTGTGTTAATACACGGCCCCAACAGTCACTGAAAGAATACTACTTAGTACTTACTGGCAAACTTCATTGGCTTGCTATTCTCTCTGGTGGGCTGTTCAGCTCATCAACATCTTACACAAACACAACGGCCCAAGAAGAGAAGTGTGAAGGTGGCACACGCACCCTGCACCATCACCCCACGCCCACACTCAAGTGTCATTGGCTGGCAAACAACCAATGACATTACTGTATCTATGCAGGGAGGGAATCTTCGGTGCGCTGTTTGCGTTCATATTGTACTGGTGGGGCCCACCCCTCAAGCGCCACACCAGCCTCCTAGTTAAAGGGGTTACGTAGAGTGTGTAGAGCTACGAGCAAATGCAAACCGATTCAGAAGAACTTCTTATCAATCTTTAAATTGCTGGGGGTTGGCACTCGGCCGCCCTATAATAGCGGCATCCACTGACTGTTACCCTGCTCTTTCTACTCTACCTAATCTACCTTCTCTTCTCTGGCTCCTCCCACCACTCTTCTTTCCCTCTGGGTTCCCTCCTATCTCCCAGCCCCACCCTTTTTTACTACTTCTCCCTCTCATCTGACTCCTCCACTTTCACTTCCATTATTCCTCCCTCTCAGTTCCAGGCTCCTATCCGATGTGGCCCTGTGAGTGAGTCCACTGTAAGTCTCTGGTGATATAGTGGTATGGGCACAAGACCACTGGCAGGTCTAATTGCTGAAAGCAACAGTTTTGGGCAGCTGCTTGTGACCTGACTGTTCCGAGCCTATGTGCAAGTGGGTCTGCCGTTTCTCCTCCTCTCGTGGCTATGCAGGGCTCTGAGGTTGGCTGCGCCTTGTGCGGCATCGCGTCTTGGGTTTGCTTGCTTCTGCATCTCTGTGGGTCCTTCTTCCATGGACTCTTTCTCTGGAAATACAAAAGACAACCTGCAAGCATTTGCATTGGAGGTAAGGCTGGAGAAAGGGTTCTGTAGAAAAAAACATTGGCACAAGGGAGGGGGGTACAGGAATTCAGACCCTCTCTGATGCCACCGTCCTCCTCCAGGGGTAAGAGTGGCTGTGTCAATAACACTGGTAGACCGCCCAACTGTAGCTGAGCGGGGCATTTGGTCCGCGTTTGACAGTGACTCATTTGACAAAGGCCTTGTCAGTGTATAAGCCTTGTCTTTAGGAAGTCTGGAAATGGACCCTCGCTTACCGGGAAGATGTTAAGGGTGGTGGCTGGGATGATTGTCTGTGTAAGGGGGCACATTTAACAATATACATGTGTTTGATGGGCCGTAGGGTAAAAGGGGAGAAAAACCGGTCAAAGTTTCAGAAGCCCATGGGGTGGGGTTGCCCAGGAATTTGTGGTCCATATGTGCAGCCTGATGACATCTATCTTGTTGATGAAGAACCTATTGATAGCATCACACTTCTCCGTGGATTCTGTGACCTTCGTATCGGGTGTGGATTTAGAGCAATGTTTAACTAGTGTGAACAAGTATTTGCTGCTGTTTGAGGCTGCCATAATGGTGGTGGTCTCCTCAGTAGCCTTGGTTACGGATATCCTATTCCTGCCTCGCAAATTCCATGCACTCACATGCCCCATTGTTGCAAAACACAAATGCACTAGATTTAAAAGTCAATGTGAAACATTCCCATGATTACACCTCAGACATCAGCATGTACAAAGTGCTCACGTGCCTCACTAGCATGGACACACATACATGGAACCTCCCTGGAGCAAGCAGTAGCATGCAGGCAGCATTGCTAATCAATTGCTAATCAATTGCACATCAATTGAACAAATGCATGAGCTGTATAAAATGCAAACATAGCACTGAAGCAACAGGGTGCCATACATAGGAGAAACATGAAGGGGATTGCAGTGGATCAGAGGCAGCAGAAATGGATAAGGAGAGCAAAGGTGGGGGTGGTATATATGCACCCAAACAGAACTAAATAACCAGAAACCAGTGTACATCCCAAATAGCAACAAAATCATGTTTTAAATGTCAACATTGTAGTAATGCCTACATTAGATAAACCTCTTAAATGTAGTAACGCAACACCCCACTGGCAAATGGAGCTACCATGAATCACTACAGGGACAGCATTAGATGGTAACACCCACCGCACCAATAGCTTTAAAGCGAGAAACTCCGTAACTCCGACCACTAGCAAAACTAACCAGTATCTAACAATGCTGACCTAACAATGAGACAGTAATTGTACTGCTATAGTTAACTATGAACTGCAACATGTATATTCCTAATATGATGTCCATGAGACATATATCCTAAAACGGTGCATATGGAAGTAGCAGCTCAATTTGCTCAGCAGAACCTTTCGGGAGCCGTGGCAGCAATGGTAACCCAAACCAATGCAAAACCACTCACAGACAGGACTAGGGGCCTCATTCTGTGTTTGACGGAGCAGTAGAAAAGGTGTGGTAACTGAATTATAACTAATTTTGCCGCTCCTCCAACTCTCGAGCTTGGCCATGAAGTGGAGGATTTACCTCCATCGTCCTGCTGGAGGTAATTCCTCCATGTTACTGCCGAAAAATCTGCAAAATTGGTGGAATTGCCACCAGTGGTAATTCCGTCGAAATCCCTATGGTGTGCTATGGACTCCAAAACATTGGGACTTGCACCACATTCCACCACTGTAACAAGAACTTGTGGCAGTAAGAGTATGTCTGTTTGGCGGCAGTTCGCCAGTAATTCTGCCAAATTACCACCAAACTCAAAATTAAGCCCTAAGTCTCCCTCTGCCTCTAGAAACTCCAAACATGGGCAACCAAATGAGCAATCTTCCCAGGGCAACTGGCCATTCACACAAATAATTTTTCCAGGGTCAAAGATCACCTCTGCCCCATAACTACTCATGATCTCACTTCCACCTCTTGGAGACAAAATTGAGTTGCCTTCAAGAAATATTCACACGGACCTTGACCTCAAAGAGCCTCACATTGAAAATAGCCACAGCAGGCAAAGCTTCTTTGAATGGAGATGGCATATCATGACTGTGTTTGCTTCATGTCTCCAACACTACTGTCAAACCTTCCACCTATGACAGCTGCCTGAATGCCATTGTCTATTAATTGCAGGAAGGGATGGGCAAATAGTCCACTGATGAAACAAACTTGGTGAATTTCACGCTATATCTCACTTTCACTGTTTAAGGAGAAAAGGAAATGTTTTCTTATGCAAAACGCAAAATTTCCATTGCTGTAATTTTGTGGTGGTTTTGTCTGTTAAATTACCCTGCAGTTCATGCGAAAAACCATTTTGAGGCGGGATAAATTTGGGCAAATCTCACATGAATTTCCATCACTCCCAATCACAGGTGCAATAACCCAGGTGCACGGTCCTTTGGGCAAGCGTGCCCGCCGGCCTACTTCTTTGATCACTGTGCCTCACCTGTCCTGCTCAAGGGACTTATAGATCTGCTGAGGGTCACACTGTATCTGAAGTCCATCCACAGTGTCTATGCTCAATCTTGCCATAAGTAACTTCAGGGTGTGGAAGCCCTCTTGCAGCTGCCATGCATGGGAGGACCACAGTCCACTTGCAATGTTATCACGCGCCGGCACCCTTTTCTTGCTGCCTATTTCCATCTGTTGCGTGCTTCGAACCATGGCACAATTCCAATACTGGCGGCACCCTGGCCACCTCACGTATGCAATCACTTCCACATACTGCAAGGCCCCGAGCAAAAAAGAAACCCACTCTTTTGATTGTTTTTGGATTACCTCTGTCTTGGTTTCAAGTTTCATATTTCTCTTTGCCTTTATTTAGGAATTATTTCGGATTTTTTACAAGCAAGGATTCTTTTTTCTTAGGTTGCAAGATTTATTGTGGATTTTTAACAACTTTTTCTCAGTGAAACCAATCCAATAAGACAAAATGCAGGCCACGCATTTATACTGGATTTTTTTATTTTGAATTGTTAGAGTAAAAGTAAAAGTAACCCTTTTTCAATATTTTTAGATTTTATTGGTGCACATTTGCGGTTCAACCTCAAGTAACTATCTTTTGAGCGAATAATTGATTTACACTTCATAAAGTCATGCTGTTTTGCCATCCCTTTCACTAATTTGCATATTTACCCAGTGTGCTCAAAAATGAAAACCTCAAAATGCAGGTATTGTACACTAGCATTTCGCACAACCCCTTTTATGCTTACTTCACTGAAGGCTGATTTTAATGTCACTTCTTTGTATAAAACTGTAGCAAATACTTGTCTTCATCTCTGCGGTTTTCTGCAAGTCATTCTGATAAGGGCAATCCCTCCTCTCTTAGGGTTCAGAGATGCCATTCTAGGACCATGCTAGTTACTTTCATGACCACCTGTGGTATTCACCTCCATTTGCTGGGTGCATTTTCCCTCCCGCTAAGTGCATGGTACCAAACGTCCCTGTAGCAACAGGGAACCATGTGCAGTCCTGTCTGAGTTAAAAACTATTTCTAAAATACCTTTATTGAAACAGAGGGTACATTAAAAAGAGCATCATAATGATTTTCTTTTTGACTTCGGTCAACTTTTTGTGTCATTATTAAAAATGATTATACATGCACTTTTAGTTAATTTATAGCTTGCACTTTAGAGAGCAATCCTTGCGCTCTGTGAAGGCCCAGCACAACCCCCTGTGGCAAATCTGTACATACAAATAAATTACTCCAAAACAATCATTTTCTTGCATTTCCTTTGTCAAGAATGGAATAGAACATTGAGAAATAAAATCTTCGAAGTTGTACATTCCTAATTTTGTATAGGCTGGTGTTATTTCTGTTTTCAGATGGCTAATGAGTTGACGGCCTTGAAAATGCACCCAGTTAGTGAAACGCATGCCGGCTAACCCTTTTGCTTCGCACAAACCAATAAACCTTTTTGCACCAAGAAATGAGACATCTCTACTTGTGATATGTATGGGATGGTTGGGGCTGTTGCTCCGTAGAATTTGATAGACAACCAAAAAAGTGATGAGTGGAAGGTTTTGAATAAATCTGAACCGTGTGCAATGCTCTGGGCAACCTTCAACACCACCGTATTTTAGCCTGTCTGCGGCATTGCAAACTGGGTCCAGCCATATGCAAATCAGTCAGACACTGCCACCAATGGTAGCATCCCAGCCTGAACTGCGCGGCCAGGTCCCCTCTGCACGGAAACACAAGGAACCCCAAACATGTTTCGGCCTTGTTGGGCCTCCTCAGTGAGGTGCAGCTTGGTTCTCTATGGCACTACGGGAAAAGACTTTGATAGACAAACGTTTATCTTATCAGGACTGATCCTGTGTTCCATATATTGAGCTGTGCCAGTGACTAAGCTTTATCGTCAGGGTGTTCTCAAGCCAACAACCATTTTGCAGCAGTATGAATCCCACTACATCCATTGTGTTGCAGAACATTGCTTATTGAATGTGTGCATTTATGTCTCTGAAAACTAGAGCTAATCATTTGTTTTCACGAGTGGGTGTAGTCAGTCTGCATTCTTTTCCCCAAAAAATTGTGTATGACTTTTTAAAAAAATGTGTATTTGTTTTAGCTGAACAAACAGCCTTTCAAATTTAAGGTATTAACATTCGAACTATAACATATTTTACCCTATGAAACAACACTTATACATCATATTAATAAAAAAAGCTTTACATTTTGCAAGTTTCACAATATTAATAAAACTAATAAACCAGTTTACATGTCTCATAATTAATAAAAGAAAAAGGACAAACAAAAAAAGTCTCACTCTATTCCCTTGCTGTCCTCTTTAACAATAAGGTATAAGTAAAAAGAGGGAAAAATAAAAGGAAAAATAACAAAATTATTAAATCCTTCACTGAATAACAAAGAGCAATCACGTTCGGATTAAATTCTCAATTCTAACGTTTACATCGTTTGATGCTACTTAATAAAGTTAATCCTACTGTCCAATGAAAGGTTTGGTTACTTCAGGCAAATTTAGAGATTGCATAACGCTTACCATAGCTACATTCGCCCCATATCTGACTGTAAAAAAGAGCCCTCCACAATACATCTGGATTTTGCATTTGATAGTCCTTAAACATTTGATAAAACAATCTGGTTCTTAAAATGATTAATGAGGGACATTCGGCAATCAAATTCTTTATCGTATCAGGCTGAGAGATTATAAAACCAAACCTACAACCTTTTATTTTGGCTAATTCTGCCCATATACAAGCGATCATTAGTGTACCATAGATTCATCCTCAGTCTCATATACAAGTTCCTTCGCTTAGGGTCAGGACATCTTAAGGCTCTGCTGTGTGTAACTTTTCTATCCTGTAAGCATGGTCCCTAAATGAATGAAATTTGAGGTATTTTTCCCTAGTGCTTATCCAGTCACTCAACCAGAGTTTGTTTTTTTTTTGGCCCTGGCTGGATCAGTAATTAAGAGGCTCCCTTGAATCCCCTCTGTTTCCAAAATGTCCTGGATTATTGTTCTCCAAGCTTGGATCTTTTCATGTTTTGTTGTCAATACATATTTTGATACTGTATTCATGATACAGTTCGGCTTAAGAGAATTTCCTATCAAGGGAGAGGAGTTTCCAAATATACACAACATAGAGGGATATAGTTCCAAGTTCATGGCGTATTACACTCATGGAAACCGACTGATCTCCAATACAAACCCTCAATTTTCTGCCAAAATAACTGTTCGCCAATGTCTTGTTTCAGCCCCTTATGTAAGGATTGGGGCAACATTTTGTTTAAAAAAGATCATAGTCTTTGAGTATGAAAACTTTCCATATCTCAACTGAATAATGTGAGCTTTAGAGATTCCCGTCTTCAACTTGAGCTGCAGATCCCGATGATACGATTTATCATTCAGATTGTTACGACTAGAACGGCCCAAATACTTGTATTCATGAACTACCTCCAACTTAATATGCTGCAAGAACCGTGATGCAGCCTTTGGATCCCTCTTTCTATTCATGCTCATCACCATGATCTTACACTTAGCCTGGTTGATCTTAAGCAAAATTGGCTTTATCATACTTGCCAAGCTGTGAGAGGAGGGCACGCATACTCCTGGGTGTTCTGGCCAACAACACAAGGTTGTCAGCATAGAACAGCCAGGGGATCGCCTGCCCTCCTAATTTAGGTGAGTCAGAAACAATATTGGCAAATTCATGGCACATATCAGCAACACAAAAATTGGAGGGTACAAGCCAATAAGCACCCCCTGCTTAAGGCCCCTGCTGGTTGAAATGGGTTCTGATAGATTACCATCAAGGGCCATCCTCACTTGTATCATGGTCTGGGAATGCAGTTCATCGATCCAGAATAGTAGATTTTCTGGACAGGCGGCTTTACATAATTTTTCCATAAGTAGTTCTCAACATACGGAGGCAAATGCCAGCTGGAAATCAATCAACACCATATAAAATGGCGGCTTTTTAAGTTGTTCCTGTAATTTTATCGCTTGCAGAGTGTGTACATTAATTGCTGTCCCCAACCCATGCATAAATACAGTGTGATTAGGCTCTCGCAACTTGGTCAAATCAAGCCACTGGTTAAGGTGTCTGAGGATCAACTTGGTGAAATGTTTGCCTGGGACACCCAATAAGGTGATCGGTCTATAATTACCAGGATTTGACCGATCTGCACTAGAGGTACTGAGCTTGGAGATGAAATGTATAATATCCTCAAGGTCAAATTGCAACTGGCCAACCCTCGTACCGACACAAACATTTGGAGTTACCTGATACTGGGGTGGCAGCAAATAGTCTTATAGTAGGTTACCCAGACTTCCTCTGGAATGGCATTTATTGAGAAGCTATCTGCGGCAAACCAAACAGATTATTCAAAAGGATCCAGATCCTAGCAGAGGTTTTGTTTCTGAATTTTTCTTGGCATCATGTTGATGGGTTAAGACTCGCCTAGCTTTTATCCAATTTTTGAAGGTATATTTAAGGGATCTTAGTCATGCCATTTTTTATTACACTGGGGAGTAAGCACATTTTTCTTTTTTTCGGCCAATAGGCAGTTTTCCACTCAGCCATCTCAGGATTGTAAACATGTAAATTGCTTTTAATCTGGTTGGAAAGAGTTTGCTTCCTAGTTTTAAAAATATGCATGACACCAACATAAGAGCAATGGTCTGTAGTAGAGGACAAGCGAGACAAATTGGAGGACCGTATCAATCTCCTATTAAATTCATCCAATAAGCCAGGCATCCAATGAAACTATTCAGTACCAAGCTGGTAGCAAATGGGTATGAATGAGTTTTTCTCGATTTAGACCAAGTCCATTATACTGTAAGATTATAATGATCGCGAGCAGCTTGAGGTTTAACCTGAAGATTGGATATTAGATTAAACATGCCGCTATCTGTAAAAACAAATTTAAGCAGAGCCACTTGGCGTCTACTATGCCAAGTATTGGCCGGAGGGATATTGTTGTGAACACCCCCATTTAACATGTGCAACTGACGCTCTTTCTTTAGTAAATTCCATCAAATAGCAATGGGGGAAAGGGTTTTGGTAGGTTGGTCAATACACATGATGTTAAGATCTCCAACCAAAATATGTTCACAACCATGTTCTAAAGCCGTTAAATCCAATAAAGATTCCAATCCTTAATAAAGCCATCATCCGAGATACTATTGTGGTTCCAATACGCATTAATAAGGGCAATGAACTGACCATTACTCTTGATTTGTACCATCTGCAAAAAACTATTAGGGGACACCCATGGTTCCCATATTAGGCTCACAGATATTTTAACAGCAACCACAAGTCCTGCCATAGGCCGACCACGGATCGGATCGATGGCAGGAATCAAGGTATCAAGGAAACAGCATGCTGGTCCCACACTGGTGGAGTAGAAAGCCAAATCTCCTGTAAGGCTATGATATCATAATCCTGAAGGTGGTTGGCTTGGGTACTAGTGAGATGCTTAAAACCCCCTTGTGTTCCAAGAGGCCAAGGAGCAGGGGAAAGATTGAATGGATTGTTAATGCTGATTTTGTGGTTTTCTTCGAATTTTAGCATCAACCTTTAATTGATCATCTTGTCCTACAGTCTGCTGCCTACTTAGGTAACCATCAACGGCAGAGGTATATTGCTTCCCAAAGTTTGGTGTGTGCTTGTGAACAAAAGAAGATTGATTGATCAAGAGAAAACCGGTATTCTAAAGCTCAGTCCTAGCCTGCCACAATGCATTCCTTATCAGGCCCGATTTCATCCATACCTTGACAACAGACAAATCTTTGTCATGCAGAAATTCTAGTTGCGCAATATCATGCGAAGAGAGATCTTCCAAGGAAGGTATTTCTGCAAATATATTTATAACAGATTGCCTGTTGAGATCGTATGTGGGGAATGGATGCGAGCGTCATTACAAGATTAAATGAGACAAGTTATGGTTTGCATGTAAAGTCCTAGAGTTTTGTTTCAAATCCAGACCTGATAGGGACGACGATAGAAACCACTGCCTTCTATTATTTGGAAGCCTTGGTGGCTCCCTAATTAGTTGATTACCTCTAAAAGTAGTCGCCACCTGATGTTTCGGTTTAGAAAAGAAGCGCTGCAGAGACTGTGCAATCTCTTCTCTCCAACCCTCAAGCGTCATAACTTTGTTTAGATTTGAACCAGCCGATTCCTCTAGTGCTATATTCTGTCTCTGGGGCACAGGCAAGGGATCTACCCTAGGTGGTGTCAAGAATGTGATAGAATCAGCTGTAGATACTTTTACCTCCACATTGACACTTGGTGGCAGCAGAGTCTCTATTTGTTGCTCACTCAGGTGAACTAGGGCATTCAAAGGCTCAAATATTAGATCATGAACCTGGTTCCACTCCTGAGGGGGCTGTACTGTCTTCTGAGGAAGGACTTTATGATACTTGTTAGAAATAGCTACTCTTGCTAGGCCAGCAGCCATTTTTGGTAAGGTTAAAATTCGTATGAATTGGCGCGAACCAGTGGTTTTGTTACCGCCGCACATTTTAAGAATTTGTATTTTTTTGATGGATTATTAACAGGAGATGGTTTTGTTTTGGTGTCAAATATATTATAGTTTAGGGCTGGCATGGAATCAACATCACCCTTTGCCTGGGAGGACTCACTTTCAATATTAATCATAGTGGTATCACCTTTATCAGTAACAAGGTGTTCCACTTGTTTAAGTTTGTCCTTTTTTTGTTGTTTTTATTAAACAGGGTTGGCCAAGCTGACAGGTTCATTCTGTGACTTTATTTGTATTACGCGTAAGCGATTTTGGCACTTTACCCTCATCCAAAACCGGAGACTTTAAATTTGTTATTTTATTATGTTGCTTAGATTGTAAATACTTACAGGGTAATACATAGAATTTCGCACAAAAGTGGCGCACGCAGCTGGTGCACAATGTCCCCGTGCGATAAAATCCATTTCATCGCACAGCGTATTCATGGATTTTAGCCCCCAAAACCAGCCGTAGCGCAGAGTGGCGCAGCGACCCTGCAGCAGCGCCAGTTACGCCCCCAAGAACGCCCTCGCACAAGGAAAATCCATCAAAATCCCCAAATCATCGCAAATGTCTGCGCTAACCCTGGACCAGTTTACAGGGCTGCAAAACAGCAAACGCCAAGCAGGGTACGTGTATAACTGGGGAGCGCGGGAAGTTTCACACGCGACTTCAGCAGGGTACGTGTATTACTGGGGTGCGCGGGAAGTTACACACGCGATTCCAGTAGGGTATGTGTATTACTGTGGTGCGCAGGAAGTTTTACACGCGATTGGCCCTTGTGCGAGCGGGGTACGTGTATCACTGGGGTGCGCGGGAAGTTTCACATGCGATTGGCCCTTGTGCGAGCTGGGTACGTGTATTACTGGGGTGCGCGGGAAGTTTTACACGCAATTGGCCCTGTGCGAGCGGGGTACGTGTATTACTGGGGTGTGCGGGAAGTTTCACACGCGATTCCAGCAGGGGACGTGTATTACTGTGGTGCACGGGAAGTTTCACACGCGATTGGCCCTTGTGCGAGCGGGGCACGTGTATTACAGGGGTGCGCAGGAAGTTTCACACGTGATTGGCCCTGTGCGAGCGGGGCATGTGTATTACTGGGGTGCGCGGGAAGTCTCACACGCGATTGGCCCTGTGCGAGCAGGGTACGTGTATTACTCGGGTGCGCGGGAAGTTCCACACGTGATTGTCCTGGGTACGTGTGTTCCAGGGGTGTGCGGGAAGTCTCACATGCGAATTCAGCAGGGTACGTGTATTTCAGGGGTGCGCGGGGAGTACTGCACGTGATTTGGCCGTGTGGGTCCTCCCAGGTGTTCCCTCTACACCCTCCACGGCCCCTGCAGGCAGCCCACACCACAGGGGACTACCCTACACCCCTGCTCATGTCCCGCAGGCAGCCCATCCACCATGGACATGCCCCCCAGCCAAGCCACATGTCACCTTGCAATACTGATCAACAACGCATGTCTCCCAGCACCCCCACCCACCAGCACTGTGGGGCACCTGCCAGCAGGCCCCCACTCATGTCCCCCAGCACCCCCACCCCACAGCTTTCAGGGGCACCCTCAACCAGGCCCCCACACGTCTCCCTGCACCCCCACCCCCCAGCAGTGCAGGGCACCCTCCACCATGCCCCCACACATGTCTCCCAGCACCCCCACCCCCCAGCATCCAGGGGCACCCTCCACCAGGCCCCCACACATGTCTCCCAGCACCGCCACCCCCCAGCAGTGCCGGGCATCCTCCACCATGCCCCCACACATGTCTCCCAGCACCCCCACCCCCAGCATCCAGCGGCACCCTCCACCATGCCCCCACTCATGTCTCCCAGCACCCCCACCCCCCAGCAGTGCAGGGAACCTGCCTGCAGGCCCCCACTCATGTCTCCCAGCACCCCCACACCCCAGCACTGTGGGGCAGCCTCCACCAGACCCCCATACATGTCCCCCCAACACCTCATGACGATCCATAATCATGGCCCCCATGCGCACTCAATACACTGCCTACACCACCCCAGTCCGAACACACCACCAGGTATGACATCCACCCGACAAAGAAATCACCAGCACATGAAGCATCCCAAATGGCTAGTCTGCACATCAACACATATCCGTCAAACCCACATAATGACAGCATGTGAATGATAGAACACGCATTGTGATATGCATGAAACCAAAGAGAGAATACCACACATTGAAGTACAAAATTATAATGTATTAAACAGAAAAGCAAGGCAATGAAATGGAACAGAGGAAAATGGAAATAATAAATGAAATCAAGCATGTCCAATAAATGAAAAAGATGCATGAAATCCAAATGAAAGGCAATCCAAAAGCAAGTCTCCAAAGTGTCAGTGTGAGAAAATAAATCCAATGTTCCAAAATAAGAAAAAAACATTGATCCATGTGAAAAAAAAATAATTTAAAATTCCAAATCCATTGTCAAACTATGTACAAGGTGAACATCTAGGGTCCTTTAAATGAAACCTACAAAATAAAATACTACCTAATGAAGAACTATATACAAGAAGTTGGGGCATTGTCCAAGCGCCCCAAAACAAAACAAAACCAAAAGGAAACTTAACACTAAAGAACTATTTACAAGGGCAGCGGGCTAGTCCGACGGCTCACTTCTGGATGTTCCGGGCCAGGGCATCATCAAACTCCTGCTCAATGTCCCGGAGGCGGTCCTCCTCCATGGCCCCGAGGTTCCGCAGGGCCGACGACATGTTCTCCTCCAACTCCCTTCGGATTGCCTCGAGGCACTCGGCCCGCCTCAGGGCCCTCCGCATGGAGTTCTCCGCCCTGACCATCGTGAGCCATCGTGAGCCGTGCCTCTTCCGCCCGCTGCCGCTCCGCATCTATGGCGTGGCCCAACCGCTGCCACACGGAAGACACTCTCTGTCCTGGGTCCTCCTGCCCTCCGGCCGATGCCTGCCCCTCCGATGTCGAAGGCCCCGAGCCTTCATGGCTCCCACCACGTTGCTGCTGTGCCTCTGCCCGTGCACTGCCTCCTGCTGCCTGCACATCCTCCGCCGGCTGGGGTGCAGTCGTAGATGTGGCCACCCCTGCTGGACGTCCGACTCCCGACTGTGGCAGGGATGCCTCCTCCACCAGCCTGGCCGCACCGTCAGAGGCAGCTCCACAGGGCACCCAGGTGACTGATGGGTGGGAAGATGGCACAGAGGACGACTGGCGCATAGGGGGTCCAGTTGAGGAGGGGGTCGGAGCAAGCCCCATCAGACGGAGGAATCCGGCCTGGGTGACCTGTCCCAGTAGGCCGACGCGGTCAACGAGCCATTCGAGATGATGTGCAGTCTCCACATGAAAAGACTGCAGGTCACCTCGCATGGCCCGTTGACGCAACGCCACACCAGTCAGGACAGGCTCAACCCGTACCTGGATAGCCACGTCCGCAGGCAGAGGAAGGCCAGTTGTTGTAAGCTCATCCCCTGCCTGAAAACGGGTCTGGACAGAGGCATCCCTGCTGGTGCAAGATGATGCAGTGACAGGATCAGGGACAGGATTGCACACAGGCACCTCTGTGGCTGCCTGTGATGCCTCCTGTCCCTGGTCCTGCACTGCACCACTAGCACCAGTGGAATCCCCACCTCCAGACCCCGTCTCTGTCGCTTGCACGGCCTCCTCCTCCACCAAACACCCCACCAACCTGGATGACTCTGTGCCATCTTCCCCCGTTGGGCCCTGTGGGGTCCCAGCTGCCCATTCTGCTGCCGAAGAGTCCATCTCCGCCTCTTGGACCTCCCCCAGGCAGCTACGGCCTGGGACGCAGCACCGGACTTCTCACTCCCCGACGAGATGACAACCTGGGAGGGAAGCCGGGCCTTGCGCGTCCGGCTGGCGGGCAATCCCTGCCGCTATGCTCCACAGCACCTTCTCCGCCCTCTTCATCAGTTGACGCTGCAGACAGGGAGAAATAAAACACAGGCATCAGGGCACTGTACAATGGACACATACACACATGACAGTTGTACATGAGTGGCATTTGGAAACCTCAGACATGGCATCACATTCGCCAACACACTTGTCATTTCAACTCGCACACATGAGCCATACACAGCCATATTGCAACAGGCAGCACCATCCATACACATACAACAGCATGAGCAGGTAAAAGTGAGCCAGACATCACATGCAACACAGGGGGTGCACTACACATGCACACACACCACCGCACTTGCATGCATGTGTACGCCTCTGCCAACTGTTGCAATGTTCAGATTGGCATCCATGTCACATCTGCCAATCAGGCTTCCACATCCCGCTGTCACATGCATCCATGTTGCATCACTGTTGCCCACTTGTCAAATACACACACATGCACATGTACACAGTGCTGATACATGCAGCTGAAACCAACATCCAGGTGTGACATCACGAACATGCCTACTTACATACACATTCATCCAAACATGTGTGCCCACACATCTGCATTTGGCATGCAAGCCTACACACACAAGCACCATCCATGTCTCACACATGAGAGCCCTCGCATGTGTTAGCCTCACGGCCCTGTACACCCCCCCCCATAAATACACATGTGCAACCTGCACACTACTGGCACACCACCACACGCACAGCTTACAATCATGATGCATGTACACTTACCGCTCGACTCCAGACGGGTTTGCCTCTCAAGGACCTGGACATGGAGCGCTGGGGATATGCGTTCCAGGACCCTCATCTGATCGTCCGACAGGTGGCCACTTAGCATCCGCTGCCTTCAAGAGGCGCCGGGCCTTGTTGAGGGTCCTGGACCTGAAGTCCTCCCAGCGCTTCTTGACATGACGGAATAGTCGGACTGCCACCCCCTCTGCGTTGATGGCAGTCATGATGTCCGTCCAGATCCGAGCCGTCCTTCCTTGTCGGCGCGCAAACTTCCGAAGAGGGCATCATACTGCCCCAGGACTTGCTCCACCAGGACACCAAGTTCGGTGGCAGTGAAGCTGGTGGCCCTCAGCTTCTCTGGCTGGGGGTTGCCAGTGGTGTCAGATGTTGCAGTGCCCGACATGACAACCCCAGAGGCAGGAGTGGGTGGGCAACTGGGTCCTGGGGCTGGTCTGTGGAGCGATGGAATCCCAGTCGGGTGTCTTCGGTTCCAGCAGGGGTGGTCACAGCAACAGCACCCCTAGCTGATGTGCAGGCAGCAAATGGCAGGGCACGTGGGCAGTAGGCAATCAGGCAGCAGGTGGGAGCATGCTCAGTGCTCTGGGGGGCAGTAATTCGGCCTTCTGGGCAGGAGCGTGGTCTTCCGTGTGCTTACGCGTGACCAGCTTGATACGGAGTGATTTGGCACGTGAAAATCAAGCACGTCTGCGTGTAATTCGAGGAAAGGGCCTTAGCGCGTCAGCACACGTATGCAAATTCATTGGCCCAAAGGCCCCCAGCGTGTAGGCGCATCTATGATGTTACGCGCACGAGCGTTTTCCATGGCGCGTAGAAAAAATAAGCACGTCAGACTGTCATAGCGTGCAATCGGTGGAAATGGCCTCAGCGCGTATGCGCATCGGTGACGATCGTGCGCAGGCTTTTCCCTATGACTGCACGTCAGAGTGTCAGCTCGTGTAATTGGAGGATAGGGCCTTAGCGCGTACACGCGGAAGTGAGGCTGGACGTGTGGGCATGTTTAAAAGGTACGTGTAGAATGCCATTTCCTTGTACGTGCTTTTCGTGGAGAGCGAGTGGGTGAAATCTGTACTACTTGTCGGTTCACACGCGATTTTCTTCACGGCGTTCCAAGTTCGTACTCCCTGTTACCTCGGACAGCTTTTTCTCTTTTTGTCTTTTTCCTGGGCCTGTTTCCTCAAACAGCGTTCACTTCTCCTGTTGTCCTGTCTCCTCAGACAGCGTACAATTCTTCTTTTGGCGGGGGTGTTGCCAACGCGCACACGCGCGTATTTTTCACGCGATATTTCCTGGCAGACGGTGAGTCGCGCACGTATTTGACATCTGTGCTTGCCCCGTGTGTTGCCTACCCCTTCAGAGGTCAGTCTAGGCTGCCTGTGACACGCATACGTTCATTTTTGTGTTTCTGGGTGCCACAGCATAGTGCAGGTTTATTTTTCCACGCACGTGGTCTAGGAGGGGTTGCCTGTACATTATCTCCCTTTTTCGGGGTGCCTGTGCGTTGCGTGACCCGTCATCTTCCCCCAGGGGTCACATACAGCCTTGCTAGAGCACTAGGGTACGAATTCCATCTAGTACCCCATCCCTTTGACCCCCAATTGCCCAGGACAATAGTTTACTGCAACTCCCATACGTACAACAACATCAGTGCCATGGTTGGGAGGCGAGCACGCGGTAAGGGTGGCAAAGGTGGGCGAGCCACAAAAGGTGGCCGTGGTGGATACGGTAGGGGACGTGGCCGGGACTTGCAGGGTGCCCCTAGCCCCCCATGTGTGGGTGACCAGTCAGGGACACCCATGCCCCCCCCCCCGGTTGAGGGTAACGTGGCTGACACCATCCCTGCTCAGCCCTTGTTGGACCAGCCCATTGTGGCACCAGACCTGGCACAGGGTGACTCCATGGATGACTTCCAGGTCAGCAGGTCTAGGCCACATGTGGCGGTGCACGTTGGTGTCACCAGCCCATGTGGATCAGGGGCAGCTATGTCATCTGCTGCCCCGAGTAGGCAGGGTGGGGAGGCTGCAGGGGCAGCTGCGGCTCCATCCACCCCAGCTCTGAGTCTCCCAGCCAGGACAGTGTCGATCCTAGTCCATCCTGCTGACGTTCCCCCCTGACTACATCACACTTCAGCTAATGCCTGCACCAAGTCCCATGGTGAGTGTTCATTCCCACACTCCTAGTCCACAGTCCACTGGGGCTCCTGCCCCTAGTGTCCAGAGCGTTGTAGGACACTCAGTATCACCACCATTTTCCAAGCGGAAGAGGAAGAGTGCTCGTCCAGTACAGGCTGATGCCCCAGACACGGCTACACAGTCCGGCCCACCAAGGAAGCCCAGCTTCAATCAGGCCGAACTTGATGCACTTGTGGAGTATGTGTCCGCACATGACCGCGAAATGGTGATTACTGCAGGATGCAAGACCACACCTGCACAACGTCAGGCGCACTGGCAGACCATCGCGGAACTCATAAGTGCCCTTGGATTTGTGAGGCGCACAGCTAATGATTGCTACAAGCGCTGGAATGACCTGAAGCGCAGGGCAAAGAAAAAGCTGGCCTCAAGTCATGCCACAACTCTAGTGACTGGAGGTGGGTCTCCAGCAGAGGACATAGAACTCACTCCACATGAGTATGTTGCTGGGACCTACGTCACGGAGGAACAGATCCAAGGCGTGGGAGACCTGCCAGATTACGAGGCATTGTCAGGTGAGTGCACATGCATGTGTGTGTCATCCATGTGCATGGTATGTGTGTGTGAGTGCTTCTGATTGAGTGCCAGGTGAGGGGGTGTGTGCCTGAGTGGTTTGGGTCACCCATGTGCTTCATCCAATACATTCTGCACATCAGGATTTGGGTGTTGCAGTATCCCTTCTGGCAACAGTAGACATTCAGCCCAACCTCACGCCAGTTGCCCTTGAAGTGTCATCTTGCCACAACATAGTTGCATATTATTCTGTGTCCATTCAGGCTGATTGTCTGCATTCCACCACTTTTACTAGGCATTTCTCAGTCCTATTGTCACATGTGTGACATGGCTAGGGTACATGCCATCTGTGTGATGGCATGTGTCATGTATGTGTATTGGACATGCCAATCACAGGCCAATGTGTGATGGCACTGCTAGCCAGCATGCATCAAATGTGTTGGTCTTCCATCTTGGTGTCATCAGTGTGTCCCATTTGCCTCCCCTTCATACGCAGCGACAGTGCAAGCATGGGAGGGTTATAGTCATGTGGGACATGTGTCAATGAAGTACTGTTTCTGTTGCTTCTCAGCCCTAATTGTGTGCCATGGTAATAATGCCTGTTCCCATTTCTTTTCTTTCATGTCTTTGCAGGGGATGACGCACTTGATACTGCTGGGGTTGTGGAGATGGTGCAGACCCAGGAGGGGTCTCAGGCCCGACCGGGCACCAGTGAGGGACGTGGTGTGGTGGTGGGTGAGAACCCACACTTGCTGCAGACCATCATCTCAATGGGTGTCTCTGGGTGCACCTCCCCCGAGCTCTATTCAGGTGTCGATTTGGATGATGAGACCTATGTGCCGTCGCAGGTAAGTGTTTCTGGGAGGGATTCTGTACTGTCCAACTCACCTGCACCAGGGGTAGAACCCTCAATGGGGATGTCAGTGTTGGTAGGTCCGCCTTTGGTGGTTACGGATGCAGGGTCACACTCCGCTACATCTGATCCTGTTCCTGGGCCAGCAGATCAGAGGGGGAATGCAGTCCTGCAGCCTCAGCCAGTGCCGGCACAGCAAGGCGCAGTTTGCCTTGCCCCAGACAGGTGTGGTGCCCGCCGACGCGGTGGCCGTACGCCACCTGGCAATACCGCATGGGAGAAATCCATATACGGTATGGCAAACCAACAGGCAGCATCAACTGAGATGATGGCTCAGGCCATGGATAGGGTGGCCACTTCCATTGTCCCCCAAGAAAGGCTGATTGAACAACTACAGCAGGCAACAGACTCCATTAGCCAGTCACACAGGGAGGACATGTTGGCATCCAACAGGGACAGGCGGGCGGCACTGGAGACTCTGCGGGAAGCCATTTCTATTGAGTCTCAGGGCCACAGGGAAACCTGAGGGTGGAACTCCGTCAGCTCAGGGTAACTCTGGTTGAGCTTGAGGCTTCAGCTAACACGAGGACAGAACAGCAGCTGGAGCGGCTCACACGTACGCTCTCAGCTGAGATGCAGGCAACTAGGGAGGAGGTCCGGGCATCCCGTGAGTTGTTGCATGGGGACCTCTGCACAATTATCCTCCAGAACCATACCTTCCACACCTGCATGCTTGCTGCCATGCAGGACCAGACTAGGGCTTTGCGTGGGCTGCCTCCCATAGTGCTACCACCTCCTGATGCAGCTGCAGAGGGTGAGGAGAGCGACAGCAGCGATTCTCCCACAATAGGGTAGCCGTGCAGGCCATGAGCCCATGGAGGTTTTTTTTCCGCAAGATCCACACAGGTGGGTTTTGGTGTGCATCCTGTCCTCGGACCTCCTGGGTGGCCTCCCCCACCCCCCCCGGGCCCATTCATGGCCATTTTTGATTTGTTTTTTGATTTTTTGGACAATGTGTTGCCTTGTGTGGCTCCCGTGGGCATACGCTGTATTGTGGCTGGGCACATGCAGGCTTGTCCTGAATTTGGGTCAGATGCTTGGGTTTGTGTGACACACACCCCTCCTGCTTCCCGTTTCCATGAGCTTGCAAAGGGTGTGCCCAAGTGACATTGACTTACACAGTGACGTTGGACTCCTATTTGATATGTGGGCAGTCTGTAGTCAATACTGTGTATACATTCCTAGTGCATATTGTTGTTGTATTGTACACTGCATGGTGTATTGATATGTGCCTCTGCATCCATCTCATCCTCCTAATTTGCAGGTCCATTTGTCATGTCTCCACAAGGCGGTCTACTTTGGAAATGGAGTCCATGTTGTAAGCAGTGCACCTACACTTTTGCGTGGCGCTAACACTGTACAGTTGGAAGTGTTCGAAGTGCTGGCATTATCAGGTAGTGAGGCTACCAATTTTTTAAGTCCGTACTGTCTTGTTTATGGTAGGTTAGAGGTTGTGTAGGTGATTAGTATTATTGGTAAGTATTTGGTAATGTGTGTTGTTGGTCCTGCATTACAGTGAGCATTTCATGTGTCCAGTTTCCATTAGGGACACTGTAGTTTGTGACACTTGGATCATGTTGTGGGGATTAATTTGTTGGCTCTCACATAGCATGACATGCCATGGTGTGTTGTGTGGCAGTGCCAGGGAGGGGTTGGATGACATGGCACTCTTCTCATGTTGTATTTTGCAAGTGGGTATTCATTTTTGCTGCATGGAAGTGTGTCTTTTGATGATGGTGGTGTTTGTGTAGGTAGGGATGCACACATTGTGACACTTCCAGATGAACAATCTCAGGCTGCTATGGTTCTGACAGTTGACTGTCCCTTAATTCATCATAATTGTCAGATTGAATCATCATTGATTGTCAAATGGTATGTGCCAGGGCTGTGTGCACTCCACAGGGGTGTGATTTCTATGTGAAGTAATTAGCCACCAGCTGCGTACGGGCTGCATCACCCCGTGCCCTTTCCCCTCCCATGCGCAGAGGGAGTGCATGTGGTTGGGGATGTAGGGGCACCACCATGTCCACAGCCAGGCCCCGGCGTGTTGCAACATTGTGCAGGCCACTCTGATCCTGCACACTACTGAGGGAGCATATAACAGCAGCCCGCCAGAACGGTCAAGGGAGCGAAAGCGTGACTTGAGCACTCCGAATGTGCGCTCCACTATGCCCCGTGTTGCAATATGGGCTGTGTTGTATCTTACCTCAGGAGGCGTGATGGGGTTCCGAATTGGCGTCATCATGTGGGTGCTCGGAGGGTAGGCACTGTCCCCTGGGGAGGTGGTGATGGGGATCATTAGTGGGGTATTGACATTACTCTGTATCTGTCATGCATGCGTGTGCTGTGGCATTTATACTCACCAAGCAGCCATGCATCGCCATGCCGCCCAGCTTCCATGTCCCGGTTTAGGGTTGACATCCTGTAAATGAAGCTGTCGTGGGTGGACCCTGGATAGTTGGCATATACTGAGGTGATGATTCCATTGGCATCACATACTACCTGGACGTTGATGGAATGCCAGTGCTTGCGGTTTCTATAGATGTGCTCAGATGCCCTGGGGGGACGTAGAGCCACATGGGTGCAATCAATGGCACCTAGCACTTTCGGGAATTGTGCCACCCTGTAGAAATCCTGGCTGACAGCCTGCCTTTCTGCAGGTGTTCTGGGCATGTATATGTGCCTGCAGACTGATGGGCATGCAGTGATGATGGCACCGTGACTGCGTGGCCTGTGACACCCCCCCCCCCACTATGGCACATGTCCGCTGAAATGATCCTGTAGTCAAGAAGTGCAGTAGATTGAGGACCTTCTCCAGGGGGCTGAGTGCTTGGGAGCACAAGTTGGGTGATGTGAGGTCATCCTCCCACTCACTGACCAGGTCGAGTATTGTGTGGTGGAAACCTGTACCTCCCATACACCTGGTCATCAGGCATACCAAATAGGCTGATTCTGGGTGTGAAGATTCTGGCCCTGACTATCCTCCTCCTCCTCCTGCGGTATCCCACGGCCACTGCTGCTAGGAACGGTATATTCATCCTGGCGTCTGAGCTTGTTTGTTGTTTGCGCACTCTTTTATGCTGCGCGGGACGTGCGCCTGCTTCATGCTGGCGTACGTGTTTCCGGATTGGACCTTTTTTTTTGGCGCGTTGTAGGCGACCGTGTAACTCTTCCTGCCCACTCCAGGAATACACGTAACACGCTCTCCCAGGCACAGTCGCAAGTAAATATTCCCGCCCACCCCTGGAATACATGTACCCCACTCTCACAGGCCCAGTCGCGTGTGGAACTTCACGCGCACACCGAAATACACGTACCCTGCTGATATCGCTTTTGGAAGTTCACGCGGACCCATAATACACGTCCCCTGGTGAAATCGCGTGTAAGACTACCCGCGTACCCCTGGAATACACGTTCCCAGGCAAATCGCACTGCTGGGGGTGGGGGTGTGAGACAGGAGTGGGGGCCTGGTGGAGGGTGCCCCTGGATGCAGGGGGCTGGGGGTGCAGGGAGACAGGAGTGGGGGCATGGTGGAGGGTGCCCCTGGATGCAGGGGGCTGGGGGTGCAGGGAGACAGGAGTGGGGGCCTGGTGGAGGGTGCCCCTGGATGCAGGGGGCTGGGAGTGCAGGGAGACAGGAGTGGGGGCATGGTGGAGGGTGCCCCTGGATGCAGGGGGCTGGGGGTGCAGGGAGACATGAGTGGGGGCCTGGTGGAGGGTGCCCCTGGATGCTGGGGGGTGGGGGTGCAGGGAGACAGGAGTGGGGGCCTGGTGGAGGGTGCCCCTGGATGCAGGGGGGTGGGGGTGCAGGGAGACAGGGGTGGGGGCTTGGTGGAGGCTGCCCTACAGTGCTGGGGGGTGGGGGTGCAGGGGGACATGAGTTGGACATGAGTGGGAGCATTGTGGAGGGTGCCCCTGGATGCAGGGGTGGGGGTGCAGGGGGACAAGAGTGGGGGCCTGGTGGAGGGTGCCCTACAGTGCTGGGGGTGTGGGCGCTGGGAGACAGGAGTGGGGGCCTGGTGGAGGGTGCCCTACAGTGCTGGGGGGTGGGGGTGCAGGGAGACAGGAGTGGGGGCCTGGTGGAGGGTGCCCTACAGTGCTGGGGGGTGGGGGTGCAGGGAGACAGGAGTGGGGGTCTGGTGGAAGGTGCCCCTGGATGCAGGGGGGTGGGGGTGCAGGGGGACATGAGTTGGACATGAGTGGGGGCCTGGTGGAGGGTGCCCCTGACTGCTGGTGGGTGGGGGTGCAGGGGGACAGGTGTGGGGGCATGGTGGAGGGTACCCTATAGTGCAGGGGGGGTGGAGGTGCAGGGAGACAGCAGTCGGGGCCTGGTGGAGTTTGCCCCTGGATGCAGGGGGGTGGCGGTGCAGGGGGACAGGAGTGGGGGCCTGGTGGAGGGTGCCCCTGGATGCAGGGGGGGGGGTGCAGGGAGACAGGAGTGGGGGCCTGGTGGAGGGTGCCCTACAGTGCTGGGGGGTGGGGGTGCAGGGGGACATGAGTTGGACATGAGTGGGAGCCTGGTGGAGGGTGCCCATGACTGCTGGTGGGTGGGGGTGCAGGGGGACAGGAGTGGGGGCCTGGTGGAGGGTGCCCTGCACTGCTGGGGGGTGGGGGTGCTGGGAGACAGGAGTGGGGGCCTGGTGGAGGGTGCCCTACAGTGCTGTGGGGTTTTGGGTGCTGGGGGACAGGAGTGGGGGCCTGGTGGAGGGTGCCCCTGGATGCAGGGGGGTGGCGGTGCAGGGGGACAGGAGTGGGGGCCTGGTGGAGGGTGCCCCTGGATGCAGGGGGTGCAGGGAGACAGGAGTGGGGGCCTGGTGGAGGTTGCCCTACAGTGGTGGGGGTGCAGGGGGACATGAGTTGGACATGAGTGGGGGTATGGTGGAGGGTGCCCCTGGATGCAAGGGGGTGGGGGTGCAGGGGGACAGGAGTGGGGGCCTGGTGGAGGGTGCCCTACAGTGCTGGGGGGGTGTGGGTGCTGGGAGACAGGAGTGGGGGCCTGGTGGAGGGTTCCCTGCACTGCTGGGGGGTGGGGGTGCTGGGAGACAGGAGTGGGGGCCTGGTGGAGGGTGTCCCTGGATGCAGGGGGGTGAGGGTGCAGGGGGACAGGAGTGGGGCCCTGGTGGAGGGTGCCCTGCACTGCTGGGGGGTGGGGGTGCTGGGAGACAAGAGTGGGGGCATGGTGGAGGGTGCCCCTAGATGCAGGGGGGTGGGCGTGCAGGGGGACAGGAGTGGGGGCCTGGTGGAGGGTGCCCCTGGATGCAGGGGGGTGGGGGTGCAGGGAGACAGGGGTGGGGGCTTGGTGGAGGCTGCCCTACAGTGCTGGGGGGTGGGGGTGCAGGGGGACATGAGTTGGACATGAGTGGGAGCATTGTGGAGGGTGCCCCTGGATGCAGGGGTGGGGGTGCAGGGGGACAAGAGTGGGGGCCTGGTGGAGGGTGCCCTACAGTGCTGGGGGTGTGGGCGCTGGGAGACAGGAGTGGGGGGCCTGGTGGAGGGTGCCCTACAGTGCTGGGGGGTGGGGGTGCAGGGAGACAGGAGTGGGGGCCTGGTGGAGGGTGCCCTACAGTGCTGGGGGGTGGGGGTGCAGGGAGACAGGAGTGGGGGTCTGGTGGAAGGTGCCCCTGGATGCTGGGGGGTGGGGGTGCAGGGGGACATGAGTTGGACATGAGTGGGGGCCTGGTGGAGGGTGCCCCTGACTGCTGGTGGGTGGGGGTGCAGGGGGACAGGAGTGGGGGCATGGTGGAGGGTGCCCTATAGTGCAGGGGGGGTGGAGGTGCAGGGAGACAGCATTCGGGGCCTGGTGGAGTTTGCCCCTGGATGCAGGGGGGTGGCGGTGCAGGGGGACAGGAGTGGGGGCCTGGTGGAGGGTGCCCCTGGATGCAGGGGGGTGGGGGTGCAGGGAGACAGGAGTGGGGGCCTGGTGGAGGGTGCCCTACAGTGCTGGGGGGTGGGGGTGCAGGGGGACATGAGTTGGACATGGTTGGGGGCATGGTGGAGGGTGCCCCTGGATGCAGGGGGGTGGGGGTGCAGGGGGACATGAGTTGGACATGAGTGGGAGCCTGGTGGAGGGTGCCCCTGACTGCTGGTGGGTGGGGGTGCAGGGGGACAGGAGTGGGGGCCTGGTGGAGGGTGCCCTGCACTGCTGGGGGGTGGGGGGGCTGGGAGACAGGAGTGGGGGCCTGGTGGAGGGTGCCCTACAGTGCTGTGGGGTTTTGGGTGCTGGGGGACAGGAGTGGGGGCCTGGTGGAGGGTGCCCCTGGATGCAGGGGGGTGGCGGTGCAGGGGGACAGGAGTGGGGGCCTGGTGGAGGGTGTCCTACAGTGGTGGGGGTGCAGGGGGACATGAGTTGGACATGAGTGGGGGTATGGTGGAGGGTGCCCCTGGATGCAAGGGGGTGGGGGTGCAGGGGGACAGGAGTGGGGGCCTGGTGGAGGGTGCCCTACAGTGCTGGGGGGGTGTGGGTGCTGGGAGACAGGAGTGGGGGCCTGGTGGAGGGTTCCCTGCACTGCTGGGGGGTGGGGGTGCTGGGAGACAGGAGTGGGGGCCTGGTGGAGGGTGTCCCTGGATGCAGGGGGGTGAGGGTGCAGGGGGACAGGAGTGGGGCCCTGGTGGAGGGTGCCCTGCACTGCTGGGGGGTGGGGGTGCTGGGAGACAAGAGTGGGGGCATGGTGGAGGGTGCCCTACAGTGCTGGGGGGTGGGGGTGCAGGGAGACAGGAGTGGGGTCCTGGTGGAGGGTGCCCTACAGTGCTGGGGGTGTGGGTGCTGGGAGACAGGAGTGGGGGCCTGGTGGAGGGTGCCCCTGGATGCAGGGGGGTGGGGGTGCAGGGAGACAGGAGTGGGGGCCTGGTGGAGGGTGCCCCTGGATGCAGGGGGGTGGGGGTGCAGGGAGACAGGAGTGGGGGACTGGTGGAGGGTGCCCTACAGTGCCTGGGGGGTGTGGGTGCTGGGAGACAGGAGTGGGGGTCTGGTGGAGGGTGCCCCTGGATGCAGGGGGTTGGGGGTGCAGGGGGACATGAGTGGGGGCCTGGTGGAGGGTGCCCCTGGATGCTGGGGGGTGGGGGTGCTGGGAGACTTGCGTTGGTGGGCAGTGGTGCAAGGTGACATGTGGGTGGGCTGGGGGGCATGGCCATGGTGGATGGGCTGCCTGCGGGACATGTGCAGGGGTGCAGGGTAGTCCCCTGTGGTGTGGGCCGCCTGCAGGGGCCGTGGAGGGTATAGAGGGAACAGCTGGGAGGACCCACACGGCCACTTCACGTGTGGGACTCCCCGGCACCCCCGAAAAACACGTAGGCTGCTGGATTCGCGTGTGGAATTTCCCGCGCACCCGGAGTACACGTACCCTGCTGAAATTGCGTGTGGAACTTCACACGCACACCGAAATACATGTACCCTGCAAATTCGCGTGTGAAACTTCCCGCGCACCACAGAATACACGTGCCCAGGCCAATCGCGTGTGGAACTTCCCGCGCACCCCGTAATACACGCACACGATATTTTTCACACAGCGGGTGGCCGTGTACTTCATTTGTCCTAGACGGCCACAGTATGGATCATTCATCATAGCTGTATATGGGTGCTTTTTGTTAGCGCACATTTTGGCGCACATTTATTTCAGGTGCAGGGACGCTACCGCCTGCTTTCTTGTGGCGTACTTGTTTGGCCCTGTGCGCGTCTTTGACCTTGCGCTGGTTTGCCCTATTCGATTCCATGAATACGAGTTGTAGGTGAGCGTGTGGGCGTTCCGCGCACTTGCCTCTTGTACTTCCCCCGTGACGGCCATATTTTCACACGTTGTTCCCCATTCCGAGTGTTACGCCCCATGTTCCGCCTACTTTTGTAATGTGCGCTGCGCTATGTGCGATTTCGCAGTGGCCGTGGCGCACGCCGTTGGATGGCCTGTGCGCCGGCGTGCGCCGCCACTTTTTCAGCGCTCATCCAATATTTTTCTCGCGCACAGACTTACATGAATCGATGTGTGCTGGTTTCCCTGCGATTTTCGCAGTTGCACTGCGATTTTCTCACTTTTACTGCGAATCACACGTTTTGGCACCTCTGCGCCGGAATTTTCGGCGCACATTTATTCCATGAATCGGCTTGTTTGATTACCGGGCAGGAGAGCAGTCTATAAGTAAAATATCCTCTACTGCAACATTTGCCGCTGTTGGCATGTGTGCTTTATCAGGTTTTTCTTCAAACTGTACACATTTGTAACAGCTTGAACAGTGAGAAAGCCTCGTATTATTCCCCTGTGTTAATAGAGTATGTTGCACATTGAATTTACTATCCAATGTCTCATACAACCTAGCGAGGGGAAAAAAATGGCTGCATTCATGGACTGCACGGACGTATCCAGTCCTACTGAATAATCCACAGTAACTGCCTTAGCTATAACAACCAGTGACACCATTTTGCGCCTTGGTGTCGGTTGAGTATAAGATAAGATAAAGACGAAGAGTTCATAGCCGTGGTCAAGAACATAACCAATAGTTGGAATAAGTCCTTAACGTGTGGGTTCGCGCCAGTATTTTACAACAATGCAGGATGGAAGTCGTCATACATTTCATTCGCCTTTTGATCTGTCATTTTATCAACTTCAAATTCAGTTATCTTTGCGACAGAAACATCTAGATGCTGTACTCCACGCTCTAGCGCCAGTAATGTCGATAGGAGCAGGAACTGAAGTCGAAGTTTGTGCACCGAACGCAGATTTCTCCATGATCAGGATGGTCAACGCCTCCGGCTACAGAGGTGTGAGTAATAAAGTATGAAGCTGAAGATGGTAATTGCAAACTCCTGGAGTCGGGAATTTTAGAATCGAGGGCAGCATTCAAAGCAGCCTTGCGGCTACGAGAGTGAAGGATCTTATGCGTCATAGCCTTAGGGGTTAACAACGTGGCAGCAGCATGAGCTGCGATTTCATTAAAAGCAGGCATGCCAGTTGTAAGAGAGAACGGCATCGGCATACAACATTACAATTAAAACAAACAAAAAATTCAGAGTATTGCCTGACTATGCCTTCTAACAAAAGTTGAAATATCCTTGTTTGGAGCAGGATTGCAACAAGGACAATACAAAAAAATACTCCCACACAAGTACAACGTAAATAAAATGAATGTTATAAAAGAAATAAATTAACTCACACTCCCCACTGCCCTCTGCCAGCTGACTGCCGACAGCACTTGCAAAATGCACTTCCAAAATGCGCACGCCTGTTGGTTTTATGGAATTCTGGGAAGGGGGCGGAGCGTGTAGGTGATTATTTTATTTATTTATTTGCATTTGTATAGCGCACATGCAGCCCAGAGGCATCGTGGCGCTGTTACAAGAATGTGTAGCAGAGTTTTGCTTTAAGTTGGTTGCATGTGACCGTGAGGTCTCTTAGTTGCAGGTACATAGGAAAACAAGGATTACAGCAGACAGCATTCAATTAGTATTCATATGAAGAGTTTCGGTTTGATTGCTTCGCGGAAGGCTTGGTGAGACTCAATCATTCTTAGGTGTGGTGGAAGGGCATTCCAATGTGATGCGGCAATCGTGGGAAAGCTGGATCCCCCTGTGCGGACTCCTTTGGTCTTTGGAACAAGGACCATGTTGGAGTACCCCTCCCTAAGAGGTCTTGTGGAGGTGTGTTTAACAATTCTCTGGACAAGGTATGGGGGAGCAAGATCATGGAGGCATTTGTGTGCGAGGGAGAGAGTTTTGAAGATGATTCTCTGTTTCACAGGGAGCCAGTGAACCTGCCTTCTAATTTCAGAGATGTGCTCTTTCCTTGAGGTTCCAGTGGCTGCCCTAAGGGCGTTGTTTAGAGACAGTTGGAGTTTGGCCAGGTTTTTGCATGAGGTCCCCTTTAGGAGTGCCCTGGCAATGGTAAGGCAATTCTGACGCGATAGGAAGGGTCTGGCTGCGTCAATAATTTTGGCGTAGTAAGCTGATGAGGAGGCAATGGAATTCACTTATCGGTCCATGGTGAGGTACGAGTCTAGGTAGACACCAAGTGTTTTGATGTTGTTAGATATCTTGATGAGTGTGTTGTCAATAGTGAAGGAGGAGTAGTCCTGACCGAGATTACCCAGGGTGGTGGGTGAACCGATAAGTAGGATTTCCGTTTTTTCGCTATTGAGGCATAGCCAGTTGTCCGCCGTCCATGATTGGATGGTCGAATAGATGGTGGTGAGATTGGAAATATCTATCTGGTAGTCACGTGTGAGTGGGACTAGCACCTGTGTGTCATCTGCATAATTGGTGTATGAGAAGCCCATGGAGTCCAGGATGCTAAACAAAGGTCTAGTAAAGAGGATGTATAGCGTAGGTGCTATACATGATCCTTGTGGGACTCCACATTTGATGGGGCTAGGAGTGGCACAGGCTGAGTCAGAGAAGACTTTCATGGCCCTTCCTTGGAGAAAGGAGGTAATCCAGTCACAGGCTTTAGGAGAGAAGTTGACAGCAGTTGCGAGATGGTGGCAGAGGGTGTTGTGATCGACCAGGTCGAACGCAGCAGATAAGTCAAGAAGCAAGAGCAGCGCCGGGTTTGTATATGTCTCTAAGGTCGTCATTATGTTCTTTAGGTCGAGGAGAGCCGTTTCTGTGCCCTGTCGAGGGTGGAAGCCAGATTGCCACAGGACTAGGAGATGATTCTCTTCCAGTTATTTTTGGACTTGAAGATAGGCTGCTTTGTCCAAGATTTTTTAGCAGGAATGGGACTGTAGTGTTGGGTCTATAGTTACCGGGATGGTGGGGGTCAAGTGATGGCTTTTTTAAGAGTGGGCGTACCCAAGCTTCTTTAAGATCAGTGGGAACATGACCTGACCGAAGATTGAGTTAATGAATGCAGTGAGGAATGGTGTAAGGGTGGGAGCAGAGTCTTTGATGAGTTTGGCTGGGCAGGCATCTCCCTTGCAGTTAGAGTGTTTGATGGACTTGAGCAGGGTGATGACCTCGATTCTGTAATATCTTTGAAGTCAAATGAAGGAGAGGGTTTAGTTTTAGGGGTAGTAGGCACTAAGCTGTGCTGGTTGGCTATTAGTAGTTTAAGAGATTTTTGATAGCCAGTGATTTTGGTTTGCAAGGTGTTAAGTTTGTCTAACATGGCAGACTGGATGCCGTTACACCAACTTTCATCCATAAGTAGCGTGGGTGGAGAGGTGGATGGTTTTTCCAGCTCTCTGAAGATGGAAAAGATTTCTTTGGAGCATGATTTGGCATAGTTTATCCTGGAGTTAAATGACACGGCTTTGGCTTTGATGACATTATTTTTTTTTGTATGACTTGGAGATGGCCTTGAAGACCTCCCTCGTTGTTTCAGAGGGATTGGCTTTCCATGCAGAGAGGGCAGACCTTTTCTCTGAGCGTTGTTTAAGCAGCTCCTTCGAGAACCAATCATTTGAGTGTTTAGTTATTTTGGCTTTCTTTAAGGCCAGTGGGGCAATGGCGTCAACAGCTTTAGTGATGAGGTGTTTAAAGGTGCTGGCTAGAATTTCTGGGTTATTAGAGGATGGCGCCTGAAGCGGGGGCACCATTAGAAAAGGTGCTAGGTTCTCGGGAGTCAGTTTCCGAGAACGTCTGGCGAAGGCTGCTGGACAGGGGGTGGTGGGCACCGGGTGTCTTTTTTTCGAGGCGAGATTAAATTGGATGTAGTGGTGGTCAGACCAAGGGATAGGTGTGTTGGCGGTGATTAAAATAGAACAGTTATGATGATTGATCAAGTCCAATGTGCACCCTTTGATATGTGTAGGTTCAGAGATGGTTTGTGTGAATCCTAAAGTGGTTAGAGCTTTGTTGAGTGATTTGGCATGGTAATCAGATGAGAGTCTTGGAAGTCAGCACTAGGACTAGGGGGTCGATACACAATATGCATGGTAATAGTGCAATTGTGAGATAAGTTGATTTTGAGCGGGAGGTTATCACAGTTGTGCCCAAGCTGTCCTTGAGTTTCCCTAATGCTGAGCGTTTCCCTTGCAATGAGGGCCACACCCCCACCTCTGTGGTTGGTACGGTCTCTCCTAAAGATAGTGTATTCTGCTGGGATGGCGAGCGATAGAGCTGGTCCTAATCTTTCATTGAGCCATATCTCTGTGACTACTAGGATGTCGAGGTTATCTTTGATGATAAGGTCATGTATGTCAAGGGCATGTGCAGGTATGGAGCGTGCGTTGACCAGTGCACACCTGAGGGTAATGTCTGATTGCTGAGTAGTGACGGGTGATGATGGCGTGGGAGTAGCAGGTGGAAGCACAGAGTTGTTGTGTAGGGCAATCACATCATGCAGTGCAGCAGTACAGGCATTAGGTTTGGGCATACACTTAGCAGGAGGCTCAGGCAGTGCAGCAATACAGTCTACAGGTTTGGGCGGACACTTGGAATTAGGCACACGCAGTGCAGCAATACAGTCCACAGGTTTGGGCATACATATAGCAGGATGCAAAGGCTGTGCAGCAATACAGTCTACAGGTTTGGGCAAACACTTGGCAGGAGGCACAGGCAGTGCAGAATTACAAGCTTTAGGTTTGGGCACACACTTAGCAGGAGGCAGAGGCAGTGCAGCAATAGAGTCTACAGGTTTGGGCATGCATTTAGCAAAAGGCACAGGCAGTGCAGCATTACAAGCATTAGGTTTGGGCATAAACTTATCATTAGGCACAGGCAGTGCAGCAATACAGTCTACAGGTTTGGGCAAACACTTAGCAGAGGCACAGGCAGTGCAGCAATACAGTCTACAAGTTTGGGTGTACACTTAGCATGTGCAGCTAGGGTCTGTGCATTGGCATTGCTGCTTTAGAGTGATTCTTGTGCCATGTGTAGCAGCTCTTGTGGGCTTTAGGCATAGGTAACAGTGGCGTTGATGCTATGGTTCCCATAAGGCCCTGAAGGTGTGATTGCGGTGAGGAGGTGGAGATTGCTGTATCGGGTGAGGTTTTGCGCATGGGGCGGGTGTCTTTAGCATCTGGTGGGCCGCGATGTGCTTTGTGGGAATGGGTCACCTGGGGAGGGGGGGGGCACCTCGTCCCGGCTCTGCGGTTCTGCACACTGATGCAGGGCTCGTAGGTGAACAGCGGGGAGAGGAGGGTGCACGCTCGTAGACAAACGTTCCTAGTGGAAAGGGTGGGCGGGCGAAAGGGGTGGGGTGCGTGCTTGGCTCTCTGGATGCCAGAGAGGTGTACATTAGCGCTCATATGGGGGCATAGTGCCTTATCTTGCGGCACACATCCAGCACCCTCGAGCACCGCAGAGCTGCAGAGAGGGATGGCAGCCTTTTCTCCTGGCCTTCCCTTCGCAGATTTGCCTCGCGGCGTGCCTCCTCTCTCTTTAAAGCAGGAGAGGAGGGCACAGCGAGGTGTGGGGCCCAATCCTGCCTTCCAGACAGTTTCGTTGTGGTAGTTGCCATGACTATAGGCGCGGCGGCCATCTTATGTATGTTACGGGCCTCGTGGCTCGTAATGGGGGAATCGGCTGGAGATTTCTTCAAAGGCTAGGCATCGGTTCTCGCTGATATTATTGCGGCATATGTATCTGAAGATGTGGAAATGTACCCTCGCAGCGGAGCTGCAGAGAGGGATGACGGCCTTTCCTCCGGATTAGTTCTAAAACGAGAGAAAACAATAAAACAAAATAAGTATATACTAATTTAGAAGGATATAAACGTAAAACGCTGTCATAACTGTCCTTTAAAGTCCTTATTTAAGGTCCATACCAAAGAGGTATATTCTTGAAAGAAAACCGCAGCAGTCCAAGCCAAATGCCTCCACAGCCGACAGCACTTGCAAAATGAACTTCCAAAATATCTATGACTCAAAAAGGAATTCCAGAAATATTTTTTAATCAAAAAGTCTGAATGAATTCAAATCTTCAACTTTAAAAGTCGCAGTTTAAGTTCTTCAATATTTGTCATTTACTTTCATACAACATTGTTTGGTAGAAGTGAACATTACTTTTACTTCACAGCCTGGCTACTTGAGTACATTATAACAATGTGTTTTCTTAAAGCAGTTTTCGTGACTCCACTTTCATTTCAAAATCTGTCAGTTGTAGAGTGTAGAATGGAAAAATGGTAACAACACTCTGTCGCTGAAAGCAGTGTGGGTTTGGCCAATTAAAAGAATGCAATGCTTTATAAGTGCCAGGGTATTATGCAAGTCTATGCAAAAAGGACGCGCATACTCGTCCTTGGCACTTACTGTTTCTAAGTCATATCTATTTGGAGGTACAATTATACATGTTTCACTCTATACTTGTACCGGGTTGCTGGCATTTATTGACACACAAACTAAGTCAAACTTTTATTCACTCCACACCTGCCCCATGTTTCCAATTTTTTTTAAATGTTTTATCAAAGCAACATTGCATATTGCTAAACCCACTTGAAACTGTGTAACACAAATTGCAATTCATTGCTCACACGCTCAAGCTGGTTTTCCTTGCTATAGGTTACAGCATTCTGCTGTCTCTTCTTTCATCTGCAATACTCTCGTGAACATAAAAACCCTTCTTTAAATGATTTCTCTTAGGAAGCACTTCACTCTATTTTCCTTTTAAAGTGTACATGTGTTGCAGTAGCTTTAAGTCCTCTTCATTTAATGCTTTCCAAAAAAGGTTACCCAGTGTACATATGCACATATCGATTTCTTTACATTTGTCTGGTACTCTAGTAGAATTGCACTATGATATAGGTCTATCAATTCTGCTGATGGCTGTTTTTGTGCACTTGAACAGCAGAGGTGTCTTATTCCAGAGCCAAAACAACATGCAGAATATGCATGTCAAGACCTTATTTAGTATGAATATATTTTAATAAAAAGCCATTCAGATCTTAAAAAATAAACATTATTGAAATACAGCAGGCCTGTAGAACTGACACAGGCTGTCAAATGGATCAGATTGTGAAGGTTAAGAGTCGTTCCTATTTTGCCATACAAATGTTCATATTTCTATACAATACATCCTGACAGCAGATAAATACCCTGTGAAAGAAAACAAAAATGTACGAAATAGGAATGTGTAAGTAATTTTTTTTAGATTGGTACACTCCTGTACAAAAAAGTTTCTAAACTCTGATGCTTTCCAATGTTCTAGATCCTCTGTTCTAGGTGGTAATCGTGTGACAAACACTGTTGGCTTTATTGTGTTTTTAAAGCATTACTGACATTTTTTTCATCAAAAAAGTAAAATACTGCGTCATTCTCTTTTGAGTACCAATTTTGCAGTAAGCGGTTCATGACTCCCAAACACACTCCATGCATATGTTTCTTGTGACTGTATATTTTAAGTACAAAAACCAAAATGGACCCATGTGACATACTACGTAGTTTGCATCGCTAGTTTGTATTTTACCAATGGTGGCTTCAACATCTACACTCATAATTTCCTCAGTCCCCTTTAGGATTTTTTTCATCATAAGGAAATGTGTGATTAACCTCCATTTTGAAATGTATAACTCTGCCCTTTTTGTAGGCAATGCCAACAGCTGTGTAGTACCCATTAAATTATGCACCATTATAAACTAAAACCCTCTGCAAGTCACAAGTGCCTGTTAACAGAATACACCTTGAAATTAAAGATCCAATGACATGAAATGCATATGTTTTTTTTTATCAAACAACGCAAGTTCCTCATAAAAAGGTTTAAGAAATTATCACATTGGAGGTTGGCCAGGAGATATATATTTTTTGTTTTCAAATGTATTTGTGTCCATGGTTCCTTTGAAACCTTACACATTACAATATATATAAAAAGAAAATGCATGCCGCCTTCACCTACTAACTCCATACTTGGGGGGAGGAGGGGAGAGGAGGAGGGAGGAGAGGAGCCTCCTGTGTCTTACACCAGTACACCAGTCACATTCCACAAATCCCTTTTTATTTTATGAGGCATCAATTCTAGGGATTCCATGGACCGATCGAAACAATTTAATATTGATTTACAATCCAATATAGAAAACAAGGAGAGATCCCCTTTTCCATTCGTACATCCAAATCCAAGAGCAAGACTGTTTGGTATGGTTATGTTCCAAAGGCACTAAAACATAAGGCCAGTGATTTCCATTTCATCCTTGCAGCCATTCATAGCAACCCAAATTCATAGCGAATTATGGATGCTGGAACACAGTTAGGCAATTCCAGTACCTTTTGCCATATTAATCCCTCAAGAGGCTGTCAATCTCTGTGTCATATAATGGGGCCTGAATTACTTCTGGTTTAGCATTTTCATTTGGGCTATAGAGATTCCACATTCCCAAGTGCTCCCTTTTCCCCTGATTACTATATATTGTAAAGCCCAAATACACATACTGGCTAGCCTGCTCCAATTTATCCCCTTTATTTTCAAGACGAAATTATTTTTTTTTGTAAATCCTGCTTACTTGTCATCTAATCTGCCTGTGCCTTTGACCGAGGCATTAAGAGCTTGTGGAACTGTTATTGCAAAATGTTACTAGAATCTATTAGGGCTATTGGGTGGTAATTCAAAGGGGACAAGATGTCCCCCTTTTTTGAAAATAAGAATCAGAATAGCAGTGTCCAAGATTCAGGAATTGTCTTGGTTTACAGAATATTCTGAAACAAAAATAGAATTTCCGTCCACAATTTAGGGTTACATATGAATAAATAATTAGGCAGCCAATCAGGGACCACCATTCTGGAGGGATTAGCCAGTCAATATCTTCCTTATCAAACTCCAATACCCATGGCTGGCCTTCATGCATATATTATCTCATACTATGCATCGTGTGCAAATGCCTATCGAGACACACTGCAATACGTTTTGTGTTATTCTTGTGCCCCTGAATATTCATTTATCATCTTCTAGAAGACCTTTAGAATCCCAGATGATGAGAATTTTCAACATCTTTTTCCCTTTTAGCTGGAAATTCCTAGCTTTAAAACCTTCTAAGCCAACCTTTAGAGGCATTTCTCAAGACTTTCATGGTTTGCCCTATTTCCAAAAGATTATGTATTCTTTTAAGACTGCATAACTGTCTTCTTAATGATAAATGCATAAGAATGATACTGCACGTTCCAGCCTTTTGAAAAATCCTGAAGGTGGTATTAAGTGCTACACAATAGCCTATCTTTTTATATGTTTATGCATTCTAGTGCAGCCTGTGTCTGGGAGCTACACTACAGTCTGCTTTAAACAAATGTTATACATTGTTTTTTAAATGCTGAAATCTGTTTTTAATGAAATGTGATGACACAATACAGAGGACAGGACACCCTCTAAACCAGAGCAAACCTTTAATTTCAGAGTTTATAACCAAATTCAAAATAACATTTTAGTCACTATAAGGTGGCGATGTGTGTTTACAATTATTACACTAGCGCAGAGCATTCAGGACAGTAAGGATGCAAACTTCGTTGTCCAGGCACATGATGCATGAACGGAGATCTGGATGAGTGGCAAGAGATGTTTTTCATGCCAAAAACACTAATAAACACTAATTAATTTGGCCAAAGAGTTATTCCCTTCAGTCAAAGCGGATTGGACATTGTAACATCGAAACACCTCCTATGTAGCAATGGACCTGCTCACCATATGAGAACCCGAATGACCTTCCCTTGCATTTTCTGAATTACACATTTTATCAATGACAAATTGTACTGTATACATATTGCTTGTTCATAGCCATTATATGCACTGTATTAACTGTTTTAGCATGTTGGGTGACTAAGATAATAGCTCCTGACGAATTTTCACACATGAATGGCATCTGAATAGAAACATGTAGAGCATATGATCATATTATTCTATGTATCACAAGTCTAATAATTGACATTTTGATTCCGTAACTTAAAGACACATTAACAATTGTTTTAGTCACTTTTTAAGCACTCTTTGACTGTCACACAGTTTGATGACCATAAGTGTATATGGTACATTTGATGACCTCAGCAGAAGGAAGATGTATAGGAATTGATCTGGATATATTGATTGAGATTTGGTGATTGTTCTTTTTAAACAGTGTGTGATTTATGTGGCTTTATATAATAGATGAATACTATATTCTATTCTATAGAATGTTTATAAAGTGCCAACTCGCCCAGAGGGCTTCAGAGCGCTGAGAGAATACACAAATATAAAACAAAACGGAATGCAGGAAGTTGCAGGTGGACTGAGTCGATGAAGGTACAATCGAGGATGGTGTTCGATTCCTCCACCATCAAACAGATAAGTTTTGAGAGCCTTTTTTAACTGTGCCAGCGAGGGGAGTTGCCTGATTGGTAGGGGGTAAGTTATTCCAGACTCCTGCAACCAAGGCATTGAGGCTCATGTCTCCAAACCTTTTAGGTTTGGTGCAAGGTTGCACAAGTAGGTCCCTGTTATTAGACCAATCTGCTAATTTGAGATTATAGGTAACTGGGAGCGTTCCCTCAGGGCATTTATAGACCATGCAGGATGCTTTAAAAAGAATCCTCTGCTGTATCGGCAGCCAGTGCTGTTTTCTCAGGCATCCCAGATGTGATTTCACTGTCTGATGCCACAAATGGCTCTAATGGTCCCATTCTGAGCAACTTGCAATTTCTTGACATTGGTCTGTGTGGTACCGACCAGAAGCTTGTTAGATTTGTCAAGCCTGGAATTAATGGTGGCGGAGGCTAACAGAGCCCTATTGTCTTCTTACAAATATGGCCTAATCTGCCATAGGAGCTGGGTCATATATGTACAGTTGGAGGTCACATAGCAGACATGTTTTTTGAAATCAAGGTGACAGTCAAAAATCACTCCCAGCATTTTAACCTGGCTAGACACCTAGATGCTCTCCCCTCCAATAAGAAAGGCCTAATATTGGCGACCTAAAAGCTTAGGTTTATCTGTAGCTCTGTTTATTTGTTGTTTAGAGCCATGGAGCTTTTCCCCATCCAATCTTTAATATTGTCAAACACTCTACTAATAAGAAGCAAGTCTGCATCATATAGGCCTGATAGTTCCAGGACAATCTGGGTGTCGCCTGCATAGTTCGCGTGTTTAACACACATGCTTTCCAGTAAATCAAAAAGAAGCTTGGAATATATATTATATAGCAGAGGTGATATGCTGGATCCCTGCGGAATACCCCAGCAGAGGAGGACTTCTTGAGACTTGCATTCCCCCACGGCTACCCTGACTCTCCTAGGACTCAAGAATGATCTAAACCAATTAGCAGCTATTTTGGTGCATTTTCCGTCTTTAGGATCAAATGCGGCAGACAGGTCTAAGAACAACAGCATAGCCAATCTGCTGTGGTCGATGATTTCAGCGATGGTAGATCTAACTTCCACTAAGGCTGTTTCTGTGCCACCATTTTTTAAATCCGGACTGACTGCTGGACAAGAGGTCCCTTTCTTCGGCAAATTTGTTGTACTGAGTACAGGCTACATTGTTAAAGATTTTCAACAGAAACTGAACGTTAGTTATTGGGCTGTAATTAGAGGGGTTAGTATAGTTTTTTTGCTATGTGATGGATCCCTGTCATTAACTATGAGTTACATGTATGATTTTAAAACTGCAATAATTCATTCACATATCTGACTTCCCTGTATATTGTAAGTAGTGTTGAGTCTGGGGAGAGGCCAGATATTGCACCAATATTCTTATTTGTGCATCCCGGGGTAGCCCTTTTTGTGTTGAGGCTTAAATTATTACACAACATATATAGGTTGGATTGGGTTACCCTGCCCTCCTTGGAGGACACAGCAAAGTCTGCCACTGTCCCTGGCCTGTGGGTTACAGAGTTCCATAGCATGTGAGCACCACCTTCCGCTCATCTTTGTGATGCTTGGTAAGATAGCTCAGTGGGTACAGCGATAGCTGCAGATCTCTATGCATGAGGTAGTTATCGCCTAGATAGGGCAGTACACCCAGGCCTCCAGATAAGGTGCGTACTAGGCCTTTTACGCATTAAAATCTTGTAAATACAACTGCTTTTTTATTTTCCTGTGTACATTTACATTTTCCTGTGTACATTTACACACAAGTTTAGAGAAGAGGGCATTGCAAAGGTCAGGTTACTTGAGACAAACCAGAAACTTCATTTGATTTGTATCTACCTGGATGTAATTGTAAGGCATGGATAAAAACCTCTGAAACAGAATGTATTTCTCTGAAGCCTTTCAAAAAAAGAAACTGCAGACTGTGATAAAAGGAATGGTTTATTTCCATTCAGCTTCTGCTGTGTTGACGCTCATGGAGCAAATTGAAGCACTGTGCATATTTATTTTCCTAGCATTTTAGGATTGTATACTTAATACGATGGAAAACTAGGTTGCAATTGAGAATTAACATTTTGTAACAAATTATGCTTTTTTTACAGTGAAAGCTAACAAGTATTACACAATTGTATTTTCCAGAGTTCCAGTGCTGTGTGCATAATCATGTGGAGGCAGATACTTTTTACATTTATAATTTAATTTACACTCTAATTATAAAAATTATGTAAAATGATGACTGTGCACGGTCTAATTTACTTTCATTCAACTTTGCCGTCAATGGGGTACATTACTATAAATGGTCAGTGGCAGCACAGTCTTTTTTCTCAAGGGTTTGTGATTGTCATTACACCAATCACAAGTGTTCTAGCCTCTCAAATCTTCAAAACTACAATTATAACATCCAAAACCTGACTCTCCAGGAAGTGCAAACGCTGTTCAAAAACAAACAAATTAAAGTTACATATGTAATTGAAAAAAAAATCAGAAAAGCCTGTCCCTGTGATAATCCAGATAGGTATTTAACTTTATGTAGAGCTTCATTGAGGTTCATCCAACATCTAGGCACTGTGATTATTATACCTCAGTCGATACTCGGTTAACAGTCCTCTAAAGGATGTTAGCCAATAAAATGGCTCAACCAGTTGAGCACTCGTTGCTACGATCTGTGTGTGATCTGTAGGTTGCGGGTTCGAATCCCGCAAGTCCAACTCAGCCTTTCATCCTTTCGAGGTTGACAAAGGAGTACCGACTTCGGTTTGGTGATAATTGTGATAAATATGTTCTATGTACAGCGCTTTGCCAAAAGAGCTATATAAATAACCATTTCACCACTAGATTAGATATAGAATTTAGTATGGAGTCCTTGCCTCTCTGCACTGTTGTATCATAACATTGGCATACCTTTAGGTAGTAATAGCTCCAGGAAATTAGGACTTTCATTAAACATCAAAAGACAATTCTGCTATCGAATCCCAAAACACACAATACAATTCATGTTTGCTTTACTATGTAATAGGCTAGGTTTTTGTTTTCAACATTTAAATATATACAGGAGAGATCAAATGGTCCGACCTTAGAGAAATAATGAAAGGTGTATTCTGTCACAATGCAGAAAGCTGCCGCATAGTAATGATTTCCAGACAGTTTTTACACATGTCGGCTGGATGTCACATACCTTTTACTCTCTTGCAAAGGAGAAGTCATTTTACTCTCTTAAAATGACGTTTACTCACAAAGTTTAAAAATAGGGAGTACATTACTCACACCTCAACATCTTATCTGGAGCACTGGGTACACCATTCGGAAGTCATTAAAATGGCATCCATTGAATGCCATAGTAGAATTATTATTAATAACCACAGCTAATCCACAACATGGTGCGTGAATATTAACAAACTCCAGCTGGGGGGGAAAAGTAGATGACTGACTGAGTGTGTGAGTGTGTGTGTGTGTGGTTTTAAAGGCCAAGCCAACAGGAGTATGCTCTTTCATAGGAGTATATATTGGCAGATCCAATTTTGTGATACTACTAAAAAACATGTAAAAAAGAACATGGGTGCATGGGAATATTGGCATATGTTGGTGGAGGCAGCATGTAGATGTATGGGTACAGCCGGCCTGAAACCACTTTCATACTGGCATGTATTGCAGGGAAAGGCATGGAAATGCATTGGGAAATGCTCCTGTGCACTTTTGGTGACTTGCATCTATTGTATTTTTTCAGGAGTTGCCCTACAAAATCGACTGCAAACTGTCTGGCTTTTTACACAATTTTTCACAGTGTGCTGCGTAATGCTGGTGCACCATTTTAACTCATTATTTAAAACATTTTCTCTGGGGAGCGGGAAGAATTCCCCCAACCACACAAACACGTTTTTGTTGGTTGGGTCCACTCGCAAAGCTTGTTCGCATCACATACTTGTGGCAAATATTTACACTCTCAAATAAAACAACTCACAAGCCACCAGTGCTGGTATATTTGGGGACCAGGCACCACCCCTTCTTTCTACGCTAGATGAAAGATTTAAACTTTGATAAAAAAAAACATATTTACATCTTTCAGCTGGAGTAGTGTGCGTCTGCAGCAGCAGGATTATCATGGACTTTGCACACACGTGGTGGTCTGTACTGGGGCATATTGTGTCCTGTGCTTCTGCACTTTAAGGAGATTATGTGGTGTGGGGGCACCCTCAGTATGACTCTTGGCGAGCAAATTGTGTGCTACGCCACTGCAAAAGGCTAGCCCCGAGTCACCACATTAGGGTACAAATGAATGTACATTGGGATTAGTAGGTGGTTAGTACTTTTTGGACAGTCCCTAATCATCTTTTCTGTACTGGGGGTGGGTCATGCAGGCTGGGTTCTGATGTACGTTCGGTCAGCTATCCTGTTTGTCCGGCACGCTCGACGTATTTTGAGTGAAAGCGGTCAGCAGGGCAGATTAAAGATCCGGCAGTGGAGCGTCGGCTGCAGTGAAAGAGAAGTAAGGGAGGTTGGGGGTTCGGGTGATAGATGTGTGTTTTTTTTTTGTTCATATCACACCTGCATGCATGCAACATGAAATGTATTTATGCCCCACTAGTTTGCAATTTCACCAGCTATCATTGGTGTAAAAACAGTATGTGTATGAGGCAGACTGTGCACAATGTCTGATGAGTGGAAGACCCTTGCAGCATATTTGCTCTTATGTGTTTGCTGTGCATCGTTTTAGCAGAAGCACTGTCACGATTGCCTTCATTTTTCTCTTACTAACTACTTTATGCCCAATTGCGAAAAGGGTTGGGCATCTTCAGCATTGTGGATGGGACTCCATACATTTAGAAACACCTGTGGCACGAATACCTACAAATTTGAATTGTATTGTAATGAGCAAAATAATGAACATCATTTAGAATGGTTGCCAAATTTGAGTTAGTCATGAGCTTCTCATAATTGCATTTTTCCAAGGGGCACTGCTCCAGCTGAAGGGGAAGTCTTTCATTTTTACTGCAGCATGTTCTGTCCATGCTGCATTCTACTAAATGTAACTCACACAGTAATGGAATCAATCCACAAATTTCATTGTTTAAAAAGCTGTGTTGGAATTGTAAGTGATTGTTCATTATGTTATTTGGGTATTTTTGTCCCGCCTGCTTGCCGCTGTCTGCAGCTTATTAGCAGTACAATATTCGGTAGCCCTTTTCGATCACTAAGAGACAAATGTACTTTTCTGATTATTTTGAGAAATCGGTCTAATAAAAAAAAACGTGATTTTGCCAGGGTTTTTGGAAACATTTCCTCACGGGGGGGGGGAGGGGGCAAACCCAACCCCGGGCCCTCCACGCGTACCCCCCTGGTTAAGTTCCTGCTTACGCTCTGCGCTGGTTTGCTACATTGTATAATTAAATTATGTCCCAACACTTGTTAAACCCACTAAGTATCCACTGTCATTGTGTCGGCCCAACAACAAGCATCAAGCAACTGTGCTGCTAATGTGGCAAACGGGTAGCTCTCCAGCTGCTGCATAAATGCAATTTCTCAATCCACAGCAAGTCTTTGGCTGTCCTGTCCAAAGGCTTTTCTTAATCTCATGTAACCTCATGAAGTATTAGCTAGCACTAATTGATGGATGTTCAAACTTTGGAGTGGCAGTATAGCTACATGTTAGCAGTACTCTAAATGAGTATGAGCAGTATACTATGCAGTATTAAAGCTCGAAAGCGTGGCACATGCATTCATTTGATATAGACTAGTTATGGTGCCGTATAAACAGGGCATGGTCTAGCAGGCTCTCTGGAAGAGGGGCTGGAAAGCCCAGGGCAACCAACAGGCTCCTGTGGAACTGGCAAGATAGGCGTGTCAAACCTGGGCATGGCTCTTCTGCACAAGTGTTTGGGAACATACCAAGGACAGGTGCAGGGGGGGTTCAGCAAGGATGTACCACCTACCAAATCTGTGGTGATGGTGCAATAACTATACATTTTCTAGACCATGGATGCCTGGAAAGCTGGTGAAAATAGTGAGCCTAGAATTCTAATTATGTAAAAGAGTTACACAATGCTAGGCTGAAATATTTGTGAATTATTTCAATGTCCGCACATGCCGGTAGATCTCAGGGCAGCATTGGGTCAGAGGCGTGGGCATCCTCCAACTCCTCTTCCAGATGCCAGCATGTCTGAAAAGCAACTCAATGCTAAGTATAGGAGAACAGGTGGCAGGAAGAACGGTTTGCAACATGAGATTAATTTCAGCGGACAAGCAAGCAAAAGCATGGCGAAGGTGGGGGCAGAGGAGAGTTGCTGGCTCTGAAGGGTTTCACAGTTCTGATCTGAGGAAAGTAGTCATTGCCTTTTGAAACACTGCAGTCCATTCAAAGGTATGGCTGACCATGTAGTCCATCATACATTTAAAGCACACTATGTAAAACAAATTCCAACGTGAAAGCACAGCTATTAATGCCCACATAAATGATTCCCTTGCCCCCTACACTTTAAGCAGGTCTTGCCTGACTGCCATTTCAGAGTTTCCATACCAGCAAACAGTAAAATGATCAGCCTGTGAGGGTCTGGGGGACCACAGATCTCTGCCTCTTTATTGTGGTTTACTGTTCATATTACCTGTATTTCGCAGGTGGCTACATATAGGTTTAGTGCAAGTGGAAAATACACTGGGCATACTTTGTTGTTTCTAAGATTCGATCAAGTTGTTCTGGTTCATTCTAGAGGTGAGTAACAATTTTACTATGGATTGGAGGTGCAGAGGAGAAACGGACAACCTTGGCTAGAAGTGAGAAAGAAAAGGCTCCCAATTAGGGAACTCGCGTACCCTGCACACCTATCTGGAGTCTGAAAATCAAACAAATATCTTAAAGGTAGTTTTCCTATTTTTTTGAAGTATAGGGTAAAAAGACAACTTATGGTAGGTATTTACAGAAAGGAATTCAACATAAGTTAGTTTGTAATCACAAGTTCTTCTTTTATTCATGTTGTAAGAAAAGCCCAACGCAATCCATTGGTGTACCATCGGGTGGCTGAACGGCTATTTCCACTTCCTTTTGGGTGACAGAAACAGAGGTCTTGACGCAAAGTGCCATCTAACTTTGCGGAAGTCCATCCCCACTGGTGATTATTGGTTAGGGGCAACCACCTTCACTGATAGCCCTTTGGAGAAATTAACACTCCCAGCCCCTACGTTTCTCCCAAATTTAAAGAGGGGGGCACACCCTCACGCTGGGCCTTCAGCGGAGAGGGAACAGCATCTAAATTACCCTCATGGTCCCAGGGGCTATGAGGATGGTCACTGTGACCTTATGGCCCTGAAACCTCTGCCATACTTTCATCCCTCCACTCAGGGAGGCACGCTTTAAAGACTGGGATGATCCAATAAGGGCTTATCGTCCGCTCCACTCCCTCACAAACATCACCAGGTTGTTTTGAACCAAAAGATTAACTTTCCCCGGGGCCACCATCCTCTCCAAAGATCCTCAGACAGGGCCCTTCTCTGTGAGGCAGCCTAGAAAAGATAATTCCCTGCAGGGTAACAACTCTTGGTCTGTAATTTCTTTGTGTCGCTGAGTTCATCACATTCCAGGGGCGACCCAACCAACTCCTCCCACTACACCTGGGATCAAAACCATCTGCACCGGTGACAAAGCTGCCTGGTCATCAGTGACACTTGGGGCCGTATTAGAGGCCACAACAGCCTACCTTGAAGGAATAGGAGTAGAGGCACATGGCGAAATCAGGGCTTCATCCCTGATGCCCAAGCGACATAAACAGGCCTTCCTCAAAGAGTCAAGGAAGGCTTCCTTCGCTGCTTGTTGTGAAAGAATCAGCATTTTGGGGGCATGGCCTTGTTATGTTATGTTACTTTGCATTTATGTAGTGCCTTATGTACCATTTGTATGGTCTCAAGGCGCTGGTCGGTTGAACTCCCTTGGGAACCGAAGTTCAGGACAGTAGAGAGAACTAGAGGGCGTCACAAGGTGCGTGTGAGCACCGAATATGTGTGCAGCTGGTGTGGCATTCAGGAGTATGTGTTTGTTCTGGCAGGTTTTCATCCAGACCGATTCTGGCTGCGTTAGGCCTGAGGAGAACGCCTAGGCTGGAAGGTGTGTAACCAGCAGTGTTTAGTTAAGGTGATGGGGAGTATGAGGCAAAATGATGGTATGAGAACAGCTATACCGAATGGTGTCATAGTATCGCTGTGTTCTAGTTGAGTGGTGGTGTAAAGAAGAGAGTAAGCGTGGAGACGTGATATGGTGGTTTAACTTAGGTGCTTGCGATCTAGCCCACTCCCAATAGTTCCATGTACTCCATCCGTTCCATGTAGTTCGACTGTTCTACGCATTACGACCGTTTCAAGCACTCAAAGCCATTTGTTTCAATGCTCTCTCAAACGTTCCATGCACCCCAAACCATTCCATATAAGTCACGTCATTCTATGCACTCCAATCCTTTCCATGTATTCCAAGTCATTTTGTGCACTCCAACCATTTTATGCACTGCTCCTTTCACCCGTTCTATCCACATACTTCACCCGTTCCATCTGCATACTTCACCCTTTCCATCTACATACTTCACCCTTTCCGTCCACATGTTTCACCCATTCCACCCGGTTCATCCGTTCCACCCGGTTCCTCCGTTCCACTCATATGCTACACCCGTTCCAAATCCATACTTCCTCCGTTCCATCCACATACTTCAATTGTTCTATTCAATAAATTTGACCCATTTTGTCCACATACTTCATCCGTTCTTCCAGATCCATCCTCTGTTCCTACCACCCAACTTCACCCGTTTCTTCTCCTTACTACACCCGTTTCTTCCAACCACTTCACCTGTTTCTTCCAACCACTTCACCTGTTTCTTCCAACCACTTCACTTTCCACATACATCATCCATTTGCTCTGCACTCTACACCGGCTCTGCACTCTACACCGGCTCTGCACTCTACACCGGCTCTGCACTCTACACCGACTCTGCACCCGCACCATACCCTACATCGGCTCAACACCCTACATCTGCTCAACAGCATCCCGCCCTACATCGGCTCAACACCACTGCACCCTACATCGGCTCAACAGCATCCCGCCCTACATCTGCCCAACACTCTATCTGCTCTGCTATCCGTTCCATGCACTCACCTGCCCTGCGCACTCATCCGCTCTGCGCACTCATCCGCTCTGCGCACTCATCCGCTCTGCGCACTCATCCGTTCTAGGCGCTTCATCCGCTCCACCCACTTTGTTCATTAATCCTACATTATCTGTTCAGCCCATGTCACTTGTTGCACGCACTCAATCCTTTCCATGCTCTCCATCTGTCCCATGCACTGCACCCGTCTCATGTACTCGAATCTTCTTTTCTGTACTTTCCATTTATACCATGCACTCATATAATCCATGCCATCTGTCTGTGCACTCATCCGTCTCCTGTATTCATCTTTCCATCCTCTTCACTTTGTTCCTTTCGTCCATTTTGTTCCTTTCGTCCATTGCAATCATTTCATTAATTTCATTCATTTCAACCGCTTTATTGCTTTCGCACAATTTATTCTTTTTATCCGCTTCACTGCTTTGATCTACTTTACTCATTCTATTCTGTTTGTCCTTTTTAAGTTCACATTAGAGGTTATAAGTTTTCAATTTCTCGCTTGGAGCTTGATGTTGGATTGTTATTTGTTTTATTGTTATTTAAGATCTAGTAGTTTGGGTTAGTTGAAATGTTGTTATCCACTTTATTCCTCACGTCCACATTGATCCTCTTGTCCATTACATTTATTTGTCCATTTCATTAATTTCAGCCACTTTACTGCCCTCGTACAACTTATTCTTTTTATCTACTTCGCAGGTTTGATCCTTTTTACTCATTCTATTTTGTTTGTCCTTTTTATATAATCAATAGCGATTATTAGTTTTCGATTTCGTGCTCGGATCATGATGCTGCCTTGCTATTTATGATCTAGCATTTGGCAAAGTCTTTGAGATGCTGTTATCCAGTTTGAGTTAGATTGAGTTCGGGTCGGTTTTAGGGGAAAAGCCAAGTTTTCAGTAATTTGCGGAAAGACATGAGGTCTTCAGTGAGTCGGATGTGTGGTGGGAGTGCGTTCCACTGCGTGGGGGCCAAGTCTGAGAATGATGATCCGCCTAACCTGACTGAGTTTGGTATGACTAAGAGGCCAGCTGAGCTTGATCTTAGAGTACGTGCAGGGTGATAGGGTTTTAGTTTGTCTTGAAGATATTGAGGTGCGGTTTTATGCAGTGCTCGGTGAGAAATGCATAAGGTTTTGAAGGTCACCCTTTGGGCGACCGGAATCCAGTGAAGAGTTTTGAGGGCTGGGGAGAGGTGGTCTCTTGGGCCAAGCGCTAGTAGCAGTTTGGCTGCAGCGTTTTGTGCTCTTGGTAGTTTCGTCAGTTGGTATGCGTGGACTCCGAGGTAGAGGGGGTTAGCGTAATCCAGTCTTGATATAACAATTGATTGGACTGCAGAGAGTCTGTTGGGAAAGGAGAGGTATGGAAAAATGCATCCAAGAGTTTTAAGGTGGTAGTGGCAGGACTTTGAGACGTTGTTGACTTGGCGCGAGAGTGTTAGGTCAGAGTCTAGGGTGCATCCAAGGTTTATTACTCAATTAGAGGGGGTCGGTGAGTCGCCAATGGCAGGTGGCCAGGGTAGTGGGTGTGGAAGAAGTTTGGTGTTGCCGCATACCATGATTTCGGTTTTGGAGGGGTTTAGCAAGAGGTGGTTTGTGTTCATCCAGAGCTCTATGTCGAGGAGGCAGGAAGCAAGGTCAGGTCGGTAGTTTTGAGTTCAAGAGTTTCAGAATTAGTTGAGTGTCATCAGCGTAGTTGTAGCACAGGATGTTGTGTGAACGAATTATTGGTGGGAGGGCGGCCATGTAGAGATTGAACAGGAGAGCTGATAAGCATGCTCCTTGTGGAACTCCCGTGTCGACTGGTCGGGCTTGGGTGGAATAGCTGGAGAGTAGGGTTATTTGGTTCCTATTTTTGGGGAAGGATGCTATCCATTGGAGAGCAGTACCATGAATTCCTAGGGAGTGGAGGCGGTCAAGGAGAATTGAGTGATTGATTGTGTCGAAGGCAGCGGATAGGTGAAGAGTCTGCCGTGTTTTTAAGGTCATCCCAGATTGGGGGTTAGGGTGGTTTCAGTTCCGTGTCGGCTCTGAAACCTGATTGAGTGTGGTCTAGGAGATTGTTGGCTTCGACCAGGGCATTTAGTTGGGAGTAGGCGGTTTGGTCGATGAGTTTGGCAAGGAACCTGGTGTTAGAGATGGGGTGGTAGTTTTTGGGCTTGAGGGGGTCAAGGGAAGGTTTTTTTATTAGAGGTTTGACATGAACCGTTTTGAATGCTTCGGGAAAAATTCCCAAAGAAAGGGAGTCATTTATGATGGTTCTTGCGTGTTCTATAGCGCAGGTAGAAGCGAAAATTTCTTTGAGGGTTGTGGCCGGGCAAGGGTCTAGCAGAGAGCGGGATGGTTTGCGGGCAAAGAGAAGTTTGAGAAATTGGTTGGCTGATATTGGACTAAAGGAGTCGAATGTTGGTTGGGTAGTGGTCGCATGCGGTGGATTGGTCGGTATAGAGGGTGGGTTGCCTGGTGGGTGTAAGAGAGCTAGTTTGTTGGATAGAGCGTTTGTTCTTTCGAGAGCATTGGTGTAAAAGTGGAGAGAGAGTGAGTCGCACAGCGATTGTGAGGGGGTCGGGACGGTGGTGGTGCATGATGGTTTGGTGAATTCGGTGATGATTTTGTGAAGTTCTTTGCTGGGGTTTTTACAGTTTAGGTTTCGGGAGTTGTAATGGGCTTTTTTTGCTCTCCAGATTTCGGCCTTGTACTGATGAAGGTGCCGGGCCAAGGTGGATCTGCTCATGGGAGTTTTGTCTTTCTGCCATTTGCATTCTAGGTATTTATATAGTTGTTTACTGGTCTTCAATTCAGGTGTGAACCTTCTAGGGAATAGGCCACAGCGGGCTGATGGTTTGCAAGAGGGTGTGAGCCGCATTAGTGAGGTGTTGAGCCATGAGTCAAAGGCGTCGGGGGTTAGATGATTGAGAAGGCAGGTAGGCGGAGGAGACTGGAGGAGTTTGTCGGCTAGGTCAGGAAGGATTATTAGTTTCTTCCAGCATTTGCGTAGATTCGGAGGTTCAAGTTCAGGTACAGGAAGCGGGTTGGGTGAGCGAATGGCGAAAGAAACAAAGTGATCGAACCGGATGATAGGGGGGGTTTAGATGTATCAGGTTGTGGGAGCGAAAGATGGCATCAAGAGTTAGTCCTTTATAGTGAGTCGGGCCGTTTATGTGGGGTTGGAGGTTAATCGCGTCTAGGCCGTCAACCAGAGAGTGTGTCATAGGGTTGGTGGGAATGTCGAGCCATATGTTGAAATCTCCTAGAAGGGTGAGGTTTGGATGGTTTAGCTGGAGGGTGGCAATAGCGTCACAGAGGTGGTTTGAGAATTGTCTATCGTAGCCAGGGGGTCTGTAGATTATTAGGAAGCTGTGGGAGAACGAAGGGGGAAGGGATAGTTTAACGAGGAGTGATTCGTAGGATGGGATGGAAGGTTGGTTGTCGATGATTGAAGCGTGGAAGTGAGACTTGAAGGCAAACGCTATTCCTCCTCCTCTAGAGGGACGGTTCAGTGGGATGAGGGAGTAGTCGGGCGGACGGGGGGAGGAGGCTTCATTGGCGATAGGGGCGAAGTTGTCAGAGAACCAGGTTTCGGTAATGAAGACCAGGTCTGATTGTGCCATCGCTATTTCCAGGGCTTTTTCCCCCACCAACAGTGGCTTCGGACTAATAGACTTTTTTACTAGAGTACTCACACCCATTCGTATTTGCATGCCTTTGCTTCACCGGCCTCAAACTCTTCTTTGAGTGTCCTCCGGATCCCGCCAGCGCTGGCTATGACCTTCCCCCTTATGGCTACCTTCAAGGCTTCCCAAATGGTGCTCCATATGTCCACACTACCCACGTTATTGGCCGTGAATTCACTTATTTTAACTCGGAGCTCTTCTTTGAATGTTCCATCTGTTAGGGCGTCCGTTGGCTTCTGCCACATAATGGTTATGGGTGGTCTAGGGCCCTTCGGTTTCCATACCATTAGGAGCAGAGAGTGGTCCGATATAGTCCTGCCTAGATAAGATGCGGATTCTACTTGGGGGAGGTACATCCTGTCTATCAGTAAATAGTCTATCAGGTGTATACCCCGTGTGGGGACAAATAGTATGATAATTTCCCTACCTTCAGGGTGTAGGTTTCTTCACACTTCGGATAGGTCCAGCTCTTGTATGGTTTTCCGTAGTGCTGATGAAGGTTGGTTGGATGGTTGCATCGGGGAGCGGACCTGTCCCGAGCACGGTTGCAGACGCAGTTGAAGTCGCATCCCCATATGAAGAAGCAGTTTCTGTAGAGTGCGAGCTTCTGTTGCAGTTTAGTAAGATAAGCTGCGGTTCCCCAATTGGGGAGGTACGTGTTGACTAAGCATATTTCATTCTGCTCAATGCTTCCATGAAGTATCAGGTATCTGCCCTCTGGGTCCACCTCCTTGGACCAAAGTGTGTGGACTGCGCGGGCATACTTTGGAGTATGGTGCTCCAAAGCCTTGTCCCCCCCACCAGTTTGGGATTCGAGAGTCGACTTCCGCAATGAGGTGTGTTTCCTGGAGCATCGCAATGGATATATGATTTCTTCTGGGGAAGGATTTTATCCTGTTGCGGCGCATGAATGTCCCCATCCCCCTGACGTTCCATGTCAGTACTTTGATATCAGTTGCCATAAGTGCAGCATTGGCCCACCGGCCCGTTGTGTTGTGTCCCAAGACTCCGGAAGATGATGATATTGAGGACTGCAAGACCTTTTAACCTTAAACAACAAAAAGAACTAAACTTGTCCAAGTGGACAAACTGCACCCAGAAGACGTGCATTTTCAGCATTGCTCGGGTGCGCCCGCTCTGTCAGGGCCCTTCCAGGTCATCTTGAACAGGTGTGGTGCGGCAGCAGAATGCTGTAGCGAGTCCTTTCGCTGGCGGTTGTCTTGGGCCGGTCTGTTGGGCCGACTCCTCCCACCTTGTATTATGCAGTCCATGGGCCAGTCTTTGTCTTCCGTTCGTAGTTGGGTGGTCCTGTCTGGTAGGCTCGGCGCGCTGGTCATGATGCCTTCTCTTCTCCATCTGCCAAGTTATTGTGTTCTAGCCACATGGTGGCTGCCGCCGGCGATTATAGTAAGATTGCTCTGCCTTTGTATATTATTTTGAGCCTTGAGGGGTAGATTAGCATATACTTAATGTTCAGTGGACGCAGTCTGGCCTTGATTGGAACAAACAAGTTCCTCGCCCTTTGCACTAGGGGCGTATAATCCGGGTAAATGGCGATCTTGGCGTTGCCTCTCTTGATTTCTCCCCCTTCCCAGTGAGAAGCACAAGATGACTTCCCTGTCCTGGAAATTCAAGATTCTGGCAATCATCGGTCGTGGATGGGATCCCAGAGGTGTTTCTTTCTGTAGGGATCGGTGTCAGAGGCGTTGCTAGGGGGTGGCTAAGGGGGCTAACGCCCCCGGGTCCTTTGGTTGTAGCCCAGGATAGAATCTCAGGAGCTACAAACAAAATGCTAGCTATCCCCCAGTCTCGACAGTCCCGACATTAGCGTAGCCCCGGGTCTTTACCAGACCTAGCAACACCCCTGATCGGTGTGCTCGTTCAACTGCGAAGCATTGTGAAAGGTGAGAGGCGCCCACTTCCTGTTGTGAAGGGTTTCTATAAAGTTGGTGGGATTGGAGCCTTCCATTCCCTCGGGGATTCCGAGTAGGCGCACGTTGTTGCGTCTGGAGCGCCCTTCTGCATCCTCTGCCCTCTCTTCTAGGAACCTGTTGCGCTTCTCGAGTTCTTGAACTCTGCTTTGTATGTCTTTCAGGGCCTCAGTTTACTCCTTCTGCGCAGCCTCCGTGGTGGACACTCGGTCTGTAAGGTTGCGTAGGTCTTGGCGCATCAGCATTACATCTGCTTTCACTTCACCGATTTTGGTGTCTATGAAAAAGCGCGGCCCGCTGATGGCCTCTAGGATCTGATTTCTCCTTGTCCTTTTCCTCAGGTGTGCTGGATCTTGGGCTGGGCTCCTTAGGCTGTTCTTCCTGGTCTTCAAGGTCAATATCATCTGCTTCACCTTGTCCTGAGCGGCTCCTGAAAGTTGATTGTCTCCGGAGATATGCGGGCAAGCACAGAGATTGGTAGGGTAGAAAGATGACGTTTCTCTCCACGAATACCTAGGCTACTTGGGGTGTGGGAGTTCTTTACCTCCTCAGAAGCGCCCTGTGGCCTCTGTGCGGTGGAGGTTGAGCGTCTGAGCTATCCAATGCCGGGAGGGCCCGTGCCTCCCTGTCTGATGTAGCGGGAAGATCTGGTCTCAGAGGCTAGGCTCCCCGGGGCAGAGCGCCGCCCGGCTCATATTCGGGGCCGCAGGCACCAGCTCTAGACCACGCGATCTGCCACCTGTAGTGTAGGCCTCGTGATGGGGCTCAATCGGCCCGTGGGTTGCTGCTTCCTTGTTGCAGCCGCTGAGTAAGATTCAGCGGACCAGACTTTCCGCCGAAGGCTTGTACTGCTGTGGCCGGGGGCCTAGGCACCCGGTGCTGGGTAGTCTGCGGTCTGTTCGGGTCCCCGCAGGGGTGCTGCAGGATTCCCATCGGGTATAATTGGGCTGTCCAGGGGGGCCCCCGGCTCCTCCTCCCCCGAAGTGCCACACGCCAGCTATGGGTGCCGGTAACTATGGAGCTCCATTTGGTGGGGAGGTGGTGTTACTGGGGTGCCGGGGGCTGGTGCGAGGGTGCCGCCGACACCCCTTGCTTAAGTTCGTAGCGGCCCCTTCACTCTGTGCACGGCCCCTCTCGCTCCCAGTGCTCAAAGCGGAGTCCCAGCCGCCATCTTTGGTCCTGTGGGGCTCGGCTCTGCAAGCTGCGTTTTTTGAATGCCGGCTCCGTTTATCCCCACAAATGTAATGCAGAGGGGTAGATTTGGTCGCTGTTTCCCTGCAAGTGTTTATTTATGTGTTCTGATAGATCTGGTCATGTTTATAAGGATCGATAACTTTAATTATTTATTTATTGTGTTATAGTTTAAATTTATAAACTTTACACAAGAAAGAAAATAAAATTAACAATAAATAGCATATGAATAAAATAATAAAATACATATATACTTTTTTTTTTCTTTTTTTTTTGCATGCACCTCTAAAGGGTTAAGCCCAATCTTATTTCCACTTGTAGCCAGATAGTATATAGGGCTGTCAATACACGTAAACTATTCGAATTAAGGCAATGATGCCAGAACAAGGCGTCCCCAATATGCATTATTCCATGTACATGGCTACCAAGGAGGGGTGAATATATGCTGGCCATCATCAAGCATTCCGTCAACACATGTTTTGCCGTCTCCAACTGCTTTTGTTTTTTACATAGACGGCAGCTGCGATCCTCTACGGCAATCCTGTCTTTTCTCCCCGTATTGCTAAGAGTGGGGAGTTGTTCAAGCCTGAGTAGCAATATGAACCGTCTGAGTCTTACAGATGGACAAATATTTAGGTATCTCTGGGGTTTCCTAAAATCAAATAATCTATATTGCACGAATTGGAAGCTGCTCAGACTTTTAAGATGTTTAAAGTTCTCCAGCCAGTCCCAGAGGTCGACACGTTTACACAGTGCTCTATTTACCTTCTCCGAGTATTTGCCATCTCTGGGACGCCAGCCTATTTCGGAGAACAAGTCATTCATCTGGTCAGTGATTGAACAGGTCAGCCCTTCCTTCTCAATTTCTTGATTAACCGCTGTTAATAGTCCATTAGTTGTATCTCGGGTCATTCTGAGATATAACGAGGCCCTTTTCTTGAGTACTGAAGCCTTTAAGGAGGTTAGTCCCAGTTCTAATCTGATAATGGCCATAGGAACCGAGGGAGGCAGTCCAAGAACACGTCGCCAAAATTTGCCCTCTAGTATCTGCAGCCATTTTAGATCAGACTCTAATAAAGCTTCCAGGCCGTATATTATCGCCGGAGCAAAGACCTGAATATAGAGTTGTCGTGTCCCCCATAGTGAGAATCCGCCTTGTCTGACCGTAAATCTGTGGAACAGCGCGGTCAACTGCGCAGCTTTAATACGACGTGTTTGTTTACATATCATGTAATCCCCATTATTTTCAAAGTCTATTCCTAAGTAACAATAATGAGGGACATATACTATATTTACAGCCCCTACTGTTAGTTGGACTTGCATGACCTTTTTTTTGTATATCTCATGATCTTGGTTTTGCCTAAATTAATGCTCAGACCGTTCCTTTCAGCATATTCCCATATTGCAACCGCAGATCTTCTCATCCCGCTAATGGTGTGATCAAATATCACTAGGTCGTCTGCGTATGCTAAAACTGGGCAGCTTGCTTTCCCCATCTTTGGCGGGCAATTGCTAACCTTATTTAATGCATCTGGGATGTCATACACATATAAATTATATATTAAAGGTGCAGTAATTATATATTAAAGGTGCAGTTACGCATCCTTGCTTAACCCCTCTATTTTGTATGACACTTTGCGTTGTATGGCCTTCTTGGTCTAATTTCAATTTAACTGTGTTATTTAAATGCAGAAGTTTTAGATAATAAATAAGGCCATACGGACAACCCATAGAGTGCAATTTATTCCACAATCGACTACGAGGTATCGAATCAAATGCCGCCGTGAAATCTATATATAATGCATAGAGCGGAGCCGATCCACTTCTCAGCGCTCTGGTTCGTAACATGTCCATTATCAAGATATTATGGGCCGTAGAGTATCCTTGTCTGAACCCACTTTGGAATCGAGACAATATTCCCTTATCTTCTGCCCAAGATTGTAGCTCATTGAGCAGAAGTAATGCAAATATCTTTCCAGTCGCATCTAGCATAGAAAGCAATCTATAGTTGCTAGGGTCGGATCTATTGCCCTTTTTATAGACTGGAATTAATATTGCAGTCTGCCAGGAATAGGGTATATTGCCCATCTTTAATACTTTCTGGAATAGGATGTTTAGTAAGTTTGGCCAGAACTCAGGGTACGCTTTAATGGTAATATTTGCCAGCCCGTTGGGTCCCGGTGCTCTTGATGATTTTATCTCTTTGATTTTATTCAAGATAAGTTCATTTGTTATGGGGAATGGGGCCTCACTAGGAGGGCTGCCCAGCATTGGTACTTTCTCACCCTCCATATTTCTATCTTCCAGAAATTTGACCCACACTCTTTCTTCGATAGGGTTAACTAGCGCCCCCTTCTGTATACCTTGAGCCTCACTCAGGAGGGACCAGATGTCACAGGTTTTCCCTTCGCAAATTGTCTTCACCAGTTTCTGTGATGAGAGAACCTTATCCCCCCTATTTTTCTTCTTAATGGCCGCTCTATATTTATTTTTAATTACTCTGATTGTTTGATAGTATTGCTCTCCCGGGAACATTGTTCTCTTGGCCTTACATAGATCAGCTCTAAGATTACGTTTGAGGTCTCTGATTATTTTATCGTAAGGTAACTTGTTTCCCTTACAGCTCATCATATGACCCCGGGCAAATAAATACGTAGTCCAACGTACTACACGAGGCACCGTTTGACCAGGTATGTTGTCCAGGGTAATCACTTGCCGTTCTGCCATTCAGCATTATCATGTCCCAGGAGTCAAACAGATATTCCCATGCATTGCCCTCCCGATCTTGTTTTTTATTATGAAGCATAGCTCCTTTTTCTTTCAAATTAGTGTTCTGTGTTTTGCACACCCGACCGTTCATGTGGCAGTTGAAGTCACCCATGACCATTATTCCCAAATTGGTAGTAGCAGGTGACCAGTTTGCCAGCAGATCCTGCAAGGCATCTTGTAGTTGTTCACTCAGCGTTCCTCCTGGCGGACTGTATATATTTACCAGCAGAAGAGAACCTATAGGATCTTTGCCATTTAATAGCACTTCAACTGCAAGTAAGTTGTTCCCCCAGTTGCAGTCAATCTGCCTGGACCCCCAAGTGTTAATCACTCCAATAGCCAGGCCACCAAAAGGCCTGCCTTTCTCTCCTCTTTTGGCTGCTGCATGATACATCGTAAAACCATCTAGTACCAAAGGGTCAAGGGCCCAGGTCTCTTGTAGGGAAAAACAGCAGCATTTATCGAGCATCTCCGTGGAACCCTCAGAAGAGAGTAGATGGGAGAAACCCCGACAGTTCCACGATACAACAGAGAGGTATCATGGTTTCCTTAAGATCTCGGGAAGAGCATCAGCCAGCCATTTCAGTGCTCGTCGTACCTCAGATGCTTCCATTTTCTTATCAGTCTCCCTATTAGAGCAAGATGTTGTATTTGTAGTAACAGTGATCTCTTCCTCCCTACAGCTGAGATCTATTTCATTTATGTCGACATCCACTTCCACGTCTACTGATTTTAATTCCTCTTTATACTTTCTTAGCAGCTCCGCGGTGGCCACACATTTACAATGAAGGGCGGAAACATTAGGGTTCGGACCTTTCAGAGGTTCTACAAATTGAAAGTTGTCTGAGATTAGCACCCGCAGTTGAGGGACCGAGTATAGTCTTATCAAGAGCTCTGATCGTGATAACCATTTGTTAACCTTGCTCTGATAAAGGTTCTTAATCAGGCATATACGGCTGCCTTTCTTCTCATTTTTATCAGCCAGCGTGGCTATTGCTTCAGAAAGTGGATCTTCATTTACTGTCAGATTACTTGTAGGCATGGCTATGTCTACTATGGATCCATGACTTACTTCCGCATCTTCCACGGGGTCAGTTCTTTCTTCGCTTTCCACTGCGGGCCCCTGTTTGGAGAGTAACCAACTGGTCAGGTATCCATCTCGAGTGGCCTTTCTCTTCTTGGCTCTTGCTATTCTTTTCCTGCTCTTCTTAGTAGTAATTTCCCTCTCGTTCTTCTCTGTCCTTGCTGGATGTATGGCACTGTCCCTTTTGCCCTTGTTTGTTTTCTTTGCCAGTCTCTTCTGTTTTTTAGAAAAGTATGGATCGGGTCTGTCTCTCTCCTCCTCTGATTCAGATTTTTGTCGCTCTTCAGTATCACTTGTTATATGGATTGCCTCGGATAGCAGAGTTCGTTCTCTCCTTGTTACCCCCGATGAGAATATCCATGTTGGTCAAAATTTGCCCCGACATTTTCAACAAGATCCTGAGAGCAAATTGAAGTGAGGCTACCGAAGCCTGTATCTCGGCGATACCGGCGGCCCCTGTACATGTTTTGTCATTACAGTCAATTGCTTCATCCGGATCGTCTTCCATTGAGGCAAATACCAAGTTAGGTGATGTAGAGAGTCTCTCCATGCCTACTCCCACCTTAGGGGTCCCTGGCTGTAAGGTTCTTGAATTATCTATTGATAGTCCGCTATTATTATCCGATCTTGCTACGGGTAATGGCGTCATATTTCTCTGGATACTTAGACATAATTCTAATAGAGAGTTATTGTCAATGTCTTCAACATTTGAGCTATTCAATAGGGGGTTTTCATGTTGATCGGGAATTTCTTCTTCAACTATAGTTGAATTTATTTCTCGAGGTGGGAAAAATGAGGTGATCGCACCTTGCTTGATTGTAGGATTTTTTTTCGCTTTTGCTTTAGCTGGCAGCTTTTCCATATCAACCTTTGAATTAGCAGGGCCCCTAGCCGCTGTTCTTGACTTGGTTTGCCTTAGATTGTATGTAGAGTGACTCGGGTTCTGGTCTAGTTGCATTAAGAGTGCTACGCGTAGCCTCACTGCAGCTGCCCGATCCGCTTGTTACGGCAGCTTTCAGTTTACCGAGTTCACGCCACTGTTTTTCAATGCTACACACTGTGAGTGTACTATACCTGGATCAAAGGCCTCAGCCCGCAGTCTCCAAGTAATGACCACTTAGATTAAGGTTAAATTATACAGTGGCGTAATGGAAGTCAACCATGCGGTGGGCCAGGCCACGTTTTGTGGTTCCGATCGTACACCAACGGCCTCAGGACTCAAAGTTAGCCCCCGTCCTAAGGTGCTCCTACGCCAATTTCTGATGTCCGCGTTGTGGGACTAGTCCGCACAATCTAAGGCTCTCATATTTTCAAACCTTTAGGCGGCTACTGATAATGATGCCACGTTTAGGGGTGGGCAGGGGAGTTAATGACACAGTGTTTGGGGTTGCCGTAATCCAGACCCAGCAGGGAGCGCAATCCCGAGCCCTTGCACCCGCTTTCAGTAGGTCGTTCCAGTCTCACACGCTGGCTCCACGGACCACTGAAGCCCCCGCCCGGGCCCCCAACCGCCGGACTGGATCTGGCCCGAAGCCTAGAGTGGGTTCACCCACAGGGTCCCTGTGTTCTCACCAGCGTTGCACTTCTCCGTGTTGCACTTCTTAGGTAGTCCAGGCAAACCAGGCAGCGCCGCGCAGGACCCAATGCCCGATGCCCGACTGCCTCGTTTCGTCCGTCCGGCGACTCTCAAGGCTCGCTCGCTGGCTCTCTCCTTGCTCCTCTGTTCCGCCGATACTCCGCCGACGCTAGAGGAAAGGACCCAAAGAGACACAAGAGGATCGATAACAGGATCAAGGCAGGAGCGCCGGATCCAAGCCACGCTCCCTAGAGTACTCACACCAATATCCTCCTGGGTAGATTTGCTTCTCAAGCTTGATGCCATATCAGGGACCCCGAATAGCTACAGAGCGAAAGGGGAAAGGGGGAAAGAGCACCAAAGGCAGTGGGCTTTATTTAGCTATCTTGCTTCTATGCAACAGTAACCTAGGTGATTAGTTGGCAAATCACGAACCACTGTCACCACCACTGCACTTTAAACAGTAGTACAGTAGAGCAAAGTAGTGCAATAAGATTACCTTACATATCTAAAAGGAGACATCTATAAAATACAGATAAAAACCAATAAAAAACGTACTAGATGCTCATGTGAAATTGATTATCAGTTTAAAAAAGGCACTTGTCACTATCCACCAAACCAATATGTGTCCTTTCAAGCACCAACCAGGTTGATGAATATCTTTCTGTCTAAAACAAGTTAAGTGCTTGGTGCCCTATTTTGATCGGCACAGAGCAAAATGGAATACAAAACAGTACAATACGTAATTTAAGCCTGCTAAGGTCACTTTTAGATGAACTCATAGAATACATCAACCATCTGTTGTAGCGGCATATAAGGGTAGACCCTTATTAAATAAATAGGAGTAAAAATAGGAGTTGTTGAGGTTGATCGCAAGTCCAGTAGATAGCAGTAGTAACTCCCAACAAAGTATTAAAAGGAGTATTTGAGGCACGGCTCAAAGGCTCAAGGCCCGCAGTCACAACTAATGGACCCAATCGGAGATTTTACTTCTTTAGCAATACCCGCAGGCACTGCTTTCTGCCCCCTTGGCAACACAGACTTTGGAAAGAGCAGAGACCCGCCTCCCTCCCTATAAATATAGAGATCACGATTGAGTGAAATGTTGGTAGGACTGCTTATAGAAATGTTGGCCCCACTTTTCTCTTTTTGACTTATTAAAGCTTGTAAAAGGCTTATGGAGATTCCACAGAAAGCTACCCCGCTTTTACACATACTGGACGAGTACACTCAGAATCAGTATAATGTAGAGCTGTTTAACATTGCTTTTCAGGTCGGTAACAGTTTTACCACATTTTATTCAAATACAAAGTTAAAACATTAAAATAAGAAAATACACAGATTCAATATGGTTTCCAAGGTACACATATGCAAACCAATTTACAAAACAAATTACTATTTTGTCTGTCTTTTACTAATCTTCGACAGTTTTTGTTTCATGTGGGGTAAGTGGCACACATGAGGGGCCTATTAAAAAGTGCTTCAACACAGTTTTGTGTTTCTAGATCAAAAGGGAACACATCTATGGATAAATCTTTTCCTTTTTTCTGGGCTCCTTAGAATCCGCCTTCAGGACACAAGATGTTAATAAGGTATACGGGTGTTTTGTCATGCACTCTGGCACTAAAGTGAAAATTAACACAAAAACCATATTTTAATACGGGCCTTTGCTGTATGTGTTATTCTAACCTGAGCTCTGCCCAATTTTAATGACCATGATGGATATTTACCTTTATAAGCTAACTTCTATCGCCCACTGTTATATCTGGAAATTCAGTGATCTAACTACAGTAGTTGTTCAGGACCGGGGTGTGTTATAGGTGCCGAATTGGGATGTATACCGTGTTTGTTTTGCAGTAGGTTGACGCTGTGAAAATGAAGCACAGAAATAAAATGCTGTTAGTTGTGCGGCGGGCAGACACTGTAAAGGAAAGTGCAGTATGACTCTAGATGTTGCATCTTTTAAAAGTATGTGTTAACTTACAGTTGTAGTCCTCGCCCAATGCCTTCAGTCTACCTTCGACTGCCAGGATGCAGTTTTTCAAAGACGAGAGCGTATCGCTTGCTAGTAATGTGACTTTAAAGCCGTGGCTCAACTGCTCTTTCTAGATGTCGGTGCACTTTGCATCTTTGAAATGTGCTACTAATGGTTTATCCACTCCCCAGTTTTTTACACATGAGCAATGCTAACAGATTCTCTGGCGTAAGGGCCTTTTGCTTTTACTTATATAAAGGAGTCCGCAGGGGCCTTTGATGCCACATATAGCCCATTTGGTGAGGCAGATAGTACATGATTTTAGCTGTTGCATTCGGTCTTTGAGATCAACTACTTGGATATCTTTTGTCCGGCTACGCACTGGACAATTACCGCATTTGAGTGGCATTTGACTGATGTTTATTGCCATAGGGTACATTCCGAAGAGGGTTTTGCTTTGGGTTATGCGTTCCTGTGTACCAGCTTGTCTTTTAGATTATGCATCCAAATCAGGGTTTGAATGCAAAGCATGGTTTATTGATGTTGATATCCTCAGTGTGTTTGTTTCCCCAATTTTTTAAGATGGTTCTGCGCAGATGATAGCTGATGGGGGGAAAATGATATCACATGCCTAATTTTCTCAACCTGTTGATTGGATTGTTTGGTCAAACATGTCTGCCTGCTGATTTTACAGGCTAATTTTTGTGATCTTCTGCTCGTGTGTGGTATGATATGATATGATATGGTATTTGTAACGCGCCTATACACAAGTGTTTCAAGGCGCGACGAGGCGGGGGGGGAAAACAAGGGAAAGACAGACAAACGATCCTACTAGGCCAGGTGTCATTCAGATCGCGCAAGTGCCGAGGTAAGGGGAAAAAGGAGAAAGTGCAAGGGGAGGAGGTGGGGGGGAAAAGTGCAGTACAAGGTAAGTAGCGTAAAATAAATAATGAATAAAAAGGGCCAGCTGGTGGCAAGTGCGAGGTAAGTGCATAGCAAGTGCTGGGAAGGGGGCTGTAGGGATACAGTGACAGTCCCACGGTGCAGGGGGGGCCAAGGGAGGCAGTGCAGGTGGAGAGTGGCTGGGCCCTGGACCGAGGTCGCTGAGAGTGGCCCAGATGCAGGTTAAGTGCAGAATTCAGTGGGGAGTTAAGCAGGTTAAGCAGGGGAGAGGGAGAGAGAAGGCAGAGGCGAAGAGGAAGGTTTTGAGGTGCTTCCGGAACCGGAGATGGTTCTCCTCAAGTTTCAGGGAGGCAGGAAGGCTGTTCCAGAGGGAGGCCCCTGCTGCGGAGAGAGATCTACCCCCAGCTCGTTGCTTCGAGAAGCGGCTGACCATGAGGGAGTTGGAGACGGATGAGCGAAGTGCTCGTGAAGGAAGATATTTAGGAAGAGAGAGTTGAAGGTATTTAGGCCCCAAGCCCCAGAAGGCCTTGTGGACAATGCAGAGGGTTTTGAACTTAATCCTCGCAGCCACTGGGAGCCAGTGAAGAGATTTCAAACTTTGGTGGATAACTTTGGTCTTTTAATCTGATACTAAGTTATTTACTGTTTGTATCATAGTCCCCCTTCTTACTGCAATTACACCTAATATGGATTAAAATGTTATTTTTCTGAACAAATCAGCTCTTAATTTATCAGTGGATCTATCTATCTCAAGATCTAAGAAGGGGATTTTGTCTTGATTCGCTGTCATGGTGAACCTGATAGATTATTCTTACGTGTTCAACCATGTCAGAAAAGGGCCTAGGGTGTCCATGCCTCCATTCAATAGCATGAAGACGTCCTCTATGTAACAATGGCAAGTTTATATATGGTCTTGAAAGAGGTTGGTGATTGAGTAAATTGATTTCCGTTCAAAATTAACCATATATAGATTTGGCAAGTCTGGGGCAAAAGTAGCCTCCATGCTTGCACCATGTTTTTGTTGGTAGTACGTATGTTGGAATAGAAAGACATTTTTCTACAAGGGCCAGTCTGATGCACTCTATAATAACGTCAGAGGGGACTTTAGGGTCTTGTCTGCACACAGGCCATTTGTGGGACGCTAGTATATAGTGAGTCCATGTCCATAGTGACACGTACATCCCCAGCATTATTGTGTGTCCCTTCAATGATTTTGTGTCTCTTCAATGATTTTAATCATAGATGTGGTGTCTTGCACATATGATTGCATGTTATATACAAAGGGTCTCAAAAATAAATAAGTCTGCGTAGATAGACAGGGGTTCTAGAATGGAGCTTATCGCAGAGACTATGGGATGTCCTGGTGGTTGTAATGCATGTTTGTGAATTTTTGGTAGGCAGTCCCGAGAGGATAGCACAGCGGCAGCGTGCGCGTCTTGGAAGCAAGACGACACAAAGCAACAACAGGTTCGATCCCCGGGTCCGCGCTTAGAAACCTCCGAGTGTTTAAGCGCGTTATAAATACGTAACTAAGACAAAGAAAAAACCTAATCTTAATCTGTGTTTCCTCTGTAACAGCGCCTCGATGCCTCATGGGCTGCAAGTGCGCTTAACAAATGCAAATAAATAAATAAAGTAGAATGCTAGTGCGATGGGATTGTGTTTTACTAGGAAAGCCTTTTTATCCTGGTTGAGCCAGCCTTTGGTAAGGGCATGACCCATTATGCTTTCGATTTCTTCTGTTAGTCTGATGGTGGGGTTGCCGAGGATTTTATAAAATGTTCTATCCAGCAGATGTTTGTTCACTTCTGCATGGTATAATGAGGTAGCCCATAGTACTATCCCTCCACCCTTGTCTGCTGGTTTGATTATGAAAGAAGTGATGTCTTTATGATTTTTTAGAGCTGTTCTTTAAGCTTTCGTGAGATTATCTATGTGCTGATTGTTGGTGCTAAACATATTGTCTAATTCTCTGAGTACTTTATTCTCAAAGGAGAGTATTTCAGGAGACACCATCGAAGCCAATGGAGTGAAAAGGACGGCGGTTTAAGGACAGAACAGTTTATTTTAGCGGGGTTTTCTTCTTTTGAGTTATGAAAGAGGTATTTGAGTCTAAGTTTCTCATTTCGATTTCTGTTTGAAATCTATTACCTTTTGTGGTCGGCACGAACGTCAGCCCATTGCTTAGGAGACTGTATTCATTTGGGGTGAGGATATGTTCAATTAAATTGAAAATTAGCAATTGCCAATTTTGCCATTGTCGTGTTCGCATGCCGTGATTTCCGGGCTGCAGCATCTTTCCCAGTCTTCTCTCCCCTGAAAACATTGTTGGCCTCTCTAATGTTGGCCACCTCTGTTATTTGTTGGTAGTCCGCTGTTGTCAGTGTCCGAGTCACTACTGTTAGATGTATCAGAGAAGTTGACTTATTTCTTGTTTGATCTTAGTTTTTTTGCCCTCCGCTGTTAGCCTGCTTCATATTCATCCATTCAAAAAAACCTGGTACCAAAAAAGGGTATGTTTTCTCTTGTTTGTAGTTAGAGATCTTTTTGAGTTTCCAGATTTTTTTTATCAATCGTGAATGTTTTAAATGTCATTGTTTCTTCATTTATTTTTACCAGTAGTACTGTAATATCATGAATAATGGATTCTTCCTGAATTTTCGTTTTTTGGATGGCGAGATTGTCTTTGTTTTTTTGCCTCCTTCTGCCGTTTCGATAATCAGGATTACCCAATCATGGGAGCATTTGTTGCCTTCTCCACTGCAGACTTAACGCATTGGGTGAGGACTGCAACCGTAAGTTAACACATATTATTTTAAAAGACGCGTCATCTAGTGTCATTCTGCACTTTACTTTACAGCATCCACCCACCGCACAAATAACAGCATTTCATTTCTGTGCTTTGTTTTCACAGCATCAGCCCGCTGCAAAACAACACGTTATACGTCCCAATTAAGCACCTTTAACACACACCAGCCCTTAACAACTACTGCAGTAAGAGCAAGGAATTTCCAGATAGAACAGTGGCCGATAGACGTTAGCTTATAAAGGTAAATATCCATCTCTGTGCATGGCACAGATACAGTTACTTCCATTAAAAGGCTATATAAACAACGGTCTATCTTCTGTATAGAGCTGGATGAACACCCACCCTCATCATTTCCCATATGATAGCCAAATAGACAGGTGGCCACGCTCTGGGGAAATCCCTTAATTGCCCGCGAAGGAGCTAATACAAGATGACATAAGAAACCTCAGGTAAATGTCGCCTTGTTACTTTGGCTCACCATTAGGTTTTATGCCAAGAAGAAAGAGTAAAATTAATGTATCTTTCTGTCAGTTTGTTAATTTATTTCTAATGCGCACCAAACCCAGAGGTAACAGGGCACAGCAATAAGAAGGTGCAAGGCTTACAAAGTTTCAAAATGGTTGACAATAGAACTTAAGTATACAGGTAAGATTACATACAAGACAGAGTGTAGATATGATATAAACATTCGGTAAAATACAATTCAATTATATACAGTTCAGTTCCCACTATAATTTTCAATGATTGAAGGCTGGACATGACTGTCATAATGCCTACACCATGCTAACACTGCCTATCAGTTGAGCTGGGCGATATATCTTTATACTCTTTCTCTTTCTAAAGTATGGATAGGGTTGGTCTGTTCTCAACTCGTGAGGCAGGGAGTTCCATAGTTTGGCAACCTTCACAGGAAAACTGTTACTGCCAATCTTGGTAAGTCTAAATCTCGGAACCACAAGATAGTTCATATTATTCACTCTTGTTGGACTGTTGGAAGTTCTTCTCATCAGTTTGTCTGTTAGATAACTAGGGGCAGCGTTATTTAAAGCTTTGTGTGTCAGGGAAGCGATTTTTAGCTGTATTTTATTGTAAGTAGAGAAGCACTTGTACTGATGTCTAGTCGAGGCCATGTGTACTCTTTTGTTAATGCCTAGTGCAGCTCTTAGAGCGTTTTTTTTGCAGGATTTGTAATCTCTGCATAATGGCTTTGTTAGCGCCACTGTAGAGAGCATTGCAATAGTCTAGCCTGGAGAGAATTCATACTCTAGCCAGGATAATGCAGCTGTCATTTGAGAGGAAGGGTTTGCCAGCACTAATAAGCTTGCACAGTTAGGCTGTGGTAGAGGCCAGAGATTTCACTTGTTTCTCGAAGGACATAGTGGGAGGAGAATCTGTGTATCATCTGCATAGTTAGTGTAGGTGATACCGAGAAGGTCCAGATCATCGAACAGAGGCTTGGTGAATATATTGTAAAGAGTAGGAGAGACGCATGAAGCCTGAGGTACACCACACAGGATCGGGGTGGGGTCAGCCACTGCCGATGGGGTGAACACTCTCATGGTTCTATCACTCAAGAATGATTCTATCCATTTAATAGCCTCTTTGGTAAAGTGGGCTGCTGAGTCCAGGTGCCTGCAGAGGACCTTGTGATCCACCAGGTCAAATGCAGCTGAGAAATCAAGTAATAAGAGCAATGCTGTCTTCCCTTTATCTCTCAACTCATCAATCTGTGTTTTCAGATCAATCAAGGCAGTTTCTGTCCCATGTAAGGGGCGGAATCCAGATTGTCTGACTCCTAAAAGCTTGTGAAGCTCAAGGTATTTTTGGATCTGAGTATATGCGACTTTGCCCAGTATTATAAGTAGAAATGGTACCGTCGTGATAGGGTGGTAGTTAGTGACAATGAGTGGATCTAAGGTTGGCTTCTTTAGCTTCTTTAGGATTGTTTTAGGTTGGCCAGGATAGTGCCGGAGGAGAATGAGGTGTTGATCAGTTTAGACATAAATCGAGAAAGGTCACTGGCAGCCTCTTTTATAATATGTGCTGGGCAGATATCTCCTTTGCAGTTGGATGGTTTGAGGGATAAGATTATTTTTTCTACCTCTAAAACTGATGTTTTGGTGAAGCTGAATCTATTATTATTCTGGCCAGTGGTCAAATCACTAGGTGGGAGATAGCATGCTGTAGTAAGTTCAGAGAGTCTTTCTTTAGTTTTATTTTGTTTTGGGGAGTGTTTATTTTATTAGTGCCTGTTGAATATCTGAACACCAGATTGTATTTTTGTTGCATATGTCAGGTATAGGGATCGAGGACTCTTTTAGTATGGTAAATAATTCTTTAATACTTGAATTAGATTTGGCAATGCGTTCATTGTAAGAGTTTCGTTTTGCCAGGCAGACTTCCTTTTTATAAGGCGTCAACATAGTGGTTACCTTATTTTTATAGTCACTGGAGGAGGGGCAGTCTCCAGGCAGTTTCACACTTTCTTTTCAGTAGACATAGGTCCTTTATTTGTGGAGTGAACCACTTATTGAGGTGGGCTTTAGCTTTACTTGATCTCAATTTGAGAGGGGCAATTTTATCCAATGTGGAGAGCATGATTTTGTTGTCTTCATGCACCAGGGTGCTCGGGTCAAGATTATCAGGCAGAGAATTTAGGGTAGGAAGAATAACAGGGATATTCTTTTTATTTCTAGTTAGACAAGGTGGCACTTTTTGTGAGGCCATATGTTGAGGTCTGGGAGTAGATAATGTGAAGGACACAAGTGAAAGGTCAGTCCATGATAGTGGTGTGATAGAGGAGATAGTAGCTGTACAATTGTAGTCTGCTACCCAGTCCAAGGGTCTAACCTTGATATGGGTTGGTTTGTTACTTTTTGCGACAAGCAGAGTGCCTTAATGGAATTGGCTAATTCCAAGGCATGCTTGTCTGCTGGATCATTAAATCCTAAGTTGAAGTCACCTAGCAACAGTAGTTGGGAGGTAGGTTTGAAGTTGTTGGCGAGTATACTATGCATGTCCTCCTCAGATATCCTGAGGGGACCAGGAGGTCTGTAAATTAGGTGCATAGTAAGTGATTGGGAATTGTTTAGAGGGAGTTTGGCAGTGAGGATTTCACATGATTGCAAGGTTTGGTGGGGGAGAAGTCTGAATAATAGACTCTCTAGATATGATGGCTTTTCCGCCACCTCGGGTTCCGTCTCTATCTTGTCTCGAGATAGTGTAAACGTCTGGGATAGCTAGCATAAGTGAGGGTCCTGCGGCATTGTGTAGCCAGGATTCTGTTATGGCGAGGAAGTCCAGACTACCGTCTGTAATTAGGCCAGCTGTATCTATGGCATAGGCCACAAGGGATCTCGCATTTAGAAGGGCTCCTTTGAGGGGGTAATCAGATTTCTGCCAAAATAGAGGGAGGGGAATATGAGTGCTACAAACCCCACATGAAACAAAAACTGTCTCGGAATAGTAAAAGACAGACAACATTGTAATTTGTTTTGTACATTGGTTTGCATATATGTACCTTGGACACCATATTGAATCTGTGTATATTCTTATTTCTTATTTTAGTGTTTTATCTTTGTATTTGAATAAAATGTGGTAAAACTGTTACCGACCCTGTGATTCTGCTAAAGCAATGCGAAGCAGCTCTATATTATACTGACTCTGCGTGCACTCGTCCAGTGTGTGTAAAAGGGGGGTATCTTTCTGTGGAATCTGTTTCCTTAAGCCCCTGTCCTCATCCATAAATCACCCATTATCAAAAAAGAGGACTCCTATGCTATACAAATATTGTATCTCCAGCTTGTAAAAGGCTCAAATGAGCTCCATTGAGCGGATTACCGTTTGCAGATTGCAGGTGTTTAGGAAGAGGGGGAGTAGGAGGAGAGGGGGAAGTGAAAAACAACAAGAGCCGACAGCAACAATAATGTACAAGCCTCTAGCAACGTGCGAGGAACAGAAATAATTGGTACTGCACAGCACAGTGCAACACTGGTTCGAATCCCGGATCTTCACTAATAAAAAATAAAAAAATGAGCACGCTATACATACCTGCACGAGTAGAATCGTTCCCCCCTGCCCCATCCCTTTGCCATGTTGTGCCTTGAGACACACACGTGTATAGGCGCATAATAAATCAACAATTCCATTACATTACATTTATTTATTTGTTTGTTTATGGTTTGTTTTACACCTTTACAAAAATCGAATAACAGAATAAATATAACATTTAAGACAATTAAAATCCAACAACAATTCATACAGTCATGTTAAGAACATAAATAGAATCGATTAACAACATTATCTGTCATAGTACAAAGCTAAGATATATAAAACATATAAAACGGTCCATCTTGCACAACAAGACTTTCAAGAATTCGTATATATAATTTTAGGAAAGATCGCAAAAATTCTTCAAAAAGGCAATGATTCTTAATTCCAAAACAGTGGAGCTGTTATGTCTTATCTGATACCATAACATATCCGTGTTCACACAGTGCAAGTGGACAATAAATTGCTCAAAGTATAGTATACGTTGCTTCAGTAGAGCTGGGCATAACAGTTTTAAGTGCAACAGAGTTTCTTCAACCCCTTCTTCTTTACATTACCTACACCAGCCCCAAGCATCTTTGAGGAGATTCCATCTTTTCAAAATATAATTTGTTTTCAAGATATTAAATCGAAATCGCTTAAAAGTATTTCTAAAACTTCGAGAAGGATATTTTTCCAGGTATGATTCTAAAACATCCTGGAATTTCCAAAACAAGTGCATATGATTCACCATTTTTGATTGTGAAACATAGCTAAGGGTCTGTTGCCAATCATTACATTTCAATATATATTTCACTTTCGAGGGATTTGTTGCCAGCATCTCTGTCGGAATACCTCCTTTCCCCAAAATGTCTTCCATGCTCGATTTCAGTTTCAGGCAAAAAATATTGGATAGGTCTTTCCCTGCTATTGTATACAAAGACTTGGTATCGGTTACCAGACATTTTCTCCACAACAAATTTTTTTTCCAAATAATAATTGATCTCAAAGATTGCAAGCCAAATTTATATCTAATCGCTTCAATCGGTAGGGACTTCGGAATAAAGAATAGAACACCTTTCCATATATCACTTTCCAAGTTCTTCATAAAATCCATACTTTCTAAGTCATAAAATTCCAAACCATATACAAGTTTAGGTATGCAAGGCGTAGTATAACATTGCTTCAAGGGTATTACAGTAAATCTGCCAAATTTAGCATCAATTTTACACATTTGTCTCCATATCATTTCTGCTTTAGCTCCTAGTTGTCTTTTAACAATAGCAGAGGAGCCATTACCTGTAAAATGATATCCCAAGTATTTAAAGGATTCTTGACAGCTAATTTGTTTCCCTTGACAGGACCAAGATAGACGAGATGGATTTTTCATGAACTTACCCAATCGTATTATAGTAGTTTTGGCGGCATTGGTTTTCAAGTCTATACTGGAAGTAAAAACTACAAAAGCGTTTATCATTCTCTGCAAGCCCACCTTAGTACAGTTTAACAGTAAAAAGTAATCGGCATATGCTAGCCATTCAATCAATGTCTCTCCTAATTTCAGTGCTATCGAGCCTTTAGCCGACATCAACTTGCCAGCATTACAGACATATAAGTTAAATAGCGTTGCAGCTAATTTACAGCCTTGTCTCAGGCCGTTAGGAATTGTGATCTTTGAAGAGAGCTGCCCTTCTGAGTTTAATCTAACTTTAATCTTAGTATCGGAGTATAACTCCATAACCATTTCAAGTAAGTGACTAGGAATTGATAAATCTCTTAAAATTGCCCATAAAGTGTGCCGATCCACCAAATCAAAGGCTTTAGAGAGATCCATAGATGCCACAAATACTGCTGAACCTTTTTTTTTTTTATTTAGGGCTTTCGATTGTAAACTTTTCAAAACAAGACCCCCGCAGTCGGTACCTAACTTTTTCTTAAAGCCTATTTGTTAAAAATCCAGAGCTTCACAACTGCTGATCCACTCTTCCAGCTCTCTCAGTATAATTGAAGTAAAGATCTTATATTCAGGATCCGAAATAGCAATCGGTCTGTAACTTTCAGGGGAACACCTAGGACCTTTTTTTATATATAGGGATCACAATGGCTAATCTCCATGAATCCGGAATCATCTTGTTTACAAGTATGTCATTAAATACAATATGCAAGATTTTTCCCTACAATAATACATCCATGCTTAAGATTAGATTGGATAAATTGTTAGGGCCTGGTGCAGCTGTTTTTTTGGAATTCGCAATCAAACTGTTAATATTGTTTGAGGAAATGTCTAAATACCAGCTACAGTTTTGTAAGTACGTTTATCTGTTGTCATTGCTAACGTCTTCGTACATTTGAGTACCGTGTTCTTTCCAAGCTTTCCCACTGCACACTTCCTCATACATTTTAGTAACGTGTTCTTTCCACACTTTTTCACTTATCTGTGTTAAAAGAATTTCTTTTTGCGTAAGCTGGATATCGTTAATCAATGGCCAAAAATTAGATATATCTTTTCCTTTAATCGTGGCAAGAATTTTTTCACCATCAGCTTGATCTCTTATAGCTTTGCGAGAGATTAACCAGTTTTTATAGCATTTTTTAATGACTCTTATCCTCTTACTTCTTTCGCTGCCAACATCTGTACAATTCATTACCTTACGGATATCTTGTCTTAATTGTTTTTTCTTGTCTAGAATCTGAATGTCGAAAGCATGTCTGTGTACGTTTCCGATCACTACAATCTTTATTATGACACATGTTCAATGTAATCTCATTAATATAGTTAGTGAAGTAGGTAGCAGACAGTTTTCTTACACCGTCTTCAGTTGACATACTGCCAAAGTCTTTTAATAATGCAGATGTAAATCTTTTTGTTTTAGTATATGACCAACGTATACGAGTACCTCTAATGTTCGTATATAATCCTTAGTCATAACTTACAAAATATTCCATAGTTTCTGTGTGTAAAATGTCAATCGACAACAAATTATGGTCACTAGTGGTCATTTTCTCAACAGTAAGATTGGGTATATATTTATCTAAGCCATTTGTCACAAAAATATAATCTAAGATCGGACCCCCGCCTCTTGCATTCCATGTGTAAGACGTCACATTACAAATACTCATCCACCCTCGCTTGTTGCACAAATCCTCACCAAGTTGCTTTTTGTCCTGCACTCAATGAAAGATGGCCCAACCCTCAACAAACTATTCCGTATCACCCCAGCTGCACCCCAACTGCAATTTTAGAAGTGGTGGGGAACATACAGCCATCGACATGATTTGGCCTACACCTCCCTTTGTCTCTCACTATTGACTACGCTAGCTAGGTCTGATGGGACTTGCAATCCAAAACATCCAGGGGGATGCCAGTTGCCCATGCTCAGCATGGTCTTGCTTCCAAGACCCACGTGTTGCCACTGAGCTATCCTCCATTCAGTGGCACCTTGCCTCAGATTGCTAAAATTATTTTCAGAGGCCGCAGGATGCAAAGTCCCCTGGTGGCCCTGTGTGTATCGATGGGTGCTCCTCCTAGTCGGCGGAGCAGTCCCCAATATATTATTTAAGCAATGGGGCCACCGGCCTAGCACTGGTGGACCCAGATCAGAGGAAGGGTGAGGACGCCGGTATGCAGAGCACTCTGGTGGCTATGTGTTGGAGGGGGTATCCGTAGAATGTTTTGAAAAAAAAAATGAAAGGTATATTTGTTCAAATTTCGGTTGTACGAACATTTCGAACACATATACCATAGAGTGCCATTAAAGTGAACAAGGGGAGCAGGGGTTGTGAGGGTGTCCCCTGCACCCTAAACAATAAAGTTAAAAAAAGACCCTGCAGCACTGGTTCCCATCCACATAAGTGAAGGGAGCATGCGTTGCAGGGAGACAGGGAGTCGGTGGCACACTGCAAAGTTTTGCCAAAAGGGTAGAAAGGGGATGGGGGGGAGTGGGTTGCCCGAAATATCAGCAGGGTAAAAAAACGATTTTTCTCTCTCAGACATGTTGCATTTCATTCTTTTTATCGACATCTGTTTGAGGGTGAGGGTGAGCGGAAAGGGTCCTGATCCATCAATGGCAAACGAAGTGGGGGAAGGGAACAGTTCCTACTTCAAGCAGGCTTAGTCTTAGGCTGCAGCAGCCAATAGAAAAACAGCGCATTTTGCTTCTACAGCCAGTGCTGAATTCACTCACTTTCTATGATTGGCTGTACTCTCCCCAAGAGGGAGAAGACAGCTTATCATAAAAGTGGGCTTTGAGTCACTATTGATGAAAGCATTCAGCCAAAGCCGAATAGCTATTTTTCAGCCAAGATTTGGCCGAATGGTGACTGGAAAACTAACACCAACACAGATTATACTTACCTTAGTGGTAGCCACAACCAGCCTCCTGACCCGAACTTGGATGTTGTCCAAAGCAGGGCGCAATTTCTGCATCAGGTGACCCCGCATGGAGAAAAGGCCTGGAAATGAGCCTTTTATTTGAAAGTTTGCCTGAATGTAACACCAATGGGGTGGGGAAGACAGGGCCAGATTGTCCAGGGCCAGATGACCAACAAGAGGATTTTGAGGGGGATGAACGAAGAAAACAGGAAGTTGGGGATTGTTCAGCTGAAGTCAGATGAGGAGGATATGGCAGACAAATTATGAAATAGACGAGGTATTGGTTGGTATATGCAAGTGATATATTGCATTGTGGGTGTGCATGGGGGACTAGTGAGTGATCAGGAGTGTAAGGAGTAAATGTGAAGTAGTTGTGAGAGTGTAGGAGAGATTAGTGGGCGTGGAGGAGGGACTAGTGGAGGAGAGAGTAGTGGGGGTGGAGGCGGGAGTAGTGGGGTGGAGGAGGAAGTTGTTCTGCTAGCAGGAAGCTAGCCAAGCCATCCACCACTCCATACAGAGCTGCTGAATGAGCTTGCTGGTACTTTCCTATAACCACAAAATGTGGTTAACAATTGTAGTCCTGCTAATTGTATAACTCTCACTCTTCTTTCCCCACACCTTTAGTTATGTCTTCTTCTAAAGTAGATGGAAGTACTTTCAGGAGAAGGAGCCATTGTAGAAAGTGAAAGTTGTCCTTTGTCCTTTCTTATAGCCTTATGGCCTACCTTGCTCCATGCACATGATAAGGCCACCAGCATCTGCTCAGTCAGTGTCATCTGCCTCCTCCTCCACTACCCCCCTCTGGCTTCCACTGCATGCCCAGGGCCTCTTCCTTCTTCCCCATATCTGTGTCCTTGTTTTAGGTGTCTGGCCCTGCATGCACCTTGTACTGAACATGCTGCTGCCCCTGCCCTTTATTTGCATCCTTGTGTGCATTCCTCCTGCCCTGCATCTTCCTCCCATAACTTCCTGCACATGATATACTATCAGCTACTCACCCTGGGTGGCTCTGCATTGGAGAGAAGGGAATAATACCTGTTATTTGTCACAGGAGGCATATAGGGATGGGAAACAGCAGGCGGATGCAGGTATGGACAGCAGGTGGAACAGGAGAGTACAACCCGGAGTAGCTGATAGTATATCATGTGCAATAGTCGCAGCAGGTCTAGACTCCAGGGCCCGTGCCTGTGAAGCAACTTGGCAGAAAGGTGCCCAGCCACAACGCACCCCTGCACAGAACGGCAGGACGGAGGGCGCATCTTACCTAAACACAAGGTGAAGAAGACTCTGAGGGGATCGCTGGGAGCATCTGGGAGGTGGGCCCCGAGACAAGGAGATTGTAGGCTAAACCTGAACTCCTGTCTTTCAGAATAGATCCTCGGCAGAACGGGTACCCGAGGAAGGCGGATCCAAGTCGGAAGCAAACCAGCCAGTTCGGGGGGTCTCGCTGTGGATACAAGGTGAGCGTTAAAGATCACAGCTGCATCGTGGTGGGTGGGGGGGCCCATCTAACAATGCTGAGACTGCCCTCGAACAGAGTTCCATGGGTGCCCTAACGCCTGAGTCTGTAGATGGCATTCTGCTACAGAGGAACCGAGAACATGACACGAAGCGAGAAGAGTAGAACTGAGAAACCAACTACCTGAGTGCACGCTGATCTCTGTGAGGTACACCTGCATTGGGAAAGTACTGGGGAGAGCAGCAAAGGCTGGAGGTCACCAGGGCAAAGTATTGGGAGAAGAGAAGCTTCTCAAAGTCACATTTATTAAAGTAGAACATTAAATCTGCAGAATTGGAGATATGTGAAATCAATACAGCATGTGAAAAATAATGCTGTTTGGGAAAGAAATACCCTGGCAGGAAGGGAGAAACCCACAGGTACAGAGGCTGAAAGAGGAGAGAGACCACTGCAAATAAGTGTAACAAGTGGTGTTAAGAGACCAGAATCAGCAGAGAGACAATCCAGTACCAGGAACCCAGGAGAGGGAGTATCATAATTGGTATCATGTCTCACAAAACCTATGGAGTATTCTCCCTGAAGAAGATAAGAGACACACCATTAACAATACAAGGGCCAAGAAGGTATTCCAAGGAACATTGCACTAAAGGCTGAAACGAAGTACAGCCCCTACAAGCATATTGGAAGAGCTACAGAGGCTTATGAGTGAATTCTCTAGAGACTATCAGGAAAAAGAACGTACAGAAGTAACAATTCTTAATAGAGACATTTTAATGTCAACAACCACCTCGGAATACCAGATACAGAATGAAAGAAAAAGCCACTGGTAAGAAAGGCAAGAAGGGAGACAACCAAAAGGAGAGACATTCGTTTGGCCCTTTAGAGATATTCATGTTAGTCGTAGGGTCAGGTGGAGTTAGGTTGGGACTGAGGACAGTTAGCTTTGGAATTTGTGATGACCAACGAGCACCTTTAGTTAATTTAGATAAATGGGGTGATCCCTTTAGTAACAGGGAAAGAGAGACCTTTTTTCTATAAGTTCATTAAAGAAAGGTAACGTCCTTAAAGTGTCTGACTACTTCTTCCGACTCGCCACACTCCCCAGGTAATGCCTCTTGCTGACCCTCCATCTCTGCCTCCTCATGCCCGACCATGTACAAAAGACGGTATCTGGTCATTGCATCGACTGCCAAACCGTCGAATGCCATGCCATTGAAAAAAAAGCATCGAAAAAAAAAGCATTGAATGCATTTTTTAAATGGTAATGCGTTTAGTTTAATTTTAATGGGTTTTTTCAATGCATGGCATTCGACGGTTTGGCAGTCGATGCATTGACTAGGAACCCAAAAGACACATGTTGCTCACGGTGGCTACACATGCTTTCTCTCTCTCTCCTAGTATGCCTGAGCCCTATTCCATTCTCTAACAGCCAATCACAATCCACCACGGAGCAGGAAGTCAGAGGGGCCTTTTATATGACCATACCTGTGGTTCACTTTGGTCTGCCAAATTTCTGAGAGGTTAATTGTTACTAACTGGCCCATCAGACACAAGCCTGCTTGCCATAATCACTTCAGAGTTTCGGTGATATTTCGGACTGCTGCAGAAAATCTCCGGTTTTCCAGATGCCTGTTTGGATTGGCTCGTGGGTTCTGTGCAGGAAGTTAGCTGAGCTGTACTCCCAGTATGTCATTTTTGATGTTCGGTCCTGATGGGATACAGTGCACTGGACCACCAGTATTGGAATGTTTAGAGTTTGACCGCATGCTGTGGAGTCTGTAGCTGCTTGTATAGGCCCTCAGCCGCGGTTATCTGAGTAGACAGCTAACTAGAGAAGAGAAGTTTTTGACACATTTTTGACAGGTGTGAGTGACCTCATTCTGTAAAGTATGAATCGGGCCCCCTCTCAGCCTGGAGTGGGGTGCCTACACGGGTTTTCACCACTGCACGTCCTGCTGCAGAAGCGGGGTGTGGGTGGTGGGAGGGCTCCAGGCCCTGTCCCCTCTACCTGTACTGCCTTGAATTGGCCCATGCCTGTACTGCACAATGCTGCCTAATCTCTTTTGTGCCCCGTACGACTTCAATAAATTGCAGGCCTAGCAGGGGAAGAGCAAGTCAGTGAGTACCCTGACTGGGAGAGCTGCAGTAACACAGAACAATCCATCTGGCAACCCAGCAGAGGAAAAAACCCTATGTAACACCGAACAGCAAGAGAACAAATATGCAAATATCAGCAAGTACATGGAGTGCTGCACTCAGCGCTCCAGCAATCTAAACCTGCACACCCACAAAGCAAACACACTTACTTGTGGCTGAGTCTAGAGCGGTCCCCCTGAAAACTGACATCCCAAACAAGCCAGAAAGCACTCAAATGAACTGGGACATTGAATATGATTCCGACCACTGCGGGCCGCCAGTACCTAGAGCCAGCTGACCCACGGATGAGAAAGGGGCAGGGCTTACGACCCATTGTTCATATTTTTGCTCTCCTGCAACATCTACCCTGGGGAAATGAGCAGCGGAACCGCTATGTATTGATTTTGTCAATGTGTTGTCTGATCATGGTGATTTGCTATAAAAATGTTATTCATTGTGAAATGTTGAAGGAAGTATGAATTACTTCAATCGTTGTGTTGAATGCCACAAATGATTATAGACTGATATGTTTTCTGTTTTGAATATATTTACTCTATAGAAAAATAGAGGCCAAGGGCAGTATTTGTTTTTTACAAACGGCATCCTTCCACAGTTCCACAGATAGGTTACCTGACTTGCCCAAGAGAGGGAGGGCTAGCCTTACACTCGCTTGTTTTTTCTGGTTAATGGAAGTACAGCATTTGGACGAATAACCAGGTGTGGGAGAGAGCCAATGAAGGGGAAGAAAGTGGAAAAAGGGACACAAAAAATGAAGGTATGGGTTATTCCGGTGAAGCCAAGAGAGAAGAGACAAAGTGGAGGAAGGATGGTTTATAGGAGCATGGAGAAAGAATGCAGGACTGTGCATGGTGAGCTATTGCTTAGTGGGATAAAAGGGCACTTTAGTTTGAGTGTGCATGCAAGGTGTGTGAGTGGAATTAATGGAGACAGAGCAGGAAGAGAACGAGGAGGTGATTGGAGAATGGAAAGGAGAGTGACTGTGAGAGAACAAGTGGGTGGAGTTTGGAGAGGTGAATGTAATAAGAGTGCGGCGAGGGGAGTGCAGTAGCGGTGCGGCGAGGGGAGTGCAGTAGCGGTGCGGCGAGGGGAGTGCAGTAGCGGTGCGGCGAGGGGAGTGCAGTAGCGGTGCGGCGAGGGGAGTGCAGTAGCGGTGCGGCGAGGGGAGTGCAGTAGCGGTGCGGCGAGGGGAGTGCAGTAGCGGTGCGGCGAGGGGAGTGCAGTAGCGGTGCGGCGAGGGGAGTGCAGTAGCGGTGCGGCGAGGGGAGTGCAGTAGCGGTGCGGCGAGGGGAGTGCAGTAGCGGTGCGGCGAGGGGAGTGCAGTAGCGGTGCGGCGAGGGGAGTGCAGTAGCGGTGCGGCGAGGGGAGTGCAGTAGCGGTGCGGCGAGGGGAGTGCAGTAGCGGTGCGGCGAGGGGAGTGCAGTAGCGGTGCGGCGAGGGGAGTGCAGTAGCGGTGCGGCGAGGGGAGTGCAGTAGCGGTGCGGCGAGGGGAGTGCAGTAGCGGTGCGGCGAGGGGAGTGCAGTAGCGGTGCGGCGAGGGGAGTGCAGTAGCGGTACGGCGAGGGGAGGGCAGTAGCGGTGCGGCGAGGGGAGGGAGTGTAGAATTGGTTTGAAGGAGATGGAGGAAGAGTAAGATCAGAGGATGGAGGCAGGCAGTAGAGGTGGAGGTATATTGGAGGGATAGAAGGTGTGTGAGGGAGAGAGGGGGTGGTGAGACAATAGGTGGAGTTGTAGGGTGGAGGAAAGAGAGAGATAGACCTGGGGAGAACAGAACAAGGGCAGGGAGGTATATGGCCAAATGAGGACTAAGTTTCCAGAAGCCACCAATCATTATGTTATACTGCATCAGGGAACCACCACAACCAGGCATAGCGCTTTCTAGGTAGAGGTGGCTACCGATCTCTAGATTCCATCCCGGGGTCGAGTGACACGTGGGACAGGGAGGGAACAGCCTGCACTAGGCAGAAGAGAGAGGGACAGCCCTGAGTGAGCCCCTTTACTGTTCTGAAAATAAAACTCCGTGAACAGTCTTCGAGAGTTGTTGTGTTCTTGAGCCCTAGTTGTCACTGTTCTTTGAAATCTCTAGATCCGTACAGCCAACTGGATTCCTCAGAATGCAGCTCTTAACTATTGGTGTGCTCCTTTGGAATGGCCTCACAACACTGGCAACCAGAAGAACAGCAACTGCTCAATGGATACAGAAGAGGGATTGGGAAGGAGAGATGACCGTGGCAGCCCTGCCTTACTCATCTGCTAACAGCACCCTTCACCTTGGAGCTAGTCAATACATGTTTTACGCGTGAGCATCAGGTGGGACATCTCTGCACACATCAGTTTCCACATATCTTCTTCAACCCCCTAAACCCATCAGCCTTAACCCGCCCCGCTCTGCATCTAGAATGCATGCGCTGTAGCCCAATGCATTGGACTAAAGTCACAGGGAGCGGGCAGACAGCCCCGCCTAAGCATCACAGCATCGTTTACGAATTGAAAGACGATCATAGTGGGTGACATGTCATTATGGACATTAGGGAGCGCTTGCGTTTTTACTGCACGCAATGTCTGCCTGCTGTTGGGTCGTCTCATGCAGAGGGTTATTTATGGATCTGTTTTTTTCCAAGCTGCAAATAATGAAACATTACAAGTCAATGTTTATCGTGTACTCCGTCTCACCTTCCGGCAATCACTGAACATTTGCATAATGATGTAAATGTCATTGAAGTAACGTTCTGCAAAGTGATTTAAACTTGAAACAAACAAAGCACCCCATCAAGAGGGAATACATCATCAGCCTTTCTTGTTATATTGCTGAGTCGCGTGTATAGAAGTGGTTTTGGTCAGTATATGAACAAGATACTGGATACATCTCTCGCTCTCTATACATGTGTATTACAGGGCCTGTGGTAGTCGCCCTGTAGTTTGTTTGTTTTGTTTGCTTGTTTATTATTTTGATAATGCGCACCAAGCCCTTAGGCAGCCAGGCGCAGCAGTACAAGAAGTTTCGAAGCTTAGTTACAGTGCCTGTCACAGGCCAGTACATACATGTGAATACAATGAACAATACAGTGTATAATACAGTACAGACATTTGCCAGTCGGGGAACATGGGAGGTATAAATGGTCAGATACATGACAAGGATCGGGCTTAACATAGCGTATATTTAGGGAACGCAAACAAATAACAAACACATACAGCTATGGACAAACTGGTCCGGTGTGTGAGTTGCAGTAGTGATGTTAAGTGCGGTGGTTGTGGGGGTATTGTCCAGAGGGTAGTGAGGCAGTAGGGGAAGAGGTGGTTATCGGTCGTTCGTGCAAAGCCATTTGAGAGCATTACTTCTAAATCTGGCGTAGGGTAGGGGGCGTCTGAGGTCAAATGGGAGTGTGTTCCATGATTGTGCAGCTTTGACTGGGAAGCTAGTTCCTCCAGCCGTGGTCAGTTTAAATCTAGGGATTTCGAGCAGGAATGTATTGGCAGATCTCATTGGTCAGGTTGTAGATCTCCTGGAGATTTTTTCTGATAAGGAGGTGCTAGGTTGTTTAGGCATTTGGAGGTGGTAGAGATGGTTTTGAGGAGGATTCTATCCTTTATTTTTAGCCAGTGAGCCTCTTTCTGGAATTTAGAGATATGCTCTCCGTATGGGATGTTCAGTGCTGCTTTTAAGGCGTTATTTTGTAATCTTTGAAGTTTGTCAGTGACATACTTGTTGGCTCCTGAGTACAGGGCATTGCAATAGTCTAGTCTAGACATAAGAGCATTGGCCAGGGTGACACAGCTGGCACTGGAAAGGAATGGTCTGGCGGCTCAAATTCATTTGCAAGTGTAAGCTGTTGTGGAGGAGCGGGAGTTTATTTGCTTCTTCAGGGTGAGAGAAGAGTCCAAATAGAATCCTAGGGTTTTTACCTCGGGCATAACCTTAATGTAACGCTCAACTGGTATCCACGGGGACATCACTCAGCCTGTTCTGACCTCTTACGACCTCAAACCCTTCCCTGGAGTCTACTCGACTGGAGACTGTGCCTGAAACACAGGACTGATAGAGTTTAACTCCCTATTGTCTCTGTGTGCTTGAACCCCTTCTTCCCCGGGGTCCAACCCTTCCCTTTGATCCGCAGCTCACCTTGTTTTCTTGGAAAGTGTGCTCTCCGTCCTGCTTTCAGCGCAGGGGCGCGTTGATTGATGCGGGCTCGTTAATGCTTAGTTACTTCACTGGCAAGAGTCCGACAGGTAAGTATAATGAGTCTTTTGAACTGTTCTCTAACTTCGTTCCTTTCCTTCCTTAGATGATGGCGACGTGCTGCTGAGATGAGTAGCGCTGAAGGTGAGTGCGAGCGCAATGCGACGCTTTCGTATTTGTATTGAACTGAATTCTTTTTCTGTATCTTTTTGGTGCTGCAACGTTTTCAGCATGGATGCCGGTTATGAAGAAGAAATGCGGTGAGTAAGCGCGGTATGCGGCGCCTCTAGATGTTTCCACACTAACCTGGAGTGTCTTTTCCCTCTTGCAGATCGGTGAGGAGTCCCAGAGGCAGAGTTCCCCCAGAGTGGCTGGTATTCAGGTAAGCGTTTGAAGCTCCTACAGTCTTTAAAAATAAGTGAAGATTTGCTGGATGCTTACTGATGCCTTTTTTTCTGTTCTTTTCCCTTTTCCTTAGGAAGCGGCGTGCCGGGATGGGAATGACGCCACCGAAGATGCCCGCAGAACAGAAGGAGCGATGAATGATGAGCAGAAGCACCGCAAGGTAAGGCTGTTCCTAACAGTGTTCTTGTTCTTGCAGGAGCTAAGCGCAGAAGAAAGATGCAGGCCTACTTGCTTCCTGCGTGCCTTTGCGTAGTTTGGTTGGTGTGATGGTGTCTAATGCAGTGGTCATAGCTTTGTTAAAGGTGTCAACTAAAGTTAGTTATGGTTAGGTTACTGAACCCATAGGAAGAGCACTTTTTGGGCAGCTTATAATTTCACCCCCCCAGACCAATCCTTTAACTTTAAAATATTTATATAGCGCAACCATGGACCCATGGGCATCAAGGCGCAGACAAGAACATTAAACAGAATGACAAAAAAGGGTAAACGACTATCACACACTGGCGAAACCTCAGACTAAGCTGCCACGAGAGTTTAAGCAAACAACCATGTTTTCAATGTTTACTTAAAAAGCTCCAAAGAGTGCTGGCCTCCGAGAACAGGTGGAGGCAGGTTCCAGGCTTTTGGGGCAGCGATAAAGAAAGCTCCACTTTCTACCTTCTTAGTCCTACATCTAAGGAGGATCAGATAATGCTGGTTACTGGACCAGCGAGATCTGCTATTCACTTTGTTAGAGATGAGATTTTGCAGATACAAGGGCATAAGTCTACATTTAAAAGTAATAACCAGAAGTCGAATGAGGACACGCGCCTCCAGAGGGAGCCAATGCAAGGATCGTCTAGCCTCTGAAACATGGTCACTGCGGGATAGACCAACGACCACTCTAACCATGCCATTTTGACCTACTTGTAGTCTATTGGTATCAGCTTTGCTAAACCCAACCAAAAGGCTACTATAGTAATCTATTTTTGAGGCAATAATTGCTCTAGCAATTGTCTTGGCGTTAGCCTGAGAAAAGAAATGTCTGAGATGAGCCAAAAGCTTAATATAGTAAGCTGCCGCTGAGACAAGGCTCCCAACGTGCACTTTCATTTTCAGCTGATGATCAAAAACCACTCCCAGAATTTTAACTTTCTTTTGGGGGATTATTTCAACCTCTAGGCGAAAGCCATTATAGGAAGGGTCAAGCCTGGCCAGCATTGAAAGCATGCCCACAATCAGCAACTTCGTTTTATCTCGGTTTAAGGCAAGATTGTTGCGCATGTTCCAATTCTCCACCAGAGTATACACTCTAGTAAGTTCTTCTTCATCCTGTGAGTGAATGCCAAAAATGGGGACGACACAATTAGTTGGAAAACATTACCCCTTCCTGCTCCAAGAGAGCAGAACATGGGGCCATACATATGTTATACAATCAGGGAGAGATACAAGCTCCCTGGGGAACTCCAAAATTAACTGATTCCGGTGAAGCCTCTGCTTCCTCAAAGAAAACACAGCTTTCTCTGTTGTCCAGGAAAGAACTAATCCATCGAACTGCAACTGGAGAAAAGTTGGCCACTGCTTCCATTCTGGCAACCAGGATGGAGTGGTCAACAAAATCGAAAGCAGCCGACAGATCTAGTGATATCAACAAAGATGATAAAACCCTGTCAACACACCCCAGGAGCCTCGACTTCAACTCTAGAAGTGAAGTCTCGGTTCCAAAACTTTGTCTAAAGCCTGATTGGTAGCAATTGAGAAAAGGAAACTTATTCAGCTGTTGAGAAATCTGGCTATAAGCAATGCGATCCAGAATTTTTAACAAAAAAGGTGTATTTGTTATAGGCCTGTAGTTAAGCGGCACCTCCATTGCAAGACCAGCTTTTTTTTAAATGGTGGTGACCGCAGCCTTTTTGATGTCAGCTGTGACGTAACCCTCCTGAAGAGAGGAATTCACAAATGTATATATTGCGTCCAGTAATAAAGGTGGGCAAGATTTAATTATCATGGAGGAGTAGGGTCTCCTTTACATCTAGTTGCCTTCAATTGTTCCACCACAACTGACACATCACCCACAGTAATAGGTTAGAAATTAAATTGAGGGATAGAGGGACATCTAACAAATGACCCTATCCCACTGCTACTGGAGGCCAAAGAGAGATCATCTTTTTTGAGGACTATGTCTGTCCTGATGCCATTCAATTTGTTTTGCATGGCATTCTGAATTTCCTGGCACCACTCTGCATCCTTAATAAGAGGATGAGCCACGGGCTGTTCAATGTTTTCTTGTTCTTTTAAAATTGTGAAGAGTTCTTGAACATCTGATTTGGCATTCTGTATTCTAGAGTTGAAGGAGTTTTTTTTTTCCCTTCCCAATTGCCAATTTGTAAGATTTTGCATCTACTTTAGAAGCTGCCAATGACCCCGGGCAGGGGTTTGATTTCCAGACATGGAACAGTTTAAGAGTTGAGGACTTTAATTTCTGTAAATCCGGTGAGAACCAAGGTTTTCTTTTCTTCCCTTCAATATTTTTTCTCTGTTTTAGTGGTGCGAGAGAATTAGTAATGAGATCAAGATTAGCTGCAAGAGAATGGGACATTGCTGCCGCTGAGTCAGTTAAAGGGAATTAGATAGAGGGATCAAACAAAGGTTTGATTTTATCTTGAGTAAGCAACTTCAAGTTTCTTGCCAAGGTGACCTGTGTTCTCCTGTTCTTCAATTTCTTGGGTAAATCTGCCGAGAAGGCAAAATGAACAAAAGCATGATCGAACCAGGGACAAGGAGAGACCTGAAAATCCTTGCTTATAACATTGGACATAGAAACCCAGTCAAGTGTATGGCCAAGATGAGTGGGAACGCAAATGTTTTGTTCAAATCCCAGATCTAGAAGGACCTGCTCCAATTCAGCAGCCAGAGCGTCCTCTGCATGACCCAACCAATAATTAAAATCTACTAGTAGAACAAAACTGGAGTTCAGCTCAAGGATGGCTAATAGATCATTTGAAAGGGCCAGTATGAAGTCTTCAGTTAAGGAAAGTGGCCTATAAATTAGAAGAAAATTCAGAGTAGATTCTGTGTTGAGACCCAACTTAACATGCAGGAACTCTATGCAGCCCATAATTTGGCAACATGCTTCCCAAACACTCAATTCAGCAAATTAAAGCCACCCCCCCGCCTTCCACTCTATCCTGCCGAAACATGGCGTATCCATCGGGTATACCGAGGTCGAGAGACGGGCGTGCTGCACTGGAACCCCAGGATTCCATCAGTGCGCAGACATCAATGTTATGCTCTATGCATGAACAGACCTCATGAGCATGTTTGACCAAAGATCTAGTGTTCAAAAGCATGCATGATAAATTAACTGGGGTAATCCGGCGTTTGGCAAACATATTCACAACATCTCCCCCCTCTGAGGTTTGAGTGCTAGGAGCAGCATTAACAGTGGAGGACAATCTGACCTCAGTGTGCACCCTTCCTAATGCACCCAAGTCTGTCGGCGAGCGAGGAGGTAAGGAAGACAAAGCAACCGTCTCCAGATCATAAACAGTAGAATTGAGACGAATATTAGAATTGGGTGTATATCTCGTTAAAGGAGTAGCGCCACACAATGAAACAGGAGCAAAAGGAGCATGAAACTTTGCAAACAAAGTAAATGGCCCTGTCAGATTGATACTGCATAGTTTGGTGAGGTTGCGTCAAGGGGAGACAAAGTTATACGCAGGGGTCGCAACATTTGTGATTTTTTTTTTTCCCATAGATGCAATGGAAAAAAAAATGTGCTCACGCCTACAGCTCAAACCGCTGGACTGTTTTCACCAAATATGAGGCAGGAGCAATGCTTGGGCCAATACTTGGTCCCGAAAGTGTGCTATTGTAAATTTAGTGTAAAGCCATTCAGTAATTTTTTTTTTAAACAACCAAAAAGTAGGGCAAACAAAATTAGTGATATCTGGGTTCAGTCCGCGGACTCGCTTTCCTGTTCAGTTCGTGGACGGGCCTCCGATTGGTCTAGAGGTTGACGTGATGTCCGTGGACATCGCTCGTACCCACTGATTGGTCAATAAAAAAAGTGAGGTGGGTCAGATTTTTGGAAACGCCTGCCATGTTGGATTCACGGACAGTGGCTGGTAAAAACATATTAAAAAACACAACATTGCACTTGTCAAACTAATGAAACAATCTCTGGGGAGTTGAGGGGTGATGAGGATGGGATGGGAAATGGCCTTAAAAGCTAAGAAATTGGCGTTTGTCTTCCCTGATGTCCACGAACAGTCTGGGACGGCTGCAAACATCTTAGAGGTTCGGGGGCATCTATGCTTATTTGTGCATTAAAGGGTTGGTGAAAAGCAGTTTTTGGATGGCTGATAACTTTGGCACCACTCAATGAAACTGCATGAAATTTTGGAATTTCATTCTAGAACAGATTCTGAATGGTATTGAAAAGTGTAGTGCTGTTTTTTCAGGGAACACAATAGAGGGGCAGCGCCAAAATATTGTAAAGGATTATAAATGTGATGCCATTTGACAAATCTGCACAAATGTTTGTAAAAGGATTTTAGACCTAGATATAAATATTTTTGCGTAGTGTATTGGTATTTTGACAAGAGGGGGCAAAATTAGAGGGGGGTCTCAAAATATTGAAAAGACTTATAAATGTGGTGTCATTTGATGAATCTGCACAAATGTTTGCAAAAGGATTTTAGATATAGATGTACATATTTTTGCATGGTTTGGTGGGATTATGTCAAGAAGGGGCTACATTAGAGGGGGGGTCTCAACATTTTTAGATGGCTTATAACTTTGTTGTCATTTGATGAACGTGGACAAAAGTTTTCAGAACGATTAGAGACCAAACCTTGAATGTTTGTGCAAAGTCTGAATGGATTCTTTCATGTGGGAGCTAAGTTACATGACTAGTGTATGTACATATATATTTTGAGACTTTTGAAAAAATAAAACAGTCGAATTTTCAGCAAACTTGTGTAAGGAGCATTGGCAGGGACCTGAAAGCATGGTTTTGCAAATGTGTCCATGTTTTATTTTTTGACAAGTGTCATAATGTAGGTACAAAAAATAGTGATATACCTTTGGTGACTGAGGTATAGCCTGTGGCCATGGGCAGTGGCCAGATTGTCCTGGTCATGGAATAAGGTCATGACCTGGACAATCTGGCTACAGGCCATGACCACGAGGGAAGACCAATGGGGATAAAGTGGCCACCTCCACCAGGGACGGGCTATGTGGTAACGTTTTTTGAAATTGGGATAGGTTTGAAAGGGAAACAAAATGTGTTTGTTAATATGGTCATAGGGCGCACTCTTCGCCTTCTGCAGCCTCCATGGAAAGGGAAGAGGGGCTCTGTACGGAGCCCCGCCTTCCATTTCCATGGTAGCCATCTTGGAAAAGGATTTTCCTTTCTACAGTGGGACGCTGCGCGTGTCCCTGTGTAGGAAGAACAATCCTTTTTTATTTAGCACCCAGGGTTACCGCTTTGGCAACCTGTGGTTCTAATGGCCTTCATCCATTATTGCAGGGGCTGTAATGGGAGACATTGGTCCGGAGCCTTCGTTATCCGCCTATGTTTTCGATTGGGCCAATAAGTTGGGGGGCCTGCCCGTTATCCCCCGTTCCAGTGCTTGCAACGGGGGAATGTACGCCACATTATTCCCATTAGCATAACACAAAATGATAATGGAAATGTTGGAAAATTGTATTGAGTCTATGTACTTTACTGAGAAATGTAAAGTAAATGGAGTCTGTAGATTTTTGGTTTTTTTGTTTTTACCTCTGAAAGGTGGGGTCATTAATGACATTTGTGCTATCATCTTTGATGTCCTGGGTGTCAGTCTTAGCAGCGCACAGTGGTGGCGCGAGTTATGGTTGCTTAACTTACCATAACTGGCAAATTTTTTGTTTTTATTTGTAACCATAACGTCCCTTTAACAATGTTTTTTCATTGTATGAAGTGCAGCTAAACCACCTTCACTTCGCACCCCCTGTTGCACAGCCTATGACCACAATGATGACATCACAGATAATATCGCTGTGGCATCACTAATTACATGTTACAGAACACTGATTACATCACAAATTGCATCACTGATGACATCATTGGTGACATCACTAATTACATTGTATATAACAGCTAACAATGGCATTAGACATTACATTATTAATATGTTAGCTCATACAAACTTAGATTTTCTTAATTACAATTTAGGCCATGGACGGGCCGTGACAAAGGCTGTGGTTACTGGCCATCACCAAACAACATAGTTAGTGGTCAGTGTTGCAAAATACTAATGTGCATGGTTTGAATGCATTGCCTAGTGGCATGTCACTGTTTTAAAATAGAGTGTGCAAAGTTGAAAGCTGTAGTCAGTGGTCATAGCTAAAAGCCATAGCTAGTGCCCATTAAAAATATACAGTCGGCACGGTCAAAGGCCATAGCCACTGGCTAGTATTGTGTTGAAGACCATGGCTAATGGCTGGTTAGTTTATATAATATGCAGGTGGCATGGCCGAAGGCCATAGATAGGGGCTGGTTAGTGTTGTATAATACACAGTGGGCACGTTCGAAGTCCATCGCTTATAGCATGTTAGTATTTTAAAATATACAGTGGCCAAGAGATGTACAAACTGCTCATTGTCAAAGGCCAGGGATAGTGCTCAATATATAGAAGGCACAGCCAAAGATTGTGGTCACTGGCTAGTATTGTGTTAAAGCCCATGGCTAGTGGCTGATTAGTGTAAATAATATACAGTAGATACAACTGAACGCTGTAGCCACTCGGGAAGGCCAAAGTCTATGGTTAGTGGCCAGTTAGTGTTTTAAAATATATCTTTTTTATTTTATTTAAGTGGTATTTATGGTTAATTAAACCTTTTAACACATCAAAAATAATCATTTTAAAATACCCCAATTTACACATTGTATAACGTCTAATTGAAAAATATAAAATCAGTGGGTATGTTAAAAGTGCACAATCACATAATCCACTAATCTCTCACTTTCGAAAATACACAACACTTATATTGCACAAGAATTAATATCCCAAAAGGCATATCTTAGTAATTACTTTTTATAAAAACCCTAACACATAAACATATTTGCTATCCTCTTTTCCATCACATGCCACACATTATATAGAGCAAAGTTCACAATAGTGCAATCCCCAGAAAATAAAAAAAAACTCCAAGTTTGATCACCGTGAGTATGATCAATTTTGTATCTTAAGTTCTGAAAACCTTTAGCATAAATATCTTTTAAATTAATACAATTGGTTAGGCGATGTCTGACTGTTACAATCTCTTGACCACATAGCCTACATAAGCGCATATCGTAAGTAATCTTTCTCCAGACTCTGGCCAATGATGGAAAAAAATATATTCTGAGTAATACATCTTCTTACCCCATGATTAAAATGTTTAGTCAAGTATTTACATGGAATGTCAACCTGGAAGCTTTGTTTCACATAAAGTTGGTACTTTCTTTGCTTGCCGAAAATAGTTTCATGAATTTCTGTCCCACATATTGCCACATTTCTTCTGCTTTGTTACAATCTCAGAGATGATCATATCTTCCTCAATCTCAAAGCCAATATCACTAAAGAAAGTAGTTACATCATTTGTTCATTCAGACAGAGCGTTGGCCACTGGCCAATTCTTCAAAATAAATTTAACATTCCTGACCATCAAATCAATAGAACCACATTTGTGCAACATTCATAGATAGAAAATGCCCATACAAGATCTTTCTTTGTGTACTCAGGGATATGATACCTAGTTCACAACACATTTCTTCAATAGGGGCACATTGTGGGAACCCCAACACTCTTCTCCAAAGTTTAACCTTGAGTATCTTGAACAATCTTGATTCTTTCAATTTGAGAATCTCGAGCCCATAGCACAAACTAGGAATTAGACAGGTTTTATACAATTTCCGGAAGCCGTCTATTGAGAAACCAACCTTACGTCTAATGAAATTCATAATCATGAATCTTCTTTCAATCATAAATCTTCATTGTCTAGGCAACAGATTTTTCTATTTGCACCACATTCATAGAATCCCATATGTACATACCTAGGTAAACATATGAGAGGGCAACCTCTATTCAATCATCATCCATAAGTATTTCGGGGACCCTTTTTTTTTTTCTTCAAGAACGGATTATCATGATTTTTTTCATTTGGTAATTAAAAATCAGGCTATTTGATTGCGAATATTCCACCATGCCATTGTCGTGTCTCTGTAAACCTATTTGTGTCTTATCCAGTAGCACGGTGTTGTTGGTATATGCTAGCCAAGCAATTTTTGTTATTTGCAATTTTAGGAGGGAAATGGTGGCTGACACTTCCTTGAAAGGGATATCCTCGATTATTTCTAATAGACTTGTTTCTGCCACTTCTCTGTGGGTGCATCATCAGCAGTTTGTAAGTGAAAGGCACCCATGGATGCCACTTCCTCGAATGGGACACCCTCAATTCTTTTGGACAGAAGTGTTTCTGCCACTTCCTCTGTGGGTGCATCTTCAGCGGTTTGTAAGAGAGAAGGCACCACTGGCTGCCACTTCCTCGAAGGGATATCGTTGATTCATTCTTTCTGACAGACTTGTTTCAGCCACTTCCTCTGTGGGTGCACCTTCAGCGGTTTGTAAGAGAAAGGCACACTGGCTGCCACTTCCTTGAAAGGGATATCCACAATTCTTTGTGACAGACTTGAATCTGCCACTTCCTCTGTGGGTGCATCTTTGGCAGTTTGTGAGAGTAAGGCACAACTGGCTGCCACTTCCTTCAAAATGATATCCTCAATCCTTTCTGACGGACTTGTTGCTGCCACTACCTCTGTGGCTGCATCTTCAGCGGGTTATAAGAGAAGAGCACCACTTGCTGCCACTTCCTCGAAAGGGATATCCTCGATTCTTTCTGACAGACTTTTTTCTGCCACTTCCTGTATGGGGACATGTTCAATTATTTCTGACATTTGAGTTGCTGCTGCATCTGCCTCTGTTGAGATCATGTCCCCAATAACTGCAGAGGCGCTGGCCTATTTCACTTCCTCTCTTCTCACATCTTGAGCTCTTGTTGAGGGCTCCAGTGAAGAAACGGGTTTAACACTTGTGTCTGAAGAAGATGCCTGGTCACCCTCCTCCACTGTTCTGCCAGCAATGCCACATGACATGTTAATGGTCTGAACTGTAAACAGATCTTCAATTTTCTTGTTTTGCCGGACATCCTCTCCAATCCGCTTTATCTTCTTTTCCTTCTAGTTTTTCTGCTCCTCCCTTTCCTTTTTTTCAATCCATTTCTCTTCTAAAAAATAAAAATACCTCAAATGGGCATCAGATTCCTGCCTCTATCACAGTAGGTTTAAGTAAACTGGCTGCCAACATCCAAACTAGCATTTCATTAAGAAGAAACAAGTGATTTCCATTAGATTAATGTCGGCATTTTCACATTTGGCTGTTCCCGGCCTCACTGTAACCTCCCACTCCCAAAAAGAGAACAGTATCCTGCTGGGTCTATAAAATGCTGAGTCTAACAGTTATCCAGCCCCATGCCATCACATGGTAAGTGATCTGGCTGCATGCTTGTTGTTTCTCCTGGCCAGTGGCCTGGACATTGTATTATGGTCTGACGTCTCAGAAAAATAGTAGCCAAAAGGGAAAGCTGCATTTTTATTAAACTATGAAAATCACAAAGGGTCATGAAGAAATACATACATAAAGCAAGGGAATTCCTGCTGCATGCACACATTTGTGTAATCATTCTCCCCTCCACCCAGTTGGTGTTCTGCAACAGGGCCTTTGAGTGAGGTGTAATCCAGCGTTTTCTTTTGCTCCGGCACACATTAAGCCCGGATGCAAATTCACAGTAACAAAACTTGGCCAGATTGAAAGAGGAGAGCGATTGATTCTATAAGTCTAATTTGGGTGTGGAGGAATATGATAGTTCTGGCTGGTCACTGCTGCTTATTGACTGAACTGGAGCCTAGGGTGCTAGGGTGGACCCTGGTGGTGACAAAAGGTGTGCATACAAAACACTGCCACAGTGGCCGAAATGTGCTAAACAGGATCACCCTACATTACACTGCATTGACTTATATACAAGTACTCGTGGTTACTTACCCACCACAGTGATGGGCTTGCCTGGCTGGCTGTTGGTAGCTCTGCTAAAGCCTGGCTCCAGTGGGTTCTTGAACTGCACCTGCCTGCAAAAACAAACAAATTAAAGGTGATGAAAACCAATAAACACAGTATTTATCATATAAATACATTGCTGGGCTTGTAACAAAGATATGATGAGCACAATCTGGATATCAAGCTCTGCCCAATAACTAGGGGCTAAAACATAGTTAGAAAGTGGGACGTGGGCTCTAGGGTTGGAAATGATCTTACTAAGCTGTTATTCATGGTTAATCTGGGTGGGGGTCACAGGATGCAAGATCACAGGATGTTTGAGGTGTAGCCAAAACCTCGTCTTTTTGGTAGAAAAAGGGGTGGGGGGTTCCTGTATATCTTGCTTTTGTTGCTTTAAAGAAATTACTTTTCCACGCTGTTGCTTTTTTTGTTGTTTATTCGTGAAATGGTTTGTCTTGGTACATACATCCGGGGCTCTTATAGCCTATGTGGTCAGCCGACATGTGTTTCGACCCGTAGGTCCTTATCATGGCTGATACATATTCAAAACCATGTAAGGTGACAATTGTGACATTAATGTGACATGATGTATTTAAGATAAGTGCAAAGTGCATAGTGTTGGGTGAGAGTTGGTGTGTTTGGAGTTGCATCATACATTTAGTACATGTTATAATGATTTCAAACATCAGAAACAATTGTGCAGACGGGGGGAGAGAAGGATGGACAGAAAAAGGTTAGTAAGGATTTTGATGGGTTCAGGTTTAGATCATGTATGGGTGTTAGGCAGAAACCTGTGCAGTTCCCTTAGGGAACACTGCAAAAGATTTAAGACTACAGGTGTTTGCAGTAAACCCACTTGGTAGCAGTCTGCACCACCCAGATTTACCTGGCAGCTGTGGCTGAGCAGTCAGACTTCCCTCAAGAGAGTTAGGCAGTATGCAAAGTATACACAATAGGCACCCAGATACAATAATACAAGCAAACACTGACCCGAGCTTTGGTATCAAAGTATATAATTATTTATTTAAAAACACACAGTTTGAAAGATTCCAGCACTCTTGTTGTAAAATATTCTAAACCCAGTTACTATTGTAATATGTACACCCCTTTTTCCTTATCAGATAAGTCACAGTAAAACACCACTTATTTTCATACAGAGGTGAGCGCTTAACTAGATTGCACTCCAATAAGTTTGGGAGAAAGGGAGGGAGAAAGACAGAATATGGAAAGGTACAACACTCTAAGATTCAGGAACACTGTTAGCAAGGCAGAAGAGCAAAAAGTCACTGGTGAGCCAAAGTCCAAAGGCTGGGCCCACTCTTAGAGAGAGCAGAGCACAAATGCGCCCAAGATCACACAGTTACACTAGGCTTTGAAAGTCTTGCAGAGGGTTCAAAAAGAGTTTAGAGAGGCTTAGGAAAGTTTAGCCAGGGTGTCCCAGGCTAACCCAGGTTCGAAAGCCGGGTACTAAATCCACCCCGTACAGTCGGTAGCAAGGGAAGCCAGGCGGGACACGGTACCTTAAGTGGGAAGGATCCTCCAGCGGTGGCAGTTGTTCCTGCTAGCGGGTGCAAGTTGCGTCGTCGTCCAGGGGAAGAGAAGATCTCGACTTGGAGGAAAGATAAAGGTCGTTGCTCTACCAGGGAAGAAACCAGCCGCAGAGTTTTCCGGTTAAATGTGGTACCTTTGTTTCACGGTCGTGGTAAAACGTGGTATCCCGGTTGCCGGGGTGCTTGGCACAGGCAAGGTGGCCACGAGGTACGTCGGGAAGGCGAAAAGATGGTGAAACTGGTTATCCCCACCAGTCAAAGGAAGAAGACTCTCCGGCGGGAGATCTCCCCTGTCGTTGGGAAAAGTGGTGAGACGGTCCAGCAGGGCTCCACCAGTGGTGGTGTCGTGGCAGGTCGGCTCAGCTTCTCCCTCGTCGGATTCTTAGGTCCTGTGGCGACATCTGAAGTTCCAGTCCCCAAAGCCCTGCTTTTATGCAGAAAACCCCCATTCACTCAGCCTAGCTGTAGTGGTGAGCCGGCCGGCTCACCACTTGGGCCAATCAGGACGGAGTGCGACTTGAGTTGCCTAGGTAACTCAGTCCAGGGTGCCTAAATCCCCCTCCACCTCTCCTAAGTACCCCAGACAGAGTGGCACCACTTTGGAGGGCTTCTGTGGAGAAGCCCGCCAAAAAGTGGAACAAAGGGCTCGACTTGGGTTGGAGTCACAGAAGAGAACACAAACGCCATTTTAGAATCAAGTTTTGGCAAAAAATACCAACCGGAGAATTAATATTAATGAAATAAACCGGCGGTTTGTTCGAGGCTACCGTAAATAATTAAATAAAGATAGTAGCCTAAAATAATGGGAAATCCCATAGGAAAATATTCTCGGTTGAATATAAAAAGTAGTATCCACTGCCACCAGCCAAAACTCGATCAGGGGGGACGGAGACGTGCCCCCTCGACTAACAGACCCTGGGGCAATTGAATTGCCCCAGCCAGTACGTCCACAATATGAAGTCAGTCCCAGGGTATGGAGTCTATACTGGGGGGTCACTATGACACCCCTGTGTCACTGCACTGAGGTGGCTGTGTAACACACATCAGAAAAACACATGAAGCCCTATGGAGTAAAAGACCCCATAGCACATTAAACACATCTAGATTCAAAGAAACACACTTAAATCATACCCAAGAGTGAGGGTAAAAGAGTCTCACTCTTGGCAGGAGAAAACAAATCCAGCAAAGCTGCTGGGGGACTCACTAGGTTAGGAAATTCAGCCTAAACAGAGAATTCTCCCTAACAATGGGTACTGGATACCTCTTACCTATTGGTTCTGGTACAGGTGATACATTTCAAGGGTGTTTATTAATTGGTGAAAAAACTCCTAATCTAAACTTAAATCTAAGAAGAGAGCAAGCTACGGCCATCAAATAAAAATAAAGCCGTCTTATTGGGTGCCTTGTCAAATAAAAGGGCCTATACAAAGAAAAACCTATTGCCAATCGTTACGCTAAATACAAAAGAGTGTGGGATAGGATTCACAGGAAAGAAAGAAGTGTTCACAAATAACAAATCAGGATGAAGTAATCGTGGTCTCCCTTCCCCACGTTTTGAGTACGCGGCAAGGTGGGACTCTGGAGCACAGAACACAGTCGAGCTTCCCTAGTGCGAGACAACAGTTCTGTTGTCGGCTATGAGGACCGTCGATGGCCAAGTTTCTTACCTTCGAAGACCTGATGTGTTCAAAATAACAACAGAAAGTTCCTTTGCATTGGTACGTTGAGTGATGCCTTTTCACCCCTGGATCCCACTCTTCTGGATTCCGATCATCAAACAATTATTGATGATATCAGGGTATGTTGAGTGATGCCTTTTCACCCCTGGATCCCACTCTTCTGGATTCCGATCATCAAACAGTTCTTGGTGATATCAGGACCTTCAGAGGCTCTCTCCTGCTTCTGAAGGCCGTATAGATTCAAAATTAACAAACAAAAAGTTACTTTTGGGTTGCACCTGAAGTGATGTTTCTTCACCCCTGGGTCGCCCTCTTCCGTGTCTCGGACCCCTCTAGAATCTGCCGGGTTCACTCTGACTTTCTACACAATCTCCTTTGTGACTTTCACAAATCTTAATGTCTTGGACAGTTCACTGTGGACAAACCTCTGCTGGGTTCACTCTTGTCAACACACTGTTCATTCCACTTTTCTTACGATGCCAGACTCAAGGCATGTTTACTCGTTGCCACCAGTAATGACAATAGAGTTGCATTTAATAAGCAGTACGGCCAAATGATGACACCAGAAAGTACCTTGCTGCCAGTTGTATTTATGCTCAAATATTACATTACAACACAACTCATAAAATAACATAGCTTTGCATAATTACAGTTCTGTGACAGGGTCCACAGCTCCGAGGCGCCGGAGTGGCATGAACCAATCACCCACTCTGCGATTTTGGGACCTGCAAGTCGATATTTGTACAGGTCTCCGGCAACCCCAGCAGGGATGGAGAGTTAGGGTGACGATGGTTGGATAGGAAGGGGGGGAGATAGGGAAACCGGAATGAGGTTTAGGGAGAGGTTATGGATAGGTTGAGGATGTTGGGGTAAGGTTTTTACCACTGTGCACGCTTCCAGCGAGCTGTTACACAGCACTCATACAACCATACATCCCTGCTTCTGACTCTACACATACATAAAATTTTACTATCGCAGTATGCAAAGGCACAACAGCATAATAAACACACATTAGGTATTGCAGCACTAAGCTTAGGTTAGTTATCGCCCAGCGTGCCCCTTGTTGTCTCCTGCGATTTTGTTGTGCCATGATGTGTCGTAATAGCTGTTCAAATGCTGCAAGAGTGCTACAATTAGTGCACTTATCAAACATTGCTGCATGTGGCTGTTCATGTGCATATACACATGGAGGAGATTTAGCGAGGCCGCACGTAGCTACTAAACATGCACAGTAGGGGCCACATGTGGCTCTGGTAAGTGGTAACGTGTTAATTAGGGCATGTGGGAATAAGCAGTTAGTAATACATTAGGAAGGTATTCTGAACTGTGTGGATATGGCTAGCGAGTCGCTATGCAATGATTTATAGTGCTGCGCGTGGCTAGGAAGCGCTGATTAATGTTGCTCTACATTAGGCGGCATGCAGTCTCTCTCTGGTACTGTCCGGCGGGGCTGGGCCCCCTGCATGACCCCACAGCTCCCTGTGTTTATGCAGAGCACTGCAGCACTTATCTGGGGGCTGGGATGTCTTTCCGGTGGCATCTGGCCTTTTGCAATGGATATGAAGCCGGAGATGCTCAGAGACACGCCTTCTCAGCATGAGGACTTGAGCAGCAGCACTGTGCCTTTGTTCCTGAGCATATGCGATGATGTGCCACTCCAAACTTGGCCTTCCTGTAGTTCTGATCCCAGGTGCTGCTGGGAAACATAGTTTAGTAGGCTGGTGACCTACAAAAAGGGCAGCGAAGTCTTCTAAAAGGCTGGATTGTCCATTTGAGGATGCATTTTCGTTTTCGCTGTGCATTTGGCACTGTTACAATGGGCCTCATTACGAATGTGGCGGTAAGGCAACAACAGCGCCGGTAGTACTACCGGAACCGTTTTTACCATACCACCACATTACGAGTTCTGCATGTGGGTGCCGCTCTGCACGCCTGGTAAGATCAGGTGTGCAGAGCGGCACCCGCAAGCAGAACTTGTGATTTCACCGGCACTGTTATAAATGACCCATTCACGGGTGCCGGTAGTGGGTTTGCCGGTAGCCGTGCCTTTGTTAAGAGCATGGCTACCGCGAAACTCGTAATGAGGCCCAATGTCTTTGGCATGACTAATGCTATATATTGCTCACTTGCCTTTCTTGCTTGTTGGGGTGCGCCTGACCCTGACCCCAGCCCTAACATCTGTTAATGTTAAAGGATATTTGTACCATGCACTATCACTACCAGTGTGGTCCCCTGGTCGGTCTGAAAGAGGGGAAAAGGGAGGGTGAGTTAGTAAGATGAAGCTGGAAAAGTGCAAGAGAGCAGTGATGTGCTTGTGGCGGCCTCAGCCCGGTGGATCCGTTGGCTGGTTTTGGGGTGTTTGCGGCCGGTATTCGTCGTGTACTGTTGTGCGAGTCTGTGTTTTGTTTTGTTGTTGCAGTGTAGTGAAGTTTGTGCGGTTTGTTGTGCTGTAGGCTTGTGGTCGTGGTTGTGTTTGGTTTAGAGTTTGAGAGGTGTATGCAGGGGGGAAAATGTTAGTTGATTGGTTAGTTGACATTTTTGTCTTGAGGTGAGGCACTGGGTTTCCGTAATCTCCCTCGATGGGGTGTGGTAGCATTAGTGTGCCTCCGTCCTGATCTTGGCCTGTCCTGTACTCAGTCCCTTTCACACCTGGCCTCCACTTTAATCAACTTCCTTCATAACCTTACCTGCCTTCCTTCGCTACTCATACGGCCAGTGTCTATGCTAAAGTCTACAACTTAGTTTGAGTGTGGTGAGTGCTAATCTTCAAACAACTCTATATCAGTGTGATATCTGGTAGCAATTATGGGCGGGTGAGGTTATTGGCAGGGATTGGCTGGGGATGCTGATTCTGTCCTTATGAGTATTGCTTGTGTTCTATTTGACTGGCGTGACCCATCTAGTTGTGGTAAGAGTTTCTCTGGTTGGGTCTCAGTGTTGTCAGTGTCTACATAAGTTTAGTCATCCTTTCCTTTCTGTTTCGGTCTTTCATTTTGAATCTGTGGTGTTGAAAAGCCAAGTTTTTAGTAATTCTCTGAATTGTACGTGATTTTTGGTGTTATTTCTTTTGGGATGTTGTTCCAGGTTTTTGCAGCTAAGTGGGAGAAGGATGCGCCTCCAAGTTTTTTCTTGAGGTATGGTTTTTGTTCCAGGCGGATTTCATTGCTTGACCTGAGGAGTCTTGTTTGCTTATAGATCGTTATTTTCTTTTGTAGGAATTCTGCTCCTTGTCCACTGATTGCCTTGTGTGTTATGCAACTTGTTTTGAAGGTGATGCAATGTTTTACTGGGAGCCAGTGTAGTGTTTCTAGGGCAGGAATAATGTGGTCTCTTCTGGATAATTTCAGGAGCAGCCTGTCTGCTGTATTTGGATCCGTTGTAGTTTCTTCAGGAGGTAATCTGGCGTTCCGAGGTAGAGGCTGTTTGCATAGTCGATTCTTGACATGAGGAGGGCGACGATTGTGAGTGTTTTGTGCGTGAAGGAGAGGAAAGGTAGGATTCTTCTCGCTGTATGGAGGAGGAAGAAGCATTTCTTGATGATTGCATTTATTTGTGGTTCTAAGGTTAGGGTGTTGTCCATCAGGAAGCCCAGATTTTTTACTACCTTAGATGGTGTTTGTGCGGTTCCCATTTCTGTTGGCCACGGGATGGCGGTTTCCTTCTCTTGGTTTTTGGATATGATCATGATTTTTGTCTTTCCTGGGTTATTTTCAGATTGTTGGCATTCATCCAGTTGAAAACTTCTTTTAGACATTCAATTAGGGTTGAGTGATCGGTTTGGTTGTGTTCGATGCATAGTTGTACCATGTAAAGTTGTATTTTTTTAAGATTCTGATAACTGGAGTCTGGTAGATGTTGAAGTAAAGTGGTGATAGTGAGAATCCTTGTGGTAATCCACAGTCGTTGACTTGTGGGGTGGATTTGAAGGGTTTGATCCATACGGTTTCTGTTCTGTCTGCTAGGAATGATTTAATCCAGAGTTGTACCATGTCTGTTATACCTATGTCGTCTAGTTAGGGTGTCGTGGCTAATTGTGTTGAAGGCTGCAGAGAGGTCGAGTAGAATAAGGGCTGAGGTTGTGTTTGAGTCTGCGTTGGTTTTTAGGTTGTCCCAGATGGAAAGTAGTGCTGTTTCTGTTCCTCTTGCTGATCTGAAACCGACTTCAGCTTGGTCTAGCAGGTGGTGTTTTTCTGCGTATTCTTGGGTTAGTTTGTATACGTAGGTTTCAAGGAGTTTTGCTCAGTAGGGAATGTCTGAAATTGGCCTGTAGTTGGAGAGGTCTTCTACATTGCCACTTGTGTTTTTTAAAAGTGGTTTGATATATGCTGATGTGAAGGTCCTTGGTACAGTTACTGTTGCTAGTGATAGATTTAGAAGGTTTCTTTAATATTCTGCTGGCGCTCCTTGTGTGAGGATTGATTTGGAGATGTCCGGGGGACAGGAATCAATGGGCGATCCTGCTTTCTTGCTGTGTTTTACCAACATGGCGAATGCGTCTGCTGATATTTCGGGAACGTTTTGGAGTTTGTGCCGTGGTTCTGTGTTAGGTTTGTTTCATTGTATGTCGTGGTTGGTAGGCCTGTTTTGTATGATTTGTCGAATGTCATAGATTTTGTTCTTAAAGTGGTCTGCCAGGTCATTGCATAGTTTATCTGAGGGAGTTGGGGTGTTTTCGCAGCCTGGTGGGTTTCTCATCTCTTTAATGATGATGAACATTTCTTTTTGTGTGTTGGTGGCATTGTTGATTCTGTCGTCATAATGCCTTCTCTTCGCCTTTTGAATTTCGGATTTGTTCTGGAACAGTGTTTTTTTTGTTTGGGTTGTATTCTTTCCTCCATTCCAGTTCCATCTTTTTGTTTTCCTTTTTCATGGTGCTTAGTAGTGGGGTGAACCATTTTGCCATTGCTCTTTTTTTTTTAATGGGGTGAATGGTTTTTCTGGGGCTATTTTGTGAATTGTATCAGCAATACATTTGTTTAGTAGCTCCTCTTTCCCGCCTAGGTCAGCCAGCTCTAGTTCTCTAGTTATGGGTTTGGTCATCTCCAGTTGTTCGAATAGGTTGCTTTGTTTGATGTGTTTCCAGTTTCTTTTGTGGTGGTTGTGAGTTTATGGGGTTGAATGTAGACTTGAGTTGGCAGAGTAACCGCAAATGGGATGATGAGATGGTTGCTCCACAGTATTTCTATCGGCGGTGCCCTGGTGATGAGTTTTTCCTTGGTGAAGTTTGCGTCAAGGGTGTGTCCTGCCGAGTCTGTTGCCCCTTTGACCAGCTGTCGTAGTTTCATGATAGTGAGTTGTCCAATCAGTGAGTTTTGAGAATTGGCATGATCTTCAAAACAGATGTTCAAGTCCCCCAGGATGAATAGATGTTCGTGCTTGATGGCTATGTTGGTGATGGCTTCTACGAAGTTGTCGACAAAGGTTGCATGTGATGTTGGTTTTTGGGCTTGCTGTTAGGTGTTTTACGATGGTTTCACAGTTGATGATGTTGAGGGGTCTGTCTGTCTGTTTTCATTTTCAGGTGTTCTTTGAATGCTATTGTGATGACTCCTACTTTTTGGTTTTTCCTGTTTATTTGAAGGCATTTTAAGTTGGTTGGAAGTTTGAGTGTGATTTTTGTAGTTGTCCATCCATGTTTCTTTGATGAATAGGATGTCAATGCCGTTGTCATCGAGGAGGTCGAAAATCTGAGTGTTTTGACATGGATCTTGTGTTTATTAGATTGCAGTGGAGTTTGGATGTGTAGTTTGGTTTGGGCTGTCTAGTTGGGGTCGTCTTCTGATCAGTGTTTAGGTTTTCTTTTTGGTCGATCTCTTGTTGAGGTGTTGGTGCGGGGGTGTCTGTGTCGTCGAAGAGTTCTTCTAGGTTCTGTCTTGGATTTTTGTTTCCATCGGGTTCGGCTTCCAGGAGTTGTGGGTGTTGAGTGGAAGTTCCTCTTGTTTTTGGGATGTAAGGTGTTATTGCGTCGATCATGTTTTTGTTGTTTCTAGTGTTGTTCATCCTTCTTCTGCGTGGTTGTGTTTGATTGTTTGACGTTGCTGCTTCTAGCATCAAATTGATTTGTTCTGGTGACCAGTTGTTAGCGGTGTATGGAGTTAAGTAGAGGGATTAGTCTCTTCTCTGTGTTGGTTTGATTTTTGTTCCTGTTTGTGGGGGGGTGTGTTCTGCAGTTGTGGGTCTTTGTTGCTGTTATGGAGAGTTTGTTCTTTCTTCTTTTCCTTTCCCTCGGTATGGGTCGTTTGCGCAGTATTTTTGGGATTGACAGTTGGTTTAGTCTTTATTTGTTTGTTGAGGAAGACTTGGTTTGCTTTGGTCTGGTTGTCTTGTGGTGTAGTACTGGTGTGGAGAGTTGTTTGCTACCAGTTTGGGCTCTGTCTGTAGGTAGGTGGTTTTGTCGGCTGGTGCTGCCGCCTTTAGTCGCTGTCTTGAGAGGAGTAGAGGAGGTTGTTTCGGCTATGTAGTTGGGCGTTATTGGTGGCTGCCCTTAATGTCCGTCTCCCTGGATGAGGTTCCCTACGGCGAGCTAGCTATGTGGGTTTAAGAAGGATATCTACTATCTAAAAGAGTGGCTTTTTCGGGGCACAGCTAGGAATCACCGTGTCATTTTATGAGGCGTTAGGCCCTAATCACAGTGTCTCTCCCTAGTAATCCGCTGGTATATTCTGTCGCGCTCTAGATTTGAGAGTCCTGCACAGTGGAAGAGAGGCCCACGCCCAACAGGTATCTAAACACAGCTATGCTCTGAGACGCAGGTGATCAGATAGATTACTATACCAAACACTTCAGACTCTGGACACAGCCGACCACAAGATTATAGTGAGTGAACCCAGAAAGTCCTGAGGGACCTGTATAGTGGGAGTGAGGCCTATTAATGCAATTTAAATACCATACAATGCAATTTGGAAAGAGAACCCCTGCTAAATTTGAGAGACCTGTATAGTGGGAGAGAGGGCTATCAATGCTATTTAAATACCATACAATGCAATTTGGAAAGAGAACCCATGCTAAATTTGGGAGACCTGTAGAGTGGGAGAGAGGCCTATCAATGCAATTTAAATACAATGCAATTTGGAAAGAGAACCCCTGCTAAATTTGGGAGACCTGTATAGTGGGAGAGGGGCCTATCAATGCAATTTAAATACCATACAATGCTACTTGAGAAGGATCCCTGCTAGGTTGAAGATACCTGTATAGAGGGGGAGAGGACTATGCCTAGCAGGTCGGATCAGTACAGTATTAAACACAGCTTGATTTTGTTTTACTTGAGGGTGTGGAAGAGAGAGAGGCAACAGGGAATACTCACACTATTCAATGTCGGTTTTGCTAAGTGGCTAGGAATCTAGGGTAGAGTGGTTGCTCTATTCCTAACCCAGGCCACTCCTACCTTACTGGTCCTTGTAGTTGATGGTTAACGGCTGGCTACTGGCTTCCCCTGCGGACACCTGCTGACACTCTCTGGATCTGCCTCTGAAGAAGCCACCCTTCGCCTTGTGGTCCTTAGCCGTGGGGGCTGCACAGGCAGAGGGCTGCTCTGGGAGGGTCAGTTAAGACCTGGAGAAACAACCAATCACAGGAGGTGGGTGGGTGGGAGGCAGGAGGGAGGTTGAAACCAGGAAGACGATGTCGGGTACTATGAAGGCACACAACGAAATTGGAGGCCCAGAGGGCCTACCGGGTTACAAACACTCACCAGGCTTGCCGGACCAAAGTCTGTGGAAAGTCTTTTTTTCTGTTGAAAGTCATGTAGCTGGACTCAAAATCTGATACACAAAGATCTGAATGGTTCATATTGTCCCGAGTGATGTTAAAACCGTCTTGATGAAGGGTACCAGCTTTTCAGAAACAGAAACTTTATCATTTAAGTTCTGTGTCACCCTTCCCACTTTGGTCTTTGATTGGACACATCTTGGTTTCAGAATCAGAGTACATGATGTATTGCACATTTCAACTGAACCAAGTCAAGGTCGTAGTGATTGAAGTGATGATGGTGAAATGTGATTCTCGCAGGTGCCATACAGTAAGTTTTTAAGATGTTAGTTGGTGACTTTAGCAAACTTAAATTTACCGTTTTCCTTTAAAAGATAATATTAGGCATTTGGCAAAACAATCCAAGAGCATTGTTGCATGCATTGACAAGCTGGCATAAAACTCCTGCTGGAAACCTATGAAATCACTCAATCAAGAGTTCCTTCAACAATGCACTTTTTTGTGCAACCAGGTTGATTATGTCTGTATTTTGCAATTGGACAAGCACATTCCGTTGCACGGGCATGAGCATAAAGGTTTTGAGGTTGTCCTAGCTGAGGTGGTTTCTTAGGCCAGTTTTAATATTCTTCAATTATGAAAAACCTGTTTCACATGCTACTTGTGTACAAGATAAGTTTATACTATTTTAGAATTCAGTAGAAACATACTGCACAGTTACGGCATCTATTGCATTTCTGTACTAAATGTTTAGGTTGCTCTCCTAATTTTTCTTGCAGTGCCGGATCTTCACTACGTATGGCTACAGAGGCATCCTCTTCTGGTGGTGTCCTCTTCTGTTTACTCCACTTTGGTTGCAAAGTCCAAGAGCTCTTCCCTTAACCCCTGTATCTTTATGGAGTCATCCAGTCTTTGAAGCAAGGAGCAAATGTTTCTAAGAGCATTTTTAGGTATACTTTCATTGACATTTATGGGAACAAGGTGAAGGTAGTCACTCCCCACAATACAATTAGAAACTCAGAATAAAGGACACATCCCAGTAGGGAATGAGACCAGGAGATTGGTTGTGAGAGAAAATAAAGGTTTAAGTAGGTTCAGCATCCAGAGAACTCTGCTGCCTTGAGAGCTCTCTGGCAAACAATACAAAAACAATACATTTTAAAGGGTTACAGCGTCATTGATGACGTTTCCCATACAGGCTACAAGTTACCTTTGGATTGGTGGGCGATAGGGTCCTAGTATGGCACTATAGGGGCAGGCTCCATGAGCGGTCTGGCAGCCATCACGTGGGTCATGTGGGGCCATACGAGGTGAAGGTCAGCGGCTGGTGCTGGCTAACTAATCTACACGCTATCACGTGACATGCAGTAAATAATAACCCATAAACTATACTGTGGTACGGCGAGAGGTCTATACATTGTACACACTTATTTACATTATCCCACCTCAGACCTTTGTAGGGGTGAAGGGTGTGGGGGTCTTGCCCTCCAGGTGACTTACTGTGGATAGGGGGATTTAACAGCGGTCTGGCACTTCAGAGCGGGAGGGGATCGATTGATATGTGTTGGTTTTAGGCAGGATATATGACAACATGAGATTAGTTATATTGGGGTAACTCTAGGGTGGTCAGCAAGTAAGGGTCACACTGCTGTTACATCAAAAGAAAACTGGAGGGGCGCAGAGTTGAACAGGCAATACCTTTCCAATGGTGGGGTTGAGAGGTGCATGAGCGGATTTGTGGAGATGGGTGGGCCACAAGTAATTATTCAGCCTGGTCACACACAGGGCAGTGATCTCAGAGGAAGGACGAAATTCGCGCCAGTGCATCCATGAGAATTGGGCTTAGGTGACACAGGCGTGGGAGGAGGCGGTGGGGGGCTGTCAGTGTTCGCTGTGTGCGGCGCTGCAGAAGGGGAGAGAAGGCTTCACAGATACCAGAATGCAGCCTAGTCTAAAGATGGAGTCTGGTGTACACAAAATGGAGTCCAAGTGTATCTTGCAGTAGACCTGCTTTTGTAGGTGCCAGGGACTCGTCCACTGGGACCAGGGAAGTGCAAAGAAGACGCCCACCCACTATTGCAAGAGCAGGTGGTCCCTTTTGTGTTGAATGTATGGGGAGGGGGGCAAACCGACCCCTCCTTCCTTACATTCCCCCCTTTCGTTACACTTAAAGTAACAAATTACTCTCAATATTACTAGCATTCTTGTAGTGCTCTGCCTCCAGCACTGCCTCATCCTAAGCAGGTGTTACTTTTATGGGCATCCAAGCTCTACAAACACTTCGTAAGCTTTGACCTCGTCTAGCATATTCATCACGGGTGCATGTCATATATATATTCCCCCATCCCCATACAGAACCACCCATACCTCCTTATACCATTCCAGCTCCCGGGGTTCTTTGATTGTTGTATGATACAAACTATACACCCTGTCCCCTGGGTTGTGGTACACTGCTGTCATGCGAAATTTGGGATTGTTATTCTCCCCAGTTTGTATTTGCATGTCTTTCATTGTTTGCACCTTTGTCGTTTTGCCCATTGTCACCATCATCATCGCAAAGCTAGGCATTGATTTTGCACAACATTGGGATCCTACGTGGCACACACAAAAAATCAGTAACTGGAAAAACTATAATTGGGACAAGTATTTTCATAATAGCTGTGAACCAGGAAGGGATCCAGTCAAAAATAGCATCGAACCAATTGCATGGTTGTATCCCACCTTCTTTTCTTATCCTTTCACCGAGGTTGTGGACTGCAGATATTACGTGTGATAAGCTTCCATTATCAGCATCGGCAGAAGGTACGAATGTACAACATGCACTCCCAGTGTTTTGCCAAACACTGCCATCCATTGCTGTGAGGAGGTCCAGGACGTACTGGTTTTGCATGGTCATCTGCCACAGGGCTCTGAGTTCCACCTTGATAACATTAAACCCTTCTTCAGTGTCGTTGGACAGCTGGTTCAACTCCCACCTTATTATCGGGAGGCACTTGGCGTTTGCTCTTGCCTGAATGCTTGGCATGAATGAGGCAAAAAATGTGTCTGCTGTGTTGAAAAGTCTATATTGGTCAGGTATTTCTGCCAAAAGTTCTGAGGACTTGCTGGAGATGTAGTTTCATGATTGTCTCTTGCGGGATTCTCTTTCCTGCAATGTATCTTCTGACAGGATGTCGTATGTGGGAGGTTCTTCAGTTTTTGACTGGGGTGCCGAGGACGTTTCGTTTTCCATCCCCTCCCCGTGGGCTTGGCTTTCTGGGATCACCATCAGGGCGGAATGCAGTGTGGCCTTGGTGCAGGTATCTCTCCATGACAGTGAGAGGTGCAGGTACGCTTGTTTGCCGCATACCCAGTAAGTGTCCATTAAGGCTGCTGTGCCTCTTTCATGTCTGGGAGGATGAGTATTTGTATGATCTCATGGACACCTTCCCTACTCCATGAAAGCAAAGTTCATAATGTATTTCTCGTTGCATTTTGATGGGCTTTTCAAGAGCTGTCACCCAGGTCACTTTGGCAATGTTTTGAGACCACGTTGGAGTACATGTTCTTTTGACCCATTGAAATATTTCCTCCGACAGCCCTCCTAGTGCTTCTGCTTTGCACGTTATCCTCTCTTCTTGCCACTTATTTTCTGCGGACATTGTCCCTTTGATGATAAAAAAAAGGTTCCCTCGAGCAAAGAACTCCTTGAGGTTTTCTGTTACATGTTCTCTCGTTATGCAGCAATTGTACTGTTACGGTGTGTGCCTGGAAGGTGTTCTGAATCCTACAAAGGGTTAGATGAACAAGACACTGGGCAGCTGACAAAGGTGTTTCTTGGGGTATGAGAACCTTGGGTGTTCCAGATGCATGGGGTATCAAAGAGCAAACGTAACATAAACGCTAGGTCCCTGGCTGCTCATGCTACAGACATTTCTGACTTGATACTGGCAGACAACCTGGACTTTCTTGCCATTACCAAGTCATGGCTGCATGAAGTGGCAGGACCAATGCTCTCGCTAGCAGTCCCTGACGGCTACACAATACTTAGACAGAACAGAGATAAGGCGCGAGGCAGAGGCATTGCCATTATCTCCAAATCTAGCCTCTTTGAGACTCGCTCCCTCCCAAATAACCCAATCCTGTGAAGCCCCCACAGTTGAACTTCCATTAGTCAACTCCCAGACCCTTACTATTCACCTAATATATAGATCCCCCGGCCCTATCGGGACGTTTGAGGAGGACATCTACACAATGCTCTCCAATAATCTCAAAACAACCTGTCAATTACTACTTTTAGGTGACTTCAACCTGGGTTTCAATGACCCACTAGACAAACATGCGATAGCCACCGCCAATATCTTGTCCGAACTTGGCCAAACCCAAAAAATCAGTGAACCCACTCATAACAAAGGGAGAACCCTCAACTGGGTGGCCGATTACAACTGCACCACCAACATCACCTCCATCTCCCCGCACCTTTGGACGGACCACTTGCTCCTGTCCTTTGCACTCACAACTTCTAGACCTATCCCTTTCGTTACCCCCACTGCCCCACCTTGCCTAACAAGGAATAAAAAGAACATCACAGTGGATAAAGTGATCCCCGCCATTCTCCCTACCCTTAACTCACTTGCTGACAATCTAGATCCAGGAACGCTTGGTAACGAGTACAACAAAATTTGGCTTACTTCACTTGACATTATTGTTCCAATCAAACTTAGACCTAGCAAGTCCAAAACGAACCTGAACAAGTGGTTCACCCCACAGTTAAAGAACCTACAACAATTAAAGGGGAGCTGTGAAACTTCCTGGAGAGCACTCCCCTCAGAAGCTAACAGAACTAAATTAACTGAAATTTCATCACAATATAAAAAGGAATTCTGCCTGGCCAAATGCAATTCCTACAATGAACGTATATCGAACACTAATTCTAGTATAAAGGAATTATTTACTATGCTAAAGGAATTGGAGTCTCCTATCCCTACTCCTGACATCTGCACTAAAGATAAAACCTGGTACTCAGATATACAACAGGCACTTTCCAACAAAGTATCCACCCTCCAAAATAATATAGCCTCCGAAAAACAGTACCCCTGACCTCCCCATTATAGAAACTCTATCCGACTCCCTGGCCCGATTCAATACCACTAAAACATCCACTCTCGAGGTAGGAAAAGTTATTCTCACACTCAAGCCTTCCAACTGCCAGGGCGACCTCTGCCCAGCTCATAAAGGATGCTGCTAGAGATCTCGGCTAGAGATCTCGCCCCTTTTTATTTCCAAACTTATCAATGCCTCATTTGCATCCGGCACCATCCTTACCAACCTCAAACATTCTTGGGAGCTCCCACTGCTAAAAAAAGCAAACTCTCGACCCACTCATACCCAACAACTCCCGTCCCATTACGACAGTACCTTTTCTGTTAAAAATACTGGACAAGGTTGCCTACCTTCAAATAAAAATATATCTGGAACGTCACAAACTCTTAGGAGCCCGACAATCAGGCTTCCGCCCCCAACACGGAACGGAGACTGCCCTTATCGAGCTGAAGACACAAGTCGATGAGCTAAGAGATAAAGGGAAAACAACCCTCCTTCTACTGCTTGACCTCTCGGCTGCATTCGACCTCGTGGACCATAAGGTCCTATGCAACCACCTAGACTCAGCCGCCCACTTCTCCAAAGAGGCTATAATCTGGATTGAGTCTTTCTTGAGTGACAGGACGATGAGGGTCTTCTCCCCCTCAGCAGCGGCAGACCGTATCCCTATCCCTAGCACGTGAGGGGTGCCCCAGGGCTCTTGTGTATCCCCTACATTGTACAATACACTCACTAAGCCCCTTTTCGACGATCTGGACCATCTTGCTATCACCTACACTAACTATGCAGATGATACTCAGATTATCCTCCCACTTTCGGGGGATTACGTTAAGGATTTGGCCTTGGTGAGTGTACCTCATCAACAAGGCATGGATGGCGACCCACGGTCTATGCCTGAATGACAAAATTGAGCTTATCATGCTGGGTACCCACAACAACCTCAAGAAAGTAGGCTAGGATTACTCATCCTTCATAATCAATGGTAACCTCATCAAAGTGGCTAAGGAGGTAAAGGCCCTTGGTTTCTACCTCGATTACACTCTCTCCTTCAACAAACAAATGAACTCCATGGCCTCTGCCACCGCTTACACTTGTAAGCTCATCAGAACTGGCAAACCCTTTCTCTGTGATGACAACTGCGTTATCCTAGCCAGAGCCCTCATATTCTCTAGGCTAGACTATTGTAACACCGTCTATATTGGTGCCAACAAATAAATTATACACAGGATACAAATCCTCCAAACCAATGCCCTAAGAGCACCCCTCAGGGTGGCCAGAAGATCAAATAGATCAGTGATTAGGCGCTAAAATAACTGGCTCTCAACCCAGAACAAAATCCAGCTAAAAACTGCATCCCTTACACACAAAGCACTGACCAACGCGGACCCCAGCTATCTCATGGATAGATTCCACAGGAGAAGATCCATCAGACCCATGAGACGAATCAAAACCAATTGCCTTACCATCCCTAGATTTAAGCTCGGTGGTTGCAGCTTCCCCGTCAAAGCGGGCCAACTCTGGAAATCCCTGCCACTCCCAATCAGAGAAGATCAACCCTTTCAAATTTTAGACTCAGCTACATCAACTGGCTCAAATCCACCAATCATTAAGACCTACTCATGTGAATTTACACCCTTATCTGTATATTCTCTTCAGTGTATTTATTGACTTATTTTTTACTTGTACCTGTACAACTTCAGGTCATTTTGTGTAACCTTAACCTAAGCTTTGCATATCCTTAACTGCTGCTCCCTGCTATCCTATGGTCTGGCGCGCATTATAAATGAATAAACAAACAACTTTTGTCGGTTGCCTGTTTAGCCATGGCACTCATATCTGAATACCATTTATTAGATTGCTCAGGATGGCGGGGGGTCTTCTACAGCATCTAATCGCAGGTCATTGTACGCATCGTACCTTTTGCGTTCTGCCCCCCTTTTCCATCTTCTGTTCTCCCCTAAACAATATATAGTTTTTTCACCCTTTTATATCGTATAGGAAAAATGTCTGTCCATGTTTCATCATTTTGTTCACTATTACTCTGCCAGGACTGTGAGGCTGAATACATTTGCGGGGTTGAGGTAAGGGGCTTAGAGTGCATATGCTCGCCATCTGAGGTAGGTTCCCTGGTTGCGTGCATATGTAATTATGGTGATACTGATACATCAAAGGTTGGATTGTCGACATTGTAATCATTCGATACTTCATCATCATAATAAATTGCAGCATATGTAAGGGTTGGGGTTTTCACAGTGCGGTTCTTATGCAGAGGAGTGAGATTAAGATGTGTAGAGGCATTGTGGGCCCAAATGACTTTAAACCCGTTCTAAATAAGGCTTGGTCCCTCCTGTATCAGTTTAACCCGCCCCCCTTTATATCACCCAAAATAAAAGTAATACTCCAGTACATCCCCAAACAAAACAACATTATAGAGCAAATGATGGTAACAAAATACAACCCACAATCATAACTATAAGCTCTAGTAGCACTAACATTTCCCCTATTTCTATCTACATCTGTCGTGTTGTTAGTGAGGGCCCTCCTTTCTGCCATATTTGAAGGGGCGATATGAATGGGTTAAGTACACACATAAACAATAAACTGTCATACCTTTCCTCATCAGGCAATTTAGTTAAGAAAAGTTCACTGAGGACAAGGGAAATGAGCAATAAAAATGTATTTTTTTTTAGAGAGAAGAGGAGAGAGAAGAGGAGAGAGAAGAGGAGAGAGAAGAGGGAGTGAAGAGGGGGTGAGCAGGAGAGGGGGGAGGAGGGGGAGGAGAGAAAAGAGAGAGAGGTTACATTTATTTCACATTTCTTTACTTGTGCTATCATGTGCTCTTCTTACGTTGGAGAGGTGTATCCAATATTTCAGGCCCTTAACCTTCACAGCAGAAGGTGTGCAATAGACTACTTCATAAGGGCCGTGAAATCTTGGAGAATTCCGTCTTCGCACAAAACTGCGCATGTATACATTCTCTCTGGGCATTAACTGTGACATTGGACTGTCTGTTACGGGGGGATTTGTATCTGTTTCACCTTCTCGTGTGAATGGGGGCATTTTCTGTTTAGCCATACTTCACACCGCTGTTGTGAGTTGTGAGTTTTGTAAGTTGTGTATTCCTTAAACTCATCCCCCAGCACTGTGGCAGCTCTATGAGCCTCTGATGCCCATCTCACTGGAGACAGTGGCATTTGAATGCGTCTTCCCGTCACTATCTCTTGCAGGGACAAATGATTATCCTTACTTGGCTGCGTACTGAGTTGGAACAGTGCTAGGGGCAGGCAATACACCCAATTCTTTTTTAGGGTGTCACACAATTTGGAGAGTCTGCTTTTAAGGAGACCGTTTATGTTCTCGACTATTCCATTAACCTGTGGGTGATACATTGAACACAGTTTGTGTTTCACACCTAGCAATGATGTCACTTCTTTAAAAAGGTAATTTACAAAATGAGTACCGTTGTCTGAGCATATGACATCACATATTCCCCACCTGGGTAAATCTCTCTCACCAGAAAGTTTGCTGCGCATTTCGCACCTGGGTGTGCACAAGGTCCTGCTTCCACCCGGTGAGAAAAGGAGCACACTTCCACAATAAGGCATCTTACTCTGTTGCATATTTCGCCCATATCTGCATAATCTATGTGTAACTCTCAGAATGGTCCAACTGGGCGAGGCAGTGTTCCCCGTAGTGTTCTAAGAGTCATCCCTGAGCTGTATATCTGACACGTAATGCAGTCTATTATCAATTTTGCGAGGTGTTCTTGGGAGTTTGTAACACACCATTCCTCCTGGATATCGGCTGCTATGTATTGTTTAGTAATGTGTGCAGGGAAATGAAGTTGCTGGAATGCTACGTGCAATAATTCCACTGGCATCGCCACTTTTCCCTTCATTTCTTGACGCCAGAGGTCGTCTGTGGGCGATTGTTTGCACCCAGTTTTTACCCATATTTCCTGTTCTTCAGTTGGGGCACGCCTCTGTAACTCAATTATTTGTGTAATCGACGTGGAATTGTACCCTTCTTCTTTATTGTCCTGTGAGTTATTTTTTACTACGCATTCATTTGATTGGGGTTTATTGAAGTGCGCTGCTTCTTTCGCAACTGCATCCGCTGCTGCGTTCCATAGCGAGATGACATCAGTGTTATGGGTGTGCACCTGGAATTTCACCAAAGCAACCACTGATGGCTCAGCCAATGCTTCGATGAGATCATTCAACAACTGCGCTTGCTGCACTGGTGATTAGCTCATCTCTTGCACTCATTACAGGCTTCCTATTTTTGTTGGACACTCTCCCCTCTGGAAGTGCAAGTTCTGCTCCTTTAGTATAGCCTCTTTTTTTTTTTTAGTCAAGAACAAAACAAGACCTTTACAAATAATTCCTACTTCACACATAGCCTCTTTCTTCCCAAGCCCACTTTGGCCCATTCTTAAAATCTATCTGCTGCACAGTACACAGAATCAAAAATTTTCGACTCTGCAGCTAGCGGTTTTGTAGTGTCCGAGACCATTCTGTGCCTATAGGGTGTGCATTCCACTTGCCTGGAGGTAATTAGATAATGGGGTTGCAGAATGAAATAATTGAAGATAGAACTGGGCCGTGAGCACTGTTTGCAATTTGCATAAAGCTTCCGCAAAGTGTAAAGTTTGTTAATGGACGTTTCGTTGGAATTGAATGTATCTGTATTTGAGCCAATATTATTGAGTACTACAACCACATCAATGAACATTGCTTTGTTGAGGTTATTAAATGAGTCAAAAACGTTCTGTAGTGCTGCATCATTTGCCCACCACCTTGTTTCTCCTATTATTTGGACTGTGCGGCCTTCCACAGACTGCTCACACCACACATCCATCCTTTTGTAGGACTCCTGGAAAAAAACGCACAGGGGTGTAACAGGCCAAACAAAGATGTGGATTAATTTGATGCTTGTGTCCCTTTTAGAAGTACACATATTAATACATGTGCATTGACCAAGGGATTCATTAATGAGTTAGGATGTGAGACCATTGTACTGGCCCTGCATATTGGATGAACCATCGGTTGAATTTCCAACGCACTTGCCAGGTCAAGACCATTCTCTTTAATAACACTGTTCACCAACTCAAACAGACCCTTTCCAGTAGACAAAGTGCAGTTGGTTACTGCTAGCAGGCGTTCATGTACAGTCTATGTAACATATCTAATAATTATAGAGCACTGATCAGTAACACTCACATCTTGGGTTGAGTCAATCTGAATTGAAAATAGTCCTGCTAACTTTATTTCTTGACTGATTACCATTGTAATCAGTTTGGAAATGGCGTCAATCACTTACCCAACTGTAGTCTTTGACATGAATGTCACAGAAACACCCCGTCTTTGCCCAGTTTGCTTTTTGGATTCAGTTTGAATGGCCTCAATACGTTGCTTTAGAGGTCAGTCATATTTACTTAGTAGCAGAAGGATTTCAACGGATTTCATGGTAGTTGCCATGATCCAGCTCTTCGTTATGCAGCTCAAACATGGACTCTGATTTCCCATGAAAACTAAGCCCCCTTTTTCCCAATGACTTTTACAACATCAATGAGGCGCTCCATTATGTCTCTCCTTTTTGTGATTTGCTCGCTTCGAGCTAATTTCTGTCGGTGGAAGAGTAGCCTGCTTATGTCGACCCCTGAAAAGGTCATCATATATGAATGCGTGCACCTCTGACGACCTTGGCTTGCCTCAGGTTCTACAATGCGCTGATAAACACACCTTCAGTTTTTCATCCCATTGAGGAAAGGACCCCTCTCTCCACCTTTAGTGCAAAAAAGGCCTTTTGTATTTCAGAGTAACTTAACCAATGCCGTTTAGTCCCATCTTTCCTCCAAAAATGCTAACTCTGCTTTAATTTGTTTGTGTGGCAGGTTGAATTGGATGGTGCTGAAAGAAATGTGAAAGTTGATCTGATTTTGGATGTTGAAACAGTCTGCCACCTGTGGATCATCTTTCCGTAGTGTGTGCTGCACACCCCAATTCTCAGAGTCTTCTCTTTGTAGTAAAGCAGATAAAGATTTTTCCGAATGACTAGTACCTGGCACTTCCTCTGGAGGGAGGATGATGTCTCCAATTATTTCAGACTCACTGGTTTCTGCCACTTCTTCCTTGGGGTAATCTTGAATTGTTTGTGGCAGACTGGTACCACCACCGGCTGCCACTTCCTCTAGAGGGATATGAGCAATTCTTTCTGACAGGCATGTTTCTGCCACTTCCTCTGTGGCTGCATCTTCAGCGGTTTGTGAGAGAAAGGCGCCACTGGCTGCCACTTCCTCTAAAGGGATATCCTTGATTCTTTCTGATGGACTTCTTTCTGCCACTTCCTGTATGGGGACATGTTCAATTATTTCTGACATTTGAGTTGCTGCTGCATCTGCCTCTGTTGAGATCATGTCCCCAATAATTGCAGGGGCTTTGGCCTATTTCACTTCCTCTCTTCTCACATCTTGAGCTCTTGTTGAGGGCTCCAGTGAAGAAACGGGTTTAACACTTGTGTCTGAAGAAGATGCCTGGTCACCCTCCTCCACTGCTCTGCCAGCAATGCCACGTGACATGTTGATGGTCTGAACTGTAAACGGATCTTACATTTTTTTGTTTTGCCGGACGTCCTCTCCAATCCACTTTTTCTTCTTTTCCACATAGATTTTCTGCGCCCCCCCTTTCTTTTTTTTAAATTCATTTATCTACTAAAAAATAAAATTACCTTAAATGGGCATCGGATTGTTGCTTTTATCACAGTAGGTCTAAGTAAACTGGCTGCCAACATCCAAACTAGCATTTCATTAAGAAGAAACAAGTGCTTTCTGCTAGATCATGTTAGCATTTTCACATTTGCCTGTTCCCATCCTCACTGTAACCACGATGCCCAAAAAGAGAACACTATCCAGCTGGGTCTATAACCTAGGATTTGATAGTAGTTCTCCCTGGTTGCTGCTGCTTATAGACTGGACTGGACCCTAGGGTGGACCCTGGTGGTGACAAAAGGTGTGCATAATGAAGGTCGCCACAGTGGCTGAAGTGTGCTAAACAGGACCACCTTACATTACACTGCCTTAAATATATACAAATATTAGTGGTTACTTACCCACCACAGTGATGGGCTTGCCTGGCTGGCTGTTTATTAGCTCTGCTAAAGACTGTCTGCAGTGGATACCAGAACTGCGCCTGCCTGCAAAAACAAAGTAAAGATGAAGAAAGCCCAAAAAACACAGTATATATCATATACATATAGTGCAAGGCTTGTAACAAAGATATGATGAGCACCACCTGGATATCAAGTACTGCCCAATGACTAAGGGCTAAACCATAGTCTGTCACAAAAAAGGAGTGGAGCATCCATGACCATAAAAGCTGTGTACCAGCACTAGTAGCCGGGCAAATAAATGATATCTTCCGTCGGTGGTAACTGGTAACTAGAAAATGGTGGGAAATCTACCAGAGGCTTGGCAATCAGCATGCCGTGCTGAATAACCACAACCAGTGATGCAAGTGTATTGTAAATCACTGCTACGCCGTACCAGTAGTCTTTTCATTTTTACAGTGTACTGCAAGGGTTGCATGGTATCAAGTATAAACATAGACAAGTTATCACACTTCAAGGGCGTTTATTAAACTGTATAGGCACGGTGGAAAACCGCCTAATCTAAACCTAAATCTAAGGTCCTTGTGGGGTCTCGTCAAAGTAAAAGGGCATCTACTAAGAAAAACCTATTGCAAATCCTTACGCTAAATACAAAAGAGTGTGAAATAGGATTCACAGGAAAGAAAGAAGTGTTCACAAATAATAAGTCATGATGCAGTAATCGTGGTCTGGCTTCCTCATGCTTTGAGTGCAGGACAAGGCGGGACTCTGGAGCACAACACACGGTCGAGCTTCCCAAGCATGAGACAACAGTTCCGTTCTCAGCTATCGGGACCATCGATGGCCAAGTCTCTTGCCTTCAAGGACCTGACGTGTTCAAAATAACAAAAATCTCCTTTGCAGTGGTACATTGGGTGATGCCTTTTCACCCCTGGGTCGCCCTCTTCTGGATTCAGATCCTTAAACAGTTCTTGGTGATATCAGGACCTTATCTCTCCTGCTTCCGATGGCCTTATAGATTCAAAATTAACAAACAAAAAGTTCCTTTTTGGTTATACTTGAGGTGCTGTTTCTTCACCCGTGTCCCCCTCTTCCAGACCTCAAACCCTTCTGCAATATCTGCCTCCCTCTTTCGGGTTCACTCTGGCTTGTATTCAAAAACAGTTTATCGGTCGCATTCACGTGCTGTTGGTGCGATGGTTTCTCACTTCTGGATCCCCTTTTCCGGGCCTCAGACCCCGCTTGAATATCTGCCTCACTCTGTCGGGTTCACTCTGGCTTTCTACACAATCTCCTTTATGATATTCACAAATAGTAATCTCTTCGTAAACAGTTCACTGTGGACAACCCTCTGCCAGGTTCACTCTTATCAACATACTGTTCTTTCCACTTTTCTTATAATGTGGGATTCATTTCCCTTAGCTTTATGATCATCTGCCGGTCAAAGACTTTCCACTGTACAGAGGATTTTACTAGACCCCCATATGGCCACTTTGACCCTCTTCTCGCCTGTAGCAAAGCCTTCTGGTAACTTTAGTTTCAATAATCTGGTAATCGCCCAGAGTTTCTTGAGTGAGCGCCAACAAATTGCCTGTCTCATCTGCAGCTGGCTTTCCCCTTTCACATTGTAGTATTCTTTGTTTATTCATTTATATGACGCTGCAAACCCTTAGGTATCTGGACGCAGTACAAGTTACATAGGTTGCAGGCATTTAGACATCCATTCAATTTACAGTATTATGCAATATATACAGATTCTTCATTATGTTGTGTAAAGATTCCGAGTGTTCAGATACAGTTATTTACAAAAACATAATATGCAGATACAGACCAGAATATGCCACTTGTGGTGTGCAGTGTACAGGCAAGAAGAAGACAGTGGTGCAAAGGAGAATAATATTTAGAGGGTGTCTGGTTTAGTGGTCAAGGGGGTGCAAGCATAGTTTAGCACTATTTTTTACGGTATGGAAGGATGGTGTGGCTCTTAAAGAGTCAGGGATAGAGTTCCATAGTTGTGTGGCCATAACTGGAAAGCTGGTCCCACCTGCTTTTTTTAGTTTAAATTTAGAGATTCTGAGACTGTTAGTTTGCGCCTTTCTGATTGGGCGTTTTGAAGTATAGGGAATCTGTCCATGAGGTATTGAGGTACCTTGTTGGCAAGACATTTGAATGTGAGGTTTTATGATTTGAACTTTATTCTGTCCTTGATGGCGAGCCAATTGGTGGAGCGTCTGGCATAGGATATGTGGTGAGTTTTCGGGATGTCTATGGCAGTTCTCAAGGCGTTATTTGCTAACATTAACAGTTCTTTGTACTTTCTGCAATCAACCATTTGCTACTTTTGTTCAACAGTTTTTTTTTTTTTATTGGATCTCCCCTTGACTCACCGACTGTGATGAAGCGCTTTCTTCGTATCGGGAGTCAAGACCTGTACCACTGTAGCGGGCATATCCTTCTGTCCTGCTTATCAGCATAGACAAGCTCTGTGTACCGTTGTCTGCTGCAACACACTTGTGCTATTAGTTTGCGGTCTTACGATTCCTCCTGCAGAGGTTTCGCAGGCCTGGGTTGGAAAGGGCAGGGTCGCTTATCTCCTTGTCAGTCTTTCAAGTCTCGTCGCCATTCTCCTCCTCTTGAACTGCTGTGCCTGGATAGCTGTTTTGTTGTGCGGTCTGCCTTGTTCGTATTGTGCTTTTGTGCTCCACCTTTTATCCCTGTGGGGAAGGGAAAGGGCCATCAGGTGTGTGATTCTGCTCAATTGCCTGACCCTTGTGTTGGGACATATCACGTCAAAAGCTCTGGTGTTTGTCACCAAAAGCATGAAGTGCGTCAGATTTTTGGAAACACCTGCCATCTTGGATTCGCAGACTTTGGCCGGTGTCCGCAGATATCATGCTAAAAACATATTAAAAACAACATTGCACTTGTCAAACTTATCAAATAATGTCTGGGGAGGTGAGGGGTGATGAGGACGGGATGAGATATGGCTGCAAGAAGCAAAAAAATGGGTGCTTTTCGCTGTAAAAGTCTGCGAATAGTTCAGATGTTCGCAAACAGTCCTGTGAAGTTTGCGGACACCTCTGCATTGTAGTGTTGGTGAAAAGCAGTTCTTGCCTGGCTTATAACTTTGGCGCCACTTAAGGAAACTGCATGACATTTTGCAATTATATTCCTGATCTGTTCCGGATGAGTTTGCAAAGTTTGGTGGGATTTTGTCACGAGGGGGAACAATTAGAGGGGGTTTCCAAAATATTGTAAAGGCTTACAAATGTGCTGCCATTTGACAAAACTACACAAAGTTTTGCAAAAAGATTATAGATCTAGATATAAATGATTTTGTAAAGTCAGAATGGATATTGTCAAGTGGGGGCTAGGTTATATGACTATTGTATGTGCATATACTTTACACTTTTGAAAAAATAAAGCATTGGTGGATTTCCAGCAAACTTGTGTAATGAGCATTGGCAAGGACCTGAAAGCATGGTTTTGCAACTGTGTTTTATTTTTTGACAAGTGTCATAATGTAGGTACAAAAAATAGTGATATACCTTTGGTGACTGAGATGTAGCCTGTGGCCATGGGCAGTGGCCCGATTGTCCGGGTCATAGAATAAGGTCATAATCTGGAAAATCTGGCTACTGGCTAGGACTATGAGTGACAACACATAGGGTTAAAGTGGCCATGTCCACCTTGGACTGGCTTTGTGGTAAAGTTATTCGAAATTGGGATAGGTTTTAAAGGGAAGAAAAAAGTGCTTTTGGTAATATGGTCATAGGGTTCTCTTTTCGCCTTCTGCAAGCTGCCATGGAAAACGAAGATGGGCCCTGTATGGAACCCCGCCTTCCCTTTCCATGGTGGTCATCTTGGAAAAGGATTGCAGCGTAGGAAGAAAAATACTTTTTTTTAGCACCCCGGTCCCACTTTGGGAACCCAGTGGGATAATGGTCTGCAGACCTTGTTATCCACCCTCGCTTCGCTTGGGCTAATAACTTGGGCTGCCGGGCAGGTTGCTCCGTTCGAGTCCCTGGAATGGGGGATTAACGCCACAATTTTCCCATTAGCATAACACAAAATGCAAATGGAAATGTTGGAAAATCTTATTGAGTCTATGTACTTTACTGAGAAATGTAAAGTAGATTGAGCCTATACGTTTTCTTTTTAGTTCTGTTTTAACTGTGAAAGGGGATTCCTAAAGGAACATTTCTTTTGTTGATTTTGGATGTATTATTATTTTTTTTTGGCAATAGAGCTTAGAACAAAAGGTGGGAGGGAAATAGGGAAGAGGCACCAAACACTAATATGGAGGGGCAAGTGGACAGGGGGAAAATGTTTCGTGTGGGTTATTTCTGAGGTAGGGGGCAGTGTTTCTCATGCTCCTTGATTAAAGTAGTGGTGGTGGCTCTTGGGGAGGAAGGATGGCTATAGCTGATGCCATTTTTAAGATAAATCGCATTTTTTCTAAAAGTATATACTGTGTACTAGATTGTTAATGGACAATGAGTAGGAATGGGTGTAGTAGCTGTATAGTAGCTGTGCAAGGGAAATTTTGAAATTGAACTTTGAAGTTGAAAGTTCCAGATCAGTAGAAAATGCAGTTCCGAACTGTGCCCAAAGCACAGATCTTATCATGAAGTGCGGACAGGTTTTCGGATACGTCACCATGCTTCCTTTTCTTTTTGTTTTCCACTCCCTCCCTCCCAACCCCAATTACCTTTAGGGAGCGAATACGCTGGGAACACTTTAAGGACCTTGCTTCGCTCGGGCCTATTACTATGGGCCCCGGGGCATTATCTGAGTGGGTAATGCCCCCGCTGCTCGGGTCATATTGCTTAATTATGCCTCTACTCTCGCTACACATGACACCTAGAAACAATCCAGCATGCGAATATCATGGTTCTTGCTGTGTGCATACATCTACAAACCAAGCTATATTGCATTTCCCTTTCTCCCAACTAACCTGACCCACTGCCTTTTCTTTCACAACCTCAAGCGCACCTTCAAATGGTAGTGCTGTGTGATGTAAACCTCCATAATATAATTATCACATCTCATACAAACTTAATTATTAGATGTGTTATATAAATGTTTATTCCAGGCTGTAATAGTTAGATCTTTTCTGTTTTAGACTATAATATTTAAACACGTTTTCCATTTGACACATGCTAAGCCAACTGCACTTTACTATAATCAGTCTGCAATGAAGTTAGGGGTTTGAATACACTTTAATAAAATCTTTGCCCGAAATCAGCCCCCATGGAAAGATTAGGGATGAAGTACAGGGTGGTCGATGCCAGAAATTTGGCAGGTGAAGGTGTTTTCCTACCCCCAAATTACAAACATTGTTGGTTTCATAGTCAAATATCTGAGGCTGGGGAATCTGTTATATTTACACCTAACAACCATCATGTAGAGATATTTGTCTCAAAATTCAGATATCATGTCCTTGTTACCTTTAATGATAAAATAATAAATATTCAATGTACATAGTATCATACAACCAAATGTTGAAGCAATATCAACTATTTCTTTTGTATAAAAAAAAAAATAGTTTTATTTTTAGGATGCCTGATAATGATACAGTAAACCATGGTAATGTTTCAATTACAATTACGAACTGTGAGATAATTCATGGTATGCGCTATGTTTGTAATGATGATTATTTCAATGTTGGTACTAGCGAACTAGCCATAAAAACTTTCAATTTCTCCTCACAACACTCTTTACATTGAATGCAGCTATTCAGAAATCATATTTATTGCTTTAAACCCTATGTAATTCTACACTTTATATTTTGTATGACTATTTAAATGCATACTTCACTTAAACTCTACTAATATTCAATTGTGATCATTCTGGTAATTCTTTAAATAATCAATAAATGTTATTTGGCAATTGCCATTAAGTACACATTGTGAAAAATCAAGTTTAAAACATTCAAGATATAAATGGAACAGCAGCTATCGGTTAAAGATCAAATATCTTATAGTCAATCAAACATTAAAAGAGTTTATAGAAACAAACTGGGCCTAATGGCTAGGTCAATAAATTCCATAGCGTGACTGTCCCTAGCACAAAAAAAATAATTAGGTACCTTGTTAAAATATCAAAGGTAAATAAAAGTCAATAAGATAATCAATAATACTGACATATATTGTGAATATTGAACGTCGGAGTCAGCAGCTGTCAAATATATTATGTATCTAGTAGTTTTTGGCTAGCTAAATGCGGTAACATAGAAATCCAGTTATGTCATTACAATAGACATCTGTTGCATAAACTGGTTGTGGTTAGCTACTGTTCCACCTTTTTCCTAATTAATCAAGCCTTAAACATGCAATTTATCACAGCATATTTATAAAGTCCACGTTTTAATTTCTTCTACAAGCTACTAAGGCATCAGAAGTGCTGTGGATGTTTGGCGTGATAAAAAAGGGCCTCAATAATTTGTTTCCTACAGTGATGTACTTTGAGCAGTCACATAAAATGCAACTCTATCTCTCCTGATATTTGTGCATTGAGGATATTCATCTGTCATTTTCATCCCCAGCAGTGAGTATTCAAAGCCAGTGGTACATTTCCACATCTAAATCTAACGAAGAGCACCCTTGCTAACTCAGGACCATGTCAGTCCAGATACTGTTCATAACCATTGGACAATTTGAGTCCCAGTACAAACCTAGTGAGCGGGATTCCTCTCCCATGGCAGTCTCTTCTGGTGGATTTCATGTGTCATTGTTCGTCTATCCCTCCCGAATGATGTTATGTGGGTTTGTCCAAAGCTGTTGGCAGCCTAGTTCAATTAAGCAGCTTTTCACATGCTTGCACCAAGGGAGACACTTTTCCTCTCTGGCCCCTGTATATCCTTCAGGGTATCTTTGCATTTTCCCCGGAGAGGGGAACTCCAGATTCCAATCTAGTGGAGCAGAGGTCTGGAGGCCATCATCTGTGTAATATGCCCAAGGCCTGTCTCTTTATGCAGCGGCATTAATGGTACCCTTCAGGAAGTTTAAGGACTTCTTTTAGAAATAATTCTCAGTAATTTCTAATGTTTTAGCTGTTGCAAGTCCCTATTTCTAAGTTTCTTAATTTTCAGCTTAGCACACTTGGAGTTTATAGATGTCAAAGACAGGCCTAAGGGTGCCACCAAAACCCCTTTTTATGGTTTAGCTGTATCTGCCTAAAAATAGCTTTCTCAGTCTGACCGAACTAATTTCCAGTATGTGAGCCTCAGGCAGAAACATTTGAAGGATGTTACCTGGTTGATTGTATTTCCCTCGATCTGAATGGTTTGCTTCACTTACTTGCTTCTTGGTGGCCAAAACACCACTCACACACTTTGTTTTTGAACGATTCAGCATCAGTCCATGGCCATCAAATGTAAATGGAATTGTTTTCGTAGTACTGATAGAGTCAAGGAGATGAGCATTACATTTCTGGCATACATCAATACAGGGAACTTATCTTTGCCAAAGGATTGTGCAGCAGTCTTGGCAGGTACCAATAACTGAATAGCTGAAATCGGCTCTCCTAGGCACCTGAATGGAATTGGGCGAGGCAACTCCTCCCTCAGCTGGGACAAAACAATACAGCAGGCAACTGTCCGCACGCCGCTCTGCCCCAATTATTCTAGGCATTTTTTAAGAACGTTTTGACAGTTTGTTAAAACAAAGATGTGGTTAATTATTTTATATTCATGTATCATCTTACCTCTGGTATCAATACATCGATCATGAGTGGTGTATTTTTACTGAACAATGAAAATTTCAGAGCTTTTTTAATTGCTTCCATCAAACTTCTTGTCTACAATAAAATATAGTACATGCAACTAATTCCCATCTCTATCTTAGCAATTACAAGACAAAGGGTGTTTGAAAACAATAGCATCACTTTCGCTGAATATAGTCATCCTCATTTTCAGTTCCTGTTTTAATTTTGGCATACATGTTGGATTTGAGAAGAGAAGAGAAACATTTGTTTTGATTTCTTTTTACCTTTGATGATATTAGATGTATGTTCCTGTTTAAGATAAAGGACCATAGAATTTCTTTTTTAGGTTTCATATTTGTTAAGTTATCATTCTACACCCTCATCATTTCTATCTCTCCTTCATAAACATTCATTAACAAAACAGACTGTGATTTTCACAACCAGCAATTTCATTAGTTCAGTCTCTGATACAAATTGTACTGCAATGTATTAGAAAATCATATTTTGTCGATGTGTAATATTATGTAGTATTCATTTCAGAACACTTATCAGGGTTACTCCAGTGCAGCAATAGAATTGATGGCACATTCCAATATGCGCACAGCATTTCATTGCGCAAATCTATAATTAAAATAGAAGACACTTTCAATAAAAATGACAGTACTATCTTCAATATGCAAGATTCTTATTGAAACTATTGAAAAATGTGCTTGTCTGGCTATGTTCTTTTAAAAGGATTATGTTAAGTATTTTCTAAATTGCTTTTAATATGGTTTGCGTTTGTTAATTCAATACCCATGGTCATCAGGGTCACACATTCATATTCAAGCATGCACTCTGCGCCGGTGCAATAATTCTACTTGGTGCTCATGTTCAATTAATTTCATGTCTAGTAGCATTTCCTCGGCATTTTGGGGTGTATTATTTCAGAATCCATCTGCCAACAGTAGTATGCTCTCTCTGCAAAGGTAATATTTGTTAACCGGTCTATATGGTACATACTTGGGTATCACCTCCACCCTTTAAAACTTTGAGGAACAGGCTTCAATTGAGAGGTTCAGCTGCATGTGTAGTTAGTATTAAGGTATTTCGCATCGTGTTTTGAAGTGCTTTCATATTATTATTTGCAAAGCAGTACTTAAAAGGTATAGGGGATGATTGACAGAGGATTTTCCAATGTTATTGCACCATTATATGTTACATGCCTGGACCAAGAAAGTGCTTCTTTTTGGGGATAATGAGTTTCCTGTCCAGTTCAGATCTCATGTGACATCTGGGTGATCAATGTGCAAATGTATATCCTAAATAAGTAGCTGTTGGATGGTGATGAACAATACACAAAATTCAAAAAATGATCTCCTTCTCTACAGGCAACCAGTGCAAGGTTTGCAGCGCTGGATTGGTATGGTCATCTTTACTAAGTTTCATTATCAATCTTGAAGCTCTGTTTTGCACTCTGAAGTAGAGTGATAGTGTATATTGGGGACCCCAAGGTAGGAGGGAGGGAGGGAGAGAGGGAGGGAGGGAGAGGGAGAGGGAGGGAGAGAGGGAGAGAGGGAGAGAGAGAATTTTTTTCTATTAACATGAAGCATAATTTATTTAATGATGACGTTTTGCTCTTTAAAAGTTAGCTCAAAATCAACATAAATACCTAGGTTCTTAACCAAACATTTCGGTTTTTGCAAGTTACCAAAGGAGGTTTTCCAGCAGAGGGTGGTTCGACTTTTAGGCTGTTCATTTATCTCCAAAATTTTGGATTTGCTTTTATTGATCTTTAAGGAGTTAGGCTTTCACTCTATAACAGAGACTAGTCAGTATTTTCGGATGTGGTCTCATCACAACCTTTTATGACAACCACAATCGGGTTATTTCATTATTAAATAAGGATACCTCTGTTTCATGTAAAAGATCCATTTGTGGATGGGAGAAAGGGTTTAACCCTGTTGGACACCACATCTCATGGCATGAGCTTGAGATAAATAGGGACCCAGACTGATTTGTTTAGAACAATTTGGAAAAGACTGGATCTATGTAATTGCTGTAAAAACATTGAGGACTGACTGTTTTGCTTATCCTCCCAGAATATTAATGATAAAGGAAGTGTGAAATACAGCTATCATATTGAGAATAATTGTTTTTTTAAACAATTGAAATCTACCATATCATTAAAGTACATTTCCTTACATATAGAAAATAAATATCTTATTTTTACTTTTAATCAACTAAATTTACACTAAACTTTTCAGACAATGCCAATACTTAAGCAATGAATATGACAATTCTTTTATCCATGCCTTTATTAAATCTGTATTCAGTAAATTCATTATGCCTTCACTTTCAAGTTTTTCTTTTAGCCTTAAAAAATGGAATTTGCGAATTAATATATTTCTGAGACATTTCTTATTTCATAGTGATAGATAATTGCATTTCAATAATCAGATTCCAGCTACAAGCTTTAAAGAAATTACATATTGCATATTGGTTTACATTCATCTGTATGTCCATGGTTTGGAAGACATTTCACAATATTATTTATTTTAAATATTTCACTTGTCTCTTTGTAATTTGTACAAACGGTGATCTAATACCATGCATTATCATCCACATTTAACAGTTAAATAAAATATTTGTTACATCGCACTAGAATCAGTTTGTACCACCAATACCATGTCAATGTTAAACTATTTAAGTGCTCTGGAACAATAGCACATGGCCAACAAGCTTGTCTTCGTAGCACTGCAACGCATGAAGTGCCATATAAGAACCGAATTCAGTTTATGGTGGAAATACTTTATAGAAATAGCTTTGTAGCTCTTCTGTTCAAATGTCTTCATCTTTTGTAATTCAATTTCCGACAAAGCACACGATAGAAAACGTGTCATTATTACTGCACGATATGACACTGTTAACCGTGTCATACTTTAAAAGTATTCTATTATCTGCAATTGCAGTTTTGCCTGTAATTGCTTACTTTTTGGTTTACTAAGACTAAACAGGTCAATTACCTGTACTTCAGTTTTAAGGAAGGTTTGTGATAAATGCGTGTCCTGCATGCATCTTCTCTCTCTACTAAACTACTCAAGCTGTAGCACCCACATTATTTTCAGCTCATTATTCTAGACATTCTTGTACAATATTTACATGTGTATACACCACAAAGATTATGTTGTGATCGAACGGATAATGAAAAATCGGTCTTCTCTCCTTTATCCATATCTGTTTGCAACACCTCAGAAATGGCCCATGTCAACAAACATCACTATTTTGATCTATCAATATATATATGTTTACACAATATAATATTATACCACAATATTAACCTCTCCAATGGTAATGGACATTGTCTGTGGCAACCACAGTGAACTCTCATGTCCAAGATATTCCCAGTTACTGCTAAATCTGTACAGTCCAAATGCAACCACTTTTTGCACTTTCACTTTCAGTCCACTGAAGTGTTTGTTCATTGGGGTACAATGACCTACACATGTTATGTTATTTTATCTTATACCGCGCCAAAGCCCATAGGCATCCAGCGCCGAGAGACAGAACCTGCAGGCTACCTATAAGGAGAAAGAAGTACTAATGCAAGAGAGAGGTCTTCAACTGTTTCCTAAAAGCGAATAGATCCTCGGTCTTACGCAATGTAGCCGGTAACGCATTCCAGGCCTTGGCGCCTTGGATATGAAATGCTCTGCCAAGCCCGCGGGATCGTTTCACATGATGTTGGACTAGTAAGAGATCTTCCACTGATCTGAGTCTTCTTAAGGATTGGTAAACACTTATATCATCCTTCAGATAGATTGGTGCAGTCCCAAAGACGCATTTGTGACAGATGGTAAGTAGCTTAAAACGAATTCGGGCCTCAACAGGAAGCCAGTGTAGTTTTTCCCTAGCAGCGGTAGTTGGTTCTGAATATTTTATGTGGAAGATGATGCGGATAGCTTTATTTTGTACTTTTTGGAGTTCAAGGATGTTGGCTTTACTTGCCCCACATAGGAGAGCATTGCAATAATCCACACGTGGTAAAATAACAGCTCTCACCAGATTAGTACGGTTTTCGATGGAAACAAGTGGGGCAACCTGTCTGAGCACTTTAAGATGGTAGTTAGTGCTCTTTGAGATAGCAGCGACGTGAGCGTCACAATCTAAGCTACTCTCCATGAAGGTACCTAACGTTTTAACTTTCTGTACAACTTTTATATCACTACCATCAATCCTGAAACCTGAGTACGCCTGGTCCAGTTTAGTTAGTAATAGCATGAGCTCAGTCTTTGAGGCATTAAGGCAGAGCCAGTTTGTAGACATCCACTTTTTTATCAGTTGATACACCATGTCTACCAAATTTTGGTCTGTGTCATGATTGCCAGTGATGTCAAGGACCAATTGGAAGTCATCCGCATAATTACAAAAGAAAATCTGAAAGAATTCCAATTCATTGCAAAGAGGGAGGATGTAGATATTAAACAATAAAGGTGAGAGGCAGGCCCCTGTGGAACTCCACAGGTCAACAGTTGAGGTTTCGAGGCACAGTCCCCCCAGTGTACCTGCGATCGACGACCCTCTAGAAACGATCTCAGCCAGTCTATGGCATTAGCAGAGAGGCCCCCGACTGACTGCATTCTATCAAGAAGTATGTTATGATCAAGCAGGTCGAAGGCTGCCGATAGGTCCAACAGCATCAGCAGCCCCGACCTGCTTTCTTCCAGTTTAGAAAGCATACATGTCTGCAAGTCCAGTAGGGCAGACTCAGTGCCATGGTGGCTTCTAAAGCCTGACTGTTTAGTATGAAGTATATCAGCCATCAATGCATAGTCCTGCAATTGGATGGTTGCAACCTTGTCTATAAGTTTGAGTAGAAACAGGGTATTCGTAATAGGCCTTAAATTGGCAGCATCCGAGGGATCCAGTCCAGCTTTTTTTTAGTAGAGGTGATACTGCAACATTTTTCAGTGGCTGAGGGATTTTTCCTGACCGAAAAGAGGCATTTGTGAATCTACATAAGAAAGGCGCGAATTGCTCTTTATGCTCCAATGATTTTGGATGGGAGAGGTTCACCTGGGCAATTGGCAGGCCGCATAGATTTCATAATATTAATCATTTCTACTACAGTGGTTTCCTTAAAGGTGAAACCAACAGCGGGTTCAGTTTTAGTGACAGTATTGGGCATAGAATTTTGTTTAGTATCAGTTAATTTAGCATCAGATTGTGATGTCTTACTAGACAACAGTATGGTCTTAACTGTAGACATGGTAGAGTCAGTGTTTCCTGCTTAATTTTATCTTGGGCTTTGCGTAATTTATCAGCAAAAGCTTTCTGCACACGATCGCAGTCCTCAATAGTGGGTTTAATAGTGGAACCACAAGTGGTGGGTTATTCCCAAGATCTAAAAAGGCGAAAAAGTTCTTTAGTCTGATCACCTGCAGGATTCATTTGATCATTATAATAAGTTTTCTTGGCCTCAAGATTTGCTAATTTGTAATGCCTCTCTTTTAGCTTCCAGTCCGACCATCTTTGCACCAGGTATGTTCAGCCTGCCTTTTGTTTGCTCTGAGATCAACCAGAGAAGGAGAGAACCATTTCTGACGATTAGGTAAATCCCTGACAACTTTCATCGGAGCGAATTGATCAAGCATATCAGTGGTCAGTTTATTATAATTATCTATCAATGACTCAGGATCATCGGGATCCTTGGTTAAGGTCATCAAGAAGTGTAGGAAGTCGGCTAGGACAGGTGTGGTTATATTTTTTAAATTTCGGACTCTAACTGGATGCATAGGGACATGCAGTCTGCGTGCAAGGGCTGGAAGCCATAAAACACAGGTGACGAAAAAGTGGTCAGAGCAGATACATGGTGTGGTCAAAATATCTTCGACAGATATGTTACTGCTACCGACCCAGTCCAAGATGTGGCCCTTATTGTGTGTTGGGTCAACATTATGGATTGTAATGTGGTGGTTAGCCAGCATTTTTTCTAATGACGAGGCTTCCTCGTCTCTCCTGTCACCTTTCCAGCGGTTGAAATCACCCAGGATAACCAGAGCAGTATTCGAGGTCAGCATAGGCGAGATGAGATTAACTAAATCTTCATTAAATCTAACAGAAACCTCTGGAGGTCTATAGAGAAGGACCAAATTTAGAAACATGGAAACACATAGAACAATATAAGTTAACCTTCAACCATTACTGGTATAATGTGCAACATGTAAAATCAATTTCCAACTCATTTTACATAGTATTTAGCAATGGTATTACAAAGGATAACATTTACACATCAAGCACCTGTGAAAATGCACCATTGCACCATAGTAGTATAAACCTTGAACAATAGCATGTTGGATAACATTACATGCAATGTAATATACCTTCTCTACCAAGGTTACCTCCAATAGCTAACAATGTTGTTCACATCAGGATCTGTCCATTATGGATAGTTCCTTGCTATTTTTCATCACCATATAGGTCTAAACCCATCCTATGGTACATGCATCCCAGTTAGTGCTACCAGCCATTGCTCATGTTATCCTCTCTTCCCTTTGTCACGTTTGTCTTTGTCATCAACTTTACCCCACTGTTTGCAATTCCTGCTTGCCTTTATCCTCATTTCCTTTTCACCCCACAGACCACAGTCTGTTTTGCGCCCTGTGTGGAGAGACAGTTCACCCACATCTAAGGTGGTGAGGTGTACAGTATGAAAGCTAATTAACATAACATCACTTGATGCACATTAGATTTTCGAAAACGTTTTGTTGTTCGACAATGTATCTTGTATTACACTTTCATTTGTTCTGAAAAGTTGCATAATGAAAACATTTACACTACTTACGTTAATAGGAATTCTGATTTATTAAATATCTTACTTATTTTTTGAAGTTTATTTTCCTGACATATGCAGGCCATGTGTGCAGCTGCCATACATTCAGTGCCAGATACTATTTCTGGCTTCCTCTCTTCTTTCAGTGGTTGCGAAATTGATTCTGCTTGAGCAATTAAAGTTGGTCTATTTCCTACTGCATCCTCAGTTGACATTAACACCACATTGCTCAGTTTACTCTATTTGTGAACAGAAGTTACATTTCTGTTTTGTATCTCCTACAATATATATTTAGTTAATATACTTTTTTTAAAGCCACTTCACAACAAACTGTACTTCTTCACATCATGTTGAAGTAAAGCAACGCTCCACACAAAAATAATATAGTTACATATATAGTATATAGATTATAATGTAACAGACTGTAAACAAGTTTCAGAAAGACTGCAATTACTTAATTTAACTATAATTATATTTTGTAAATCTTTCATGACAACAGATAAGTACTTTATGGTGCTAATAAACATTAAGCCTGGCTTAAATTGTCAAGCTCATTAACCAATTCCCATGCTTCAGGGTTACGAATGGGACATGGACGACCCTGGGAGCTGGGGGTCTGCCACCCGCACTGGTACGCTTGCCCTGGAGAAGGTAGACTGTGGATTTCCTAAGTTACCCAGCCGGGGCACCTACTCTAAGAAGAAGGTTGGAAAATGTGTCTCCCATAATCACTCATTCCCAACAGATGATAAACCAGAATGGCTAGCAAACATGCTTACAGATTTGGAATCAGAAAGATAATTTGGAAAGACTAAGATCACCCACTGAATTTATTTCCCCCCCTCTGCCCCTGGTGAATATGCAACACACACCACTCCCCCATTCAATATCCAGAGTGGCAGAAGAAAGCCTATTCCTCAACCATAGATTTGATGGACACACATACAAGCACACTTAATTCTTACAGTCCTAATAAGGTTAAAATCTCATACTTGCTGTTGCAGAATAGTCATAAGACATAAAGCATGAGATTGTCTTAGGTGCCGTAGGTTATCCTGCGATAGTTCTTCTAATGACATTTGTATTCCTCAAATTGTAGGATCAGTTGTCGAGTCTATTAATTAAAATAATAATTAATGGTTATTGGTAAAGCCCATGTAACGTGTTTGTCACCCAACCCTCCAAAGCCTTCCCTCCACCCCCAGGGGAGTGTCCAAGACCACCCAGCAGATGCTGTGGTAGGAGTAGGGAAAAACATACACATGTCACTGTGCATCAGTAATGAGAGTAGGCAACAACCCCTGCAGTAGGCGGCTAATCTCTTTCACCTGACCAGGATGGGTCTACCAATGTCCCATATATTATATTGATGTCTAAAAGACATGTTTCAACACAAAGAGAGATAGAGGGGTATATATAACACCAGCGTACCCTCTACATAAAGGGATTGACCCTTAAAACATTACAACAACCAAGCTGGCGCTACTCATCACTGCCTTCCCTAGGTGGGTTCTATTCTCGGACCGTATTTATTTATCGGCAAGAGAAAACAGACTACTATTTAGGCAAAAAATTGTAGAAAAATAAACATATTTTATTATTCACTTTACACATCAATGTTAAAAGTACACCTTCGGTTTATCATCAGAATGCTGATCAAATCTCCTATGTTGGGAGTCTAAAAATCACGTTTAACAGCAGTCAATGCACCAGCTTTAACCCTTTCCATTGGTAATCCGATTAGTTTCAAGTTTTAACTGTTAAAGTGTAATGTGCTGTGTTCCTAGTCACACCAGGCCATACCTCATTTCACACTCCTCGCTCAATCTCTTTCCATTCACTCTTACCTTCAGTCACTGTCGCCATCTCATTCTACAAGCACACCAAACTAGTGCCCGACATTTTTCTTTCCATTTCAATGTAGTTGTAATTAATACTCGGAAATTCTTCCGGGTCTTTTTAGTAAAGGGCTAATAAGACACGCATAGAAATACTGTCAACGTCATAGCCTACAATCAGACAATGATCACTACAAACAAAGTCATGCAACAATTAGTTGAGATTCAAATGGTGTCTTCTTAAGGATTTGGAGTACCCTTGCCATCCGTCTGCCTTGAAGGGAATCACCACCTATCAGAGAGCAGTGACAAGGAATAGGCGTATTAGTAACCTATTCAGCTACTATGCTCATAAGACAACTATAGTTTAGTGATAGCAGTCAGTTTTCAAGTCTAGGAAACAACCGTATGGGGCCAGGAAAGTGCTATATTAGCATTGAGAACAGGTCACATGGCTAATCATGATTAACCAATGCCAAAACTGGCTAGGCTCTGGGGATGGATTTTTAAGGCGGAAACAGTGTATTCAATTCCATCACTGGTCAATAGAGCATAATAGGTCATAAAACCATAATCCACTCACCCTTCCATCCGCTGTCAAACTGCTGCTGTTGATGATGTGGTCGTGTAGTGGGGGTCTCACTCCTGCGGAGCATATGCTCTCACTGAACTGCAAGAGGTTTGAAAGAAAGGACCCTTTAGGTACTTAACTAGCTGATCAGATGGTGTTGATTGCACACATTACGCCATTAGCTTACCCCATGTAGCGAGTTCCGTTTGTGGGGTCTTTAGAGGATCATCTAGATTCGCTCGCCTCCTACTGTGCGTCCAGTGTGGTATTACTTCCACCCGACTCGTTCTATAATCACTATAGAAGTGAAGCCACACAAAAAAATGTATTATTGTTGGGTCCTCTCAATGGGGGTGAAGTCTGCCACAGGTATCATTTGTGGAACTCACTTCAAATGGTAGACCCTCTGGGCATGTTGTTTAAGTGCCCTAAGTTCTTCTGTCCAAAAGCGGTTTAGCCCGCCGATGTGTTGTCAGAACACCTTTCCCATCTACGCCTGAAGTGCGTGAATCGCCGTTCTTGTTCACCGCAGGTTTAATTCAAAACCCAACAAGACTACACATTAGCCCCTTATCGCTATCGTTGCAGGTCCAAGTTTCAAATCATTTACATTTCACTGAATGGCCCGCCCACTCGTCATGTTCGGTAACTTCTGAAGACCTACGTCCTCATTGGCCAGTAAACACGCAGTTTATAAGCTGTTGACGCTAGTCACGGGAAATGCTAATGTTATACCACGGGACAGTTCTGCAATACCCTGCGCTACCTAATCGATCTTTGCGCTCCCGTCAGACTCTCAACCAGACTAAGAAGTGCCTACGTGAGTACTCTTACCGTTTTGATCAGCTCTGGGTTCCGCATACCCGCGTCGCTGACTCGTCCGCGTTCTTTCGGCAGTCGATCACTTCCGGATTGACTTCTGTTCGTTTGCGGCACCTATGGAGTTCTTCTACGTTGTTTTTCAAGATAAGTGCATGCGCAATGGAGCCTAATTGCAAATCTTAAGTTAATTGTTGTTGGTCTTACTCAGGTTCGTACGTCCAGCCCCTGGTCGTCGGGAGAAAAATACCACTTAATGCAGTTAGAATTATGACTGTTGTCAAAGTCTGCTTGATTGGTGATGAAAGTGCCATACTGCATTGTCGGGTTAGTGCCCTGATTGTACACCTCAAATGTTATACGGAAGATCTCTGAAATTCAGACCCACCAATCGATTTTCTTATTGAGTCCTGTATTCATACTATTGGTACGGAAAATAAGTTGCTGTTCTTTTTCAAAAGGGTTCTTTTGTCTTTGTTGCTGTCCATACCTGACCTCTGTTTATATAGGACCGTCCTGCTGATATCTTCTACCGTATGGTTATGTTCAATCCAATGGTCTGCCAAAGGTGCATTCCGTGTCTTATTTCGTATACAACTTTTATGTTCCCCAATCCGGATTTTGATTTTTCTATCCGTTTTACCCACATAGATTTTTTTGCATGGGCTCCAGACTGCGTAAATGACCATGTTGGAGTTACAGTTGGTAAAAGTTTTATGTTGCCACGGGGTTGGCAAACCAATGTCTACTGCTGTGCTTTTGAATGTGGAGGGGCAATATAGGCATTTACCACACTGTGTATGTCCCATCAGTGTGGGAAAACCCCATTGTTGTGGTAAAGTCTGCTGCTTCATAGGTTTCTTGCTGATATCATTTCTGGTGAGATTTTCTTTGACATTCCGACTCCTTTTGAAGGCAATTATAGGTCTTGAAATTGGATGGTCACAGTTCTCCAATAGGTGCCAGTTTTTCCCAATGATTCTTTTGTTTCCGTTCGAGAGATGGTTGTATGTGTTGACAAAGACGAGTCTTTTACTTGTCTCTTTCTGTGTCCGCTGTTCCTTGTATTCTAGGAGGGCTTCCCTATTATTATTGTTCGCCCGTTTCCAGGCGTTCTCAGTGATCTTTCTAGGGTAGCCTCTGTTGTCCAATTTTACTTTCTTTTTGGCTGCTTCTACTTGATAGTCAGTTCCATTGGTGCTGTTTCTTTTCAACCTTAAGAACTGACCCAATGGTAAATTGTCGCGTACGTGGCGAGGGTGAAAGCTGGAGTAGTGTAACAGCGAGTTTCTATGTGTTGGTTTATTGAATGGTGTCACATGCAGTTTTTTCGTGTTTGTTTCCACACAAATGGTGATGTCTAAGAAGTCTAAAGAGACTGTATTGTGCTGATGTGTAAATTTCAAGAATCCATTCTGTAGGTTGATCCAAGTAAAGAACTGTTCCAGTTCCTGTTCATTACCGGTCCAGATAATAAAAATATCATCTATGTATCGTCGCCATTTTCTATTGGGACTCATAAACGGGTTAGCATCATTCATGACGATATTCCTCTCAAAACCCTCCATATACAGGTTGGCTACACTCTGCGCCAGGGTGGCGCCCATGGCTGTTCCTTGTACCTGTTTAAAGAACTCCCCGTTGAAATGGAAGTAGCTCTCCACTAGGGCCATTTCAGCACACCATAAAATGAAGGAAACGGGGGTGATTTTCACCATATGGTCTCAACAGTTTTTCTTCAAGCACTTCCAAGGACAATTGTTGGGGAATGCTCGTATACAGGGCCACTACATCTAGTCCTACCAGGATCTCGATTTGTGGATCAAGTTCAGATCTTCCACTTCTGATATGATTTGCGTGGTGTCCAATACAAACAAGGTCATTTTCCTTACCATTGGTTGGAGAAATGTATCTGCAAATCGAGATAAGGGCTCTAAGACGGCGTTCACCCCCGAGACTATTGCTCTCCCTAGTGGGTTAACCATCGCCTTAAGTATTTTGGGCAAGATGTAAAATTGTGGAATCTGAGGTTTGTCTTTAATCAGGAAGTCACATTCTTTCCAACTGATCCACCCTCTGTCTTTTGGCTTTAAGACTTTGTGGGTAATCATTTTCAGTAGATTTGGTGTGGGGTCCTCTGTAAGCCGTTGATAGCATGTTAAATCTAACAGTTGACGGTTGCATTCCATAACGTAATCTGCTCGATTAGAATCACTGTGGCGCCTCCTTTGTCTGCCTTGCGTATTACAAACACTTGATTATTAGACAGTTGTTCCAGAGCATGGGTTTCGTCGTTGCTAATATTATGGAAAGTATTTTTGCCTTTAGCCTGTTGTTCTAGGGTTTTAATCTCTTTGAGCACCCTCTTTTGAAACACCAGTGCTTCTGGACTCTGAGCTGCTATAGGCACACAAAAGGTGGATTTTTTGCAAAGGCCTGATTCCGAGGACTCTTGTTCGTAGGCATTGTCCTCAAAGAATTGGTGTAGATGTATTTTCCTCATGAATTGGCTAAATTCTTGCCGAAAGGTGAAAGGGCTGTGTACATTTGTAGGAACAAAGCCCATCCCTTTCTCCAAGACCTGCATTTCTTGTTGTGTGAGACGGTAATCTGAAAGGTTTACCACAAGGCTGCCATTCTTCCCCTGGGTTCTAGATCCCAGGTCTCATCGCACTTCTCTAACAAAATGCTGTGCTGCAAAACTCTCATCTCAGAACAGGTTATCATGCCATGGTCTTTCTGGAGAGGAGTGCCTGCTACCTTTTTGAAATATTTGGGTCACCCTGAGTTACCTGGGGACAACCAGACGTGGACTCCCTGCTCACTGTACTTAGAGAGACAAAGCTTCACCTCACTGATGAGGCCCAACAAGGCTGAAACACGTGTATGGGGTTGCTTTTGGTACTCTTGTTCAGAGAGGAATTGCCATAGCATTTCGGTGCTGGACTGCCCATGTGGGCGGGACAAAGACTGATATGCAAATGGATATTTCCCATCTGTGAAAGGTACAGTGAGCAAAAAGTGTGTGCTGCAAACTCTCATCTCAGAACAGGTTATCATGCCATGTTCTTTCTGGAGAGGAGCGCCTGCTACCTTTTTGAAATATTTGAAAGGAACTTGGGGTTGGTCACCCTGAGTTACCTAGGGGCAACCAGACGTGGACTCCCTGCTCACTGTACTTAGAGAGACAAAGCTTCACCTCACTGATGAGGCCCAACAAGGCTGAAACACGTGTATGGGGTTGCTTTTGGTACTCTTGTTCAGAGAGGAATTGCCATAGCATTTCGGTGCTGGACTGCCCATGTGGGTTGGACAAAGACTGATATGCAAATGGATATTTCCCATCTGTGAAAGGTACAGTGAGCAAAAAGCGTGTGCTGCAAACTCTCATCTCAGAACAGGTTATCATGACATGTTCTTTCTGGAGAGGAGTGCCTGCTACCTTTTTGAAATGGTCGTGTGGTCTACCTCCTTGGTTCCCTCTGCCCCTGTCGCCTCTCCGGCCTCAGGGGTTATTTCCTCTCCTCATATTGCATCGATTCGATTTACCACGGTATGTTGTACTGTCACCAAATGTGCTTCCATCACTCGAGCTGAAAGAGGTATTTCTGAATGATACTTTTTTCCTTCCCTGTCCACCCTGAGTAGAGGTACCATCAACTAACTCTTGGGTGAAGTACTTTTCTTGTGTGTACGGGAAGGCTTTCTCATGGCTGAAGTTTGTAAGATCTTTATTCATTCTTCTTACTCGTTCATGCAAAGTGTCTTCTTTAACGATAGTCATCTCAATCAAGAGATCGTCAACTCTCTTTTTATAGAGGTCTAGAGGTATTGTTTTCTGTATTTCTTCCTCAAGTTTGTTGATATCAATCAGGATTTTCTCTGTCATTTCTTTGGCAGTGTCAATTATCTAAATCAGCAGATCACGGCCACATTTATTGGCCACATAGCTCCATTCTAGTATGAACCTAGGATTATCTAAAAAGAGCCTAGGCTTGTTTGTCACGACCAAGCCTTGGGGTAAAGTCCCTTTTCTTAGGTACTCAAGCATAATGGAGCCATGTAGCTCAGTTCTTATCGGTCTTTTTTTCAAATTGCTTAGTTCATCCCAATTAGTGATGTTCGTAGTGGCTTCTGCAGATCCTCCCAGAAATGACGCTTTTTTCAGTAGTTCCGTCACATATTTGTCGTCATAGCTCTTGCATTTGTCCAATGCCATGATTAGTTGTCGTTTTGAACGGTGTGGAGTAGTTCTCTCGCTCTACTATGGTTTTAACTTGAGTAAATCCTTCTGTTGAGGTAATGGGCATATCAGCCCATCGATGAGAGTTAAATCCTATCAGCGTAGAGTCTTAGACCGGTATTGGGGCATATTAGCCCCGCTTTTATTTCCGTGTTTCAAGTCCAGTCTAAAAGACAAGTACCATATATAACACATCAATACATAATACATTTAAATAGATGCCTCACACTTTGTTCATGTTCAAATGCTTATCATAAAGCACTGAGTAATGAACTCTTAATGAATGCTTCATACACTCGCATGTATGAAATAAGTTTTTTAATAAGAGAAATAAATAATAAACATTGTTACTATAATGGTCAAATGGTCTCTACGCACAACACCCTTAAAATTAAAATAGTAATTAATGACTAAGCATCAATAACTGTCATTGCCTCTCATTTCCGCTACATCTACTCAGGATTTAAGACTGCTACACCTTCTTCAAGATATCATAGTTCTCAAAAATCGACTTGTCTCATAAAGGTCTCATCTCACAATTCATGCTAGGTAATCTTCATCGAAGCACTCAAAAGCACTTCCCCTTTCAGTACCTGAATGTCTTTCTCAATGTGATATCAATAGGGGACAAAACTCCACATACCCACTATTTTAGCTCATATCTAACCATCAGCAGCTTAAAGCCGTTGAGGGAGGTATGGAGTCTTTCTGCGGTTTTGGAGTTCCTTCATATTGCTTGCTCTTTTTTACTATTTATCAGAACACTTGGTGCATGTCCCAGAAAAGCCTGGAGAGCGGGGAACTGCTTTATTTATAATAGAACACTGCAGCATTCTAACTTCAGGTACACCAGGAAGCTAACCACACCAAAAGAACTGTGCAAGATTGCGGAGACAATCTGACCACTTGCATGTGACTTGTGCAAAACATCAGCATGCTCTAGTATGCTCTAGGCAGGGGGTGATAATGACCATTGAATTCTAATGTTAAAAATGTATTTGCATGGGTATATGAATTGTGCGAATAATCTTAAATGAACAGTGTGGGCTGATGATGGCCTGTTATAGACAAAAAGGCTTCACGATTCACAAAAAGATGCACTTTAGGCATGATATTTGCACAGTTTCCAACTTTGTCTGGTCTCCTCTATCACAGGCCAGACCCAGGGAACACTTTAGGTGGGCACTTATTATAAATGACATATCATAAGTGCCCAGCTAACAATATTCTGAAAAGACCCCTGACAGCAATGATCTGTTGAAAATACAAGTGATCATGTGATGTATGCACATTTGCATTTGTTGTGTCCACTCCCTAAACTTTTCAGCTCCCTTCCCTATTGATAGGCCCTTCCCTGCTAACCCCATGTTATGAACCACATCTAACCAGTAAAACATAAATAACAGGATTCGTCAAAGTGAACGTTTGCATTTGCTTAGATCATCTAGCTGAAGGTGCCTTGCACCAACTGTCAGATCATTTTTTGCTTCATATGTTCTCTACTTGGACTGAGGTCCTCAGAGGAGACATGTGTATCACAGAATGATGCAACTTGTAATTGCATCTCTTTCGCCACTGATCTTTATGAATTGGCCCTATCGTTTATTAGATTTATCGTCTATCACTCAAACAGTGTTCCTCTTCTTTATTAATAGATTTTTCATTTGTTCATAATAAGAGGACATTTATTTTTCTGCTCACCTAATTTTTTGAATTTATTGGAAATGTATCAGCCAACAAAGCTTCAAATGTTTTCACTTTGGCGATTTTTTGATTTTGTATTTCACATTCTATTTCAGTTTCAGCGTGATCCTTTTCAAATGCTTTTTGATGCATTTTTTCATCTAAGAACAATTTCATTTTTAATCATTGAATAACTAACCAAAGCTCTATATAAATCATATCAAGTTACATTTAGGACTGAATAATAACTTACACATACACATGGATGCTCTACATATGCTATATCATATACAATTAATAATGCTTTGCGAATGGCTTAATACAAAACATGAAGACAGGAAAGGCAATCAGGATTTAAAACTGGATAATAATGTAAAATATGTTTCCATTAACCTGTTCTCTGAAGAGCAATCCTTCCACCAAGAAGCAAAGTAAAATTAGCTGATGGTCATTTTTTTCATTCGGTTTTCATTGTGTAAATGAAATAAAAGGCGAATTGAAAACGCAAAATGTATGTCTTTCATGTCACAGCAAAGTATCAGTTGGATGCAAGCGCTCTATTCATTTGTTCAGCTTCTGCAGTATTCACAAATCCCAACAAGTCAGAAATTAACATGATGCTCTGTAACTTTTCCTCTTGTCTGGTTTATTTCATAAAAAAAGATCATATAAAGATAATCTTTCACTTGAGCCAGATACGGGATGTTGTTTCTGGCACCATTTCCTTTTACAACTCTGCCTGCATTGCATAGGATTGTTAGATTTGACATTCTTCAGTCATGGGATTTCAATATTGGAAGTCTTATCTGCAGCTTTCTTAATATTTGTTTCAGTTGGTTCACAAAGTCTTCCATCATTAGGCTGGAAGAATTCTTGCTGTGTTCTGTTGTTTGTATGTCTAGAAACCTGACCAGCCATGTCGGAAATGTAAATAGGCGGGTATAAAAAAACTCAATAGCCCATCAGAATGCTCTCTTGTTGATTCTTGCCACCATAACGGGAAATGCAACCTGTGTGAAGAACGCCTCCTGCAACAACATAAAATACACACATGATTGTAGTACATGATCTCCTAATTTTATTCAGCTGATTATGGAAGCCCCTTTTTTTTGTAAAGTATACTGTCGAAACTTCAAATAGAATATATCATTAAACATTTTAACTAAAAGGTAAACATTAAAGACATGTCAAAAATGTCACCATGTATTATTATATTTCATTTGAACATGCCATAATAAGTGCCATATGCAATACTAAAGATTTGTAGGGAGGCATCATTCATGAGACTTAAATAGATTTCTTATTTAATGTTAACTTACAAGAACAAAAATTTGACATACTTTTTTGCATTTCAGTATGTCTAAAATATTTATAAAATCTAATTAGTAAAGCATTTTATTTCATTTTCAGACATACCTCTGATTTTCTGAAGTTTAGAAAACATTTTGGGTAAATTTCTTTGTAGAGAACACGCTTTTGAAGTCGGTTTATAAGGTCTGTTCTGGATCCCATCCCTGATACACCCAAGGTTTGGCAAGCACTAACCAATTCCTCTTTTGATGCCTGATAAAAATGTTATTGAAGCATATTATACCAGATCTAGTGTAATGAGAGCTTGCATGTAATATAAAAACAATTTCAAAATAATTATATTAATTAAAAAAACACATGAATGATGTGAGGTTTTAAATAACTGGATTTAAATATACATTTTTATGTTCCGACGGGACATGCAATGCTCTTTTACGCTTAGCACCCGAAGTATGGGCTAAAACTCTTTTCCGGCTGTTTAGATGGATCGGTATGCATGGGGTGATCCCAAAAACATAGCATGAAAGTGTTATCCTGACGATATACAAAAAAGGAGAATAGAAAGACCCTCGTAACTACCGCATGTTAGCGATGCTGGACATTCCAGCAAAATTATTTGCAAAAGTTTTACTCGATGACCTAAATATATGGATAGAGAGGAATAAAATCTTGCCGATTTACCAAGCTGGGTTTCGAGCAAAATCTTCCACCACTCACAATATTATTAATCTAGTATCAGCTGTCGAGTACTCGTGGAATGTTCGCAAGCTACCAGTATATGTAGTGTTCATAGACTTCTCTGCAGCATTTGATACTGTGTTAAGAGATAAACTCTGGAACAAACTGAAACTGTGGGGGATGCCAGAAGGGCTTTTGTTCATGATACAGCTACTCTAGTCTGACACTTCAGTTAGAGCTCGCCTAGATGGTGAAGGACGGCTCTCCCAATCAATTCCCACAACCTGTGGAGTAAAACAAGGCTGCAGACTTGCAGCAACATTGTTTAATCTTTACCTAGCTGATTGTATGAACGAGGTAAACAAAAACATAGTTAACCCAGTGAAGATTGGTACAATAGAGCTACCGTGGCTAGGCTATGCTGATGACCTGGTCCTATTAGATTATACGCCGGCAGGACTTCAAATAAGATTAAACCATTTGCTGCATTTTTCTGAAAACAACGGGTTAAAGATTAACATTGTAAAAACAAAGGTAATGGCCTTTCTAGGCACCACTAAACTAACTTGGTCCAATAACTTTAAGTGGATGTTGAATTCAGAAAGACTTGAAAAAGTTGAATGTTATCGTTACTTGGGAGTAATAATTGATTCTAAGTTATTATGGAAACGCCACTGGGAGGCAACAACAATTCTATGCTTAAATAACTCTGGCGCAATTAGTAAATTTATAGGAAAGCAAGGAGGTATCTCTGTAAATACCATTCTACTTTTATACACAAGTAAGGTAATATCTTGCTTATTATACGGCGCTGAGATCTGGGGAGGTAAATACGGTAATGAAATGTGTATATTAGAAGGAAAAATTATAAAATCATTGTTCAGGTTACCTAGCGCAACATCATGTGAATATATTTTACTAGAATGTAATTTTCGATTCGCGAAAGGCATTTTGGAATATAAATCAGCAATGTTGCATGCAAAATTAAGTATGCTATCTACTAGTACTTTTGTGGTTGAACTGATGAAAACATTCATCAAGGAAGACCACAAAAAACAGTTTTCATCTTTAAGCAGACTTCATGCTGTATATGAGAAATGGGCGACAGTTAATACGAAGAGTTGGTTACTACTAAAGCAAACTAGGATCAAAAAACTATTACAAGGAGTGATATATAGCTATGCAAAGGAGCGTGACATGATTACTCTGTCCACAAAGTCCACAAGTGATCTATTCTTTGAACACTGGTCGTTAACATCTGAGAAACCCAAATATCTGTTTGCTTTCCCTACTGCTGCAACTGTAAAACAGTATTTTTTGTTCAAGTTTAACCGTAGTGATACGTTGGAAATCCTTGGAGCTAAATTGAGACTCGAGAGAAATACAAGGTTTTGCAGATTATGTGGAATGTTAGTAATTGAAAATGCCAAACACTTAATATGTTACTCAGAGAGTTTGGCACTTATTCGCGAAAAGTTCCTTGTACGCTATAAAAACTCCTGTTTAACAGAGAATGTTGAAATCATTTGGAAAAAACTGTTGGAAGGAAATGATATTAACTTAATATATCACATGATGAAATTTTATGAACTAGTTTTAACAATTTTAAAGGATCTATCTGAAGGTATCTTTGTATGAAAACTGTTTTTTAATTTTCATGGATTGTGTACACTATTTTAAACTATTTGAATGTGTAAATTGTTTGTATATGTAAAGCCATTTTTTGGCTATGAAACATATTATGAATAAATAAATAAATATACATTTGCTGTTGAAAAATATTAGAGTTTATTGTGAAAAAACAAAGGGTGTTTCACAACCTATTCCCCGGGATCCCATACTCAGGTGGCCAGGGAAAGGCCATAGCTTTTGGATCCTGACGCTGTGGGTGGACAAGCAAAGGAGGATCATATGGGGAGAGGGTCCTTGGGGAGTGGGGAAGAAGCTCCCAATGGTGAGACATGGTATGCCTCTTTTTCCACACCCCATCTTACCACATCCCTGCTTATTGTATGGGAAACTACAGCTCCCATAATTCCTCCCTACTTTACATTGACTACAGTACTGAGCCGAGGAAGATGAGTAATGAGATCAGAAAGATTACCTCCATTGACTTGCATTGGCTCTAACCCTGCAATGCAGCAGAGTCAGGCACATAGTCCTAGCAATACACACCTGCCACTTGCTAACACTCCCTGTGAGAATAAAAGGTGGCACGTACAAGCACACTCTGAGCGAGGCTGGGTACGAAAAGGAACAGCTATTTTGGGGCTGATGTGAACCAGGCTGTGAACATTCTTTAACAAAACTGATGAATGGCTCTTAGACTGTCCTTAAAAAGGCAATTGAAATTATTCTAAACAATTTTTCAATATAATTTTTACTGTAATTTAAAATTATCATTTTAAATCTTTAACAAACAATTTAAGTGGCAGTGTACCAGCTAGATTCTCCAGTGGAAATACATTTGAGAAAATTTTAAGTAATTTGAATTGATACCTCTGACGATTCCAAGAGAAATAAGACCTTATCTTCAATAGTTGTTTCTTCTTTATGAATAATTTCTTCTCTATGCTTTAATGGCAGTCATTTCTTTACTTCAGTTGTTGGGACTAGGTCTCCCAATCTGCTTGAACTCCCTATCCAAGGCACAAAATTAGAATGATTTAATTCAGTGTAGCATGGGTTTTCTTTTTCGTTGCCTTTAATAATACAACGTGGAAAACAAAAACAATTTTATTTAATTAAAATCAGAATCATATTTCTTTGGGTGGTAATTCAAAATGCTCACATTACACAGTATAGGGAAATGTAATTACAAATCTAATCAGCAGTTTTGTTTTTCGAATTCAAAGCATAAACATTATAAACCAAAGCATTATACTGAAATCGCATTAACAATTGCATGGCACAAATTAAAAGTATAATATTGATGTTGTAAAGCACAAGTAATTGGAGATTTCTCATTGATAGTTACTGTGATATTAAAAGGTAGGTGTCCTATCCACATGGAAATGGTGTGATAGTCCAAAAGTAGAGATAATAGCGTCAAGAGAGCAAGTGTAGAGGGGGGACAAGGAGGGGAACCAGGACAGACCCGTGAGGAACACAGTGACAAAGAGGAACATTTGGAGAGACATTGCATGACCAAGATACAGCGTAGGTAAAAGTAGAACCATAGGAATTAAACTATTTAAGTGGAAAACAAGAAAAGCCCACAGAGGAAATAGGATAAAGTAGGAGAGAGTGATACATAGTATTAAAGACTCCTGATCAATTAAAGATAATTAAGAGTGAATAGTGTTTAGCATAACGGGCAGAAAGAAGAGAATTACAGACTGAAAGAAAAACATTCTCAGAGCAATGATCAGGTCGAAAGGCAGATTGGAAATGAGTAAGCAGTGCGGTGAAGGTAATAAAGGATGGGATTTGAAAGCAGGAGGATCGCTCCAAGACCTCAGGAAAGGAAGAAGGTAACAATTCTGCCGACTTTTTCAAAATCTGCAAGGAATCTACAAGAAGGAAAGACAGAGGTGGAGATAGAGGTGCTAAACTGGGCAGTAAGAAACAGAAGAAGAGGATAGACTTCTAGAATAAGATTAGATGAAACAGGATCTATAGGGGCTGAAGTGGGGTGTGCCTTAGCCCGAAAAGCAGTGGTATCAGTGTCTGAGAGATGATAAAGGAAGACAGTTAAGCTGATAGTAGAGACAAAGAAGAGGAAGATAGGGAGGATAGAAAAGGTGGACAAGCGTTATAGCGAAGGGTGACTGAGGAGAAGTACAAGGCCAGGTCGCTGGCAGAAAGGGAAGATGAGAGAGCAGGATCAAGAGATGTTAGAGACAGAATACAAGACAAACTTTTGAAAATATGATGAGGATGAGTAAGAATGCAGGAGGTCAGAATAGTAAGATTGCTTTGCAGAGGAACGGGTAGCATCGAAAGCAGATTGAAGAGAGGGTATCAGTGTCAGAAGTACCAAAAGACTTATGCCAGCTGCATTCAGCTCAGCTCTGCCAAGGTTACAACACAGGGAGCAAAGCTGGTGGCTGAGAAAAAAACTGTAGAGGTTTCCAAGAAGGTGAAAAAGGAGATACAAGATATAGGGAGTCAAGAGACACAGAAAGGGAACAGAAAAGAGAGGAAGTATCAGCATCAGCTAAAAGGAAGACAAGGTCTGGTAGGGATGGGAGAAAAGACGTACACGTGGAAATGGACAATGAGGAGGCACAGGCATGAAGATCAGGACTGAGAAAACAGTTGCTTGGAGAGGCAGTAGGATAAGAGGAAGAAGGAATAATAGAAAAGCAAAGGTAATGGTGATCAGAGGAGTAGACTGAGATTGCAGAGAAAGAGGTAGCTGTAAGCGGAGATGAAAACATTAAGTCACAAAAGGAACCAGAGATTTGGGGAGGAGGGGAGAGTACACATGGTAAGAGCCAATAAATATATAAAGGGGACAGGCAAGTGGATCGGGGAAACATTGAGGTAGAAGTTTCCTAGATGAATAAAGGGAACATCTAAGGGTAGAAGACCAGAGAAAAGTGTGTCTAGATCCTTGCAGAATGAGTTAATTGGACCCAGGAGGGAGGTGATTAAGGAGGAAGGACACAGAAAAGGTCCTTTAATTAAAAAAATTACTGGTACTCCAAGAATGAAAATGATGGCAAGTCAGTGGGGGAATAGGAAAGAGAGAAGGAGCAGTAGTGGAGAATACCACCACCCCAACCTGATAAGCAGGCGGTTTGTTTAAACAGAGTAGAGCTAATAGAGAGACCAGCGCATATAGATATAGTTAGTGTGGAGATCCAGGATGAAAAAAGCATAGAAAGTGCAGATTGAGGCGAATGAATTTATGAAGATCAAAACGGGTCTTGCTACAAAAGGGAGCGTGCACTGCAGAGGGTTAAGTTAATGTGGGTGGAATGGTGTAGACATGGCGAATAAGTAAGATCCTATAGGTTGCGTGAAGATAGTTGCAAATAAGGGGGGTGAAATGAGTGCTGAAGGGGGATGGGTGAAGATATGGATGTCAGAGAAACAAAAAGGAGGAGAAGAGAAACAAGGAAAAAGGAATTCTGAAACTGCGTGAGTGTACAAGCGTAAAACAATTAATAAATAAATGAGTGTACAGAGACAGTGAGCCACAAGATGTTAAAATCTCAGGGGGAGGTATGCCAGGTATTAGGAGTGAGAAGCATTGTAGTTGCAAGGGAGGACATGTGGCAGAGAGAAAGAAGACACTCAGCTACCATCTGTGGACAGCCGCAGACAGCATCTTCAGGGCAATGACTTGTCCAGACTTCACTGGGGCTTTGCCCAGTTTGTGTAATTTTTTTATTGTAAAATGATTGACCATCTTTCTGTTTTTGTTTAATCCCAGTTTTTAAAATGGATAATAATAATCCATCATGCCTCACGTCAAAATTACGATGATGCTATTTTAAGAAAAAAGTTTGAAAATGAATTGGAGGCATGAAGGATAGTATGATATCATCTCTTTATGATTTATGTCAAAGAATATATGAGAATGGCAATACTTTGTTGGTGCAGCTCCTGGTGCTTATGTTGCCAAACCCATACTGATGTGGATTTATATAGGTCACAGGTTGGTATTCATATGGGGTGTTTTTCGTCCAGATTCAATGCAGTGGATGGCATCCCAGCCAATAAAATAAGACTTGCTTTTGTGCCTGTGGAGATTAAATTTGGGATAAACAGGCAGGACACTATGCTACCAATGAACATTGGTGGCAGGACTATGCAAATAGTTTTTTCTTATTGGTGGGCAAATAAATACAAAGAGATTGCATAATACGCACCTGCATGCCTGCACTAAAATCTAACTTTTATTTTGTAGGCTACTACAAATATAGCTAACAAAGCATGTATTGAAATGCAAACAGAGAATGTGGAGGCTTGATGCATCTCGCTGGTGGATCTTGCACAGAGGAGGAGAATAAAATGCCGGGTGAAAAACTAAATATGTTTTCCCGTTTTTCCATGGACACATTTTGTGTTTTTTAGTAAAGTTTTATTGAACGATGCATAGGTGAAAGGAAATAGCCATGTAATATTCATATCTGCCACCAACCACAAAGGTTGCCTTCACTATGAAGCAGGTGCTGAGTTTGGGAGGTGGGTCATGGGATCAAACAACAGTGTAGGGCTGGCATTGGGCAAAGTGAGAAAGGGGACAGTCCCTTTGAGGAGGTGTTGCTGGTAATGGGACTTCTTGGCGACGTCCGAGATGTGAGGAGAGAAAGAGAGAGTGGAGTCGAAGAAGACACCAAGGTTTTTAGCCTCACAGGAAGGTGAAGGAAGAGGGCCCAAATAGGGCAGCCAGAGTGAGAGAGGGAAAGCGGGAGCAGGGCTCCCAATGAGAAGGATCTCCGGTTTACTGGTATTAAGGCAGAGATTGTTGGAGGCACACCAATCCTGAATTGCGGATAGACAGACCGGAATGAGCGATAGATGAGAGGAGGCTGAGGGGAGCCTGAAGGAAAGCTGAGTGTCATCCGCATAACACTGAAAGTTAGAGGAGAAGGTAGAGATGAGGAGGGCCACAGGGGCCAAATAAAGGTTGAAAGCAAGCGTCCCCCAAAAGGCAGTATCCTCCCCGCAATGAGAGGCAATAAAGGACACACCCCAGGAAGGAATGAGACCACGGCAAAATGCGGGTGAATGTAAAGGGTTTTTTATCTAGTCAAATAGGGCATGCAAGCTCCGAGAGCGCTCTGTCTGACAATAGCAAAGACAATCTTATTTATTACAAAACCACGTCACGAGTCCTACACACTATAGGGGGCACATAATCTTAGGGATTGGGTGGCATCGACTAACTATAGGCGCAGCAGTGATGAGCACCTCCAGGATTGGTGGACATCAGTGTGGTGCCAACGTGGGGCGGATGGGTCAGCTGGGCTCATCGGGGTGGGGCTGCCAGGCCAGGCGCGGTCTGTGCTGTTGATAGATGGCTGCCCTAACATTCTGCCCTTGTGGCCACGCACACACAAACACTCATCCATTAGACGATTCCAGTTGTCCTGTAAATCCTACAATGTGTTACTCTAAGAAATAATAGGATACCGGAGAAACAACATGCAATGTGGAGCTTCGCCAATACATCAGTGCACTGTCACTTTTGACGCGTTGACCGGGTGTCATAAAACTGGGGTGTTTGGTCTGAGGGCACGAGGTGAGCTGCCCTGTCGTACTACTGGATCAGTGAAGGTGCACCTTTGTCCCCTTGAGGCGGTGGGGTTTAGGACCAGATTGTAAATACTTCATTTGGCCGACCATGGTGGCCTCGGATATGGGGAAGGTGAATACTTGAAGCTGGTCCAACGGAATGAGGCTGTGCTGCCTGCGCGCCAGCTAGCCCTGGTGGACCTTGGCGGGAGGAGGGGGAGATGGCCTTATGTGTGTGTGTGAGCTATTCTCTGTGCCTGGGCTACACACTATACAGAACAAGGATATAGTTAATAAAGTTAGTAATATTATAGTGATTACACATTTCTAATGTCTATACATTCATGTACTATTTCATATACAGCTGTTTCATACATCACTGAACATCGGATGAATACATTTTAGCAATCCCGCACGGTAGCAGTTGGATAACACATGAGGTAGCATTAGGTTTGGTGGTGTACTCAGGAGCATAGAAGCAATACGTTCAAAGGTGATAGTACATTTACATTCTTGTTCATGAATTTAAACGTGTTCCACTGTATGACACACAAATATTCTCAGTTATGCTTTTCTCGCCTTCCTTTGTACATTAGCAGCATTTGTTAGTTAGCACTAGGTGGGCTGTATCAAGCCCATTCATTGAGTCTTCAAGGCACATGGTATCTTACACGGGCTGAGGTCAGTCTTGCTTTATCAGTACTATAAACTTTATCCCTTTCCTAGCGATAGTGTTATAATCGTTAGGCTTTGGTACACAGTTAACACTTCATTTGGGGAACATAGACTGGTTCATACGAGGAGGGTATTGACACCATATATTTTACACGTTGGGGGTTAGAAGCTGGGTCGAGGCCTATTCTATTAGGATAGTGTTTGTTATTTTCCAGACTTGAACCGCGAGTCAGGTCACTTCAGGGACAGTGATGTACAGCGGAAGGTAAATGATACAGTGTTTGTTCTAATACTTGTTAGTGTCTGGTTGCTCGTGAGAACGGGCCTTCAACGGATCTGCCATGGGGTGGAGGCGCCAGGGGAGGGCATGGCTCCCTGCGCACAGTGAGCGGGGGCCATGCTGCAGCATTCGCAGGCAGGCTGTCTCGTTGGGGTTTAGGTCACTATTATCTAAAATGGAGTCTTAACGCTCCCAAAATGGAGTCCATGGTCTGTTGCAATGCAAATCAATTGGGCCACCTGAACACAGGCGACAGGGGTGCCTCTGACGAGCCGCGGACCTTATGCAGGTGGGGTATGTCGGGGAGGGGGTCTCATGGAACTGTCCTCCCACACAAGGTTAAAAAAACTAGGGTGAGAGGAGAGAGTCCTGGGAAATGCCACAGTTAGAGAGAGAGGTGGCTGAGAGAAAGGGACCAAGTTGGCAACACATGAGGAACGTGGTCTCATGAAAGACGAGTAATCTCAGTTCAGTACTAATGTTGCCATGCAGAAAAAAAACATTGCTGCAACCCCCGAAGATAATGACCGGTGTGCAATGATTGTCATTATCACATTTGAATGTGGATAAGCACACACCGTGGCCATTCACAGCACCGCCCTTGCACCACTCAAAGCGATACATAAAATTGCAGCTAGACTAATCAATGGCACCAAAATATGTGAATAAAATAGCCCTACATTTAGAAACTTACATTGGTTAGATGGCATAAAACCTGTTAGCTCGTAAGTGTTGCCTTGACTAACAGAAGACATTGTGAAATTGGAGGTATTTCTCAATTACCAAAGACACATCATGGAGAGATTACCAAATTAAAATGAGAAGAAAGAATACTTTTTTGGCTATTATTAGCTCAGTGTATGGGACAGCCTCCCATCTATGATCGGGAAGGCATCATCAGTTTTGCAGTTTAGGAAACATAAGTGGCTGGTGAAATCAATTCTAAAATTAGTTTCTGAAGCGAGAAATGGAGCAGGTAATTACCATCATGTAGTCATACTATGCCAATGTCACTTACATACATTATACATTCATACAGAGAAGAGATAATATTTTAAATATGATTATTTAAAAATTACCTTTGTGAATCTTAAACATTGAATACATAGTTGCATTTTCTCTAATGAGTTTTGGCTGAAGAAGTAAAGGCGCTGTCGGCCCTGTGCAGTATGGACAATTTGTTTCCAGTGGAACAAACTTTAATGGTGTTTTCTTTTGTCTTCCACAGTCAAATTCTGAGGGAGTTCTTCTGGAATTCTTTTTTTTTTTATATGTAAATATTCAACCATTTTCTTCACATGCATACTGTTTGGTGGGTATTCACTGCCTTCCAACAATGAATTGACAGTAATTAGATCATCTTTATCATCTGAAGGATCATCATCACTGTCAAGACCAGGAATATAGTTGTTGATATTTTCATGGTCTTTACCTTCCAATAACTTTGCAAGTTCCTGGAAAAGTCACCACATTGAAAGGTATCTGTGAACGCACGTAGGAACCCTTTGGCTGCCTTTACACGTACATGGCCAAGTTCCGGTTTTCTTATCAAATTTGACACAGGTTCTTTTGAAAATGCACTAGTAGTCTTGCTTGCCAGTGTACACAGAGAAATATACAAATCGAGCTGAAAACCCTTGATCATTATAAAATAAAAACTGGGTACACAACAGAAACCCCTGTGTCACTCGCAGCTGCAACTATTTCCTGGCATTCTTTTTCTCTTGTTGAGGAAATAAGGTTTTTGCTCATCATTTCTTTTAATGAGTTCATTAGGGAACTGAAATGGGTATGGTTGTTTTGCCATTTCCAAATGTTTGCACTCTAATGCTGAATGTCCACTGCGGCAAGCCATTGCCATACATTCCATACATTCAGAAATGTTACAAGCCAGAAGTTGTTTGCCAGATGTTTCTGTATGTGTATTCGTGCTCTTCGTCCAATTTTAGCACATTTTTGTAATCCACACAGTGAACAGGATCCGAGGTAATACCATGGGTATGCTGCTGGTGTCGTCTCAGTGAAGACTGCATGGCAAATTGAGCATCACAATGATCACACTGTATTGTTTTCGAAGATTGTTGCCGCTTATTTGTTTCATAGGGGTAGCTTCCTGTTCCCCTGATTCATATGACGAGTGTATGTGATCCACTGGAATTAAAATGGGCATAATGGTTATTGGCAGCCTGTTATTGCTGATAAATTAGGCTAAGATACTTAGTCATCTTTATCAATGATTGCAATAAAACATAAACTTACACATATCAGCATAATGGCTACATGTACATATGGTAGCCGATTTAAATACAGGTTCCTAATTCTTATATTGTAGACATTTTCATTCGTTCCAAAGTAACCATTTTTTAGATAGTTTTAAGCATTACAGTAAAACGAATAACATTTAAGATGCTAATTTAAATTAAACGTTGCCTTTTTTGGAATAATTTTATCTCAATGTATATATAACCTGTAAAAGAAAGTGTTAAATATGTTTACATTCAGATAATATTAAGGACATGTTTTGAAATGATTGTTTCCTACGATTTTGTGACATTGAATGATATCTACACCCTGCATCCACAAGCTACTGACTGAACAAGTGCATCTTCTTGATGTAATGGAATTGATCTGTGGTAGATGGGATGGGGATTGCCTGAAAAGCTCTGACTATGGTAATGTCTTACAGCCCTGGTGTAAGACTTGGGATTGCTTTGTGTGGAGCTGCTCACGCATAATAAACGGTACCACTGCCTTCCCTTCTCTCTGTGTGGTAAGAGAAGCAATGTGGGCTGGTTTGATATAGGGAACTTGGGAGTCATAGATTCCTGATTTTGGGTGGATATCTAATGTCAGCCGCACTGCAGCTTCAGGAAACACACCTGACGTGTTGGTGCTCATAATTTGCTCTTTGTTCATGTTGCTGGGGTTGAGACTGCATGACTAGACATGCACTGGCATATTCCACATCTCCGTCTTTCTTGGTGTGGATTCTGTAGTCCTTTCGGCAACCACGCGGGGGCACCTGAGCATACTGGAGCTGCCAGCTCTGCAGGAATACCCCTTCTGCTTTGTCTTAAAGGAACGAGTGACAAAGGCCTGGCTTCTGCATGTGGCATGGTGGTGGTAGCCCTGGGCTACTCACGATTCTGCCTTTGCTGCTCCCAATATAAAAAAAAAACACGCCATCCACCAACCGGATCAGGCATGGCACTTCATCCCATAATGCATAAATTGCACTAGCTATGTTCCAGGGAGTACTTTCAGCACAAAAGTTTAACTGTTCAAGTGCCCATTACATGAGTATCACTGTTACACATTGTGCAACCAATAAGTAAGCTAGGGCTGTGGTTGGTGGCAGGGTGAAAGATCTGACCTGTAAAAGGGGAATGGGGACCCCTCTGAATCTGGGACAGAAGGCCTAACAGTCTGTTTTCCAGAGCCAGTTTTGCCAGAGAGGTGGTGCGCGGGAGCTGGAAGGGAGCCAATGTCTGACCCTTCTACATCTACTAGTTTTGATCCCCCCCAAACCTGGCATACCACATGCTGACCACTGCTTTCTCTCTTGCCTTTCATGACAGCCAAAACCAGAGTTTCTAGAGATATAGAACTGAACGTGGAGCTCACCAGTGAGAGAGCAGACCATCTTGCACTACAGACTGGCAATGCAGACGCTCAGTGTACAAAAAATACAAACACAGAGGCTGACTTTGTTTTTAGCTGGACATGATTGCAGACAAAGGTGGTGGCAAGATAGAATAGGGGGCATGGCTGAAGTGGAGCGTTATGCTTTCTCAGCTCTGCAACCTGGGCGGAGGTGGAAAGCAACATGGACATTGGAGCAAAGATCCAGTTGAGGCACAGAGACTATGAAGGGATAGGGGATGATAAAAGGGGCACACCTGGGTTATTTAGATGAGGTGAATGAATGAGTAGGCAGACTTCAAGACCTGGGGGATGAAGGTCAGTGAAGCGGAGGTTGGAAGAGAATTACAGAGAGCATGTGCAAAATGAGGTATTGGCTGTTGAGAGAAAGTGCTACTTGGGTGTGAGAGTGTGCGTATGGTGAGTGAAGAAAGTGGTGGAGGTTAAGTGAAAGAGTAGGTGGAGTAAATGAGAGTGAGTGGTAAAAGGTGAAAGTTTGAGTGAAGGCAGGCTGCCTTCTGGTGAAGGAGGGCTGTAATTTAGTATAGTGGATAGTAGTGGGAGAGGGGTGTAGTGGAGAGCATTGAAAGGAGAGTGTAGTACAGTGTAGGAGATAGTAGTGGGAGGAGAGGGGAGAGTAGTAAAGTGGAGAGGGAGAGTAGCAGTAGACATAAGACTGAAGAACAGAGGGACTGTGTGGGGAAGAAAGAGTGAGAAAATGTTGGAGTGAGTGTACAAGAAAGAAGGACAAAACCAGGAAGGGAGAGGTAGGAAGAATTGGGCAAGGAGTATGAGCGTGTGAGAAGTATAGATAAAGTAAGTCCTGTGTGATTGGAAGGCAGCATTTGTTGATGTCTTTCTTCTTCTGGGACACCAGTTTTGGATACTGTTGGAGGACCCTGGTGGAAAAAGAAAGATAAGGTGGTTGTCTTTAGGCCATCACGTGCATAAAGCCAGATTTTAGACAGCATTTAACAATATCTAGTCATCAAATGTACAGTTAGGGATGTAAGGGATAGGGTGGAGGGACACATCAGTTGGTGATATTAAAACATTTAATGAAAACCCTTGAACTTTCTGGTGTGTTCTGTGAGGTGTCAGAAATATGAGGCAGACACAAAGTTGTACTTTTCTCACTATCAGAAACCTATATTAAACAAATGGGTTGGATAAACGCCTCTCTATTCCCATCCAAAGGAGTGTGTCCCTACCTAGGAAACTAAAACTAAAGACCAGTCTGTGCCAAGTCCTTAAATTTATAATCTATTCTTGTGTCCAAAACATTCTAATCTGGCCTTCACACAAGAACTGAACAACTAAGGGTGCAAGGAAATGTCTCTGACTTTATGGTTGCCAAAAAGTGTTAATGATCAAAGTAAATAGATACATCCAACAGAAATGTATTTTCCAAGGAGAAACCCTTGGATCCAGAAGGTAGTTACCTTCCCTCTAGATACTTAGGTATAATGGCAAACGTGTCTCTTCCAAACAACAGTTCCTTCATGTTTAAGTAGGATGGCAAAAGTGTCTCTTTCAAATAACAGTTTGTTTGGTACTTCGAGTTAGTTTCAGAAAGTTATTTCGCGGATAATACGTTCAATATTATTAAACTCTTCCTTGGTTTCCTTGTACTGAATTTATAAAAGTTATTTATCAACTGAGGAATTTCACACAAGACTTTCTTTACCTTCTCCTGTACTTTGGCAGATTATCTTATGTTTTTCTTTATCATGGCTCCTCTTGTGAACTCAGAGTGAGTACACCAGATTTCCTGGTGTACTCACCTGCCAAGAGTCACAATGGAATGGAACTCAGGCTTGTCACAATATCAAAATGTCTTTTTTCAAATTCACAACTTCAAATGCCTGGTGCATCTATCCATCAAAAAGCTCCTCCATGTGTTCCCCAGTTTCCCTGGTATACTTCTCTGCCAGATGTTTTGCAACATGGGTACATTCCTTTTTATAACTTTAGTGGGCTTCCTGGTAAACTCCACTGACAGGAATCCTGTGATGCATTCTTCAGATCCCCAGGTTTATTTTCCTACCAGGTATCGTCTGACAATTTTAAGGTGCATATTCAATTTCAAAGGGACTGGTCTATTTGACTGCTAGAACTTCCTCTTTGGACTCCATAGATCCATTGGTATAGTACCCTGCCAGGCATCTAGTCACAATGTCTTATAACTTCATATGCTCTTGGTGGATTGCCTGGTATACTCCCCTGTTAGGAATCCTTTTTTGGGGTCCTACAGATCCCCTGGTGTACATCCCTGCCAGGTCCCCCCCCCCCCGCCATGTCAACTGCCTGGTACACTCCTTTCACCAGGACTTCCTATCAATTTCACTGTCCTTCAATATGCCATAGTTGCATTACTTTTCTGCATTTCTATTTGTTTGCTTAAGGTAATACTTGTTCCAACTTTCCCCACATAGATATCTCACACATAGGGACTTGTTTAAGTTTCTTTGTTGCACTTTATCTTGTCAGTATACCAATATTGTTAATTCATTCGCTTTTCATATGCCTTACGGCATGCCCCAGTGTCCCCAATGGCTCTGGGTAGACTCACAGGTGATTTGCATCGTCCCTGTGCCGTGGCGTGTCTCTGCAATGAAGCTTCCCTCTGTGGGACAGCCCTATTCACGCTGCAGACCTTCTTCCAGTGTGTCTTTCAGCTTCAACGCTCTCCCCCCAGCTTCTCTCGCTGGCCTGGACCGGAGAATGCTGCATCCCAGGATTACTGTATCTCTGGGGGCCCTGTTGCTGCTCCCTGTGCTCTGACGGTCCTCCAAAGGTGCCTTCTCCATCTCTCCATCCCTCGCACCAAGCCGATATGTGACTCTCGCTTTTGCAAGCTGCCGCATGGACATGCCTGTTCACTTGACTTCCTATGGCACGGTCCACTGCCATTCTGACTGCATTTTGAGTGCAGATGACATGTTTAAAGGTCCTGCACACTCATGATTCAATCAAACAACTAGAATGCATATTCTGTTTTGTGTTTCTATAAATCCCAATGAACTCCTTCCTCTGCTTCCTAGTCTCAGTACTTGAGGTTTTAATGGAGTTGAAGTACATAGAGATCATGGGATTTCTAAATTGATGTTGTTTAGAATGTCTTATTTAGAAGAACATTGGAAATAGGAGATATTGTAGTTGTGTTATGTATTTTGAGGCATGAATGGAACTCTGTCTAGAGTGACTTAAAGGAATGGAGTTTCTCCAATAAGGAGGATTTGTGGGGTGGCAATAAACCATCAGAAACTTGGGTATTATAAGATCTTCTTCAGTGGGAGGTGGAGAATACTGTCTCTCATCCAATGGAGTCACCACCTTCCCCCAATAGCTGCCCCCCCCCCAAGTGATCATCGCTCATATTACCATACCCGAGTCAGGATCAGGTAGGGATTGCCGTCCCCTGGTCACATGGAAAGAGATCATCACCGGGGAATCAGTGTTGACTCCACAGGATTCATCCCAATTCCTAAAGCCATCTGCGACAGGCTTCAAACCGAAATGTGATGGGATTACATCTAGTGCAAGCAAAGGTGGTTGCTAAACTTTGTACTAGCAATATGATTTGAATAGCCAAATAAATAATGAAAAGCACTGACATCTAACAGGGTTGGGCATGTGGATGATGAAATGTAATAGTCACATTTTAAGCAATATTTAGTTGAGTCTATTGTAAAGTTTCTGATTGCTGGGGAGAAACAAAATCACTGACATACAATTTGCAATCCTTTATTATGATATGCATTTGTGTTACATTTAAATATGGTGCGTGAACAAACAATGTATAGCATGTATCCGAAAACTACCATTCGGTCACAATTCGTCTGCTGCAAAGAACAATTTGAAGGTGCATTGCAATTCACAAGAAGTCATATAGGCAAACAAAATGTCACATGTTATATCCACAAACCACTTATTAAATACAAATTAAGTCAATGCACAGGCATATTTCAGAGTAATGAAAACACAGTGGTGGTGATTTTAAATTTAATGGTAATTGTACTGAGTGGGATGGCAAGATTAGCACTTAAACAGTGTTGGGTACCATGCATGCAAACTTTTACTTTTTCAAGGCGCAGTCCAAAAGTAATAATTAAACCATGCGACCATGTAATGTTGTGCCCAGTTTTGAAGGACATTTAAATGCTGCCTGCAATTCCCCTTTGCAGGCACCATTTACAATGTATTCTTATGGAATCCACCGGCTATGAGCAGGTGCTAAATGGAAGAGGATTCCATAGAAATCCATTGGTTAAGCACATGCATGCAATTGTGTTATGCAAGAAAGCCAAGAGTACTTTTGAGAAATGAGAGGAGGCACAGAGGTGATATTAATTGTGCTCAATGCTTTTTCTCCACACTGGGGCCAGCGCAGTAAATTAAATCATAAAAACATTAAGAACTGCTTTCATGCACTGATTAAAAAAAGGCTTATATACAAATGGCAACCAGTATGTAATAAAATAATGCAAGAAGTCATAGCTAATTAGTCTCTGAAAGTGGTGTAAAACATAATACCTTTAAAACGATTTAATAAATAGAAATATTGATAAAGCACAATTGTATCTGTTAAAAGTTTGACTTGTATTAGCTAACTGAACAAGTTTGGCATTGTTTGGATGAATATGGTTGCACCTTTGCCAAACACAAACGGATACTCACATTTTGCACATGCAAAGCGGGGAATGCCCATTTTTTCTGCTTTCTTTTAGCCTCTATTTTGGGATTATAATAGATAGCATTGCAGGAGCATGGACCTTCGACCGAATTAACCCCTATCCTATTCGAACTACTTTGGCTTACACTACAAACTGGCATACTGTTGAAGACTACGTGTATCATCTTCAAAGCAGTCATGAGTAGCACACCAGCATAACTGGCGGCTCAGCTCCACATATCTGGTGGCACACGCTTCTCACAGAGAAAATCAACCAACCGGCTTGAATCACAACTCGTGCACAAACAGAGGACCTGCAAACAATCATTCTCTTGCCGTGAACCCACACTCTGGAACTTGATCCAGGTGTCATCTCTGAATGACCACACAATTCTATAATTTCGCAGGTCTATCAAAACATGGCTCTTTCAACAACACCTGACCAAGGACTAATCCCAATGGACAGATGTACGGACGCACAGACCTCACAGCAATGAGCTACTGTAACAAACTGGCAGCCCAAATGCGAGGTGCATTTTGCTCCTTTCAAGAAAGAGACATATATCTGTGGACGCAAAACCTGCTTTCTCACTTGTCATCAATGACTTTCAGAAATGCAGATGCAGTATAGTATGGAACCTATTGCAATTTGAGATAACATATCGATAATGTTAGCAGAAGAAAACCTGCAATAAAGTGAGTTTTACACTTGAACAATAACAGTTTATTACATTTGTTGAATCCATTTGATAGAATGTAATTTAATAAATGAAGCAGTATTTTTTATTTATTCCATTCTGCTTAGTATATATTAAAAAAACTTCCCATTTTTTGTTCGCAAAAGGTTTCAAAAGTTGAATGAACAGTCATTAGGATAAAGCAAATGGGACAGTGCCAATGGTTTCGATTTTTTGTCTTTAGTTGTAATTGTGGACAATTACAAGGAATTATGTATCCATCTGTAGAATTTAAAATAATACATGTTGCATTACGAAAAAAAACACAAACCCAGCAAGACATAGTTCAATTAAGTTGATGAAAATGAAAAATTGCTTTTCAATGATGTGATTTGGAAAAAAAGAGGAATTGGTATAATGGGTTCAGTACTTGTTGATAGCCATGCGTGGCACAGTCCTTCTGTAACTCTTGAAAAAATGGAATGGGGATTTAGTCTTTTAATACACAATACTGGATGTGGTTGTGTATGATAAATATAGCTCATTAGTTAATGTGGTGGCACCACGACACGAGATAGGATACACCTACACAAGCAGTGGACAAATATGAAGCGTAAAAGGGGCTAGCAGATTTACAAGGACCAATAGGCACTGAACACTGCCAAACAGGAGCCAGCCTCCGTATGGACAGCAGAGGAGGAAAAAGTGCAGCCAATTATTGAAATGGAGTAGTTCACTGGCTTCAGAGGGGTTGTGATACTTGTGCGACAAATGCAGTTGACAAGCCCATGACAAAAAAGGCAGCATATATGTCATGCAGCCAAGAGTGTCTACTTAATGCAGGCACAAAATGTGAGTACATACAAAAGGGAGTCATTCATCAATGACTATGGAAACAGGAACAATCAGGTAGGCATACAACAGATGTGTACCACTGTTAACTGTACACAGCATGTACAACATGTAAACACACACACACTTAAAAAAAGCAAAGAAAGCACCTGCTGTGACAAATGTGCACTATCCGCCCATTCTCTGCAGAGGGAAGCCACCACCTTTAAGGCTAGTAATGTAAGCAGACTAAGCAAGGCCCATGTTAGGAGTCAGACCACACTGAGAGTGGCTCCCCTTTTGGGGACAAGCACTCACATTCATATAAGTAATTCCCTGTACAGAGTACAATGTCTGCCTACATGTGAATCAGCAAGACTGTTGTCACTTCTGTTTCGGACTCTATAAATAGTTACCTTTCTTCAATCACTTTGGCTGCAGGTAATGCTGCATTACTCAGTTAAAGAGCAGCAACAATCCCCTTTTGATTGTCATGACGTACTGTGAGAAACCGAGAAACCTGAGGTTATTCTCCCAGTAAGACCCCGGAATCCCTTATTCAGGTGGCCAGGACACAGCCATCGCTGTTGGATCAGTTCCAGGGGTTGTACTCTGGGAAATGCCCCAGTTGAGACGCAGTATTATACCAGAGAAAGGGACGAGGAGGACGAGGTCCCCGAGGCTTTTATGAAAATGTATGAAAAGATTGAACGGACAGACATCCACCAGAGACCATGATAAAGCAGGTCCTTTGGAGAAAAAAAAGGGCTTCGGGGAAAACCGGGAAAGAGAGACATTGTTTAGTACTATCAGTCATAGATGTATGATTGTCCTAAAACACTCTTTGGGAAATGGGTGGCCCATTATGCATGTATGGTATGACTATTTTGGACAGTTGTATGACAAAGGTGCTGAGAAAGTTGCTGTCATACCAATAACGGGAGAATCTATTAAAGGTGCAGGGTAGTGGTGGTTTAGGGCATTATATACACTACACACCTCTTCCATGCTAAGCATCCATGGCGTGAGTGGTCACTTGGCACCTGTGCACACCTCACAATACCCTCCTAGACTTACCACTGGACTTCATGACATAGTGAATAGCATATTGTGATATAAAGATACACAAACAGCAATAATGAAGAAAACACCTTGATATGTTATACTATTTATAGAGTTGTGTTACTACTGTGATAACAATGGTGAGGGTTACCCCAGGAACGGCGTATTGCGATCAAGTGTGGAATCTACAGACCAAAGTCTCCAGGGGGGTGGAAAAGTCGACGGAGCAGAGGAGGGATAAAGATGGATAGTTTAATTAAAAGAAATATCACAGAGAGTGAATAAAGTGTGATGTCATAACAGACCCACAATAAATGTTATGAAAATGTAATCCGCTGCAATACTCTACCTTGTGAACCATTGGTAAAGAGCACTGCACATTTCCAATGTTGAGTAATAAGATGTTGCTCAGTGCATTGTACGTTCTTCTTGCAAAATGTGCAGGTGTCGCTTTTGCAGCCGATGAAGATGAAATCATGTTGGTCTGAAAATCCATACCTCATGTTTCTTTTTTTATCTGTTGCTCTGTGAATGACATGCAATATTTAAAATATAATTAAAGAACAAAAAAACACCATGAATTTAAATCTAAATAAATGTATAAGTCATGTGAATTGACGATGCCACATTTCCTTTTAACTTTGCAAAAGCACATCATTGGGGCCCAAAAGGAACACACTAGAACCATTGCCTTATAAACAACAATCAGCCTTCTGCAGACTGATGGAGGCATTGATGGTGTTTTAGGCCTTTGGCATGCAAATAAAGACAAAAGTAGCAAACATAGCATGACATATGTAGTGGCATCTATCCTCCTATGAGAGCCGTTCTTTAATAATTACTTTTGGACAAATAATTAAGCCTGGTGTCAAATTCCAAGCTTAGCCTTGAAAAACGATGTGATCCTTCCTCTATAATCTTAACAACACATTTGGAATAAGTTATTTAAAGCTATCCTTTCTTTCAGATGCACTACAGAAATACTCTAGTCAACAAATAGATGATTTAGGAAAAAAGGAGCAAGTCATGCCTAACAATGGAACCTGTAGTTCTCTGTATCCACAACACCTGCTTGGAGGGGGATTAGCATTTTCTATGAAAGAGGGAGAGTACCTTTTTCCTTTTAGTTGTGTTCCTTGGTCACGCGGTCGCAACACTGCTTTGCATCAGCACAGAGACCGGAAAAAGAGTTGAATCTTGAATACCAAATGGATTGTGTCATAAAAACTGTTTTTGTAATTTTATAATTGTTCTACTATGTGCCCAAAAAAGTGTACAATATTGGTACTTGCCTACGTTTCTAGCCATTTAGCCTTGTGGACATTATGAGTAAATATTACAAGAATACTTCAGCCAGTGCAAAATATATGTGTAGGCCTAGAAACCACTTTGTTAAAATATGATCATGTTTCAAATCATACAGAATGCAATGTGTGACATCTAGTACAGCGGTGTATTATATTTAAGAACTAAGGCGGTTTTCTTTTCATTACTTTTCAAGCTCATTATGGGATTGAATGAATAAATGGAGCAACTCAGTGATTGCTAAAAGGTTTTGAATTAATTGTAACCTCTGGCATTGCTTGAAGAATCTCTAGGCCATCGTTCTTCGGTCTGCCAAGCCTTTACAGAAGGGGCAGAAAACCATGTACAAATAAACTATTTTTCCACATAAAAGGGGAAGTCTATCCAGAGCACATTTGCAAAAATCCATTGACAACAAGCAACCACAGACATATGCCAGTCTCATTCTGCGTCACCAGTAAGGGATAACATGGGTGTCTTGACATTGCATGTTCTGGACCCACATCTGGGCGATGGCAGGACCAAAACTGATGTAAATATGGCTGGTTCCTTTTTGAAACAGTGAACACATGCTTAATATATGGTGTGGAAAGTTGCACCTCTCACATGCTTTGGTTAAAGTATGTATGAATATATCAACATTTGGGAAAACAATTGCAATCAATCAACAATCACTGCTACAACGCACACTTAATTTTAGGGAACATATATAAAGAAATATTCATTAAATAATCACATAAAGGTAACAGAGTAATTAAGCACTGGGCGGCAGTTCATATTTTAGGAAGACTTAAAAAAACACTCAATGGAGTACTGTAGGTAATTGGAAATAATTACTTGGTGTGGTCAATTGAAAAGTACTAATAGGATCATTATACTGAGCGATGATGTATGTTCCTCTGTGCGTTAGAAATCCTAACTGACCACAAGTGCAAAAATATTTTAATAATTTCATCTAAGAAGTGTTAGGAAGTAGAAGTAGAAGCGGGACACAAAGGTGGCATTTTTTGTTGGCCTAAACTTGTATTTAACAAAGGAATAACAAAAACCCCTGTCTGTTCCTAAACCTAAGAGGGGTTTCCCTGCCTCAAATAACACTAAGGATGATGTTAGAATGTCAATCAAAAACAAATAGTTCAATGTCCTGTGCCCAAGACCTATTTCCGTCCTTTACACTCCAAAGAAAACTATAGCATAAGTGATGCACTGTTTTCATAAGGATGGAACCACCCTCCACAAATTTCATACCCTGCCCCTTTATTCACAGTGCACCGCCCCATTGGGGCACCACCAGGGTATTCCCTTCCCTCCTCACCCACCACCACAGGCCCTGTGTCACCCGCATCTCTGGGGGTAAAAAACATTTTCCCCCTGCTTACTCTCATGCATACTCATTAACACAATCTGGTTCTCTGATGACTTCTGACCCATCGCACACGAGGCATTCCCCCAGGCTACACACAGCAGCCATAGCAGAACTTGCAGAGCAGGCGGGACTGCATCCTCCACAAACCAAACCTCTCCATTTCACACTCCATAGAACAAGCCTGCAACGCAGACTGCAAATCCCTCCTTGTGAAATTTCTCATCAACCCATCTCTTACACACAGCTTTTTACTCATCTACAGACCTCCGGCAAACACCTACTCAAGGCATGAAAAACAGAAATCATGATTTGCAGGAACCTTGGACCAAGAGAGCCCATAACGCCCACCCACCGTACCCTCCCTGGCTTCCTATCTGGTGACAAGCCACTGTAAAAGCCATGTGCATCACCCACCATGCCCTCCACAAGACGGGCCCAAAATACCTCCAACAGAACCTCATCAATTACCAACCCAAAAAAAAAGTGCGATCAGGCAACAAGTCCATGATTCACATTGGGTTAGTGAACCAACTCTGAGGTAGGCCAGGGCAGCAATGAACGTGCAAATAAATTCTAATGGGCGACAGATAAAATAAAGTCCAGCAGAAAACAGGACAGAATGTACGCAACATCTATGAAACCAAGAAAACAGCTGAAACACAAGGGTACGTATTACATTCCATGCTCATGGAAAATAACCAATGGCAGCGCCACCATCTCACACACATCTGGCAAAACACAACACTCTTTAGACCCATCACACAATATATCTGCCATAAAAATGCAGCTATCCCCAATGACAAAAATTCAGTCTAGATGAACACATACGGAATCTGTCGTGCCTGCATTCTATACAGATGATCTTACCGCACCCATCCACATGCCAGCTCGATATTGGTAGCTAGTAGGGACTTGACTACCCCTACCCTCCTTCGTATTGACCATAATACACAAACCTATTTTAAAATCATCTGAAAAATACTCATTCCTTTGACTCTGGTCCACCAGAGGTGTTCACCACTTGGGAAAAGGCAGCGCTATAGAAATGACATATTACATTACATTATATGACCTTGCAGAGGTTCTGAAAACTTTCATGCGGCAAGCCTGAATGTGTTGCATGTAAGTGCTGTTTAAACTAAATCTGGAGATTTAGCAACATTTTTAAATGATGTTTTTATGATCGGTCATACTCTGAAATATAAGTTATAAATATTATCAGTAGGATATGGTTGTACTGTATTTATCACAGTTCGTACAGTCAAGTGTGAAACGCATGAATTAATTAATTAATGTACAAACACACACACTTTAATATTGCTACCATACTATTTTGGAAAACATGTACACAATATAATTGACATTTAAAGATTTTGGATTGAACTGTTTTTTAAATTTAGTATTATGCAAGAAAAGCACAAGATGCAAATACTAACAGTAAATTGTTTCTTTCCTGCAAACTTTCAGAATCGCATGTGCAGTTTGTTTTAAGATTTGACTTAACTTTCCGAATTGCACGTGCAGTTCGTTTTAAGTTGTAACTCAATATAGAAAATGGACCATCACTGAACCATGTGACAGTTCACGATAGAGCAGCGGTATTCAAACTGTGCGATCTGCCCCCGGACGGGGCCGCGGTCGCATCTCTGGGGAGCCGTGAGTGCCCAGCATGAAATGTATAAATTAAAACGTTTTTTTTGGTTTGGAAGAAATGGGCAGGGGCGGCTCACATGGGCGGGCTGAAGCATGAAACTGTCTCAGGCACCAATGAAAAAGTGGCCCGCAGTTGTAAATGGATATTCATTCCTTAAGTCACAGACTGATTGAATAGTACCCAAGCGCGTTCTTTGTGTTAAAATGTAAGTAAATTGTGATATTTATAGAATATTTGTTCGGCAACAATGGTCCAAATGACTAACTGCATAGTGAAGTAACTCATCAAACTGGCCAACATTGGCCAAAAAGGTGGCCCATTTTGTCTGGCCCACACTAGCATTTTGCATTTTTGGTACAGCTATTGCCCATAGGCCAGTCCGAGCCTGGCGGCTCATTCATAATGGTTAGTGGGTGCCCACCCTGTTGCCCCGTCGCCCGTTATGGAGGACCTAAGGAGCCAACCCAGTGAAACAATGAACACTCCCTCAGCTGCTTTTTCCAGCTGAGGGAGTGCTCCTGGGCTTGCTGAACTGTCAAAGGGAAACCCTCTTTAACAGTTCTGCTCAGTTCCCCAGCCGCACATACTCACTGAGCCATGCAAGGCTGGGGTGTTTTGCTTCGCCAGCATTGCATAGCTCATTGGAAATGCTGGCTGGGGCACTGCATGTCTGTACGTGCGAGGGGGGCTTGTGTGCCTCCTCGCACATACGGATAGAGCAGCCTGGAACAGGGCATTTCAGCACCCACACGCAGGCCAATGCAGAAGGTACGTTTATGTTCCTTTTTTATATTGAAACATGTGTATGGATGTGTGTATGCTTGTGTTATGAGTGAGTGTATGGTGATGGATGCTTGTGTGAATGATAGAGTGATTGCAGTATGAATGTGTGTGTGTTAGTTTGTTTTGGTCCATTGAGCTGATTTTGGCAAGTGGTGGATAGAGGGGGCAAGTTTCTGTGCTCTGGTCATCTACCTTCGCCGCTTGTAGCCCGTGTGAGCACCTGTACCATCGCTTTAAATAATTGTAGTTTGTTTACCACACAAAGGCTACAATAATGCCCTACATGTGCAAGCCCGAGTATACCGAGGAGGAACTACTGGAAAGGGAAACATGCGAAAACGATGGGGCTTCGGACGGCAGTTGGCAGGACGAATCAACGGATGAAGACACTGGACCTAGTCGCATGGACGGTGTTTCCACCTGGTGCACATGCAATCGGTGCAAGCTAATTTCAACCGAGGACGAGAACTGTTGCTGCTGTGAAAACTCGGGATGCGTGGCCTACATTTTGGAAGGCGAGCCACGGCCGCAATGCATGACCGAGCTGCTAGACTTCAGGGCAGCCTGCCTTACACGGTCCGTGTTGAGGATAATGATGGTGCTTATGCACGAACTTCGCGCAACTGTTCGTCCTCGTAATCCGAGTAAGTATACTCTGGTTGTGCTGCCGCTACTATTTCATGGTCGTCTCCTATATTCAAAATTACATCTACATTTAATTGTAACGCATGAAAGTCGTTCAATAGCGTGCCGTGTCTAGATAGCATTTGTCCGAGCAGAATGCCATTAGTTACAAGAATTGTCATTGACAACAAAGGTTTAATAAACTTATCTTGGTCATTTAAAAACAGTTTCAATCATTCTTTTTCACAGGTGGTACAGGCTGGTGGCCTATAGTTCCTTTACATGGTTGCTTCACGGGAGGCTTGGACACCGCGTTCGAAGAGTAATACCCACCTGTGCCGTTGCTGCCAAAAGACAAACTTTCCCCAGTGACAGCAGTCAGTACAGGGGATTTTCCCTCGCTGTGCTGGAACCTGGCCTATACAATGTGTAAAGTTTTGTATTTTTGTGCCATCAAAATAAGAAACAAAATAAAACACCACATATATTTTAACAACGGTTGTTTCAATTTTTTAAATGAATCAAGTGTGTCTGTGTTCAAGAGTCTTCCTGTGCCTTGCCTGCACACCCACCGGCCCATCCACCACCCCCCCCTATCAAAGGCAGTTTGCACCCGGGGATGAGCACTGCCATGGGGTGCTGTCAGGGGCGATAACGGCCATGGTGCCAAACACCATGTACACTTCAAAGCTGTCTATCTTTCATGGGGGATTGTTCCCATGTCCACCTTCAGACCCCGTGTCTCCGGCCAGGATGCCCCCTCACGCTGGCCGCCCCCTGCAATCCACATAAGTGTGTCTCCATTCAGCAGTTTCCTGTACCTTGCCTGCACGCCCCAGGCCCATCCAACCCACCCCCCCCCTCTATCAAAGGCGGTTCGCTCCAGTGGATGCGCGCTGCCATCGGGGCTGTCAGGGGCGCAAACGGCCAAAGTGCCAAACAGCATGTACACTTCAAAAGGTATCCCACGCCCAGGGGCCATCGCTCACATGGCCTCCTCAGACCCCGTGTCTCCAGGTAGGCCTCCCCTGACGCTGGCCGTCCCCCTGCAATCCACATAATACCACAACATATACACGTCATTCATTCACAAACACACCCCTGTTTCTAATACTTTATAAACCACTTGATATGTCTCATGAGAACATTTTTGTGCTTTGCAAGTCAACTCCTGAACGTGCTACCTGAGAACCACTTAGATCGATGCTAATCAACTCGTCGTCGTGCCATCTGTGAACATCTGTGACCGCTTCGAGCAAACTCGTCAGTGTGCTGCGATGCTAATCAGCTCGTCGTCGTGCCATCTGTGAACTTCTGTGACCGCTTCGAGCAAACTCGTCAGTGTGCTACCTGTGTCCATCTACCTGTTCTCCTGCCTCAAACTACTGGGTTTGCTGAATCTGTTTGTTGGTCAAGGTAAGGCCATGTATCACAGTCATATTTTGGTCATTTTTAAATTTCTATCTATCAATAGTGCTATGTTCATTTGGCTCATTGCTATTGATTTGAGTTTCACCTGTTATGCTATCAATCGATCAATTTATTTTCATCTGCATCAATTGTCATCGAATTGCATCTTTCGCAGGTCCTGTCTATAATGTAAGCATGTTTTCTTCTCGTGCAAGACAGTACATCCAAGGGACGAGTCACATGTTCAGAGTTTAGTCACATCATTTATTAATTTGTGAAAGTTATGTAAATACCAAGCCGCCCTTGATGAACTGGTATAGTTCCGGCGACCAAAACAAACCTTGCATTGAACATTGTATGGTTCATTTAATTTTTTATCACATTTTTATTAATCAAGAATTTAAAATAATGGTGATATTTACTTTTCAGAATTTTCAACAATGCCTGCCTGTTCGATTAGCGGTTGCCCTTCGAAGACCCATGCTAAATCTGAAGGCACTACAATGCATGTATTCCCTAAAACTGTTGATCGAATAAGAGAATGGGTCAGACATTGCGGCTATCCACCGGAAGAGCTTGAAAGTAGAGTCCAACAAGTCTTTGAGGACAAGAGGGGTGATCGATAACTCATCTGCAGCTGGCACTTTCCCTCGAACATATACGCCACATCTTGGGTAACAAAGAAGAATAAACAGCGAACGACACGAAAATTGCTCGCAAACGCTATTCCCACTCTATTCGTCCACATTCCGCCACTGGTGAGTCAAGTGTCCGGATTTAGCTTTAGGCCTTGCGGTAGCGTGTAGGTAGCCGAATGGATTAATTGATATTTTAGGTGTTCTGTCCCTTGTAATACTTACGATATTGATATGAGTGTATAGCTTTTTGAATAATAACATTTATCAAATTATTTTTCGATCTTATAACCCTCAAAAGAAATCTGTTTATGGGCACAGGGAACTGTGCTATTTTGCGCATTTTCAATAGCATAATTCTCAAGTATTCTGTCGTCTTGCATGGTAATTTTTAATATTGGCATTTCATTATCAAACAATAATTTACCTTTACAACTACTTGACTATCCACTGAATCTGAAGCAAGAACATTATACATCTGTGACGTACCCGCAGTTATCAAACACTTCTACCGCGTATGAGGTAATCTTACTTAGCTATTCTGCTACAGACTTGTTTTATGCATGTCAAGTAATAGTTTTTATGTATCGCGTCATTATTTTACCGAATGTTTGGTTAGTGCTTTCCAATTGATATACACCTTAGTTGTCGTCCCCTAGTGTTTGTTTTCAGTTATAATTAGTGTTATCCATACTAATGCAAGTATTGTCTTTCAGGGAGATGCAGAAGCGTCTACCACATTGACAACATCCCTAGATGTTCTTCAGCAGCACGAGGTATGGATACTGATAGTTCCATCAAGCGAGATCATCGGATCTTGTATACTTTTAGGGTGATTGTTCTACACAATGTTTCATTCGTGGTTAGCCATTGATATGTACCTGTGTGGTCGACCCCAAGTGTGTGTTATGTTTTCAATATTGTAATCCTTACTAATAAAAGTGCTATGTTTCAGGCGGTAGATGGAGCGTCAACCCCTGCACTTGATGCAGAGCCTGGCATTCAAGTAATTCCAGGGGAAGTGGAAGCGGGACCATGCGTATACGAATCGGTGCAGCACCTTTTGGAGGTACGCATCCCTACATATTCTTCATCAGCACGAGGTATGGATACTGACCGTTCCATCGAGCAAGATCATATAACGTGATTCCATTTGCTATGCTCTCTTCCTTATTAACGCAAGTACTGTGTTTCAGGGAGACGCGGAGCTTCCTTTACAATCACAACATCCCTTGTAGTTGATGCAGATGTAAATAAATCGGAGAAATAAGTCGAGAAAATCGGATCATATTTGGATATCCATTGATTCTTTTAGACAATGGATCATTTGTGGTTATCTATTTATATGTACCTGTACCGTCGACCCCAAGTGTGTGTTATGTTTACAATATTGAAAACCATACTAATGCAAGTACTGTGTTTCAGGGAGTTGCTGAGATGTCCTGTCCAATAAAATCATTCATGGCAGTCCATGCGGAGCCAGGAGTATGTATACTGACTGTTCCATCGAACTAGATCATCAGAACTCGAATACTTGTCACTAGCAGACAATGAGAGAGCAGTTCCCACATATTAAACATCAATTTGACGTATGGCATCTTGCTAAATCAATCAATGAAAAGAAAATCTCGCCTGCAAGGGAAAAAAAAGGTTTAGAAAGTATTTCACAGTGGTCCCAGTCTATCAGCAACCATCTTTGGTGGAGCTCCAAAACTTGTGAAGGGTCAGTGGAAATCCTACTTGAAAAATGGCGGTCACTGATGCACCACCGTACCAACGTTCACCGCTGGACAGAAAACCAACATTTCCACCAATGTGAACATGGCCTTTTGTCCACAGAGGAGGCACAGAAGAAGAAGTGGTTGATTGCATCTTCACCTACACACAAAGCCATTGAGAAGATTGTTTTTGATAAAACTCTATCAAGAGATTTGAGGGGACTGACAGAATTCTGTCACACAGGAGGTTTGGAGGTGTTCCACAATATGTGCCTAAAGTACAGGCCAAAGCGATTGCATTTCGGCATACAGGGCATGAAACATAGGACTCTACTAGCGGTCTTGGCCCATAACAAGAATGTGTGCCGTGAACAATCTAGGACTATGGGAAATTTAGGGATTCTTCGCTACACTACGACCTTTGCAAAAAGAAGTAAGAAATGGGTGGTGAAACCATTATATGAGGAAATGGAGTTCGACTTTGTTAAAGGCCTTATTGTTAATGTACTAGAGAAGCACAGACATGGAATTTGGAGCGATTCTGTGCAGAGCACTGATGCATTGCCACCAAACATTGCCACTGTGCCATGTCCACCCAAAGCAGAGCTTGTTTAGAAGTACAAATCCCGGTTTAAATCATTGTAATCTGATTGTCTTTTTGAAAGAAAAAAATGTATTGTACAGTGTACATGCAAAGTATGCTAACCCTAACCCCTCCCTTCACCGTCCCGGGTGGCGAACAACCTGGGTGTCATCTTTGACTTCTCTCTATTCACCTCGTATCGCTGACCTTGTCATTATGTGTATGTATATATTTTTGTTGCTGTAACTAAGCTTCGCAATCTCATGTATATGCTGCACACTGTTAACTGAGGGGAGGCTTGCGCATTGCAAATAATAAAACAAACAATAAATCTCACTTTCTACTCAACTTCTCAGGTACTTTATACTTTTCCTGACCTTCCCCCAAAAAGTCAATGTCTACATAGTTATGGTTCTCTAGGGCTGCAAAGCTTGCGGACAACAAGGACAAAATTGGGGGCCATAGAACGCGCCAAGCGAGGCGTTGCAGATGGGAGAGAAGCCAGTTCGCATTAGCACACTGAGGCCTAGTAGAAAGATGGAGTCGAAAATTCAAGTTCTCACAGATGGCTTTATACGGGATGTTGCAAAGTAAGAATGTATGCTCATGCAGAGTGAAGGACAGTGGCTTTGATTTTTTGCTCGCGGGCTGAAGAGGCCCACTACTCGTACTGGCAGTATAAGGTTCTATTGTTTTTTGACCTTCAGAGACAGGGACCATGCCGAAAGGACTTGATTTGAAGGAGGGCTGCAATAACGTAAGAGACGATAAGGCTGAAAATTCAGAAACTACACAGAGTTTCATGTTAGTTAAGTATATGAAAAATCGTTGTCACAAACAGAGTGCAATTTACGGACTGCATTACTCAGACAATGGAAATGGCAAATATAATGTAAGTAACTCTTTAGACGATTTTATACCGGAATATAATAACAATAGCGTTCAGTTAAAGACAGGTTAAGTTGTACTTGTTCGTTCTGTGTGGCATATTACAATGAAGAGCAAGTAAAACATTTGTGGGATTGTCTTTCTACCGGGCACATGGGCATGCATTTGCCCATTCGACACGCATGTAGACAAATAGTCGTTTCTCAGTGGTTCAATGTTAATAAATCATTACTTTGTGTGTTAACCTCGATTTCTTTCGTCAATTTTCGCATTGCTTTTAGAGCCGAACATACTCCATTGCACTATCCTCGCAAGCAAATAGTTTCACCTCGGCCCTAATAAATTAAATGAATAATAGTAATAAAGATCGGCTGGCGAGACTAATTTCAATTTTTATGTTTTCAAAACAGGTACATCCTACCGTACTGCGACTGCCACCTATTCCAGACCACGGCCGATGGTTTCTTCAATCACCAGCAGCAGCTTCTTCTAAACAACTGCACTACATTGACTATCTTATGGGACGATCGGCAAGGGCCCATATGCCCTGATGCAGTACTAGCGGCTAGAAGCAACATATCAACCTTTACGGTGGCCTAGTGCCTAGTTGATGGAACAGCCTTGCAATTCACCGTGCGACCAAAGTCCTTTTAACGAAAACCAACACCCTGTGTACCATAAAGGAACAGCGCGTGACTCACGATAAACTTTAGAGGATTTGCGGATCGAGAGCAAAGAAAATAAATTCCATTCCGATTTAATATGCCAATTGTTAAATATTCTCTAAACATTTAATGTCAAATACATGTACTTTACCAAACTTTACTTTGCTGTTTGATTTTAAAGTACAGTTTCATATTCCGAATTGTGGCGCGCTGTGTTGTGAGTTGATCTGTGTTGGTTTCCGGGTTCTGTGTGAAGTCGTGTAGAAGACGACTGGGCGCGTGTGCCTACGCAGCACAGTAACGCCACGGAGAGAGGCGGGGAATATGAATGTTTTGATAATGTCAGGCTCAGGGGCAAAAGCAGGTCACACAGGACGATGCGGCAAGTGATACGATTTTCACAAAATGGCAATTCCCTACTGCCTGTTTTGCGTGTGTTTAATGGACGAGAACTCGGGTAAGGTCCATAGGAAATGTTTCTAATATCGACCGATTTAGGCTTAAAAACACATGGCCGACCTGTAGGGACAATAAACATTTCTGACCGAACCATTCCTTTAAGCAGAAAGGCTTTATAATATTTCACTAGATTCAGATATCCAAATCCACCCTCGTTTTTGCATCAATATGTATTTTGGAACACAAGGTTTTTTGCCGATTCCCCACAAGAAAGATTGAAAGAGTTTATCAAACTTCAACAGCTGTTTTTTATAGATTAATAGTGGGACTGATTGAATACATACAACACTTTAGGCAATAGAACCATTTTGATTGCGTTCATTTTTGCCCACAGATTCAAATTCAATCTTTCCCACCTTTTAATTATTAATGCTATTTTGGCTATTGCCGGATCTATATTACATTGAATTATTTTATTTAAATCTCCTATAATACGTATTCCTAAATATGTAAGACCCCCGAGCGACCATCTACAATTCCAAGATTCCAAAACATTGTTATCGCATGTTCTAGATAATGGAAAAATCTCAGTTTTGTCCGAGTTTACCTTGTGTCCCAATAATTTGCCTACTTCCTCAAACATTTATTTTAATATAGATCTGCATACTTCTGAGTTTGACAGTAAAAGCAGCATATCATCTGCATAAGACAATATTTTGACCTCAGTATTCCCCACACTAATTACTTCAACCATTTCACATTGCCTGATGTATGCAGCTAAAGGTTCTAGTGCCAAATTAAACAAAATTGGTGACAGTGGGCATTCTTGTTGTGTACCTTTTAGATAGAGGAAATGACCTCGAAATCAATCTATTAAGCAATACCTGAGACCTAACATCAGGATGAATACACTCAACCATCTTCATAAACACTGGTCCAAACCCCATTTTCAACAATGGGTATTCCATAAATTTCCAATTAACCCAAAAAAACCCTATGATTCCATTTGACTCCTTTCCATGATGTGCCCCAATTACATTTAACACAGTCCTTATATTGTCATGCCCAAAACGTCCTGGAGTAAAACCCACCTGAGATTCATCAATCAGTTCCCCTATACATGACTTCAATCTATTGGCCCATATTTTAGTGACATTTTTTAGATCCACATTCAGCAACAAAATTGGCCTGTAGTTTCCACATTTTTTGTTATCCTTATTAGGTTTTCGAATTACAATGATCAAAGCATCTTTCATCGAGTCACACATAACTTCTGACGCTATAAATTTATTATAGACCTCACATAAGATAGGTGCCAGCTGAGTAGCAAACCTCTTATAGAACTCCGAAACTATACCATCTGGCCCTGGAGATTTTCCATCTTTCATCTGCGAAATGGCATTACATACTTCAACAACATCAATCTCAGAATCTAGTATGTTTCCAAGGCTTCATCGCTAGGATATAGTTCCTTTTTATATAACTGCTCATAAAAACCCTGGAAATGTTCACAGATTTCTTTGTTCCTATGTAAAGTGTTGCCTTCTTCTATTTGAATGGTAAAAATACCTGTATCTATTGTCATTCCTCTTAGTTTGTTGGCCAACAACTTCCCATTCCTTTCACCATATTCACAAAACCGTTGTTTTGAATAAAACATCCCTTTATCCACCATTGTCTGTACGTAGTTATTCATTTCAGCCTGTAGTTTGTTCAATCGTAACCTATTCCGCTTAGCATGTGTAGCCCTACTTATCAGTTCACCCCTTAGTACCGCCTTAAAAGAATCCCAACCAGATTTTACAGCAGCTGTATCTTTATTATCGTCAAAATAATGTCTAATAAAATCTTCTAACCCTGTTGTAACCAAAGTATCCTTAGGTATGTTTCCTTGCATCCTTCATCTTTTGGATTTCTCGCCTAAACCCTTTAAATTTAACTGCATATCATGTAAAGAATGATCCGATATGCCTCGTTCCATAATATTTGAGCTCACTATCTGACTAACTAATGTATTACTGACAAAAAAATAGTCAATTCTCCAGTACGATTTATGAACAGGTGAATAAAATGAGTATTCTTTTTCCCGATGATGAAGTTCCCTCCATACATCTACAAGCCAATAGTTGAACACAAAAGCTCCCAATTCCTCGCTAACATTTTAACCCATTATTTTTAAAAAGATTCACGGGTTAAACCGCCCCCCCCCCCAACCCCCATTGATTGGTTCTGGCTCCCTTACTGCGCTTGGTCGTTAGGGCATTTTTTGGGGAAATAGTTATGCCCCTCCACTTAACAAATTCACCATTCGCCACCGGCCCACTGACTGTGTTGGGAACGGGATGGGGTGAGCCCAGGGACTGTGTTGGGAGCGGGATGGGTGGGGCCCATTGAATAGTGGTGGGAGCAGGGTGGGGAGAGCCCAGGGTGTCTGATGGGGTGGGGAGAGCCCAAGGACTCGGTAGGAGTTGGATGAGGGAGACCCAGCCACTATGATGGGAACAGGTGGGGGAGCCCAGGGACTATATTGGGAGTAGGATGCAGTGACGGTGTGCAATACATACTGTACATTTGGCTTTTTTGGGGGGAGCGGCCTGCCCAAATTTTGCTCAAGTGGGGCCCAGGCCAAAAAAGTTTGAAGACCACTGTGTTAGAGTAAGAATTTGAACAGCTCATTTCTATGAGATGTGATGGTCTAGTGGTTAAGGAGCTAGGCGCGATATCATGAGGTCTTTTTATCGAATCCTCTGTGGAGCTTCCCATTTTTATTTTTTATAAACTATTATAATTTGAAAAATGAAGCAGCACATCTGATATTTGTTTTGCCGTGGCATGTGAAACCTTTTTTTGGGGCATGGCATGTGACACCTGCCAGTGTCACTTGTAGTAGTGACATGCAGCGGCACGTGTCACTGGCACATGACACATGCCATATTTAGCTCCTACCCATACTGCCTATTAGGTAGATCCGGTGTGGCCTCTGTAACATCTCTTACATAAAGGAAACATTTGTCCCCTGTAAATGTTTCACCTGCTTACCTATGGCAAGCCTTGCGGCCCAGCACATGACATCTTACATGGGGGTCCTGTCTGACCCACTAAATATCTGCCGAGTTCCTCCTTGGCCCCCAAGAGTCCGGTAAACGCTGAATACCAGTGTTAGGTGTGCCCCCCCTTTACCTGCTGATTCCCTGCCAGATTATAATAATAATGTGTTCCTTATATAGCGCTTTAAACGCAATACACTACGTGTTACCATGCATGACTCTAACTGTGCATTTTCTAGAAGGAGCGGCAGGACCCAGGTCCAGGGCATAGCTCAACTCCTTGCGCCAAAAGTACTTGTCTCGTCAGCAACCATCTAGGCAAAGCTCACCCAAGCCCCAGTCAATCTCCTGCAGGAATGAGGCGGCACACAGCTGCTCCATCAGGTGTAGCATGCCCGTGCGGTAGTAGCCTACACCTGCACGAAGTGAGCACCGCCTGTGGCCAAGGGGAGAGGGGCAATCAGTCATCCTGTCCCATCCCTATTCACAATATAATTTAGCTAGTTACATTATACATTACGATAGCAATGCTTGGGGTGGGGTATCGCAATGAGGAGCAGGATGTACAGGCTGGACACAAAGGGGCAGATACAATGACTGTATGTTATAATGCATGGACGTAGTTTAAGTATGATGGCATCATGTACACAGTTTAAAAATAAGCATATGCCCGAAAACAAAGAAAATAAGACCCTGCTCAGCAGCTGCACATTTTTATATTTTTACGTTATTGTGGTAGTGGGCCCTTTAAGGACAGACACACGCGGCGGAGTGATGCAACTCTGCTGTGTGTGCTATAAATAAAGGGGGCATTCCCCACCACATTAGAATGACTGTGGAGCCTGAACCATACACACGCATCCAGTGTGTGTCTGTAAGCGGTGGGGGCTCACGGGAGCGCCGGATGATACTGGTGCCTTGTAACAGTGGCAACGAGGCGGGACACCAACCCGGGGAGAGTCAGTGAATTTTTTTTCTATATTCTCCGCGTTCCCGAATGCTGTGGAGCCAGCAGTGTCCACGCAGCTTGGCTGCCATTTTAAACACTTGCTGGTGAGGATCGCGGATCTGTTTCAGAGTGCTTGTGCGCCCATGCACATGTTATTTTTGGATTGATGAGGGGACAGCTGATGCTGTACATTCATGTATTTTGAAGTGTTTTGAACATTTCTTTCACGTCAAGTGTGAGGTGAGGAGCTGGGGGAGCCATCATCTGTGGCATTGGAGTTCCTTCTTTGTTATTCCGGGTTGTTTGGATATTAGGGAAAGGGGGCTAGTGTGTGCAGCACCCTAGGTGCTAGTGTGCCAATTGACTTTACACTCACATTTTTGGACATTTGAAGAAGGTGCCTGGGAGGGCATTTTGGCTGGTTGTGAGGTGGTGGTGGAAGAGTATCAGAAGTAGTTGCAACGGTGCAACCTGCAAATGCGACCGATGCTGTTGCGAAGGATGCGCTGAGGGAATACTTCATGCCAATGCCAAGGCAGATAACGAGCTGTTTGTAACGTGCAGAGCCCGGCAAAAGGATGATGATTCCCTGGACAATTTCTATGGACGGCTGTACCGCATGTCGCTGACGTGTGCCTGGGATAATCCCGATACATTGATAAGGAACCAGGTAATACAGGGATGTTCATCCTGCATGCTATGCAGGCAGGTAATGCGAGAGCCTGGTATCACACTGCCTCGCATACTGGAACTTGGCGCTGGCAAGAGGTTTCTGAGGTGAGGGCATCCAGGATGGAGGTGGCTCTGCGCCCAGGGAAAGTGGAAGATGTGTGTGCAGTGGACAGCGTTCCAGGCAGAAGAGGAGTAAGAAGTCCCAGCGGTGGTCAGCGGGACAGGGGTGAGAGAGCCTGTGATTCGTGCATTAAATTTGGGTACGACCTCCCACACCCTGCTAAATGCCTAGCCCAAGGAAAATCATGTGGACTTTGCGGGTGCTGGATCACTACGCCCGAATGTGCAGAGCTGCAGTGCCGGTGGTAATCCAAAGGGGACCAGTAAGAGCAGGATTCTTCAGATCACAGCGTCCCCCAAATGTCGCCCAGATTGACCAAGGTGACAATGGTGCCCATAATGAGACGGATGAAGAAAACACATTCTTCTCAAGTGTCAGTGCAATGCGGACTACCAATAGGCGACAGCCACGGTACCAGTGTTGGTGGACACAGGTGCGTCTGTCAATGTTATGGCGTGGGTGCATTACAATGCTATGGTAGTGCCGCCCATTCTACAGAAGCCAAAGGCCTGCATCTTTACATTTGGTGGTGAACAACCAATGCTGCTGGCTGGTGCATTCGTAGCCAACATGGAGCATGGAGGATCGCCCATTAAGGCCCGGTTCTACGTTAGAACTGTCACCAGCAACACCCTCCTGAGTTGTGCAGCGGCAGAGGCACTCGGCATTGTGAGCTTTGCGTATGCAGTAATTGTCGAAGATGTGCAGGGGCTGCTGGCGAGATACAGCCAGCTATTCTAAGGCATTGGCCGCATGTCAGGCAGCCCAGTGAGTCTCCACATCGACAAATCGATCCAACCGCTTGCCCTGAAACACTGTCGAGTCCCATTTCCTCTTCAGGATCTTGTGGTCAAGGAGATGGATAGTCTGGGAGAGTTGGACATAATTGAAACAGTCGATGGCTCGACCCCCTGGGTGACCCTGATCGTCATTGCCATAACGCCCAAACAAGTAGACTCTGTACTGTTGGGTGTCCTGACCCACGTTTAAGCTATCATGCTACAACATTTGGTGCTGTGGGCTTAGAAAATTCAAGATGGCGGAAAACCCACATGTGCGCCGAAATCCAGGAAAGCTGCGCAGTTTGTGCGCACACCAAAATGGTTGCCTCACTTGCCACCCACCAGTGCGAGAATGATAGGCCGGGTTGCCATGAGGGAAATGGGTTGCCAAAGGAAAAACAGTAGCGCCGGTTAGCTTCAAAGCGCTTTAAAACCACCCTGTGTTTCTCTGAAGGCAGGCTCAAAATGTCTATTTTAAACATTGCAACACATCTAAAAACTCACTGGACACCAGCAGACATTTGGTAGAATGGAGTGTTGTGTGCCTACAAAATCTGGGAAATGAAGAGCCCAAAACAATGCTTATACCAAAACTGCTATGGAGTCAGCAGTTTAAGTTGCACTGGATTTAAAGACACTAAAATCGAAAATGTTTAGATTAAATGAGTGACCTATGTTTGGTGTCACCTGCCTTTGTAACTGTTGAAATGTCATAGTTTTGCACTTAGAATCAGCATTCTAGCTGCATGTGTAAAATTGCAAGTTAATTTAAAAAGCAACAAAAAAAACATGACAGTTAGCTGAAAGTCTGGCTTAAGGAACTTGATTTTGCTTGACAGCTACCCCCATCAGGAGTGAAACTTGAGTCACAACTGTGTTCCCAGGCCTATCTGCCTTTTGCTGGCCACACTAAGGATATACCATCTCTCTGATAATTGAATTAAGGGGAGCCCCCCACAGAATACAGGAGCTCTGAACAATGTAACCCCCTTCACCCAGGCAGATGGTTTATGGCAGGAGTCGTAAATGGTCGTAAAATGTGGCTTCCTCCTGAAGGAAAGGGGAGGAGCACTGCCTGTGAGAGCAAGCTGGCTTGGCAGAACTGGAAAAACCAGAAATTCAACCTTGTGCTGAGGGTAAACCACACCCCTTTGGAGCCAGAACATAACTTTAAAAAGATGGATCATTCATAGAGCGGACATGTGAAAATTTTATAAATGATACCATAATTCTTGTGATTTTTCTGCCCACAGTTTAAGAGGTTTTTAGAACCGGTGGTATGTTCAGGGGGGTATTAGCGGAAAAGTGGATATTACTCTAAATGTATGCATGTTAAAAATCTGAAACTTCATCAATTAATGTCCCTACTCCCTGCGCACATGTATGTAAAGTGGGGTCAATGTCAGAAATGGCAAAATCAGTTAAAAAGTGAAATATGTGCCATTTCTGAATGCAAGCCCCCAGGAAGAGCAGAGTTTGGACAGGGTATATCTCCTGTGATATGTGATGTGTGCATGTAATTTTAAACCAATGTTTACCTGTGCAAATATGTCTTTTGTTACCCTGTCAGAAACAAGGAGTTCTTCCTGGAGACAGGGTTCTCTAATACGTGCTTGACGGCAGTATTATACCAAAAGCATGACAAGGTCAATAAAGTAATCTCCTATGCGAGCAAAACTTTATCCTCTGTGGAGGAAAAATTCAACGATTGTGAGAAGGCACTCCTGGCAACGGTGTGGGCATTGAAGAATTACCGCCCGTTTATCCAGGGGGAACACATCATAGTGGAGACTCCACACCAGCCTCTGCAATATCTCCAAAGTGACAGAATCCGGGCCGGAAATGTGAGTAATTCCCGATTTACTTCCTGGATTCTGTCAATGCAAGGTTTTCCTGTGGAGGTCAGATATGGCCAAAACAAGAAGAGTCCCCTCGCGCAAGGTCTGGCTGACTTGCATGATTGTGCCAGAGAAAACTGTCTCGAGGACGAAAGTCTAAAAATAAAGGACAACATGGAGGCATACCTTAATTCCCCACACAAAGTCTTTGAAGAAGACAAGTGTGAGGGAATGCCCACTGTCTATGTGGATGGATGCTCTTACCATGTTGACAACGACGGGAAGAAAGAACTGGTGGCCGGCGTAGGGAATGCATGGGTGAATGAGTCCCCAGAACCCTCTGCTGGATACAAAATTGGTCCCCGAAGTAGTCAGGTGGCAGAATTGATGGCTGTGCATCAAGCCATCCTCACTGCTGTCCAGCATCAACTCCACGAACTGGTCATAATCACAGATTCGGATTATGTACGGAACGGGTTCGTGGAGCACCTGGTTAATTGGAAAACCAGAGGCATGTTATGTGCTAACAACAAACCCTTGAAACATGGGAAGTTGATCCAAAACATTGATGATCTGGTCACCTCGAATGAGATGACCATCTATTGGAAAAAGATCAAGGGTCATTCCAAAGTAGAGGGACCAGACAAAACTGGAAATGACTTAGCTGATCAGCTGGCCAAAACCGGGGCCATCCAAGGGGATCTAATTGAGATTGAGTCCCTGTTGGGGGAAATCCAGGTCACTGCTATCACTAGGTCCCAGACGAATGCTCACAACGACCTTTCAATTGTACAATGGAGTAAGGAGACCCCTGATGCTGATTTGATTACCGCTCAGAAGGGGGATCCAATAATTGGTAAATTTTACCAGCACCTTGAGGACCCTGAGAACTTTCCCCTGACGGATACCGATTATATTGGGAAAGAGGACCTAAGAGTGTTGATGAAATGTCCAAAAATGTTCCGAATCCAAGACGGTTTGCTGGTAAGGAAATCCAAAGCTGGCCACAATCAGTGGGTGGTTCCTACCTCATTCCGAAGCCTGATGTTAAGTCACGCCCCTGATGCGGCCACTGCCGGTCACAGGGGGTTTCACACAACATTGGAAATCTTAAGAGAGGTTGCATACTGGCCACACATGGGGCAGGACCTCGACCAATACTTGAAGGGGTGTCTTGTGTGTGCACAATTTCAGCCATCATCCCTCACGCACCGTGCGCCTCTCCAAAAGCGGGGGATGACCCTGCCATGGTCAGATTTACAAATCGACTTTGTAGGCCCTGTGATTCGCTCTGCTAGGGGGAATAAGTACATGTTGACTGTGACATGCTTGTTTACCAAGTGGGTGGAATGTCTCCCAGCCCCAAATTGCAAGGCAGAAACTGCAGCTGCCTTGATGATTAACCACATCTTTTCCCGTTTTGGTCTACCTCAAAGGATTGAGTCAGACAGAGGTAGCCACTTCACCAGTGAAGTAATGACAAAGATGTGGGAGATACTGGGGGTCAAGAGAAAGCTGCATATTGCTTACAGGCCAGCTTCTTCTGGGGCAGTAGAGAGATATAACCGGACAATTGTGAGCATATTAAAGAAGTTTGTGGCAGATTCTGGGCCAAGTTGGGATATCCGATTACCTCTGGTCCTAATGGCCATCAGATCTACCCCTTCATCTGCAACCAAAATGTCACCATTTGAGTTGATGACTGGGCGCAAGATGGTGCTTCCTCAGCATTTGCTCTACAGGACCCAAGAGCAGACACTAATAAATGCCTCCACAACTCATGAGTATGTGGAGAATTTAAGGAAACACCTCCAACATGCTTTTGCTTACGCTCAGCGGAATCTAGAAAGATCGGCTGATAGCATGAAGACCCACTATGACCTGAAGACTTCCAGGAAGGAATATCAGGTGGGGGACCGGGTCTATCTATACAACTTCCAAAGAAACCAGGCAAAACAGCGGAAATGTTTGCCTACGTGGAAGGGACCCTTTGAGATCATCGACAAGATCTCCCCTGTGGCCTACAAAATACACATCCCCAAAGGTCCTTTGGCAGCGGGGGAAGACAAGTGGGTCCACATAAACCAGTTGAAATGTTGCCATCCCAGGCACACTCTGCAACAACTGGAGTAATCCTCTGGAATCCTAGCGGGTACTGTCTCGGACTAATTCAGTTCCAACCATAAAACATACCACATCTAGTCTCTAAAATATTGTGATTTGCATGAAACTGTCTCTTAGTTATACTGTTTTTTTTTTCAAAATAAGAATGTAATGTTTCGTGATGATGAAATGCATATGCTGCCCCACTATCTCAACAGTGGTGGAAAAACGTCTGAGTAGGTATTGCCGCTCTTCCTTTGTCGTCCTAGGAGAAAGAAAACCTGGAGACGGGCCAAGGAGGATGATCCGGAGACCGGGAGCAGAGACGCGATGGGCCCTGTGTACCGCCCAATACTCCCATCAGGACCGGCGAGGAGAACCGATCGATCAGTACCGGATGGAGAAGAAGATGCTGAGCTGTGCCATTTGCAGAATTGGAAGAAGATTATGCGGACAGACCGGTGCGTGGGTCAAAACCCTTGTGCACCCGACTCCCCATCGACTCAAATTCAAAGTGCAGTCGCGTGGGGGGGCTTGTTGGGTGTCCTGACCCACATTTAAGCTATCATGCTACAACATTTGGTGCTGTGGGCTTAGAAAATTCAAGATGGCGGAAAACCCACATGTGCGCCGAAATCCAGGAAAGCTGCGCAGTTTGTGCGCACACCAAAATGGTTGCCTCACTTGCCACCCACCAGTGCGAGAATGATAGGCCGGGTTGCCATGAGGGAAATGGGTTGCCAAAGGAAAAACAGTAGCGCCGGTTAGCTTCAAAGCGCTTTAAAACCACCCTGTGTTTCTCTGAAGGCAGGCTCAAAATGTCTATTTTAAACATTGCAACACATCTAAAAACTCACTGGACACCAGCAGACATTTGGTAGAATGGAGTGTTGTGTGCCTACAAAATCTGGGAAATGAAGAGCCCAAAACAATGCTTATAACAAAACTGCTATGGAGTCAGCAGTTTAAGTTGCACTGGATTTAAAGACACTAAAATCGAAAATGTTTAGATTAAATGAGTGACCTATGTTTGGTGTCACATGCCTTTGTAACTGTTGAAATATCATAGTTTTGCACTTAGAATCAGCATTCTAGCTGCATGTGTAAAATTGCAAGTTAATTTAAAAAGCAACAAAAAAAACATGACAGTTAGCTGAAAGTCTGGCTTAAGGAACTTGATTTTGCTTGACAGCTACCCCCATCAGGAGTGAAACTTGAGTCACAACTGTGTTCCCAGGCCTATCTGCCTTTTGCTGGCCACACTAAGGATATACCATCTCTCTGATAATTGAATTAAGGGGAGCCCCCCACAGAATACAGGAGCTCTGAACAATGTAACCCCCTTCACCCAGGCAGATGGTTTATGGCAGGAGTCGTAAATGGTCGTAAAAAGTGGCTTCCTCCTGAAGGAAAGGGGAGGAGCACTGCCTGTGAGAGCAAGCTGGCTTGGCAGAACTGGAAAAACCAGAAATTCAACCTTGTGCTGAGGGTAAACCACACCCCTTTGGAGCCAGAACATAACTTTAAAAAGATGGATCATTCATAGAGCGGACATGTGAAAATTTTATAAATGATACCATAATTCTTGTGATTTTTCTGCCCACAGTTTAAGAGGTTTTTAGAACCGGTGGTATGTTCAGGGGGGTTTTAGCGGAAAAGTGGATATTACTCTAAATGTATGCATGTTAAAAATCTGAAACTTCATCAATTAATGTCCCTACTCCCTGCGCACATGTATGTAAAGTGGGGTCAATGTCAGAAATGGCAAAATCAGTTAAAAAGTGAAATATGTGCCATTTCTGAATGCAAGCCCCCAGGAAGAGCAGAGTTTGGACAGGGTATATCTCCTGTGATATGTGATGTGTGCATGTAATTTTAAACCAATGTTTACCTGTGCAAATATGTCTTTTGTTCTCAAATCTAGATTTGTGTGCAATTTGACTGGGGAGTGTCCTCTCTGCAAGCCATAAAATGACATCACGCTGACACACACTTCCTTCCCCAATCAAGGGAGAAATGGAAGTTTGACCAATGGAAGTGGAGAGGGGTAGGGTCTAGTGATGCTGCATACACACCCACTTGCAAAAACACATAAAAGCAGAGAGACAGGACAGATAGGGACCTTCATTTCCATCTGCAGCTGGAAGCTCTGCCGGAAAAATCCATACTTACCTCCATCAACTTTCAAAGAGCCAACACTTAGACTCAAAGATAAACAGAGACTTCAAATCCCTCAATCTCCAGAATCCAGAAGCAGTGCTGTACCCAGAGAGAGAGCAGAGCTGACCCAGACCCATGTTAGCAGTTCCAGAGACCAGACGCTGTGCCCAGAGACCGTCCGAAGTCCAGACCTGTTGACCAGATCGTGACAAAGCCGCCTTCCTGTTTAAAATCTCTTGTGAGTACTCAGCAAAACTCAGCACACATCTCTTAGTTAAAATCATATAATTCAATCCATTTTTAATCTAAGTAGAACTGCAGCTTAGCAATTGTGTTATCCTGCCATCATTTTTAAAACTGAAAAAGTGCTGCGTTTAAAATTTGCAAAACCAAAAACGACCTTTACTAAATCGCTCATATCTCCGTGACCGTTTGTGCTAGAGACTTGCAGTAACTTTCCTCTGAAAGCTGAGAATCGTGGCTTTTCTACGAACCGCATTCCTACCCCCTATAGTTTTGCCGCAATCGTGAAAAACGCATTCGCGAATTTTACCGCGATTTGCAAATTTCTTCACGTGTAAAAATAAGCTGCTGCTTGCCTTCCATTTGCCAGAAAATCGTTTGCCTCATAAAAACTATCCCTGAATCATTGCAAGAGTGAGCCTGAGCTAATATTAACTAGATATCACTCACCCTGAACCTCTGAAAGGGAATTAAAAGCATTTCCAGCATATTTCTCATCCATTGCTAGCACATATAAAAGCATTTGGGCCTGTGTTTTCAAAACTCCTATCTGTTTTCTTTAAGCGTGCTTGGGGGGGATTGAACTGAATTACATTGATTGCATTTCTGAGAACTGTGTGCTTTCCTCCCATTTCCTTGCATTGCATAAAGAGGGGGGGAGTGAATAGCCAGAGAAAAGTGATTACATTGTTTGGTTGAAATCATATTGAGTATTTTCTGTACTGCATTCATTGAATATTGCATCCACCTGAGCTTACATAAAGCATTCTGTATCACCTTCTTCTTTTGTTCCTATTCACCTGTGTGCTACCTTATCCATTTCATGTCAACTCCTTAGTGATTATAAAGAAGTGTGCTAGTGCCAGATTCTCCGTTGTTAATCTTTATCATATCAGATTAAGTGTGCTATTCAATTATTAATTTATTATAAAGTTTGATATATATATCTATTGTTTAAATTATCAAATAAACCTTTTAACTTGCAAAACAGAACTACTTCTTGGCTCAGTGGGGTCAGGAGGATTCCAAGAGAGGGGTGTTATATAGGGGTAGTCATCCAGAACGCATGAACTGGACATAAAGATATATCAATAAGGGTTTTCATTCAGTATTCTAGACTAGGCGTTGACTTGGCTGTAGTGCTGAATTGAATCCTCTTACAGTACGGATCTGTGTGGATAGGAGGCTCCCGAACAAGGCGATTAAGCGTGAATGTCATATCACCCCCACAATTTACAACATCATCACAGAGCTGCAGGGGGTGCGCTTCTTCTCCAAACTCGACCTTCAGGCCGGATACCATAAGGTGGTGTTACACCTGGACTCCCGATATATAACAACTTTCACCATGCAACGTGGCCTCTAGAGGTACAAGCGCCTGAGCTTTGGTGTGTCGTCTGTGGCAGATGTCTTTCATAACATTATCTGGGAGGCTCTTGCTGATTTGGATAGCGTCTTGAACATCAGCAACGACATCCTGGTGTTTGCAAGAACGGAGGCAGAGCAGCTGGACCGGCTGGTCAAGACATTAGAACGGCTCCAGGCACTAAGGTTAACGCTACACCGGGACAAGTGTGAGTTCCTTAAGAAGACCATTGAATTCTTCGGGTTCGTGTTCAAAGAAGGGGGTGTGTCCCCACATCCCTGTAACTTCAAGGACATTGTGGAGGCACGTCCCCAGAGAATGTATCGGAGGTCCGAAGCTTCTTGGGAATAATCACATATTGTGGCTGGTTCATTGGGAACCGCGCGTCCCGGTCAGAACCATTGCGAGCGTTAACCAAGAAGGATGCTATATGGTAGTGTGGATGCCTTAAGCAGGCTGCGTTTGAGGACGTGAAGGGGGGGTTGACGGCAGAGGAAACTATGGCCTTCTTCGACCCGGCCCTGTCATCCGCAATCGTGGTGGATGCCAGTCCGTTGGTCTGGAAGAAGTACTAACCCAGACGGATACCAATGGTGAGGTCAGGCCAGTCGCTTATGCAAGCAAGGCCCTATCAGAGAGAGAAAAGTGGTATTCCCAGATTGAAAGAGAGGCCCTGGCGGTTCTGTGGGGATGTCGCCACTTCCGCTTCTATGTGCTGGGATGACCAGTGACTGTGGTTACGGACCTGCTGCTTCAGTATGGAGTCTCCCTGGTGTACTGGCACAACAGCAATAATATGGCCAGTGTGACAAGGTAACATCACTGCCGAAGTGGCCGACAAACATGTGAGGCAGGTGGTGGAGGCGGCAACTCCCAACTCCTTGCCCATCCACCAGCTGGAACAGGCGGCGGCAGACAATGAGTGTTTTAACGTCCTGAAAGAAGCCCTTCAATAGGGCTCATGGAAGTCGGTGGTGGACAAGCTGGCTCAGAGGACCCAGGAAGTAAGATCTGTGCTGGAAAATTTGTGGAGGGTCAAAGATGAGCTGGCGTTTGTGGTGTCGGGCATGTTACTCCGAGGGGACTGAATCATGATACCGCAGTGCAAGGGACTCCAAGTCATCAAGTTGGCACACCAGTAAACTGTTAAACTAAGGCCCGCCTGCTACAGAAGGTGTGGTTCCCAGACCTTGAGAGGCGGGTTGAGGGGTTTGTCACTGCCTGTGTGTGGTGCCAGGTGGCGTCCCTGGTGCAGAAGGAGTCTCTGATTGAGGACATGCCCAAAGTGACAAAGCCCTGGGAGATTGTCCACGCCGACTTTGGGTCCACAGGACGGGACACGCACTTCCTGGTGGTCGTAGACGAATGGTCTCGGTATCTGGAGTGGAGTTCATTAAGTCTGTGCCATTCAACAAGGTGGCTGTGATGCCGGAGAAGATATTTGCTACCCATGGCCTGCCTCAGACCTTGTGCTCTGACAATGGACCACCTTTCCAGGGGGACAGCTTCGCCCAACTGATGGAGGAGTATGGTATCCTGCACCGTAAGATTACTCCCGTTTGGCCTCGGGCGAATGGAGAGGCGGAAAGATTTATGAGGACGCTGAATAAGGTCTTCCACATTGCCCATGGCCAAGGATATGGCATGCTGAGTGCGTTATACCAATTCCTAAGGGAGTTCGGGGCCAACCTGCACGCGTCCACTGGAGTGTCCCGGCAGAAGCCATGCTCCGCGATCTCCCAGGGGACTGATTTCCAAAGTAGGTGAGAGCGAACTGGCTGTCATTGATAATGCGCAGGTTGAACGGGAGAGGAGCGTCAGGATTGAACAGGAGAACATCATGAGAGGACTCTAGCCCCAGCAGCTAGCCCCGGGAGATGAGGTGCTGGTAAAGAACCAGCACCCCCAAGGGAAACTGTTAACATATGAGCCTGGTCCAATGGATGTAGTGGCAGTGTGAGGCACAATGGTGACTGCTTCAGAGGAACTCCCACTGTCACCCGCAATGCCAGCTTCTTTAAGAAGGTTGGGGAAACCAGACCGGAGGTGTTACAGAGAAGGGACTTCAGTGATGAACTGGACCAGGGCAGTGGCCTTGCCCATGTGCTGAGTTCCTCAGTTTGGGGGGGGGCACAGGTGAGGAAGACATGATCCCGGAGGCGGGCAGGAGGTATCCCCAAAGGGTCGGGAGGGGCAAGACTGCCCATCTCAATGTTTTGGACCCCTGAACTGGTGGGCCCAGCCCATGGACTTGAAAGTGACTGATGGTTCTGGGGTTGCATGTGAATAAAGATGTGTTTATTGTGAGTGCAGTGTATTGTTGTGCATTGCGTGTACTTTATCTCCTTTGCGGTTTTTGTCATGAAAAAGGAGTGTTGTGGCGGCCCCTTTAAGGGCAGACACGTGGCAGAGTGACCAAACTCTGCCGCGTGTGCTATATAATAAAAGGGGCATTCCCCGCCGCATTCGAGTGACCGTGGAGCCCGAACCGTATGCACGCGTCCAGTGTGTGTCTGTAAGCGGCTGGGGTAAACGGTGGCACCAGATGATACCGGAGCCTTGTGACAGTTATGAAGACTGGAGGGCTAATCCATGCACAGCAAAGCAATCTCTATTCAATACATGGCTATAAAGGCATTATGGTATGAATGAACATTGTATGCTAATCGTGTCTGTAGCCCAGAAATGTGCTATTGTGTGGATACATTCTGATGTATGATTGTTTCAGACTAAGACAATATTAGACAATGCATTTTCAGGAAAGATTTTTCCTAAACCTGGGCAGAGCCCCCAGAGTTCTCGTGTTAGACCATTGCCGCATTCTTGGCGACTTTCACTTGCCACGCTTCATTATAAAGCAATTTTTAACTGACCTATGCGCTGCGTCCCTGTTGGTGCAATGCATTTGCCTCCCGGGCGAGCTTTTATACAGGGGATGCAAGATATTTTATATTAAAAGCGACAGCCACTGCTAGCTAAAATAAACAAAATAGTGAACCCAAGAGCACAACATGCAGATTGGTTTGCTGAAAGTGGTTTATGGTGTGTGAAATAGCGCAGAGAAGGAACTAAGGACCATCATGGCACTTTACACAAAATGTGTATTGTAATGGGAATACCGCACATACAAATAAGGTGGTAGCCAGAGAAGAGTGCATAGAACTTGGCCCGGTGGCACTGGGTCCAAGAAAACAATGCGTGGTGGCGAGAGGGGGAGACATGGTATTGAACTGTACACTCTGCACTTTGTTTTCAGAGACTACCTTTCATGTATTAACAAATTCACTTATGCAGCAATAAAGTGATTTTCACCAAATCACACAATTTGTTGAGTTGAAGCCAGGATTAAATACATGCCTCGCCATCTTAGTGTGTTGCAAACTCTCACAGATTCTACAACACCTATCTTCTCTCGAGATCTTCCATTATCCACCCGAATAGATCTAATAGGTAATTGATTGGTGTGAAGGCGCAATCTAAATCTTAGCACTTCAGTGTCTGAGCATCGAAGAAGTTAATGTTGACGTTTCATAAATCTGTGGTTTACCAGAGAGACTTGATCATAACTTCGACAGGATTGGAGATGGGCCTCATTTTTAACTTAATCCCATTTATTTAAACGTCGGCAAATAGCACCGTTAAGTTTTGTTACATTTGAGCAATGTTGGAAGTCAGGTTCCCAGTTCAAATTCCGAAAAATTTCACGTATCAACTGCATGTACCCACATTCTTTTGTGGAGCCATGAATAAGGCATTAGTTGGAACCCAATCTTGTTCAATATTTGACAAATAGGTAATATTTTTGATTTCAGAAAGAACTCACCTCTCTGTGTTACAGCCATAGATTTCAAACATAGTAGGCCAAGTTCTAGGCGAAAATACTCTATGGAGGTCGAGGGAGGGAGTCGCAAGGCACAGCTCCAGAAGAACCCTTCTAGCACATTTAGCCATTCAAGAACTGGCATTGCAAGTGCCTCAAGGCCATATGAAACAACTGGACAGAACCATAGGAGGTAGAGGGCAAGCATTCCACCCAGAGAGAAACTTGCATGATGATACACAAATCTCTATACCAAAAATGATATATGTTTGGCTTTCTACAAGAAACCATTTCATGATAGCATTTAGATTCAGACATTTCCACACCCAGATATTTATAACACACAGTATATTCAATATGACCCACAGCAGAAATCAATGGCAATTTTTTAATATGTCGCGCAGGAACTAGTATAGATTTTGTTTTTTTCAAATTAAAGGATATCCCATGTTCCTCAGCGTAAGATGCAAGGGCAGTTAACATGAATCCCAGCCCACCAAATATCTGGTCACACAGCACTAGATTGTCTGCGTATAACATGGCCGCGACAACACATTGGCCAATTTTAGGAGGACAATTGGCATGTGTGATTAGTCTAGATGGGAGGTCCGACATATAAAGGTTGAAATAGCAGGGTGGCCAACAACCATCCCTGCTGTACCCCTCTCAAGACAGCAACCCATTATCACCTAGCTTGATCTGAGCTGTGGTGCTGAATGAAGAGCCACCAACATTTTGAGTATCCATTCAGGGCAAGCAAGTGTCCGAAGTTTCTTCCAAAGAAGCAAGCAATTCACTTGATGGAACGCAGCTCGAAAGTCAATGAAGGAAATGTATACAGATGGACTTTGTTTGATTTTTGCCGTAGCCATTACTGCGTCTAACAGGTGGATGTTATGTGTAGCGCTGGATCCTTTTCTGAAACTTGTTTGTTATTCATTCAAGATGTTATGTTCCGTGACCCATGCTTGTAAAATAAACTAACAATAATCTGGAAAAACCTTGCCCGTGTTGTCCAGAAGGGACAGTAGGCGATAATTTTCAGGTAAGAGATGATCACCGGCTTTGAATATAGATCGCGTTTCTTCCTGGAATCTGGAATTCGCCTTTCGCAATAGATTTGAGTAAAAAGATCACATAGTATAATGGTGCAAATGTCCTGTTCCCTTTCAGAGTAGATGTAGAAAGACTGTTTGCCGCGGGTAACCACGCCATCGAATTAAAAAATCATTGGTCACTGAACAATATAAAAGGAAACCGATAAATTGTCTGAATCGTTGCGCAACATTTTTGTTTCAATATAGGAATACCAGACTTTCTCAGGAATAGGGTTAATGATATTTCAAGTAGTAGGAGGTCTGCCCTGATCAAGTATGTGCCATACTTTTTTAATGTTTTTATTATTAAGGACTGAAATCAATTTTTGCCAATTGCTTGTCAAGCCTGGTTGTTTCTTTTCTTACGAATTAACCTATTTCTATAGTGAATTTTCATTTTTTTTTTAAATTTATTTATTTACATGTATATACAAAAAAAACAATATCAAAGTACAGAGGAACAACCAGGAATGGAAAAAAAAACGGATCAATAAAAATCATTGAACATGTTCCAAATCTTTTCATATGAGGACAACTTACATTTCAATCTGTAGATCATTTTTTCTGTTCTAGACAGGCTATGCATTTCTTGAACCCATTCCTCAAATGACGGACGGATCCGACCTTTCCATCCTCGAAGGATCAACCTTTTAGCAACAATAGTAGCTCTGAAAAGCCATTTCTTGAGGGGAGAGCTGACTTCAGCCAGCTCGGAATCTTCCCCTAGGATCATTGTCTTAAAGTCTAGGACACACCCTTCACCCAAAATTCGGACACACACATCACAAATGTCTATCCAGAAAGCCCTGACCCTCTCACAGGCCCACAGCATGTGTTCCAATGTTCCCACTTCCTGAGCACAACCCCAACAATCAGTGTTGTCAGTCATACCCCTTCTATGTAACGTTTCCGGACACCAATACACACGGTTCAGGATCTTAATTTGTCTAGACCTTTCGCCCAGATTCAGTGAACATAATGAGACATTTCCGCATATATTCTGCCAGGCCTCAAGATCAATATCAGACCCAATTCGCTCACTCCAGACTTCCCGTAAATTGTCATTGTTCCTAAAATACGACATGAAAAGTTTGTATAACCTGCTGGCTAAACCACCCCCCTGTCCATTAGAATCCGTCAGAAAAATAGTCAAGTCAAAGGAATCAGACCAGTCCACCTCACCGATAGACCTCTTGAGTCGTCTATAAACCGAGTCCGACAAGTCCTCAAAACTCCATCTCTCTCTCAGCTCAGCAGCAGTCAGCCACCGATCATCATTCCCCAAGTCCGAGACCTTTTTAACATTCATTAGGAACCATTCGGGCCAAAAAATATAGTGAATTTTCAATTTGCATTGTTCAATAAATAACGATAGACCACTAGAGGCTTCCTTGTTCATCTTGGAAAGAGAAATTCTCAATGACCTTTTTTGCCTCAGTATTTCTATATGAAATGGACGCACATGATTCTTAATAGATAGGGCAGTTTTTTTCCCCCTGCTTTTGATGTTATCTTGCACCAAACTGCTTAGCCACGATTAAATTTCATTGCCAGTTTTCAAAATCAAACATTCGTTATACACAGATGTACGTTTTTGGCATATCTTATTAACATTATGTTCAGACCTTATAACCCGGTTGCCTTCCTGATTAGGCACCAGGTCACAGGTGGCATATTGGTGTTGCTGCAATGTATTGAATTCTGTACACAAACATAGAGTTGCATGGTCACTGAATATATTCTTGGAAATATCCAAGTTCTTTGTGATATTAACTAATTGGGAGTTTCCACATAGGTAATCAAGTCAACCACCAAATCCTTTGTCACCATCTCACCACGCACGCCAATGGGTGTCCAGTCATTTGGTCGACTACAAACTGGTCGACTGCTATTTGGTCGACGTCATTTGGTCGAAAACCAAATGGACGAATTTTTTTTTTTTATTTATATATGTTTTTTGTGGGTTTTCGTTTAGAAAAAAAAAAGAAAGAAAAAAAAGGGGGTTGGGGGGACTACCCCCCCCAAAAAAAAGGGGTAAAAATAAAAAAATAAAAAATTCGACCATTTGGTTTTCGACCAAATTGATTCGACCAGTTGTCCAGTCGACCAATTGTTTTCGTCCAAATGACTGGCAATCACGCCAATGTCTCCCCTCAAGCTAATGCCTTTCCTTCCCCCATCAAGTGTGGTGTGCCCCTAGGCTCCTGCATCGCCACAACCCATTACAACATCTTTACATGGCCACTCTTCAATATCTTTGACTCACTCGGCATAGCTTATACCAACTACGCTGATGACACCCAAATCCTGATCCCACTTTCAGGCAACTATACAGATGATTCCAACACTCTCAATAAAATCTTATTCTACAATACAGGCCTGGATGGCAGCTAACCATCATTGCCTTAACCATCATTGCCTTAATAGCGGCAAAACAGAAATCTTAATTGTAGGCACACCCAGTGCCGCCAAGTTCCTCAGCTCTCACTGCACAGCTTCTCAATTCCAGTCTCAATCACGGTCAAGACTCTAGGAGTCTATATCGATGCCTCTCTCACCATGACCAGACAAGTAAACACCATTACCTGCTCAGCAGCCTTTGCCACCAAGGTCCTTAATGCCGCCAGACCCTTCCTCTCCAAAAATAACTGTCTTAACATTGCATGTGCTATCATTGGCTCCAAGATTGACTATTGAAATGCCTTATTCACAGGCACATCCATAGGGAAACATCCATAAACTCCAAGTCATACAAAAGAACGCCCTGCAAGCAGCTCTTAATATCCCAAAAAGAGATCACATCTCCAAAGCCAGGAGAGAAGCGCACTCGCTCCCCATCCAGGAGCACATCACCTTTGAATCACTCTCCATTGCCCACAAGTGCCTCTCCAATTCAGCGCCCCCTACCTCATCCAAAGATTTACAAAAGTTCACTCTGCATGACTTACGAGGGCCCCCTACCCTGATCGACTCATCATCCCCAAAGTAAAGAGATGCAAAGTCTGAGGCTCAAGTTTCCCCTACCTTGCAGCAAAACTCTGGAATGACCTCCCTCTCTCCTTGAGGGCTGAAATATCTTACTGGATATTTCATAAAGCTCTGAAAACTCAACTCTTTGACTAAACAGCTTATACAGATTTATAACCCCATAACCCCACCATATTGTATATTATCTTGCATTACTTTGTCCTGTATGTATTGCAACCATGTTATCATTTTTTAAAATTGTACCCAATACATCTCTGTTCTGACTTAAAGTGATTGTATTACACAACTCCACCACTTGACTTGCACCTGTACCAGCGCCACAATGCCTCAGGATTGTATGTGCGCAATATAAATTAAATAAATAAATAACGTGATCAAGGTCGAGCTGCAGGCATCAAGACTTATAACACTGCAAAATCGCTGCGTGCCGGACATATTAACAGCAATGGAGTGTGGGGTGTGAAAAATATTTTACTCTTGTACATTTGTACCTCCAGAAGACGCGGAAAATGCATCATTATCCCCCATAATTGCAGCTGTACATGGCCTGGGTGTTCGTATGATGGAGGGAGGAGTTCAGATCAGTGATTGGCTGAATATGACATTTAAGTGGGCCCCATCGTGGCTGGGAGCAATCGTGAAGATGGTAATGCCTATCATTGTGTTCATCCTGGTCATCTTCTGCGCTTGTCAGCTGGTCCTTCAATGCTGTGCCACTGTGGCACCTGATAGCCCAAGAATGATGGTATCAATTGGGGGTTCAAAACAAACATTGAAGTACAAACCAATGTTCCACTGAGTGGTCCGAATTATGAAATGTTCCCCATAATAAGACGCTAGGGCTCGTCCTATATGCAGATGAAGTTGATCCCCTATACCACACAATAATTTCCCCACCCCCTGATCCAGAAAATTAGAGGTTTCGGTGTGTGTGTGTGCGTGTGCGTGTGTGTGGGGGGGTGAGAGGTCAGGGGTGGGCGGTGGGGCAGAGGGTTGTGGGGAATTATTTGAAGGGGTGGGACAGGGGATGTGGTTAGGTGTGTGCGTCGTATTGGGCTGAGGGTGTGTTTGGGGGGAGGAGGGTATGATTGCATTTACATGACTTGCCCACCTGAAGAGTGCGCGTAGCTGGTGTGTGTGGGGGGGGCTTAGGATAAGTGTGCAGGGCGTGGGTGCCAGTAAAAATGAAAAGGCCATATGTGTATGTAGAAACTGGGGAGTGTAATTCCAGAACTATTCAAGAATGTGTTACTGTAGAAGTAACAAAAGGAGGGAATGTTGGGAACGGGGCAGCCCTGCCCTCCCCACACCCCCCAGGCGGTGTAAAGTAAGGCGAGATGCATTTGAGGCACTGTGATGAGCCAGGGGGGAGGGAAGCTAGTGAGAGGGATGCATTCACGTCCAGCAGGACCCCATGCTATTAACTAGTGGCCCACGATACGGCTGGCTTTGCCATTTTGCATACCTATTAATAATAATAGGTAGTAGAGATGGCTTGTGTGCTAAATGCGGCAGTACATGAACTAGGGCCAAATTCACGAGGCCAAAGAGACCTCCAGTCATGTCGGAGCTCCCATGAGGACAGTTCACACCCCCACCCGCTACACTGTTTATAAATTGTTCTTGAAAGTGTTGCAAAGATGTGTCTTTAACCCAAAAGGAATGTGCTCTACAAGGCTGCGATCAGAGACCGGAGTCTGCTGTGAATGTTATCTAACGTTGCCCAAAGCATGACCCGGCCCTTTCCTGAGTGACCCCGAGTTATAGCCCATATAACTGACTAACCCCTAAGATCCCTGAATTGCATGACACAAGGTGCCCTTTGCCATCAACCCCAAAGTAACAAGCCCTTAAATGTTCAAAGAGGAAGGACAGTGCGTGTCGTTGAAGCGACCATCGTGTGATTTGCATTGCGAGATGCTGGGGGGATACATTATAGTTCAAACAAGGGCTGAGACCTTGGAGCCGAAGAGCGCAGAGGGAGGGAGTGAGTGAAATGTGTGGGTGAAGGTTAGAGTGCCCAAGAATCTCCCGTGTGTCTGTCTTAAGGCCTGCCAAGTGCACAGTATGAGTGATAAAAACAAGCTGTATAATTTGTTTTCAGACCTTCAACAAGAGAAGATGAGCCCCGCAGTACCCACGTGATGTAAGGCGAATGGACTGGGCTGTGACCAATAAACTACTATCCCATATTGATAAAGGCAGCACCTGTATAGGGTCCATCCAATCAGCCGTGCATGTTTTTACTGTATGTTGTTGCGTCACTATGATGCAGTATACCTTTAATGAGTTCTGCTTGTACCTCTTTTTGGCAGAACGTTCTTAGCAGCAGAGTTCTTTGCTGGTGCACTCATCTGCGTGTGAGATTAAACTTGGTATCCTTACGAGATCGACTTGGGCCTTTCTTCCCTAGTGGGTTGTATTATCTCTGGTGGGAGCGTTCAAGGGCATGCCTTCAATTGCCACATTATGTCAACATCGCTGTCACACCAGCCACCAATATGCCATGCGCAATTCAAAATTCTCTTTACCTGTGGGAAACTTATGAACTACCCCAACATCATTATGGTTCCTGAAGTCCAAAGTGGCTTTCGTCTATTTATATCCTGTTAGTTTTAACTGCTTTGTGAACTGAGTGTTGTCAGAGTTAGGGGATGTTGTACAAAGGGTTTGTGATTTACTCTTGCGGTTAGGACCTCCATTTAACACAGAATCATAACAATTTGAGTGGTCATTTTTACTTTCTGAACCCCCATGGTACCAACTGTATTCGGTCTTGCAGACTTTCTACGGCCTGTGCTTTGGTAAAAAGCCCTTAGGTATGTGGGAATCATGTGATCGCATCCTCAGAAAAAGCTGCATACTGTGTCTCTCCTAAAGGAGTCGCCACTTCCCTCCCACAACCATCACCTCCCATGTGATACTCCCTCATGTTACCACCCCTAGGTTTAGGATCCGATGATGGCTACCTTCCCCATGCGACATGGAAGGAGATCTTACGCTGGGGTTTAATGATGATTCCACAGGAGTTATCACACCAGTTAGTCTTCTTCAACAGATACTGTAAAGAGTTTTCCCAGGCAGTCAATCTATTTTTATGCACATGGTTCAACATTACCTGCCCCATACAATTTAGGAGCAGGCATTTAGGTTCTTTAACTGCCTTGATATATAAAACTCCCTTCTTCCTTAACACCATACCCGTTAATCTCATTTCTACTGGAGCTGATTGAGGAAAGTTCAAAATCCCCCCCCCCCCCCCGAATTTCCCTTCCACTTTTTATATCCGCTGATAATCATTCACATCTATGGCTTCCAGGCCATAGATATCATCCAGGGAAAAGGTCTACTTGTATAGAATAATAATTCATAGCAAGCGTTATCCAGCCCTGTCAAATGCAAACCTTCCAATAAGGGAAGTTAATATCACAGCTTTACAGATGATCTTTTCAGCATTCAAAACAGCATATATCCCATCTTGTCCAAACTCCAGACCCAGGCACATATATCCATGTACTATCTCAACCGTATGCTCAGTTAATTGAAAACGGGTATTGCTACAACCCTTGCTCCTAAAGCACATACATCTTGTCCACATTCAAGACCAGATTGTTATCTTTCACATAGCAACATAATCTGAGAGCAGATCTGCGCAGCACGACATACGTATGATCAAATATTACACTGTCGTCGACGTAGGATAGCCATTCAATACGTGTTACTCCAATTTTGGATGGACAATTATTAACAACTGGAAGGCGGTCAGGTAAATCACCCATATGAAGGTTGAACAATAAGGGGAAGAGAAAACAGCTCTGTTTAATCCCATGATTAGTCTGAATATGGCCGTACTGACCCCCTCCCCACCATTTATTCATTTATTTTACATTTGTAGAACACACCGAACCCGGGGGCATCTGGGCGCTGTTTAAAATAAAGACAAGTTACAAGACAAACAATTCAATTACATTACTTACAACTGGGGCTGGATGCTGGCTACAGAGAAGCCTGCAATGGATCAGAAGTGCTATCATTGTCATGCATCAGGGATTCGCGTATTTAGTGTGGTGTAGTGATGTTCTGAGATTAATTGGCTTACATGAAAAGCTGTGTTTTAAGGCTTTTGCAGAAGGACCAAAGGGATGGATCTGACCGTATCGATGGTGGCCGTGCATTCCATTCTTGCCCCGCCAACACAGGGAAGCTGCAGCCCTCAGCCTTTTGCCGTTTGAATCTGGCATGGAGAGTAGGTAAGCGTAGGTGGATCGAGTAGGTCTTTGGGATTGGGTTTTGACGATTTTGCTAGATAAGTATTTTGGAGAAGTGTTAGAGAGACATTTCCGTGTTAATGATAGTTTTGAACACAATGCGCTTGCAAACTGGTAGCCAGTGGGCATTCCGTCTGGCAGCAGAGATGTGCTCTTTTTTCAGAATGTTCAGTGCTGCTCTAAGTGCATTGTTTTGTATGATCTGGATTTTTTTTTTTATATTTTGAGCAGTTGAGCCTGCGAACAAGGCGTTGCAACAGTCTACCCTAGATAGAATAAGCACTTTGGAAATCGTGACGCAGTTCTCCGATGTGAGGAAGGGTCTGCAAGCGTTGATGAGTTTGGATGTGTATACTGCTGAAGATGCAATGGCATTTACATGTTTTCGTGTTTAAGCATAGTCTGTGTTGAGCCATCCAGGCTTAGATGATTTGGTATATTTTTTTTAATACATCCATGTCAGTTATGTAATTGCCGGAGATGCGAAGGAGGATCTGGGTGTCATACGCATAGTTGGTGTAGGAGATACCCATCTTGTCTAAGAGGTTAAAAAGGGGCTTGTAAAGTTATTATAAAATGTTGGGGAGACACAAGCCTTTGGGTATCCCGCAAGTGACTGGGGTTGGGGGGCAGCTGCTAAATTGGAGGAAACCCTCATTCTCTGGTTGGATAGGAAGGACTCGATCCAGGCTATGGCCTTGGAGGAGAAGTGAACTGATGCGAGAGGTGGTGGCATAGTATTTTATAATCCACCAAGTCAAAGGCGGCAGAGAGGTCGAGTAGGAGGAGAAGGGCCAAGTTCCCTTTGTCAATGACCTCGTCCATTTGGATAACGTGACAAGGCCTGGATGGAAACTGGATTGGTGCATGCCAAGGAGGTTGTTGGATTTAAAATATTCTTGTATTTGCATGTAAGCTGCTCTGTCCAGTATTTTCAGTAGGAAGGGGACTATCGTGATAGGGCGATAGTTGGAAGGGGTGTTTGGGTCTAGTGTGGGCTTCTTTTGTAGTGGAATGACCCAAGCGTCTTGAAGATTGGCAGGTATATTGCCAGGGGAGGAATTGTTGTTAATGAGTGAGGCCATGAATGGGGCGAACTCTGCCGCACAGTTTTTAATTGAAACATGATGGGCTTATATCACCTTGGCATCTGGACGACCTCCGGCCTTTGAACATTTCGGTGACGTCTAAGATAGACTGGTCTGAATTCAAATAGGTTATCAGGATAAAAAGTTGCTGGTAAGAGGGTAGGAGTGTCGGTTAGTAAAAGCTTATTTTATTTTCGCCACACTTTTTGTTTGGAGTAGGGAGATTTTGTCCATTTGTGCCCTTTGGATATTGGAACACCAGTTGATGTCGTTGAAGCAGCTGCCTTGGGGGAAGGACTGTTGTTTTGAGTTCGCGAAAGATGGTGAAGACCTCTCTTAGGCCAGAGTTGGCCTTTTCTATTTGTTCATTGTAGGTGGAGCTTTTGGCTAGGGTGAAGGCTTGTTTGTAGGATTCGGCTGTAGTAGAGAAATATTCTTTGTTGGCAGCAAAGGGGAACTTTCTCCACCTGTTCCCTGTGACTTGCTTAGTAGCCTGTAAAGTTTTGAGGTTGGGGGTATACCAGGAGTTCAAGTGGGCTAATGGTTTAGGTTTGCGTATGCTTATGGGGGCTACTGTGTCGATAGCTGTGAGGAGCGTTTGGTTATATAGTTATACCATAGAGATCAGTAGTATACTGTTGGTAGTTCATTATAGGTTGTAGCAATGGGAGCATGTTTGCTGGTGTGATGTTGAACACTTGTATGCTTAGGAGGCTGGTGCAGATTGCTGTGGGATGTAGATTTGATTGTTTTTAGGGATGGTGAATGAGATGTTATGGTCGGACCATGCGCATGGGGTGTAAGATATAATGTTAGTGTTGCAATTAATGTCAGCCAGCCCATCTAGTGTACGTCCTTTGCTGTGAGTGGGGCCTGTTATGCGCTGGGTGAAGCCCAGTGCTTTGATGGAGTTTGCTAGGGCTAGTGCATTATCGTCGGTAGAGCCATTAAAGCCTATGTTTACATCTCCTGTGAGGATAATTCTAGAGGAAGGCTTAGTGTTGCTTGAAAGGAGAAGTGCAATGTCTTCTTCAAAGGATAGCACTGAGCCGGGTGGTCCGTAGATAAGGTGATTGATTAATGTGGAAGTTGTCGGAGAGGGATAATTTAAGGGAGAGCAGTTCTCCAGAGTGAAAAACTTGGTTAGGCATTTCTCTAATGTCCTTGTGATTCCTGGCTATGATGGCCACACCTCCACCTTTAATGAGCAATCAGCTCTTTCTAAAAATGGTGTAGTTTTCTGGGATAGCGAGGGAGAGGGATAATCTTGCCATGTTTCTGCGATGGCTTTTAGGTCAAGATTGTTTGAGGTGATTAGGTCAGATATGTCGAGGGTGTGTGCCATGAGGGATCTAGCGTTAATAAGTGCGCCCTTGAGATGGGTTTAGGAGGCTTCTAAATTGACCTTGCTGTTGGCAGGTGTTGGATTCATCTGTACATGGGATCTGGTGTCCCTTCCCCAGCTTTCTCACCTCACTTCCTCCCCAATATATACCTAGAGTCTGTTGTTCCACTCGAATAGCTTTAGGTAACAATGCCACACTTATATCTGAGGCCTCCGGATGGTTGTCAACTTCCCAGATTAGGTGGAGGGGTTTAAACAGGATTTGTTTCACTATGCAAAGGGTTTGCCTATTGGATTGGGTATCGCTTGTTGTCTTCTTCAATACAATTACTTCGTGAAAAGAATGTCAATTCTATATTATACAAGTTTCAGTCTTCAAACTGAAAGTATAATTAGGTACACGCAACCAGTCTTTAAGGTCAAATTTTAAACTTAAAGTATTGAACGTATTGTATTCCCAAATAGCATCAAGGAGGCAACTACTAACTTCCCTCAGGAAATACAATTGGTCATATGTGACCGTTATTTGATGTGATTTCACTTCTAACACTTGTAAAACATTAATGTCTATTTTTCTGCAGGAGTCTGTAAGCGTTCCTCCAAGTGACCACTCTGGTAATGTGAAAGAGTTCAACAATGGATGTAACTGATTTTACTTTCACGCGAACACTGCATCCTTCAGAATAACCCCATGTTTTACATTTCAAATCTTAATAGTAAGTTTAGAATTAACAAACAACTTCTACTGATTTTCAACTCTACGCAAGCCATTTTGGAGCACCCCCAAGGCTTGTTGAGTGAATCTGAATGCTGTCCTTCACCCACCGGCTTCAGGGACACTACAGTTGCGGTTGGTCTTCTTTACCGACTTCCTCGACCTCTGCTACTACTTCAGGCTCACTTGGGACCCACACCCTTCTCCAGCACATGTGTCTCTGCTCCGGCCGCCTTAATTGGGAGTCTCCACTCCTTAAACCAGGGTGGTCCAATTCCAGGGCTTACAGGCTGGAATCCTGATGGGTTTTCTGTATATCCCTCATTAATATCCATGAGATAAATGTGCATACAATGATTCTGAATGTATGCACATCCTTGCTCATGAATATTAATTGGGGATATCCTGAAAACCTGTCAGGATTCCGGCCCTTGAGGCATGAGTTGGACAATCCTGCTCCTAAACCCTTCTGCCTCTGGCCTTGGGCTGCTGCACTGTCACGGCTCTGCAATCACAGCGACTCGGTCACATAGGAAAAACTTTACTTCCGGCACGTATTCCTCTGGGCAGCCTGTGCGATACAGGTTTTGAGAGCACAGAATCCTCTCGGAGCTTGCAGGTGAAATCTGCTGTCACCACGTTCCGGTGTCCCTTCGGTGTTCCCACTTCTTCATTAATTGCCAGCCTCGTGCTTCTCCTCTTTTACTACTACTGCCAGCCTTGCTCCAGCTCCTGCTTCCACTCCTTTCCTGCTGGGGTCTTTTATGCCCCACAGGTCTGACAATTGACTTCAGGTGTGAGCCATCAGTCTCAATTGCTCGACACCTGCAATGGCTATTAGGGTCAATTGCCTGACTACTATATCTACATGCCTCTTCAGCCCTCTTCCTCGTCTGTCCCTCTAGGATTCTGGGACATGTAGTTTGTTTCATTAAAGTTCGTTTTTCCTGCTTTTTGATTACTTACAAATATAGATTTAATTCCCTTCATATTGTTAACAGAGGGGTTGTAAGTTTTAATGTTTATAGAGGAAGAGATTTTAGAGAAGACAACATTTCCACAATCCTTTTGTAGTACAGATTTGGAATTGAGGAGGCCATTTAGTTCTAACTACCAAAAACGTGTCTTTCTTTTGGTATAGTGTGCTTTGATGTTACAACCTTATGGTTCATAACTTTAGATTTAATATAAGGTTGAGAGCAGTGGTCGAAGTGTACGAAAAGAAGTAGTGGAACTATGTACCCTGTTGGCCTGCACCCACTTTCCACAACCCCCATCGCCATGCCCCTCCCACACACAATACAAACCCCCAAACACATGCACCTGCTTTTTAAGGAATCGTTTAGTGCAGTGCACTGAAAGTGCAAGTTTCAACTTCTTCCTACACTTTTATTTTAAAACGAAACCATTACGGAACGGTTTCTTTTTCAAATAAAAGTATAGGAACAGTAAAACTTAATTAAAAAAAGTAGAGGAGCACCGCTCCCAACCACTCCCGCTCACTTCGACCACTGGTTGAGAGACATTAAAATGACAATAAGTCATAACCTCTTTTAGAACAGTGGTAAGAATCTCCCTGTCGGAGGAACAATACTACTTCTCATCCCACATAATCGCCTCTTTACCCTGGGCCCTCTCTCCACCTAGGTGATCCTCCTGCAGGAGACCATCCCGGGGTTGGGATCAGGAAGATTCTGCCTTCCCCTGACCATCTGGGCGGAGACTTTAAGCAGGGTTTCAGTGAGGGATCCGCAGGATTCTTCACATGAGATAAACGGTAATTCAAGGGCGATGTCCTAACACCCTTTTAAATCCTGAATTAGTATAGTGCATCTCCAAGACAATGGGAAAAATTCTTCTGCACATACCTTAATAAATAAAACTAACAGAATGGAAGCCCATTCTTTAGGAGGTTAATTCAGCACAACGTTGGCGAGCTCTAGACCTTTTAGGTTTTCTTATACGTAGCTCAATGTCTAAGCTGTCAAAGATAAGTTTGAACCTCCCTGCAGTACCGTGATCATCCCAGGAAAATAACTAATTTGCACTATAATATGTATCAATTATATGTTTTCTTCAAATGTTTTCAGGACTAGGATTTAGTCTGTTTAGCGGAATTGCCTTTAACGGACCTAAAGTTTTCGCAAATACATATAGCCTCATCACGAGTTTGGCGGTAACCCTTAAATGTGACGGTAATGCTATTACAGCTGCATTTAATGGTCAGCCAAATCACAGGGTTGGCTGTACTTACCCCCAGCTCTGAGCTGGGGGTAAATGCGCCAGGAAAATTCCCATTTTCGGGCGCAATTAGCGCTGCGCTATTAGGAATACCAGGGGAATACATTGGGTGAGGCCCAGTATTCTCCTCCAAAATGTGCCCTCTATTACCTGTAGCCAAGTTAAATCAATATTCAACAGTGCTTAGAGGCCATAGGTAACCATAGCAGCTAATATCTGCAAGTAGAGCTGGCCCACACCCCACATGGAGTACCCACCGTTTTTGATAGCAAATCAGTGTATTAAGGATGTTAACTGTGTAGCTGTGGTGGTTCGTGTTTGTATACAGGTAGAATAGTTTCCTGTAGTATCCACCTCCACTCCCAGATATTTGTAAGTAAGTGTGTATTTTATTTCAATATCCTGTATAACCAATTTGGGTCTGGAAAATGTTTTAGCAGTAAATACCATTAATTGTGTTTTTTCGCTATTGATAATCAGGTAATTTTTAGCTGCGTAATCCCATAGTGCACATGCTGATCTGGATAGACCACTAAAAGTATGATCCATGTGTCGGGGTGATTTATCCCGGGGTCGGCTGAGCCATCTGTGGACCTCCGGGCTGGGAGGCCCCAACTCCACCCGTGCTTCCGTGAATGAGTATGAGACACACACAAGGAGCAAGGTGGTTCTGCTGTTTATTATAACAACGGCAGGGATGGGTCTTGGATTGTACACGTCCGTCCAGACTCTCAATCTTGGTGGGGCTCGCAGGCCCTTTTACAGCAGTATGACCCGCTACTTGCGTCACCTGTGAAAGTTAGCAAAAAACCTATTGCCACTTCGGATTGGTTCCCCGAGTGGTAGGGTTAGTATAGGATACATATAGAGAAGAATATTAGTGGTTAAGAATGAGTCAGGTGGTATACTTGGGCTGTCCCTACTATTAGATATTTGAAAATCATTACAAGAAGATCCCTGATGATTGGCTAATGTTAGTGGCGTCAGTTATGAGTCCCACCGTGTTCTGATTGGTCCTCTGGCGAGCCCCCAAGCCTGGGACCATCGCCGTTCCCAGCTCGCGGTGTACCTGTCACTAGCAACAATGTGTAACTGTGTTTGTACAGACAACGTACGGGTCTGCTCATAGGCTTGTGAGCAGGTCGTTCCCATTGCCGTAGGTGTCCATCTTGCTGCTTCGCTGTTGCAACCTGTATCCCAGGCGACTTCTGTCTCGTGGGTCTGGCACCTTGTCAGATCGGCTTGGTCACGTGTGGAGAGACTGTAGCTGGAGCGGAATTCTGCACATTTAGAGTTGTATTTCGTTTCTGCGTGCTTGGCTTTTCTTACAGGTGCAACCTTGGCGCTGGCTGGTAGCGTACGAGTTGCAACATCGTGGCCTTGTCTATGAGCTCTCGCTGGGGCTCGTTCTGCGTGATCAGCACTTGTATTCTTGCTCTGAGAGAGTTTTCATGATAAGACTCTTGCTTGCGGCCTATTTGGGCCTAGTTCATGGGTGGTGATGCATAATCCATGGTACGGAGGTTGCGGTTTGACATGGCGTCACAAGCAATGTTAGGTCTACATGATGGGGTCATCACAGGGCGAGTGGTGGGAGAAGCGTCAGCAAGCGTATACGCGAGTTCTTCAAGCGTCTTGCGTTTCTGCATTACTATAAAAGGGCCTATCTGAAAAATAACAACGATGCACGTCAGTGGGTGTGTCAGTCACCTACGTCATAGCACTGAATATGTTCTTTGTGTAGGCTGGTGCGTGAGTGACCAGTGTGCATGGTGGCACGTGTGTTCCTGGCAGTTGGCTAGGTCGTTGTGGCATCTCTAACTATGTGGGTGCTTGTGGCTGTTGTCTTAGTCGAGTTCATCCATGCCGCAGGTGTCGGCTTGAGTCGGACAGGCTGGTGGGCATATCCTTATGTTCCTGAACCAGGGTATTTTGTCATCTGGTAGATAGACAAACTCGTCCCGTGGGGGGTGCCTGGGGCGCGATCCTCTAGGCCATGGTCGTGATGAGATTGGGGGGAGCTTGTTCTCCCATTCTCCCACTTCACATGATAATCAGGTCATCAGCATATGCGAGCACTGGACAGTGCTCAGATCCAATCAATGGGGGGCAATTATGGACTGCAGATACCGCTATGGGCAAGTCGTATGTGAATGCATTATACAGGAAAGGAGCAGTGACACATCCCTGCTTAACTCCTCTAGTCTGAATTATCGGGGTGGTCATATGGCCTTGAAAATCCAACTTCAATTTAGCCGTAGTGTTTTAATGTAAAGCTTTCAGATAATAGAGGGGTTCGTTAGGGCAGCCTAGCAATTTTAGTTTCAACCAGAGTTTATCATGTGGGACTGTATCAAAGGCCGCTCGGAAATCTATGAACAAAGCATAAAGAGGGGGTTTCCCCCGTATCTTGGCGTCCGTCCGCAGCAGATCGATGATCGTCAAATTCATAGTAGTGGTGTAACCTTTCCTGAAGCCGCTCTGATATTGGTTAAATATTTGAGCTTTGTCGGCCCAGATCTCCAATTTGTTCAGCAATTGCGACATAAATAGCTTCCCTGTACAGTCCAACATTGATAATAGTCTGTAATTCCCTGGTTCCAGTCTGTTTCCTCTCTTAAAGACTGGAATAAGTATAGAAGTTTGCCATGAGGTCGGGATGTTACCAGTCTCCAATATATTGTTAAATAGAATCTTGATTAAGCTTGCCCAGAAATCGGGATTACTCTTTAATACTGCATTGGATAGGCCGTTAGGTCCAGGCGCTCTAGATGATTTGAGAGATTTGATTTTGATAAAGATTCAGTCCATTGCTGGGCACCTATTGGGTTTACCATTATATAGTTTCTAGGCCCCCTCAATTCGTTAGACACCCCAGATATTTCTGGTGTTTTTTGAAAATTCAACTTGAACCATTTGTTGCCAACAACATCACTTCTCTGCTCTTGGCCTTGATCCAAGCGCAGTATTTATTCTTGAGCATTCTCCGCTGGACAGCAAAAGATTCATATGTCGTGGTTGCCATTTTTGCTTTTCGAATGGCAGCTCTTAACACTCGTTTGGCATCTCTAATGCTTTTATCGTAGGGTACGATCTTCCTTCCTTATGATATGGTATTTGTAACGCGCCTATACACAAGTGTTTCAAGGCGCGACGAGGCAGGGAGGGAGGGAAACAAGGGGAAGACAGACTAACGATCCTACTAGGCCAGGTGTCATTCAGATCGCGCAAGTGCAGAGGTAAGGGGAAAAGGAGAAAGTGCTGGGGGGGGGGGAGGTGGGATCCTTCTTGGATCATCATGTTAATTGGTACACTAGCATGTGATGTTGCAAAAGCAGCAATCCATTTATCAATATCATTGTCAGAAGCTTTAGAAAAGGCTTGAATATCAAAGCAGGACTGCTTGTGCTGAACTAGCCGCGTTGTCAATATTTTTTGTATACCAACAGATGTATGAGTCGGCTAGATTCGTAGTCATATTTCCCAGAGATCTTTGACTTGGGCTTACCCAGTCGACAGCAAAAGTTAGAGTTAAGAGACTATGATCACTTCATTTATTCGGGGAAGATCTTCATATCTTTAACGCTACCGGCAATGTTCAGACTTACAAATATGTAATCTAAGGTGCTGGTTGTGGAGCCGTTACACCATGTGAAGTTACCTGGGTGATCTATTCGCGTTCTGTCATTGATGAGTTCCAAATCCCAACCAGAGAAAAAATGTTGCCACTTTAAACCTTCAGAATCTTCTATGTTGTGTATTAGTAGTCCTTTTGGTTGGAGCAAGGGGTTACTAGAAGTGTCCATCATTCCCATGATGTGGCAGTTAAAATCACCAGTGAAAATAACTGAATTGTTCCCCTGTATCATAGTCCATTCGCTGAGTAGGTAGTGGATTTCCTCCTGTAATGCATCTCTACAAAGAGCGTCTGGTGGATTATATAACGTTACCAATAATATTTTTTCCGTGGCAGTTTCATGGGGAACAGTCATTTCCACATCTACGATGTTATCCGATTGGGTCAACTTAATTCGGCGAGATTGAACAGAATGCCTGACCCCTACAATTAGACCACCAAAAGGTCTACCCCTGGGTCAGGACAGACACTCCTGTCCTGATGAAGGCCTACACCATTAGAGCTCACCTAGTTCCACGCAAAATGGCCGAAACACTGTCGTGTTGACATGTATTATATGTTGTTGTTCAACTCTTGATTGTGCCCACACTCTATAAGCCCCCCACCTGTTTATGATTCCACTGAATTCTCTAAGCTTCCTTCCCAAGTAACCTATAGAGAATGAACAAATTGTACAAGTAGATGTCTCAAATATTGACTACTTGATCATTCGTACTTAGGTACTACACTTCGTATGTCCTCAAATGTGAATGTCCTATGTTTTTTGAAAAATACCACTGCATTACTACACCACTGCACTTCAAAATCAAACCCTTTTGTGCAGAAGAACAGTTTCATGAGATTTCTGTGACCACCCACACAAGGGGTCACCCACTCAGGGTGTAGCAGTGGTTACTCTTCAGCAATGATTGACCTGACCTTGCTCATTCGTTTTTTGATATTATTGTACCAACCTGGGCAGCGCAAGGCAGTAACCAGGTACCCTTCAGAATACTACCCCTGGGTCCCTTCTTGGCAGAGGACTGATAAAGCGTATAGCCATTTAGGATCACCAGAGAGACCAACCATGTTTCCTGCAGACATATGCATAGATGATCTGTTAAAATGTCTGCAGACCCTTCCGCTGGCAAAAGATGGCTAAAACCTCTGCAGTTCAATGTGGCAATGGTCTGGTCTCATTGCTTACTTATGAGTAAAGGAAGGGATTCAGCCAGCCAGCTCAGGGCTTTCTGCACATCGGCAGTTTGGACTTTGGCGGCCTTAGATTGATTTTGGGGAGATAAAGATTTTTCAGGCGAGTGGATCGTCTCACGTGGGCAGCTGAGATTTTCTGCTTCAGGGTCGACATCAATCTCGATGTCTACCACCAATAAACTTTGTTTAAAACTTTGCATCAATTGGGCTGTCGCTAAAAACTTAGTGGATCGCAGAGACATTAGGATTAGGAACATGTTGTGGCTCCACGTATTGAAAATCTGCAGAATTAAGAACGCGAAGTTGGGGCACCGAATGCAGCCTAGTCATAAGTGCCGATCTTGTGAGCCAATTTCTCTCATGTTGCTGATATAAATTTTTGATGATGCATATGCGATTGTTAAGGCAGTCAGTTTGGAGAGGCTCTTTAGTAACAGCGGAGTTGGGGATATTCGTTGCCGGAAAAGCCCTGGTTGTGCTTTTATTCGGGGTCGAGGAGATCTTCTCAGTATCATGGTTGTGTTGAGATGATTCTAGATCAAGTGAATTTTCTTCTATACATATAGAGTCAGTCGCTGTGTCAGGAATTAGCCAACTTGTGAGGGTGCCAGGGTCTTTCATTTTCCGTTTCATGGCCCTGGTATCTCTCTTTTTAGCCTTTTTAGACAGCTTCGCCACCTGGGCAGTCACAGGTAGCGAAGAAGCTATCACACAGGGCTTTGTTTTCCTAGCAGCTCTTCTAGCCAATCTTCGCTGTTTACGTGAAAAAAATACTTCCAGTTCATCAGTGGTCTCAGGTATAGGGACTGTATCAGTAGCTGGATATGCAGAGCTATTATCTGGGATTCTCGGGATCGAGTTTACTTCTGCCCCAGAACTATCTTTAACTTCTTCTTTAGCCGTAAGGGCAAGAGTGGTCTCTACGATGCGCCCGCACATTTTCAAGAGGATTTTTAAAGCAAACTGAAGAGAGGCCACTGAAGATTGCAATTCGGCTAGCACAGAAGTATTGAGACAGAAGCTCTACTAGACTCATTGGTACTTCCCAAGACAGAAGGCTCCTGCAGGGGAGCAAGATTAGGGGATGCTGATAATCTTTCATTAGAGTCCCTCTGAGAACTTGATGCACTGGGTTGCAGGTGCTGTGTATTATTTCCTGGCTGGCGTGGCTGGGCTGGAGTCTTGGCCCTCTGCATTGATAGACAGAGGTCAAGAAACTATTTATTGTCTTTCGTCATAATTTGTGACGTCTTGAGATGACAAAACGGTATTCCTTACTGTATCCTCTCCAACCATTACGGTGGGATTTGTTTCCACTAGAACGTTAGATGGAAACAAGTCAGTAATTGCTCCTTTAGTAGGAGGTTCATTTCTTTTTAATTTAGTTCTGCCCATTTTGCTGTTTGTTCCACTCACGGGGAGATTGTTATTGCGTTTCCGGAGATTGTAATTGGATTTCTGGCCTTGCTTATAAAACGGCATATATTTAGCCCAGTTAAGCAGGCGCAATTCGTTGGCAACTCCGGGAGGTTGCCTTCAGTGTCACTTTAGCCAGGAGTTGGCTCTACTTTGCCTTATCCTATGGTGATGAAGTCTATGGAGTCCATCCCCTTAAGGTAGCTAATTAACAAGCTGCTCTGTAGTAACCTTAGTCTCACAGGGGCGGCCGTGATCAAAGAGCGAACCCCACAGTCTCACGGCCGTACCTAGGAGTTAATCGGAGACCAGTTACTAAGTATTTCAGCACAAGTTGTTCCAGACTGATAGCAAAGCTCGTGGTCTCAACTCGTGGTCTCACAGTCAACAAGCTATTCCCTTATTGTTCCCTGCGCAGTCCACATCGAGGGAGAGAGTAGTTTAAGGGGAGCACAAGCCTCTGAATGGGTTATCGATGTCACACCATAACTTTAGACACCCAGTCTAATGGCTGCTCACTGAATGGATTTATCTATGCCAACGAAGCACAGTCAGCTAAAATTCAGGAGACTGTGCCACCGCTAGCAATGAGAACAATTGTGGCATGTCAAGAAACGGGGATATCAGGTGCTCGAACCAGGTGTACCCTAAGCCGTTTTTGCGCAAATGCGATCCATTGATATTATAGGTCGCCTGTACGATGGATTGCTGATTACCACCTCTTTATAAGCCTCGTTGACGGCTTGCCGCCGCAGCACCCCTGCATACGCCACCTTAACGGAACGCGGCTCTTCGGCTCAAAAGCTCCACGGCTTCCGCCCCCCCGCTCTGCTCCGCTCTGCTGCGGCGGCTCGGTATGCTCGTTGCTTCTCTTCACGACAGCCACTACCACGTTCCTCGCTCCTCACAGGAAGATGTTAGGGGAAGGGACCTTCCTACTAGCGAGCAAAAACGAGTCAAACGAGTGAAGCCGCACTGTGAGACACTCCTCACTCACACGGCCACTTCCAACCGTTCCTGTTTGAGGTGCCTAGGCACAGCAGACAGCAGGGATCAAAGTCTCACTGTCTGTCTGTGAATTTACCTTTGGGGGATCATATATTTTCAGCAATAATAGCCTACAAATATTATGCTAATTCTTAACATCAGTTTCCACTGCTGAGATATTTTTCTCCTGTGAAGGAACAGAACCACAGTGGGCATGTGTTGTGCTTTTTACACCAGTAACAATCCTATTAGGCCTTTTAAAGCCATATTTTGAAACATGTGCTAGCCGTCCATAACCAGATCAGCAAGCATTCTTGCAACATACACATTTACATGGTAATTCATGGAATAAATGTGCACCGAAAAGGGGAGCGCAAGCGTGAAAATTGCAGCGCACGTGTACTAAAGCCGCGCATGCAGCCGTTCGTCGATTCATGGAATGCGCTGCACGTGTAAACCCTGGAATGTGCGCCAAATCCGTAGATGGTGCATGCGGGTGCACACTTCACCAAACGCTGTGCATGATGCGCACAGGAAAAGCGCACACAAGGAAAGTGGCCGTAACACGGGGCGTAACACGCGGAATGGTGAACAAGTGAAAATGTGGGCGTTACGGGGAGGTAAATGCTCGCAACGCCCACATGCGTGCTAACAACACGTATTCATGGAATCGAACAGGGGAAACCCGTGCACCAACAAAGACGCGCTAATCTGGAAACACGTACGCCAGCAGGAAGCAGCCGTAAGTGGCCCTGCGCAGCATAAAAGTGTGCGCAAACAACAAACAAGCTCATACGCTACCATGAATATACCGTTCCTCGCAGCAGTGGTTGTGGGACACCGCAGGAGGTGGAGGATAGCCAGGCCCCGCATTTTTTTTTACCAAGGGCCAGCCTTTTTGGGATGCATAATGACCAGGTCCATGGGAGGTACAGGTTTCCACCACTAATAATCCTAGAACTGGTCAGGGAGTGGGAGGATGACCTCACATCACCCACCCTGTTCTCCCAAGCACTGAGCCCCTTGTAAAAGGTGCTCAATGTACTGCACTTCTTGGCAACTGGGTCATTTCAGCAGACAAGTGCCATAGTTGGGGGGTGTCTTAGAGCCCAGGCAGTCACGCTGCCTACACCAGGTGTTGGCGATCATGACTGCACACCCCTCAGTCCACAGGCACATATACATGCCCAGAACACCTGCAGAAAGGCAGGCCGTCGTCCAGGATATTTACGGGGTGGCACACTTCCCCAAGTGCTTGGTGCCATTGATTGCACCCATGTGGCTCTCTGTCCTCCCAGGGCCACTGAGCCCATCTATTGAAACCGCAAGCGCTGGCATTCCATCAACGTGCAGGTTGTATGTGATGCCAAGGGAATCATCACCTCAGTATATGCCAACTATCCGGGGTCCAGCCATGATTGTTTCATATTCTGAATGGACCTGGAAGCTGGGAGGCATGGCGACACATGGCTAATTGGTGAGTATAAATGCCTCTGCACATGCATCCATGTCAGACACTGAGAAATGGGAAAACCCAACTAATGACAACCATTATAACCTCCTCAGGGGACAGTGCCTACCCTCTGAGCACCTTCATGATGACGCCAATACGGAAGCCCACCACACCACCCGAGGTAAGATACAACACAGCCCATATTGCAACCCGGGGCATAGTGAAGCGCACATTCGGAGTGCTGAAGTCAGGCTTTCGCTCCCTTGACCGCTCTGGTGGGCAGCTGCTATATGCACCCCCAGTAGTGTGCAGGATCATAGTGGCAGCATGTGTCCTGCACAATGTTGCAACCCGGCGGGGCATGACCATGGACATGGTGGTGCCCCCACATCCCCAACCACATGCACGCCCGCTGCGCATGAGAGGTGAAAGGGCACGTGGTAAGGCAGCCCGTACCCAGCTTGTGGCAAATTTCTTCACCTAAAATCCCACCCCTGCAGAGTGCACACAGGCCTGGCACATACCAGCTAACAATTTACGATGATGACAAAAGGGACAGTCAACTGTCACAACCATACCACGCTGAGATTGTTTACCTGGAAGTGCTACATTGTGTGCATCCCTAGCTACTTAAACACACCCAATGCTGTGTCAGTAAAAGGCACACATTCATGCAGCATGAAGGACTACCCCTTTGCAAAATACTACATCCAAATAGTGAAATGTGACCCAACCCCTCCCTAAACCCATCTCAGCTACCCAACACGCCATGGCATAACATGCAATGTGAAAGCAACCAAATGAAAGCACAACACATGACACAAGTGTCACAAAGTGAACCGTCCCAAATGGAAACAGGCCAAAGACAATTTGATCTCACCAATGAAAAAAACAGGACACATGAACAAATACTTACCAGCAAGACAAAACATCAGTACAGGATCCAAAAGTGGCAACATATGACAGTAAAAAATGAAAGTAGTGCAAGTGTCACAACCTGACAAAGGCAGCACATCAACCCCCTCCAACTGCAGTGTATTGCTGGTAGCCAAATGTGGCAGTGTACTGCATACAACATGAACTGCATCTGCAATGTAGAGGGGCTTGTTAAGACATGAAGAAGTTACATGTATATATGCAAAAAGTCCACTATGTAAAAACATATACAAATCCACCATGCAGTGGAGAAATGAACACCAATCACCACTAGGGATGTATACACAGTTTGGACTACAGACTGCCCACACAACTTATGGGAGCCCAATGCCTCTGTGTAAGTTACTGTCACTTGGTCCCACCCTTTGCGAGCCCATGGAAAGGGGAAGCAGGAGGGGCGTTTGTGTCTGGAACCCAAGTTTCTAACCCAAATACAGTACAAGCCTGCATGTGCCCAGCTGGAATACACAGTGGATGCCTCTGGGAGCCACACAACGCAACACACCGTAACATGAATTCACAATCTGAAAGAAAATTGTTATGAACAAAAAAGTAAAAACAAATTGAATTAAGGAAAAGAAAAAGTAAAGTAAAACAAATAAATAAAATAATAAAAATCAGAGTACAATTTAAGTTACAAAAAATTTATAAAATTAAAATAACAAATTACAAATGAAAAAATTATTAAAAATAATAAATAGAAAAGATGAAAAACATAATAAATTCATTAAATACTAATTTTATTTTGCTATTTGGAATGAAATTTGAAAAAAAAAAAGAAAAAAAAATGGCCATGTGTCAACCGTGTGGAGGGGGGAGGCCACCCAGAAGGGAGGAGGTATAGGGTGCACCCCAACACCCACATGTGTGGATGTTGAGGAAATGGCCTGCACGGCTACCCTATAGTGGCAGAACTGCCGTCGCTGTCATCACCCTCTGGTGGTACACCCTCTGGTGGTACATTAGAAGGTGGGCATGATATGGGAAGTAGACCACGCAAAGCCCTGGCATGCTCCTCCATGGCAGCAAGCATGCAGGTCTGAAAGGTTTGGTTCTGCAGGATGATAGTACGGAGATCCCCATGCAGCACCTCACGGGTAGCACGCATTTATGCCTGCAAGGCCTTGCATGATGCCAGGATCTCCTCACAGGTTGCCTGGAGCTCAGCTGAGATTGTGCGTGTTAGCTGCTACAGCTGCTGTTTTGACCTTGTTCACTGGGACACCTCAAGTGCACCCAGAGTATCTCTGAGGGTCCTGTGTTCAAACCCTGTGGGCCTGTGACTCTGCAGATATGGCTGTGCGCAGAGTCTCTAGTCCAGCATGTCGGTCCTTGTTGGACACCAACATGTCCTCCCTGTGTGAGCGGCATATGGACTCTGTTGCCTGCTGCTGGAGGTCCACCTGCCTTTCAGGGGGGAGAATGGAAGTGGCCACCCTATCCATGGCCTGAGCCATCATCTCACATGATGCCCCCTGTTGTGCTGCAATAGTATATATGGAGTATATATGGAGTTCTCCCACACAGTATTGCCTGTGATGTGCACCGTGCTGTGCTGGCACTGCCTGAGGCTGCAGGACTGCATTCCTCCTTTGATCTGCTGGCCCAGGAACAGGAGCAAATATAGTGGAGTGTGACCCTGCATCCGTAACCGCCACCGGCGGACTTTTCCACACTGAATGGCCCATAGCGGGGTCTACCCCCAGTGCAGGTGGGTTGGACAGAACAGCATCCCTGCCAGAAACACTCACCTGTGACGGGACATTTGTCTCAATGCCAGATTCAGCACCTGAGTTGTAGAGGTTTGCGAAGTTGTACCCAGTGACACCCGTGGACAGGATGGTCTGTAGGAGAAATTGATTTTCTCCCTCCACCACCCCACTTCCTCCAACACATGTGCTGCATGCTGCATAGCACCGGCATCACACATTAGCCTGTGACTGGCATGGACAATCCACATACATGACACATGCAAGCACACAGATGGCACGTAGCATAGCCATGGCAGATTTCACAAGGACACCCAGATGGTAGCAAATCAATACTGTCACCCATCCATGTGAGATGGACATTATGAAATAGAACATGCAAAAATGTGTGACAAAACACGCATGTGCCACACGCTGCAACAAAGCCAGTGTTCACTAATGCAGTGATGGCAGGCACATGGATACATTAATGGTTGGTCACTTCCACATGACAGAAGACAATTGTCATGTTGAACTTTCAAACAGGGCCCCAAAGTGATTGTATGCAGGCCATGTGTGGGTGCACATTACTGTTTTCCTGTTCATTCTGCCTGATTGATGAAATCATTCCCATAATAAATAAACATATGTGGGGCATTGTGGGGTGTAATCTATGTCTGAAGTATGTTACATTTGGGGCAGAACGGCACAGAAATGTGTGGTAAACATGGAAAGGATTTCATCAATCAGGCAGAATGAACAGGAAAACAGTATGAACAATGTTGTGGCATGGTGGCAGTTGAAGGGCAAATGCAGTAATCAGGTGCAAATTGTCAACTGCGGTCAGAAGGGATACTGTAAAACCCAAGACCAGGGGATGGTTTTGAGGCACCACAAGGGGGACCCATAGCAGTCATGACTACACAGCCTCACCTGGCACTCAATCAGAACACATCACCCAAGCAACATACACATGGTTTGCACACACATGCATGTCCACTCACCGGACATTGCCTCAAGATCTGGTAGGTCTCCCACGCTTTGGATCTGATCCTCTGTGATGAAGCCTCCATCGATAGACTCTTGTTCTGTGAGTACTTCCTCCTCTGGTGGAGACCCACTGCAAGTCACCAGAGTAGAGGCATGATTGTAAGCCAGCTTGTTCTTTGCTCTGTGTATGAGGTCATTCCACCGCTTAGAGCAATCATCAGCTGTGCGCCTCACAAATCCAAGGGAACTAATCTGGTCCGCGATGCGCTGCCAGTGGGTCCTACGTTGAGCAGTCGTAGTCTTGCACCCTGCAGTCACCAGCATTCGCGGCCATGGGCCGACACGTAGCCCACAAGTGCGTCTAGTTCCACATTATTGAAACTACGCTTCCTTGACGTGCCGGAGGGGGGAGCCGTGTCTGGGGTCCCAGCCTGTACCGCAAGAGCACCCTTCTTCCTCTTGGGAGGTGGTGCGGACCCTGAGTAGCTTACGCCGCTCTGGTTGGTAAGGGCTGAAGCCCAGGTGGACTGGGCACTGGAAGTAGCCAAAGGCACGATGACCAAAGGTCTCACTGCAGGCATTGGCTGCTGGGTGATGTTGGCAGGACCAACATCAGTATGATGGACTTGGACTAACACTGTCCTGGCTGGGTGACTCGGAGCTGGGGTGGATTGAGCTGCAGCTGCCCCTGCAGCCTCCTCACCCTGGCTACTTGGAGCAGCAGATGACATTGCTGCCTCCGATCCATGTGGCCTGGTGACAGCAACTTTCACCGCCACTCGTGGCTTTGACTTGGAGATACAGAAGTCAGCCTGGGAGTCATCCTGTGCCGGTTCGGTTGACAATATGGGCCGGGTTAACAAGGCCTGAGCTGGGATGGTGTCAGCTGCATCTCCCCGACCCATTGGGGGTTAGGGGGCATAGGTTTCCCTGATTGGTCCTCCACACACTGTCCTCTTGGCCACCCTGCACATCCTGGCCACGCCCCCTACCACAGCCACCTCTTTGAGGTTGGCCACCTTTTGGTCTCCTCCCAACCATGGCACTGATGTTCTTGTGCGAATGGGAGGTGCAGTAAACTATTGTCCTGGGCAATTGGGGTGAAAGGGGCAGGATCCTAGATGGAATACGTACCCTAGTGCTCTAGCAAGGCTGTCTGTGACCCCTGGAGGAAGATGACGGGTCACGCAACGCTCAGGCAACCCGAAAACAAAATGTAACTTGCACACGAACCCTGGTAGCCCACGTGCGTGGAATAAAGAACCCGCACCACGCTGTGGCACCCAGAAACACAAAAATGAGCATACACGTGGTACACGCAGGCTACAATGACCTCTGAATGGGTACGCGACACAGAGGGGCAACCACAGTTGAAAAATACGAGCGCAACTCACCGTCTGCCTGGAAAAAGTATATGAAAAAGACGTGCGTGTGCGCGTTGGCAACATCCCCGCCAAAAGAAGAATTGAACGCTGTCTGAGTATACAAGGAGTACGAACTGGAACCGTTGTGAAGTAATCGTGTGTGAACTGACAAGAAGTACAAGAATCCCCCGCTCGCTCTCCACAAAAAGCACGTACAAGAAAATGGCATCCTATGCGTACCTTGTAACCCAGCACACACTTGCGACGTCACTTACGCACATATGCGCTAACGGCCTTTGCTCGAATTCCACGCATTAACACGTGGACGTACTGTTTTTTCACCTGCTGATTCGTTATGCACCTGTTACGAGGGAAACGCCCGTGCGTGTAATGTCACAGACGCGCTTACGCGCTAAGGGCCTTTCCTCGAATTACACGCTGACGTGCAATTTTTTCACGTGCCAATTCACTCCGTATCAAGCTGGACATGCGACAACACACGGAAGTCCATGCTCCTGTCCAGAAGGCCATTTTCGTGCCCCCCAGAGCCCCGAGCCCACTCCCACCTGCCATTTGCTGCTGCCTGCCTGCTGGCCACGTGCCCTGCTATTTGGTGCCTGCACGTCAGCCATCTGCAGGGGTCCAGTTGCTGTGACCACCCCTGCTGGACAAACAAAACCGTGAGTTTCCACACGGTAACCCCATATGCACTCCTCACGGGATAATATCTCTTGGGTAATTTGAGCAATTCACTATGTCATAAGTGATTAATATGCATAGCTCTCAAGTAGAGAGCAGGTGCTCAATCATAGTAAACTTGAAGTACTGGCAATGAAGAATATTCTTGTTGTATTAAAACAAAAAAAACCTATGTTTATAGCTTTGTTGGAACATTTTTGTAGTTACCATATTGGCTTAATTGCCAATGACATAGTAAATTGCGCTAATTACCTAAGGGATATTATCCCGTGAGGAGTGCATATGGGGTTACCGTGTGGAAACTCACGGTTTTGTTTGTTTAGTGTTTAATTTGCCCCGAGTGGCCTCGTGGCTTTTACCCCTTTGCACCTGAAGTTAATTCAGAACTCTAAGTTGTTTTTGAATACCCCTTGCCTTTAAAAAGTAATATTAGCAAGTTATATATTTACATGCTAGTGCCTCCCACCCCCCATTGTTTTGTCACCACCCCTGCTGGAACAGAAGACTCCTGACTGAAGTTCCATCGCTCCACAGCCCAGCACCAGGACCCAGTTGCCCACCCACACCTGCCTTTGGGGTTGCCATGTCGGGGGAAACACCCTCAGAGACCACTGGCAACCCCTAGCCAGAGAGGCAGAGGGCTACCAGCTTCAGTGCCGCAGAAGTTGATATCCTGGTGGAGCAAGTCCTGGTGAATTATGATGCCCTCTTTGGAAGTTCATGCGCCGACAATGAAGGACGAAAGAGGAAGAGGATCTGGAAGGATATTGTGGCTGCCATCAACGTGGAGGGGGTGGCAGCCCGCGACATGGCACATGTCCGGAAGTGCTGGGAGGACTTCAGGTCCAGGACCCTCAGCAAGGCCCGGCGCCTCTTGAAGGCAAAGCATGCAGAGGGGTGCAGGGTCTGCCTTACCAACATCCAGATGAGGGTCCTGGAATGCATACACCCAGTGCTCCATCTCCAGGTCCTTCAGATGCCAACCCGTCCGGAGTCGACCGGTAAGTGTCCATGCGTACTGATTGGACGCAGTGCATGTTGAGGTGTGCCAGGAGTGTGCTGGTTGGACATATGTCTTGAAAGGGCCATGTATGGATGTGCATGTACAGGGACATGAGCCTGCCGCATGTGAGTCCAGTCATGTGTGAGTCACATCAATGGTGTATGTGTTCAGATGCATGATGGCCAAATGCATGTGTGGGTGCACACATGTTTACATTTCTGTGTATGTACTATGGCATGGTTGGGGTGTGACACATGGATGCTGGTTCCACCTTCATGTACGTGCACAGTGTACATGTGCGTGTATGTGTATTTGCATGTGTGCCACTGTGATACACCATGGATGCATGTGACACCGATATGTACGAGGATGATTGGCAGATATGACATAGTTGCCAATGATTTCACTTGGACAGGTGGTGGAGATGTACAGATGCATGTATGTCTGGTGCCGTGTGTGCATGTGTTCGTCACTCCCCGTGTTGCATGTGACGTCAGGCTGACCATTGGATGCTCATGCTGTTGTATGTGTATGGATGGTGCTGCCTGCTGCATCATTCCTGTTAATTTGCGCATGTGTGTGGTTTCAAATGTTGTGTGCTGCGGAGTGTGATGCCATCTGTGAAGTTTGAGACTGCCACTCATGTGCAACTGTCATGTGTGTATCAGACCATTCTACAGTGCCCTGATGTCTGTGTTCTGTCTCCCCCTGTCTGCAGCGTCAACTGATGAAGAGGGCGGAGATGGTGCTGTGGAGCACAGCGGCAGGGATCCCACCGCCAGCCAGAGACGCAAGGCCCAACTCCCCTCCGGCTTGTCATCTCTTCAGGGAGTGAGGAGTCTGGTGCCGCGCCTGTGGCCACAGCTGCCGAGGGTAAGTCCAAGAGGCGGAGGTCAGAGGTGGACTCCTTGGCAGCAGAAGGGGCAGCTGAGACCCCACAGGGGCCTATGGAGGAAGATGGCACGGAGTCATCCAGGTTGTTTGGTGGTTTGGTTGAGGAGGAGACCGTGGAAGGCCCACGCACGGGGCCTGGAGGGGGGGGGGGGAATTCCACTGGTGCTAGTGGTGCAGTCCAGGGGCAGGAACAGAAGGCAGCGCAGGCGGCCGCGGAGATGCCTGTGTGTAATCCTGTCCCCGATCCTGTGACTGCATCATCCAGCACCAGCAGGGATGCCTTCGTCCAGACCTGTTCTCAGGGAGGGGATGCGTGAACAACAACTGGCCTTCCTCTCTCTGCGGACGTGGCAATCCGGGAGCGTGTTCAGCCTGTCCTGGCTGGGGTGGCGTTGCGTCAACGTGGCATTCGTGAAGACGTGCAGGGATCCCATGTGGACAATGCACGTTTTTACGGATGCCTCATTGACCGCGTCGACCTACTAGGACGGGTCACCAGGGCTGGGTTCCTCTGTGTGCTGGACCTTCTACCGACACCCTCCTCAACTGAACCTTCTATGCGCCAGTCGTCCTCCATGCCATATTCCTGCCCATTCATCACCTGGGTACCCTGTGGAGCTGGCCCTGACCCAGCGGCCAGACTCGTGGAGGACACATCCCTGCCAGAGTCGGGAGTCGGAGGTCCGGCAGGGGTGGCCACCCCAACAACTGGACCCCAGCGGGAGGAGGACGTGCAGGCATCGACAGGCAGGGCACATGCACGGCAGCAGCAGGCTCAAGGTGGGAGCGATGATGGTGGGCTCGGGGATCATCAACATCACTGGGGCAGGCATCGGCCAGAGGGCAGGAGGACCCTGGATTGGGAGTGTCTTCCGTGTGGCACCGGTTGGGCCGGCAAATAGATGCAAATCGTTACTCCCCTGGGTCTACATGGTTGGGGACAGCTATCCTGGATTACATGTTAAGTACAACACGTTGTTGCATAGGCTAGACTTTGTTGTTGAATTTCTGGCATCGAGAAATTGGTGGTGAAGCTACTGCAGAATGCCGCAACCTGACAGTTCATTACTTTTCCCATAACCTTCTCTTTGTTTCTTCAGCTAACCCACATCACACAGTATGGCGGCAGCAGACTCGGTTTTTTTCTCGGAGGAACAACTAGCAGCGGCTATGGAGGTACCTTCCTTTTTTCGACAATATAGATGCTACCATAGGAACTGGCGATAACTCCAACATTACCAGTGAAACTCTTCTAAAGCTTAGAAAGAAAAAATTCTGTACGGAGATGCATAGCCATCTGGTTATGGAATATTTGAAAAAGAACATTATCCCACAGGGCCTAGTAGTCCGTTTAGAACTTTGCCTTTTTGTTGATGACACAGATTACAAACAGGCTTTTTCTGGCGTGTCAATTAAGTGCAGCCCCTACTTAATGCTTTCAACTATCAACACAGCACTCAAGAAGAGTGCGTTAATTGGGGATGAGATTGACAAAGCAGAATCTGCATTTGCTCTAGATACCTCTATCGCCAATATAAAAGAAAAATTGGATCTTATCGAAAAACAAACTAAGGAGTTTATCAAAATAACAACTAATAAAAAAAATGGATAAACTCAAAAAAGATATTTTGGCCTTCACCAAGGAAGGTACATTCCCTTATCTCAATGCTGACTACAAAGGACCAGGACATTGGTCTAATTCCAACTTCCAAATTGGCCCCACACCCAACAACAAAAGGGTCACTTTTTCAGATACATCATCAGATGGTAGTCTGTCATACTCCAATAGGGGAAGATACAATAGAGGCAATAGAAGGAACAGAGGGCAACACAGTGGTAGAGGAGGTAGACAATATTGGCAATTCCCCCAATATGGTCCTCCACCTCCCTTCGTACAATATGGCCAGAATGCTCCCTTTCCCACTCCCAATCTCCCTTTTCCACCTCCCGAACTAGGACCACCTCCGTTAGACAACCAATCCCACACCAGGAGACGGTCCTACCAGAGGTAATACTTAAGCCAGTGGTCTACAACATTTCTCAAAGGACTCTAAACCCACTTGAAATCTCTACACTAGAGAGAGGGTTCTCTTTTGCACCCATTCAAAATCCATCTAAAATGAACACGGAAATTGAACTATGCAGTCTGTTTCGCAAAATTAGACTGCAAGATTTCTTTGGCCACAATGAAAGAGAATCTACTGATGCAGATTCCACCACTCCGTTTAGAAGTAAGTCCACTTTCACGCCCAGCCTCAATATGGTTTCGGATGAAACAGCGATTTTTGAGAAAGCTGTCCGTAGGGACTTTAACTTACTACACAAACAGATCACCAGTTATCCTCGCACAACTATCTTTAATTTTTCCAAAAAAGAATGGGAGTGCCTTAGGAAACTAAAAGAAGACCTGTCCATCATAATTAAGCAAGCAGACAAGGGGGGTGGCATCATTGTACTAGATGCCACCCAATATGATCAAGAAGTGATGCGTCAACTTGATAACCCTCTGGTGTTCCACAAATTGAGTGGAGATCCTACCGAAGGGATTAGAAAAGAAATCAATGCCATTTGCACAACAGCACGCGAGGTGAATATTATCAGCGAAAAGGAATTTTTATTCCTTACGGCCAAGGGGACCCACTATTTACATATTACCCAAAATACATAAAGATCCTATCAACCCTCCGGGCCGCCCCATAGTTTCGCTCTGCAGCTCCATATTAGAACCGTTGGGACAATTCCTTGATTACTTTCTGAAACCCTTGGCATCTAATACTGCCACTTACGTATCAGATACTACAGATGCTATTAAACCTCTTGAGAATTTGCCTTTCAATCCAGAACATGAGATGCTAATCACTTTGGCTGTAGAGTCTCTCTACTGCAATATACCACAAGCTGAGTCCCTAACAGTCATTAAACATTTTCTGGACACCCGCCCCGAGATCCAACATATACCCAGTGAGTTCTTGATCCAGCTATTAGAACTAGCTCTCACTAAGAACTACTTTAGATTTAAGACCTCTTACTATCTACAGGTTAAGGGCACAGCAATGGGGACATCTTTCGCCCCAACTATGCTATTTTATACATGTGGCAGTTTGAGAAGTCTCTCATATTACATGACTCGAATCCTTTCTTTGCGTCCATACGTCTATATAAAAGATACATAGACGATATAATTAGGATCTGGGATACCACCAAAGGGGATTGTACCACTTTTCTACCTTGGATCAACTCCCTAAACCCACATCTTAAATTTACCATGACTACTAGTAACACTTTGCTTCCTTTTTTGGATCTAGTTGTCAAGATTGACAGGGATCACATTTTTGTGGATTTATTCCACCAAGAAACAGATCGCAATTCTATTTTACGGTTCAACAGCTTTCACCCACAAGCCCTTAGGGAAAGCATACCCTATGGGCAATTTTTGAGAGCAGGACGGAATTGCACTAAAGTTAGTGACTACTCTACTCAAGCTGGCATTATCACGACCAGATTAACAACTAGAGGGTATCCCCCCTATTTACTTAGACAGGCACGGAAAAGAGCTAGACATCAACATCGTGATATATTGCTTACTAGGCAGAACAGACTGGATGTCACTAATCAACGCATTGTATGCGTAACCACCTTCAATTCTTACCACAAGAAGATCGAGAAAATATTCCATAAACATTGGCATCTTCTCCAATTTAACAACCCGGAGTTGGAACGACCGCTATTTACTTTCAAAAAAGGAAAAAACCTTAAAAACTGGTTGTCACAAGCAGATCGAGCTAAACCTGCCCTTCGACAACTCACGTTATCATCACAGTGGGGCTTTCAACCCATTGTGGGACATTTCCCATGTGGGTTTTGCAATGCCTGTAAATTCACCACAGCTTGCTCTACAGTATCCATCAATGGTAGAGCTTGGTCCTTCAAGCAACACACCACGTGTAACTCTTCCAATGTGATTTATGTCATTGTCTGTCCGTGTAATAAATCTTATATAGGCAAGACAGCGAGACCTATCAAAACCAGAATTTCGGAACACTAATCGAGAATCCGGACGAATACCAACAATGCCCCGCTAGTGGCCCATTTTCTGGAATTAGGCCACAATTGTGATGACCTTATATGGTGGGTATTGGAACGAGTGTTGGGGACAGATTGTCTCAATACAGCAATCATACTAGCGCAAAGGGAACAGTGGTGGATGTACCAAACTGACAGCATACCACACCGGATTAAACCATCCCGAAGAATGGCCTCAGTGTGTATCACCTCATGGCTGATCCATAGGTTGACATCACTTCCACCTTTCTAAATATATCCATTTTTAGAGAATAGTCCAATACTGACTAAGCACTAACCCTATAATTTCACCTGCATCATACATTGATACCAGTATGGACCTAGCTGCCGCTCGCTGTTGCGCCTACTCTGGCGGTAATTGAATTTCCCAATGATAGGATTCTGATATCCTCCTTGATGAGGACACCAGTATTTATATACATGGGGTGATTTCCTTTTTTCCATCAGCGTATGTAACTTCTATGGGGACCTAGACAGGATCCCAGCATCATTATTGCTATGTTGTCCCACTCTGTGGATCACGTGGAGGTATGTTTTTCTCCCATTAGTTGAGGGAATTGGGGGCATCTATGTGGCCTGGATGGGTTTCTAGATATGATTCTAGTGTTTACATTGCCAGTTTGGCCCTCTTTGTGGATCTCACATGAGGACGATTTCCTAATTTTATGGTTCCCCACCCCACATTATCGGGCCATAGATATATCTTGCCGCTATTCTAATGACTACATTTACATATAACTTCGAGGCAAACTGCTGCCGACTCGGATTGCTTTAACTCTTAATCCGAGCGAGGTTAGCGGGTGTTCTCTCTTTTTTTTCTTTTTTTTTTCTCTCTTTGCTGTTCTTTTCCCCTCAGTTTGCAGGCACAATTGATATCTGTTTACTTCTTGCATGCAAAACGTTATGCATGTAATGCCCCTTTAAGAACTGGGCTATTCAGCCAACGTCACGTGACTATTTGACATAGTCACGTGCAGCGATGACACAGTATTTGAGGAAGTGAAAGTGGCTTTCACTTTGACTTCCGATTAATCTTTGGAGCCGTCCGAGGAACGTACGCATACGGCAGCACTCCTGGAAGCGGGCTGTGCAGCGGCCGGAGCTAATAGCCGACTAGGAATGCGCCCTGCGGTCAGACGCAAGTAAGAACGGGTCTAGTTTTCTCTTCCTTTCTTTTCCTTTCGCTCGCACTCTCTGGGTTGCTTTCCATCGGTTAACTGCCCGAGGGGCCTGTTACAGTTTTCCGTTGCTTCCCCTTTTGATATGGGATTATTGCACTATGGACAAGGGGCACCTCCGTTTTGGAGGGTACTTGCTAAGTGTTACTTGTTGAATGCACGATTGTTTACATCATATCTGCATAGCCTTGGGCTACAATACCCAGGGACTAGAACCCTATATAATTAACATGGCCTTCTCACGAGTACAATACCCTCGGAGACAGAGGGTTAAACCACGTTAGGGGGTGGTATTTTGAGTCCAACTAGACCATCTAATGGTTTTCCTTTCCCTATTTTTTCAGGATGAGGATTGCACTAGGATATAAAGTGATGGGGTTCTTCCCCATCACGTTTGGATCTATACTGCACCCTCAATAGACTCCGAGGTCTCCCCATTAAGAGATTTTCTTTTCTCTTTGACTGTTTCCCTTCGGGTACACTCAGGAAGAGTGATTCCCTTCGACTTGAAGGTATGGTTTCGTGAATTGTAACATATTGAACTGGTAGGATGTTCTCAACTCTGCAGTTTAGTTCCTTTACCACAGGATTGGTAGTGAACACCATGATTGATTTAGGCTTTCCTCTCCCCATCTGCCTGGTCGGATTAACTTGTATATTCGCGGCAAGGATGCAGGGACGATATGTTCCTTGACATTTTCGTACAAATCATTTTAGGATTCCCTACTTCTGACTTCTTTCGAGAGTAGATTGTGGGGACACTTCTTGATCATTATTATTGAGAATATTTTTCCAAATTGCTTGTATGAAGTTTTCTTTGGGGTTGCTAGATCAGGTCAAGGAATGTTTTTAACCATGCGATTTTAACTTTTACTGATGTATTGTCTCACACCTCCCCTTTTTCTCTTCTTCTTTAAGTTCTTCCCCTATTTGATGTAACCTCAGCCCTGAGTAGAACTAAGATTGAACATATTGACCATCCTTGCCAACTAAGGAAGAACCACATGAAGAAGGGGCATATGGAATAATATCAAGACATCATTATTGTCTGTTAATAAGTGCCTTCTGAATAATTATGTGTGGAGAAATTATATGTATTTTGTACAATTGATTACCAAATCTGTCCTGTCCTGAGGAAGACGACTCTCAAGCCTTCTCTCTTGCTAGGTCAAGAGACGGCTTAGACATTGTTAACTAGTCGTCGAACCTACCTGTGTTAGATACCAGTGCAGCTCATGAGATTGTTGGCAGCTGCACCAGGTACTGGTTGTTGACTATTGTGGTCAGATTGGAGACAAGTATTGCATCTGTTTCAGTTAATACTGATGCATCTCTAACTTGTCATCTTACTATAAAATGTACTTTTGATTGGGGACAACCCACTAACTTTGCAGGAAACATTGACTGTCTTGACCTGCGTGGGATGGTGCCCTCTATATACATATATATAATTTTTGTTTATTTTTCTTTATCCTTTTTCTGTGTTTCTTTCTCTTTTCTCTGCCTTACTTTGGTTATATAATTTTGATTTTGAATATATACTGGGCATCAATTTGAGATTGGAGCCGTCCTCTGATGCAATATGTTTCCGAATTATTCTATGCACAGTGTGTCCACTTTACACTTTAGGACGCTTATTAGACTAATATGCACTTTAATTGGAAATGTCCATTATTGACTGTGTGTTTTTCTGCTGTTGTTATTGTGATTTCAGCACCATGTGTAATGTTATTGGATATGTGTACATTAAAGATTGATTGATTTTATACTCTCCTTGACCTGGTCTATCCCCTCATTGAGCTCCTGCATATAGAGCAATTTATCCTGTTGATTTGCTCAATGGTTTGATTTACGTGACCCCCTTTCTCTTTCGCTAATTGTTCTGTTACTCCCCTGGGTCTATGTGGTTGGGGACGCCTATCCTGGATTACATGGGCGGAAGAGGCACAGCCCACTATGGTCGGGGTGGAGAACTCCATGCGCAGGGCGTTGAGGCGGGCTGACTGCCTCAAGGCAATGCGCAGGGAGATGGAGGTGGACATAGCATTATCCCTGCAAGACCTCGGGGCCAGGGAATAGGCCCACCTCCAGGTCGTTGAAGAGGAGTTTGATGATGCCCTGGCCCGGGACATCAATAAGTGAGCCGTTGGACTTGCCTGCCGCCTTTGTAAATAGTTCTGAAGGTGTAAGTTTCCTTTCTATTCTTTTTTCCTTTGGTGTGCATGGACTATGCCTTGCCTTTTTGTATATAGTTATTAATTAGGTAGGATTTAGGTTAGATTTCCTTTGGATTGTTGGGCTCATGGACCCTTGGATGCTCATTTGTATATAGTTTTTTTAAACTCTGATTTTTGTTTGATGGACGGACCCATTGGAGCTATTTTACTTTGGATTTTATTGGTTACAGCATTCAATTTTTTTTCTTTTTTTGGACTTCCGGACTTGGAATATTTTTTTGGTTGTGGTGTGCGTTTGTTTTATTCGTTTGTTTTGTTCTTCAATACACTTTTTTGCTATACTTTACTTGTGTGGTCTTCTCTCATTTGTTTTGTGCATGTCACAATGTGGTTTTTCACAGTCATGTGTTGCCATTGTGTGGGTCAGAGGGACATGTATTCATGGCTATGCTGGTTATTAATTTTCTATCATGACATTGGGAATTCAATGTGGAGTGGATGGAATGCTTGGTTGGGTGTTTTGACTGTGGGTGTTTGGACTGTGGTGGCGTGGGGTGGGATTTGGGGGGCCATAAGATCCATAGATCTGGAGTGTGATGAAAGTGTCCGGTGGGGGGACATGAGTCGGGCCTGCTGGCAGGTGCCCGTCAATGGTTGGTGGGGGACATGTGTCGGGGCCTGCTGGCAGGTGCCCGACAATGGTGGGTGGGTAGGGGACATGAGTCGGGGCCTACTGGCAGGTGCCCGTCAATGGTGGGTGGGGGACATGAGTCGGTGAGCATTGTAGGGTAGTCCCCTGTGGTGTGGGCTGCCTGCAGGGCATGAGGAGGGGGGAAAGGTGACACCTGGGAGGGGCCACAATGCAAAATCACATGTGAAACTCCCTGCATAACCCCGGAATACACGTACCCCGCTCGCACAAGGCCTAGCGCATGTGAAACTCCCTGCGCACCCCCGAAATACACGTACGCCGCTTGTACAAGGCCTATCGCGTGTGAAACTTCCCGCGCACCGCCGAAATACATGTACCCTGCTTGCACAAGGCCTATCGCGTGTGAAACTCCCCGCGTACCCCCGAAATACACACACCCCGCTTGCACAAGGCCTATCGCGTGTGAAACTTCCCACGCACCCCCAAAATACACATACCCCGCTCGCACAAGGCCTATCGCGTGTGAAACTGCCCACGCACCCCTGAAATAAATGTACCCCGCTCGCACAAGGCCTATCGCGTGTCCACCCTGGGCATGCCCCACATGCAGCCCACTCACCCTCTGCATGCCACGCAGGCAGCCCATCCACCCTGGGCATGCCCCACAGGCAGCCCACACTACAGGGTTTTTTTTTAACGCATTTACGTGGCATGAGCGGGGTACGTGTATTCCGAGGGGAGTGCGAGTACATTTTCATGAGTTTTGTCTGACGTGAGCGGGGTATGTGTAGTATTTTCACGCGATTACAGTGTAGCGGCCCTGTAAGCTGGTCCAGGGTTTGCGCAGCCCTTTGCGCTGCATTGGGGATTTCAATGACTTTTCCTTGTGCAAGGGGCTCTCTTGGGGGCGTAACTGGCGCTGCAGGATGTTCTCTGTGCCAGCGCTGAAAATGGCTTGGAAATTCCATGAATATGCGGTGCGCCAGAATGCTGTTTAGCGCACACGGCTGGCGCGCGCTCCCTCTCTGCGCTGCTCGCGTGCGCTGCCTCTGCGCTGACATCTATGAATTACCCCCTTATTCATTTGGACATTTGTAAAGCGTGCAAACCCCAAAGGCATCTAGGCGCTGACACTTAAGAAGATGGTTACAAGTTTTTGAGCTTCCATAAGAAAAATACATTTGCATAGAAATGACAAAACCCGTTACACATCCAAGGCATACATTCAGAATATAGCTGCAGTTAAGTTGGTTAAGTATACTTGGTGTTTGTCATAGTGGTAGTGGGGTTGCTAGCATGGGCACTGAGAACTAACTGGTATGTGTCTATGATGGAATGTCAGACATTAATAGTAGGGTTTTTAGGTTTTTTTCTGAAAGACCAAAAAGATGTGTAATTTCGGAGTTGGTAGGGAGTGTGTTCCACAGTTTGGGTGCGATCACCGGAAAGCTTGAGCCTCCCGCTTTCTGCCTTCTATATCCAGGGGTGGTGAGCAGGTTAGTGTAAAAAGAACGAGTAGGTCTATTGGATTGAGTTTTGCAGATAAGGTTACTAAGATAGGCAGGTGCGTGTGGTGCCCACTCATTTTTGCTTTTCTGATAGAATAGTTTCACCCTTCCATCACATTCGGAGAGGAGGGGCGTAACAGACCATAAGTGTAAAGCCCATTGATTGTGCTTGCACAAGGGCACAACAAAGAAACTGTAGCCATGGACAACAGCTGCATCAGTGCCCAGTTTGACTCAATGTCCCATTTAGGAACCTCTATGCAGCATTTATGGCTGCTCTTGATTGCTCTGAGCCAATTGTTCCATAGTAGAAGAAGTCTGACAAACATGGTAAAGATGGAAGAAGTTGCTACAACATTGGATAGTCCCTTTTTAAACAGATCCAATCACATATCTGCATTCATATTAGTGGCAAAGTGAAAATTGCTTGAAGTTGTGGATCGAGCATGTATGCTCATGGGGGACTCTCCTTGGTCAAGCAGCGCAGAGGGTTTATTGACCGTGAAGGAACGACTATATAACAATCTTCCCTGTCGCCGATGGCCAAGGTGCCCCATATTTTTGCTTATATACCCAGTTATCGAATGGGCCCTGTTCTTCAACTTGTCTACAGGAGCCATTACGCTGATCATGTGTTACGATCGATGCTACTCTAGTAGATGGTATAGGGCTTTGATCTGGGGCATCAAATGCCCTAAACGCTGCCTTATTATTCAAGAATGTCACTCGTTTTAAGGGTATGGATGATTTTTCCCTTTTTGGTCGTTTACTCATTTGGACTTTTTTCTAGGGGAGCTCTTCAACAATGAAATTTCATTACACAGTTCCTCAATGGTCTCCTGCTCCGTTTCTGCAGTGATCCACAAAGATTCATTCTGGTGCTGATCCAAGAAGTGGTGCACTGAGATCAGATTTGAATTTCCCTCATTACCCATCCATTGGTTAGCAAGGGCGAGATTATCCATGGTCGCAATAGGATTGGCCTTGGTATGAGCTGAGAACACCGCAAAAGTCTCCCCAGTTCACTGCTCCAGATCAACTGGAAGTTCTGAGTTGGTTGCCAAGATCACATCAATCACTTTTGCTATTATAAACTTAAGTTCAAGCTGATCCATCGCATATGTAGAACACAACAACAATAGGGCATCCATCTTGGCCATCAGTGTTGCTATGGTAGAGGGTGGAACTGCAGACCTCCCTGGGTTGATCCGCTGGGTTATGAATGTATCTTTATCCTCCCCTATGGATTCCTCATACGAGGATTACACAATTGATGCTAGTGCCTTCAAGTCTGGACTCGCCGAGAGATTTGACCCAATTATGTTATCGCTTTGAACTGAGGAAAAGCCCAAAGTTTTGTTTTAAGTTATAACACATGTTCACAGTGAGCTGTCATTTTCAATAGTGAAAGAGTGATCTAGATTTTCTGCGGCAGGCTTTGTAATCAATAGCGTTGTAGTTGGAAATTCTGGAGGTAAATCATTTGCCAAAGATCCTATTGAGGCCGATACCAAAATAATTGTAACTTTTGGTTGTTCTCTGTACTGATTTTTTACTGACAGTCCCCTTCAAACCATTTTTTGCACAAGGCGCACCTTTAAATGATGCATGGTTCCTGGCCGTACTGTGCGCTCACTTTCCGGGCTTGATGCCTGTTAAGCAGAATCATATGCAGTACTCTCTGGGAACACCACACAGAATTAAGACTACAAGTGACAATACAAATTCACCTTTGGTACAAGCCTGTACTACACAGTAAAGTGGTAGCAACGGCTGAGCAGCAGACTTATCTCAAGAGTAAAGTGAGCAGTATCAATAGTTAAACAAAGGACAGCAATTACTATGGTTCAAACAAACACTGACTGAAGGTTTCTGAGTAAAAGAATATACATTTATTTACACATCGGTTGTAAACAATTCACTAAGTGAAGCAGCAGAAAAATCACTCTTAATATAATACACAACCCTCAATCAATTCTGGACAAGTTAGGCTCAAAATAAAGTGTGAGCAAAATCGCACTCCAACAATTTAAAAGGGAGGGAAAGGCAAGGTTATACAAAATTAATCTGGAAAAGGCTTGCTACAATGAGGATTCAAATCAATAGGCCCGGGCCAATGTTAATGGTACACAGTCTTTGCAGAGGATCACACAGTTCAGAGTAGTTCTCGGTTAAGTCTTTGTCAAGAGTTCAAAACGAAGTTGGTCAGAAGAAAAGGTACTTAAAAGAGTAGAGAAGGACAAGCCCTCGGATTGGTGAAAGATTTCAAACACGGAACGAACAACCAGGTTAGAACAGTACCTTAAATGAAGAAGAAGGCTGTAGCTGAGGCAGAAGTTCCTGGCAGGTCCTTCAGGCTCCCGGTTCCTGAAGCGACTGTTGGACTGACACGAAGTAGGAAGATTGGAGGGTCCTGCACTGCCCAGGGAAGAAACCAGCAGCAGAGCAAAGCAATGAATAAAGGTGCACTCCTTAAAACCCAAACACGGTCTGGTCCTCCTGGCTATCCGGTTCATTGCAGCTGTGCACAGCAAATTTGACCAGGAGAGGGAGGCCTTACTTGGTGTTTGGTGAACTGGTTGGTCCCATCAACTCAAGGGAAGAAGATTCCTTGCAGATCTTCTCTGTCGTTGAAGTTTGGAGATTCGGACCCACAGCAGGGCTTCCCCGGGAGGTTCAGTCGTGGTAGTGGTCCTATTCTTTCGGCTTCTCTTCGGTTCTCTCGATCCAGTGGCGACTCTGCCATCCAAGCCCCAGAGACTTGCTTTTTATGCCGTTTTCCCCCATTCACACAGCCTGGCTGTCAATCATACAACAGGGTGGCTGTCCTGGTGGTACAGTCACCACAGCCAATCATATAGAGTGCGACATGGGTCTCTAAGGAGACCATGTGCAGAGAGTCTCAAACCCCTCCCTCACATCCTGTCCCCCTCAGACATTCAGGCACCTAAGGAGGGCTTCTGTGCAGAAGCCCGCCAAAGGACGGCGAACAAAGGAACCAAACCTGGTTTGGCGCGCAGAGTAAAACAAGAGAACGACCTTTACAAAAAGAAATGGCGAATAAACCCAGCTGGAACCAAATAAAAGTAACTGGGGTCCAGCGGGTTTAAGTTTGAGGCTAGTAACTTGGCTTAAAACAGTACCAAGGCTATTTACACAGACCGCGGTAGGAAAAATAGTGTAGATACATCTGCCACCAGCCAAATCTTAAAGAAAGGGGAACAAAATAATGTTCCATGAGAGACAGACAAAAAGGGATAACTATTAACCCTTTCCAGTACTCTATAGAAGATAGTTTGTACTGGGTCTGTGAATTTAAAAAGACTAATAAAGTCAATGGCAACTTTACATGTTCTGAGAGACAGTAGTCAGTCCCAGAATATGGAGTTTAAAGTGGGAAGTCTGAAAAAGACAACCCAGTGTCACTGCACTGAGGGTGCTGTGTAACACACAATAATAAGATGATGCCTATGGAGTAGGTGAAGCTCCACAGTCTATGAACACAAAAATGTTAAACACACACTACAAAACACATGTAAGAGTGGGAAAAAAGGCTCACACTCATTCTTACCAGATGAAAAAAATAAATCCTAGAAATCCAACAAAGCTGCTGAGGGATCCAGTAGGTAAGAGAAATTAGCCATTCTGAAGAATTCTCCCTAACAATGCCCACACTACATAAGCAGTATTTCTGCTTGCCAAAGTCTTTCATGCTTATTAAGATTGACTATAAAGATCACCTGTAGGAGGCTTACCTCCTGGCTAGTAAGCAAAGCGTGTTTCCAGGCACGGAGGATGGGGGAAGAAAAGAGGACTGGAATACCTCCTTGCAAGACCAATATGGCTGGCTCAACAGGAGGAATTACTCCCTACTTCCCAAACACCGGAACACTCGGAACAGAGTCGAGTAGCTATAGTCACAAGCACCTCTTCAGTCTCCAGCAGTAAAGGGCAGCAAAGAAAGACTGCACCGATCCTATGCGTCTCCAGGCACCAACACAAAGCCTTCCCCACACAGGAACACACTACACTTTAGTCTTTAAACAAGATTCTCCTAGTTCGGGATGTTCCGTTCACTGTAAAGTACTTACATGAGGTAGTATCGGAGACTTTCAAGAATGATGGGTTCTTTACTCCTCCCAAGGGCGACCACTCTGACCTGCAACCCCTATCCTTGCTCTCTGTACCTTTCTTCCGACATCTTTTCTCTTTTGTGCCTCTTTCACTCTGTTCTTTTCCACTCCACTGTGTCTCCTGCACACCTTTTCTTTTCTATCGTGCACACTTGAACACTATTTTTAACTTGCTGTACCACTTTCACACTTCTCATGTCTTTATCATGCCTGGGAACAATATGTTGCTTTGGTTGTGCACTCTTGCACCTTCTTGTCACTTTCTTGTTCTGCTGGCACTCTTTTTTTCACCTTTGGGTTGTTCATACCCTCTTTTAATTTTCTCTCGCTTTTCACATCTGTTGGGTCACTTTATTTATTTTTATTTGCATTTATAAAGCGAACATTGACCCTTGGGAAACGTGGCGCTGTTACAGGATACTTGCGTAGGCGAACAACAGTTTGCATGTAGATTACAACAGTTTACAGAGTGTGTTAATATACATACGAAGGTGATGGGCATTGTTAATGACAAAACATTTGTCACAACTGAGAAGAGTGAACCTATGAGACAGGGCCTATTGGGAGAGTTGAGTTTTCAGTGCCTTGCAGAACATTGTGAGGGAGGTCTCTCCTCAGTGCAGGTGGTAGCGTGTTCCAGTTTTTTGGGGCTAGGATTTCAAAGCTTGCACCTCCTGCTCTGGATCTTTTAAAGGTAGGGACTGCAAGTTGGATGCAGTGCTGTGGCCGCTTGGGTCTTTCAGACGTGGCGCGGTGAATGATTTCCGAGAGGTAGGGGGGTGCTGTGTTTGATAAGCAGGAGTGAGTGATGGAGAGGGTTTTAAAGAGAATGCGCTCTTTAACTGGGAGCCAATTGGCATCCCGCCTTGCTTGGGATATGTATTCCCTCTTAGAAATGCTAAGGGCTTACACCCTCTTTCCTGCTTCGGGTCACTGGCACCATTGTTTTTGAATTGTTCTTACAGTTAACGTTCCTCTTATTTCAGTGTCCTTAGCACATTTGCCTTAAACCTTTCTTTCTGTTTTTCAACTTGTTTTCTCTCTTGCATTCAGCTTTCTTTCTTTTGTGCTGCTTTACACTCTTTCTGATTACTTTCCCGCATTATGCCTTTTCACAATCTGTCACTTGCCTTTCGTTCTGTTCCGCTTTACTTCAGTGCCTTTCTCCTGCTCCGCTGAACTCACATGCAAGCTCCTGAGTTTCTCACTCATTGACTTTCTGGAAACTCACCGGGCAACGTCGCATTGACAGGCGGTCCCTCAAGGATATGCAGGGTTGAGGTCAGGGTCCCACCACCTGCCCCTCAGACACCATTGGGGCCGGCACAGGACCCAAGTGAAAGAGCACTCCACTGAACTCCGCCAGCAGGATGCAGATACCTTACTCTGTCTCCTTGGAGACACAGCTCCCTTACCATGATGCAGCCTCTCACAGACAACGTGCCAGCGTATTCGCATGCCGTTCTTCTCCAACATTCAGCTCTTGCCCCTATCTGCTCCTTGGCTTCTTTGGTCCAGAAGGTATCCCCAGCTCGCTCCCTGATTCTGGCAGAACCACACCTTTTTATAGTGTAGGGAAGAGTCGAGTGGATCGTGTGTGCACATTTGGGATAAAGTGCCTGACCTTCCCTTACTCTATTATTGGGACAGCCTAGTGGTAGGTTGTAGTAGTAGGCCCTGGCTTGCTTCCCAATGCTTTGCCTATGGATAATCCTCATTGATCTTAGTTGCATCTTCCTCATCTCAGTGTTTGTTGGAAATGGTGAGGGGAGAATGGGATTGGAAATATCCCATAAAGGCCGAGGAAGGGGTTTCTGATGGAGAATCGGGAGAGGAGCAATACAATGTGTTGCCCTTGGGTATTCGCTTCCCAAACCCTTGTGACCCTCCGCTCAGCTGATCCTCCCTCGCGTGTCCACCGGAATGGAAAATCCTGGGGGAGTAGGTGGGAGAATATCATCAGGTTTCTCACACTAGTCACAATGGAATTTTTAGGATCAGTGTCACGCTCACCTGGATTTCACGGGGGCGCCGAACGAAGCTGGACTGCTGCGGTCTCCACCAGTGTGACTCGTAGCGAAGTGATGATCGACTGCACTTGCCCACTTGTTTCGTCTGCCTGGCCCGCACGAGGATTTTCCTAGAAGCAGTAAAGGGAATTAGCCACCCGCGGTAGAGTGGTTAACACTAACACTATCTTCCCGAAAACTGCTAGTATTCCCCTTCGTAAAGTCTCAACTTATAGTTAGGAAGGATGAACTCTCCATCCTGTGTTTGGAGTGCAGGGGCACGTAGAACTTCAGTTACTTCACAGTGCGATTAACCAATAGTTCTCTCTTTGTTGCAAGTGCAGCGCCTTTGCGAAAAATTCGAGCGTAGAATGGTGACCAGTGCTGCCTCGAGCGGTATTATGCCAAGTAAGTATCTTGCGGTATGTAAGTGAATGCCTTTGGCGGAACCCCGATTCAACAGGCACCGCGCTGGGTCGTGAAGATGCTCTAATGATAGGTGAGTATGGAGCGGTGCTGCAGCTGGCAATGCGACGCGGTTGTTTTAAATGTTTTTTCCCTTTCTCACAGGTGTGGCTGCTCCAGGAGAAGATGATGACCAAATGGGAATCTTCCTGTTCTAACCTTCTCTTCTTCTTTCCTTTTCTCTAGGATGGGCTCTGGACACAAACGGGTGTAGCTGTAGACTGAGATGCAGAATAACGCGAAGCGTGTGCTGCTCTTCGGGCATGGTTTAAATAGCATCAAAAAAGTAGTTCCCAGGTAAATAGTTGCAATATCACACCCAAGTAGTAAAATAGTTCCTAAAGGAAAGTAGTCCTTTCATGGCCTCATGATGGCCTGCATGTGCGTTCTTTGCAGGATGACCTGCCCAGTTTAAAGATGGCAATATGAGCCTGTCACCTACGGCGCCAGGACTGAACCCATATAGCCTCTAGACAGGGTTTTGGGAATTCCTGGGTCTTCGTGGATGCCTGTTCCCTGATAGATGGATCTGTTCCGGAAGTCTGGGGGCAGGCATCGTGACAATCAGTCAGTACAACCGAATTGCTAGCGTTCTTAACAATCCCTTTTATATGTGTGGAGAGCTTCCTCTCCACTACCAACTCTGTGATTGATTGGTCCAGTGTTGAGCACCTTTCCACAGTGATCTGACAACATGAGTCTATTTCAGACCAAGTTTCCAACTCAGTCTCTTCCTCCTTCCGATTTTTACTACTATACTCATGCTCTTCCAAAACCCAAATCGTCAAAGTGGCCGTCTTTTCCACCTCTCTTCTTTTTCCTGCTTGCTTTTTTCTTGGCTTTTTTAGAAGAAGTAGCCACTAAAGCAACATCCTCCTGTTCACCATCAGTGGGTTTAGGGTTTACCCAATTTGGCCTTCATTGGCTTTATTGATGCTCTGTTGTTTTATCTTTGGCCTCTGTTTCCTGGTGAGATATGTTTCAGAGGAGTCAGTACTCTCTCTGATAGTAGCAGTGCTTACTTCCTCCACATTTCCATTTCTGCCATCTTCATTTGACAAATAAATTAAGTTCTCTGGTGTCTTGCCATTGCTCAGTGGTGTGGTTTGGTTTGAGAGGAACCGGAGGTAGGCCTGGTCTGAGTCCACACATCTATTTGCTGTAATCTTTCACCATGTACACATAGATCTTCGTTCATTTTGCCACACAGCTTCAAAAGAATCTTAGTTGTGAACTGAAGTGTAAAAATAGCTGTGTGCAATTCAATAGAACAATTGCAAATAGCGTTTGACTCCTCAGCATCATCAGTGCAGGTGAAGAGCTTAGCCTGGAGTCAGGATCTTAATTTCCCTGAGGTTGGTGCTCTACGTGTTCTTCTAACTGGGCAGCTGAAAGAGATTCTGGAGATAATTGATTTCCATGCCTTTCTAGCACCGCATGTGTGGCTATTTCTGTTTGCAGGGAATAACCAAGATTGAGCAAAGCGATATTGTCAATCATCAAAGAATGTGAGCTGTTATGTACAGTAAATGCTGTCCCAGAGCCTAAGTTCTGTGCAATTTCCTCCACCGAGCTCTCTGATTGAAAGTATGCTGTGATTTACCCATTTTAAGGGGCAACCGACTTTATCATGTTTTCAGAAGTAGATTGCGTCTGTTTATTCGTCACAGGATGAGCACTTCCACTGGAAACGGGCTGGGCTCGGTCCTAATTGTGACAGCCCTGGTGCTTTTATTATCCAGATTATAACTGCTGTTTTTCGTTTTGTGTTTTGATGTCATGTCTTCCAGGCAGCCCTGTAATCCTATAGTTAGTTGTTGGCAAAGCAGTTTATGATAGACGTGCCTTACCTTACAGGCACCGCTGCACGATACACGCTGCACCCCTGGCTGCAGACCTCAGCACTTCCCAGCACTTGCCGGATGCGTGCACGGACGCGCTGTTTTGGAGTTTAAATGTCCACCAGCAAGGTCTGCTAGTCGAGCCCCACACCAGCCAAAACCAATTGATTGTAGGTCAAATCGAATATCCCCAGTCCAGCAAAAACAGAACACAGAGTCCCGCTGCTGATTGCAACACTTACGAGCACCTGCTGGATGCATCTCATTTACGGCTACTGACGGAAGGACGCAATATCCAGGTAGCAATCCATATGAATCTGAAGGATCTGGCAGAAAGTTGGTCCAGAGTCCTATGAAAAGAGGCAGACAGAAAATACACCTACTGATGAACACAAGATGAAATCAGCAGCAGAACAGGTCACAGGCTCAGGTTCCCACTCACAAGCAGTTATAGTGGTGACTACGAAAAGTAAGAACAAAATGGAGGAGGCACCCCGATAACCGGGGCAGGTTCGTCCTCCTCAATCCTCCCTGTGTAAGGGGGAGGGATAAGTCCAAGTGCGCCAAAGCGCTTAGAAAGCCAGCAAAGGGCAACAAAAGAAAGGGGGGGCAGGCCCCATATAAGCGGCGGGTGTCCGGCTGCAGAGAATTACAGTCCTCAGCAGAAGGACGCTGATGCAGCAGAAGAGGATTTTCGTTTTGTTTCAGAAGCCAGCTGAGGAGTCGGGGTCGGGAGCCAGCGAGCAGAAGCCAGATGAGGAGTCGGGAGCCTGCGAGCAGAAGCCAGCTGAGAAGTCGGGAGGCACGGTGCTGGTGCTTGGGACTGCTGTGGGCACCGGAGCTACAAAGGAGCCATTGCATCGTCTGTGAGGGCAGAGCCGTGGTGCTGGCCGCCGCATGGATATCCAGAGGAGTAGCAGCAATGAGACGGTGAGCAGCTGGGAGCCACGGACTGGAGCTGGGAAGCCACTTCAGGGACGTGGAGCGGGCGATCGAGCAGGCGGCAGTCACAGAGAGGTACGTGGGACGGCAATGGCCGGTCTGGGACGAGCTGTGGCGGAATGTACAAGCATTTTCAGTACCCTGGCCATTTGTGGGTGAAATAAGTAAACCGTGGTAAACATTCTAAGTAGTAAATTCGTCTGGCAAAAGGGGCCGTCGGAGGCGAAAGCAAGCAAAGCGATTGTGGAGCAAAAGAGATTGGGGGTCATTACGACCCTGGCACTAAGGGGTTACGGCGCCGTAAAAGGCTGCAGTGTCGTTAACCCCTTAGCGCCTAATTACGAGGTCCCTTTGCGTCTCCCGACCTTGACGGCTGGTCTGGACCAGCCGTTAAAGTAGGGACCCTCAAAGGGACCTTGAAGGTAATTACGGTACCGCAATTTGTGGTACCATAATTACCGCCTTCCTCATTCCCATTGAGCCCTATGGGGCCAAATGGGAATGGGGAAGGGCCAAGGGTGCAATGGGGAATTACTGCCCTGCCAACCTTGGAATGGGGAGGTAATTCCACATTGCACCATGGTAGACTTGTTACAATACCGGCAGCAAACATGGTGCTAATAGCCCCATTGGTTACCCCCGGTGTTGTAATGAGGGCCCCAGGATCCCTGCTGGGCTCACCTGGGTGAAAGATTACGCGGGAACTGGCACATTTTGATTACAATTGACTGCATTTAACGGGGGAGAGCCACAGAGAAAGGTGTCATCCTGCTGCATCCAAGGGAAAGGCTGTTTGCTTTGCAAGATTTACAGAGGAACTAATAGAGTGGGATATTTTACACAGAATAACCTGGAAGGCTGCTGCAGGGGCAGTGCATTTGCCTAGGTTTGTTTGAGTAAAGCAGAATTGTGGACTCCACTGAGAGCACTGTAAAGTAACTTGGATAAGGGGAATGAATAAGATGGATGCACAGAGTCAAGGGGATAGAGGGTTTGCCTGTCGTAAAAAGGACCTGGAGGCCTTTCTAGCCATGGCTCGGATGGCGGCGGACAAGCATGGCCCAAACTGGATGGATCTGGTAGGCTCTCATCTTGGGGTTAAGGCGGCCGGGCACAACCAAAGGGCCAAATCACCTCTGTTGTTTCAGTCTACAGCCAATGTGGAGGCTTTGCGGTAGATTCAGGCCTTAGAAGAAGGCAAAGAGGAAGAAGAGGGACCGAGTGAAGAGGAAGAGCCAGTAGCTAAGAGGAAGAGGATCATGAAGAAAAAAGCCAAGGCCAGCAAACAGCAAGTAGAAGCGGCCAAGAGGTGCAGATCGTCTGGCGCTAAAGGAAGGGGGAGGGCGCAGGAGCCTGCAGCCTTGACGGCGCCTGTACCTGCTGAGCTCTGAAGAATCGTGGCAGTTTACCCAGCGCTCCTGTAGCCAACTCGCCAGTAGCCGCAGAGGGCCCCACATCCTTGCAGATGGTAAAAGGTATGTTCATGGAGTGTTGAGGCTGTTCACCATCAAGGGGAGAACCTGGGGTTAAGGGACTGGGGTTAGTGGGCAGAGCAAGCCTTTTCCATGCCCAGTGCAGGCCCAGTAGTAGGGATTGGGCAGTTGGCACAGGTTAGTGCACCACTAGCAGACCCGCAGGCGATGGGGCCAACATGGTGGGGACAAAGAGTGGTGGTTCCGGAGTCACCTCTGGTGGGGGGGACAGCCAGGGGGCTCAGCCGGCGCCAGCACCAACTGTCAACCAGGTGCAGGGCCGGGTAGTGGGCAATGTCATGCAGTACGGGAGGCCAATGACAGGCTTTGCCCCCGCAAGGGTGGCAGTGAATTCCTTGGTGTGGCACATACCAAGGGCCTATAGGAAGAGGGTATGGCAAAAAGATTTTTTGGAAATCCTGGTTCTGGTGGGAATGAAACCCGAGGGGGAAGGGTTAAGGGAGTTATCTGAGAAGGAGGCGGAAAAGAAGGACAGGAAGAGACCAAAGGTGGGGGCTACTATCCACAATTGGCTGAGGGCCTTTAGGATGTATATGTCGATCATGATTGAGAAATTTCCGCAGGATGCAGCGGCAATGATTGCATATGAGCAGTACATTCACAATCTGTATCTGAAGTATGGCACTGATGCCTGGCTGAATTATGACAAGGGCTTTAGGCTTAAGATGCAGGTCTGGCCCGCAATGTCCAGGGATAAAGTAGATGTGGGTGGGTACATAGACAAAATGGTACCTGCCAGGGAATCTGGGGACAAGGCGCAAGGAGAGAAGCCGCAATACTGGAAAAACAGAGGGTCTTACTCACACCAAGGTAGGGGGTCCTTTCAAGGGAACTTGTCCTGGAACAACCGTTCCATCTTCCAGGGGTAGTAGCCTGAATGCTGGAGGTTTGCAGAAGGGAACTGTACCTTCGGCAAAGCTTGTAGATTCAAGCACATAAAGGGCAAAAGCTCAGGGATCGCAGCTCCTCGTCAGGTGAAGGGAAGCAGCGAAGCAGTGCTAAACCTAAGGATAAAGCAAAGCGTTATTATAAGCCATTTATCAACACCAGTTCAATTACATGCATTGATTCCTTTTCTAAACGTGTACCACAATAGTATTGATGCTAAAATTCTCTGGAAAGGTTTTAGGTGGGGTTTCAGGATTCCTTTCACTGGGGCTAAGGTTGGCAGAGAGGCCAACAATTTGAAGTCTGCGTTGGGGATTCCGGAGGTGTTGGCACAAAAGGTTGAAAAGGAAATCAAATTTGGGAGGGTTGCAGGCCCTTTCACCTCTCCACCACTGGAGAATTTTGTGGTGTTACATTTGGGGCTGGTTCCAAAGAAGGAGGAGGGGCAGTACCGGTTAAAACAGCACCTTTCCTTCCCTGTGGGGGAATATGTAAATGATGGCAGAGCTGAAGAGCAGTGCAGGGTGCACTATGCATCATTTGATGAGGCTGCAGAGATGGTGAAGTCCGCAGGGAAAGGTGCTCTTTTGGGGAAGGCTGACATAGAGTCCACATTCAGGTTTTTGCCAATCCACAAGGAGAGTTACCATTTGCTGGGCATCAAGGTACGAAATGATTACTTCTTTTACAAATGGGTTGTGCGATTTTGTGTGCATATTTTGAAAAATTCAGTAGCTTTCTGGAATTTTCATTGAAGCAGAGGGACCCAGTGGGGGGTGTCATGCCTCAATGATTTCTTGTTTATTGGGAAGAAGGGAACGGGGGAGGGCCGATCACTCATGAGCTCAATTCAAGGATTGATGGAGGAAATGGGGGTCCCGCTAGCCATGGGAAAGACAGGTGGCCCGGTCACGACACTGGCCTTTTTGGGGATCGAGATTGATTCAGTCACAGGGGAGTGCAGGCTGCCCAGTGATAAAGTGCGGAAATTGAAGGAAACAAGCAAGGTTTTGAAGGGCAGAATTAAGGCCACTCTGAGGGAGCTTCAATCATTGGCGGGTAACCTCAATTTTTCGGGTAAGGTCATCCCGGCTGGTAAGGTGTTCGCTAGGAGCATTGACCTTAAAATGGTTGGTTTGCCGCATGCATCCTAGGAAGTCCGACTAGGGTCCGAGGTTAAAGAGGATCTCCGAATGTGGGATGGTTTTTTGGCTGACTTTAATGAGGTGTTGCTATGGAGAGAGGAGTTGGACAGAGGCAAGCGGCTCAAACTGTTCACTGATTCCTCAGGTTCCCATGGATTTGGGGCCTTTTTGGGGTGCGAGTGGTGTTGCCGGGCTTGGCCTGCAGCATGGCATTGTGTGGCGATTACTAGGGACATCACCCTGCTAGAGCTGTTCCCCATCATGGCTGCATTTAAGATGTGGGGCGGGCAGTTGAGGACCAAAAAGGTGTTGATCTGGTCAGACAATTGGGCGGTGGTTTAGATCATCAATCAAGGGACATCCAGTAATTCCAGGCTTCTGAAATTGCTTAGAGAGCTCACAAAAAGCCTGCTGACACTGAACTCGGAGGTGAGGGCACAACATATTCCAAGGGTGAAAAACGTGGCCACTGACTCTCTCGTTTACAGTGGGGAGATGTTTCAGGGGAGTTGTCCAGAAGCAAGCAGGACGATGACCCCATTCAAGGGACAGAGGTGGGGCATGATTGGGGGGATCTGAGGCCCTTAATCCATACCGCTCTAGCACCTGGCAAAGCAAGAAGATACAAAGTGTGCTGGGAGCGGTTCTTGGTGTTTCAGAATGAGGTGTTGACAGAAAGGCAGAGGGATTTGCCAGTACAGGCCTTTGTGGGATGGTGTTGGCGGTCTGGGAGAACTAGTCTTAGATGGCCTATGACTTGACGGCAATAGCTCACTATTGCAAGTTGGGGGGCAAGACAGATCCCATGAAAGAGCATTACATTGTGATGGCAATGAGAGGTTGGGCCAAGCAGGCTGAGAGGAAGCCAGATGCAAGCCGGCCCATTGATGTGGTAAAATTGCACAGTCTGATCGAATACCTAGGGGGGGTTTGTCACAATGAGTCTGAGAGGGTTTTGTTCATGGCGGCCTTCATGTTCGCTTTCTTTGGGGCATTTAGAGTGAGCAAACTGGTGCCGGAGAATAGGGACAGCAGGGGCTCTGGGTTTCTGAGGCTGGGAGACGTTCACGTAGCTGAAGGTCGGTTAAGCATTTTTCAGAGAAAATCCAGGACAGTTGCACTCCTCGGCACGCAAGGGAGCACGGTGTGCCTGATAGGATGCTTTGCTGCGCATCTCCAGCAGAGACTGCCTAAGTGGGAGGGGTCCCCCTTCTATTGCACAGTGATGGGTCGGCCTTGAGCCGTTTCCAATTCAGGAGGGTCATGGACATGGCACTGGAGAAGATGGGGGTTACACAGGGGGTTTTCGGGACTCTTTCCTTTAGGATAGGGGCAGCTACATCAGCGGCAGAGATAGGCTTGGGTTCAGAAGCAATCAAGCAAATAGGGGGATGGAAATCTCAGTGTTTCAGGAGGTACCTCAGGCCTGAAAAAATGTAGCGTTAACAGCTACCTTCTCATCTCCTTCCTAGTAGCAGCAACACAGAGGAGGAGGCGGTCCGTCTGGGTTGTAGGGCTTTCCTTTGTGTCAAGGGCTGGGGCGAGCTGGACAGCTGAGCAGGAGGAGCTGACCGGCTGAGCAGGAGGAGCTGACTGCTGGCGAGTACCGGATATGGTGGCACGGGGTGCCCGGGATGAGATGGGCACAGCTGCAGGGGCACATTTGCAAATTGTTGGGTAAGCAGCAAAAGCTGGATGTTTTGATCATACACCTCAATGGCAATGACTTGACAAGCTTGGGGAGGGGGAGCCTGATAAGGGAGATGATGTTTCCCTTACAGGAGTTGTCAGCGCAGCTGGGGAGACCGAGATTGTGTGGTTGAAATCATTCCGAGGAAGGAATGGAGGGGCATCACTCAACAGTGGAGAAGTCGAGAAGGAAATTCAATTGCGCAATGGCAAGATTCTGCAGGGGCAGAGGTTTTTCCCAGATCTGGCACGGCTTGATCAATTTGAAATCTCTGGAATATTACTTGAAGATTGGAGTGCACTTGTCGGCATCTGGGATGGATCTGTTTTATTGGAATGTTTGCAGAAAGTTCTTGGAACTATGAAAGAGGAAATGGGGGAGCCGCGGTGGGCGGTAACCCACCTTCGGCGTGGCAGTGTTTTGGCAACCAGTGACAATAGACTCTGAATGAGCCATTGCAAAGCCGGAAGGTTCTTCGCTCTTCTCGGACCAGCGCCTCTTGGGAGCCTAAGCGGCGGGGGCATCTGGTGTTAGCAATGAGTGCTCAGCTTCCCCCGAATAAACAATGCTTTCTCAGCCCAGGACCACCTGCAGGGGCAGGCGGGTCTCAGACAGGAAGGGTTGGGGGAGTTGTGCCTAATATCGACTTTGTGGGAAAAGGAGGAAGCAGGTTTTGGACACGGAGCAGTCGCTGCATCTTTAGAACTATTTTCACAATTGTTTACTGTGTTTTTTATAATGTGTGGAAATAAATTTGCAGCCTTTTTATGCCAAAAGAAGACATGTCTCATTCTGCACCTTACTGGTGGGAAAAGGAAGGGGCCAAGGGAATGAGCAAGGGTGATGTATGTTGGCATAGTAATGGACAAATGCCCAGGTTATGCCTCCAAGCACTTCCAGAAATCCTTGCGCAGTGTATGATTACAACACATACACCTTTGAAAAGAGCTGGCAGCACTCTGTCGAAGCAGGTAGGTCTCGGGTGTCGGGTCAGGAGCTCACTGTGGAGCAGAATAGAGCCGATATGAGGGTAGGATGTCTCCCTGATATTAAGAGGGACAACATGTGTACGAAAAACCCAGGTTATCCAACTAGCAATACGTACCACCTAATATCTATTAGCTGGAGATGAGGGCGTAAAGACCATGGCCTTAGCTATCTGGCTCCTTCCGGTGTTCTTCTAAGGGTTCCTTAACAAAACAATGCACAGGTTTGCTTAACAGAATGATGTGGTTTTTATTGAGCCAGTGTCAGATACCATGGTGCATTATCTCCCCTAATCCCTGTTTGTCTATACTTTCCCTGATCTTGATACTCACTCTATTCTACTCACTCTCCCCTTCTCACATCCTTTCTCACCCCCTCTGCTGTCTTCCAATGCTCTATCTGCTTCTGTCCATCCCATGCTCAAACTCTCCACTCATTGGTCTCCTTTCGGCTTTCCTCTCTCCTCACCCCTCTTCTTTCCTCTCTCCTCACCTCTCTTCTAAGCTGTCCCCTCACCCCTCTGCTCTCCTCTCTACACATCCCTCTGCTCTCCTCTCTACGCATCCCTCTGCTCTCCTCTCTACACATCCCTCTGCACTCCTCATCTCTCCCTCTCACTACAATCACTCTCACATACTCTCTCTCATTCACAGAGACAAGCAGTGCCAATCTTTCTCACAATTTACAGCTCACCTGCGCTCTGCACTAAATCTACCACAAATTACTCAGCACTCTTCTCCATCGTTTTTCCTCTGCCTGGTCTCTCAGTCAACCTCCACTCCTTTCTGACTTCACCCATACAACCTGCACTCTCACATTCAGTCCTTTTTATATGGTTCCCCTTCTGGTTCTATCACCCCGCCCTTAAATCGGTGCCAACACTCACCGAACTCAAGAAGGGAGTCTCAGGCTATTCTTTTCCCAGGGACAGGGTTACGCAAGTGCACGCTTTTCAACCCCTTGGGAGGCCCTCTCCCCTGCTCCACAAGGGTTGCTCTGCTGTATCCATGATGTGCTGCGAGTCTGGTATTTCTGCTTCTCTTTGTTGAGGTGAGTTGCTGGTTTCTCTGCTGAGCTTGGATGTGCGTTCTGCTATTGTTGTGGAGCTCATATTGTATGCTGCCTCTCTTTCTGCTCGCTCCATTTGTGTTTTTCCACTGGGGCATCTGGTACCTGAGGTCCTAAAATACTAAAGAGAGAACTTTGGCCTGAAAAGGTACTGTAAGACATCGTGTGACAGAAGTTAGTAGCTGTATTTCCATTCAAAGCACATGAGGGGATTTCAGGGACTGGAATCCACCAACTCTGACTCCCCATCTCTGGGACAGGGGTGGCTCAGGCCTCTGCACTAGTAGGCCCCTTGGCCCAAGTTTGTTAGAGGTCCTTATTCTACTTGACAGGGTCCAGTCCCAGACCCTTTCACAGAACATTATCCGTTGGGAGTGAGAAGGGCACCACATCCCTGCGTGGTGGGACGAACATTCTTTCCCTTAACATTGACCTGTGGCACTAGCATGGCATATCACAAAGAAGTAACCTTCTGAATATGTTGCAAATAGTGACCTGGGTACAAAATCCCTGTAATGACAAGGAGTCTCAGAAAAGCAACTGGGAGCCAAGGTAAATCCCTACAGGACACCATGGGGGGATTTGCTGGTAGGGTGGTGAATATACCTCCATCTAAGAGTTGGAGAATCCACCACCCTACTCCCAAAACTGGAGTGTGCCTGTGAAACCTGATAGTATGGAGAAGCCTGGTTTGTTATCATTAGAGAATCATTACCCATTGTTAGAGAATCATTACCCATTTAGGGATCTCGTTATCCATCATTGCATCCTGTTTAGTTATCCATCATTCATTCTGATTAGTACATGAATTAGGGACATCATTAGACTATCCACATTATTCTGCCACTTTGTATGCATTTCCAATTTCAATATAAAATGAGGCCTGTTATGTTTGAAGTGCCATTTCTAGACGCATGTTATACATGTAGAGATATGTTGTTATGTATTATGTATGCATGTAGAGAGACACTCATTGAGTGTGCATTTAGAATATGCATTGAGCTTTGAGTATAGTGCTTGGTATGAATGAATGTGTTAGGCACTACATTCGAGAATAGAAAGCATGAAGCCATTCCACTGAATGAGACACACAGAAGCGCCACGGAGTGCAGAGAGATTGTTATGAGTTACAGTGTACACGCATTCGTAAACAGTTGCTTGGCAGAGACCCATAACACGACCTTTGTCCGAGTGGAGAGGGATGCTGGCCTTATCAGCACGGCTGGTGCTTCGCGCAGACAGGAAAGGTGGGGGCAGCACCATGGATAGGGAGATCTTTGCATGCAGGAGGATAGAGGGAGTGAATGGAGAAATATGAGAAGATGGTGCAGGCAAACAGAAGATAGATATGGTATAGATATGTAGAACATGTCACATTGACCAGAACACGCAGTGATTGAAAAAGTGCAAGTACATGCATCACAGACTTAGGCACTGCTCCTATTTAGAATTGCTGACAAACAGAGGGGCATTTTAGCTTGGAGGGAACGAGTGTAACCATAGGGATATGTATGTCATTGAATAGTATAACCAGAGGTGAGGAGATTGTAGTTATTTAGATGTAGATGGAGTTGACTTGGAGAGAGACGTTTTGGTTGGCATGAGATCGAGGGGCGAATGAAAGGAAGATGCCATTGAGGGAGAAGTGTTTTTGGTGCAGCAGAATCCAATGGCTTTGGGAGTTCAGAAGCTTGGGGAAGCATTCTGATGAGAGCAGCAGCTTGTCAGAGGCATTGAGGCAGTTCGAGTGACCAGGCTGGTTGCAGAGTTAGCGGGAGAGGAGTGACAGAGCAAAACAAGAGAAAAGGGGAGTATTGCTGAATAAGACACGTGCATGGGGAATTAGAACAGACACTCGCACAGAGCTATAGATGGGGTAATCGGACAGGGTTTGTCTGAGAGAGAGAGTCTGAAGTATGGTGTGGAATGGAGAGGAATGGTGTGCTTATTAGATTGCTTGCATTAGAAGTCTGTAAGGCTTATAGTCATTGCATTGCTGGTAGATTTGCACCAAAAGCATAAAAGGTGCAAATTCAATATTTGCATTGTAGTAGTGTTTTATTCATACATAACAATGCATGATGCAAAGTGTTTCTATTGTTCAATCGATTCATGTGCTTTCTTTGTGTCTTATGTTAATGTGTCTATTGGAGTAAGATAGGAGTAATCTAGGAGTAACACAGTGCACAAAGGCCCTGAGATATAAGAGCAGGGGGGGCACAGTGATCCACCCCCCCTCGGAGATTATCTAAGACTGATGCATGGTAGCCCACTAGTGGTAGGCCAAAGGTAGATTTGTGCCACTCTCTCACATGCCGGTGTCGTAACATGTCAGTAGGCGGTAATACTGGCACGTTACTACCACACTGGCAACCTCCTAATGAGAGCATGTATCTCTCTAATTGTAAGTGGAACCAAGAAACATCTGGGTGATATAACCCAGAGAACATTAACATTAGAGAACCCTGGGAAGACCAGTGTGTTCTTACTTGAGAAAGAATTCAAACAATTTATAATCTCACCCATGCTGGCACAGTTGTATTTAGAAATACATGGATTCCTTAGGTGAACCTGAATTACCCATTCAATTTACCTTGCGTATGTAAGCGAACCAACAAACCTTAGTGACGATATTGCTCACAGAAGGGAGAGCTCACCTTATGCTACAAAGGAAAAATAGACTTACACTATTTGGAACCTTGACCCCTTTTACTTCGCCCCATCCCATCATTGTGTATTTAGGACAACTCAAAGGAGGAATGTCCTGTGTTGTCTTAGATAAAACCCATAGACTCCACAGTGTTCATCCCAACCCTCAATTGGTTGTAAATACATTAAGGTTGAAACCACAGCTATTACGCTATCATGTTTGGCCCATCCACCACAAAATCAGTTTGATCTGATTTGCGAGTTCATCGAAGACGAACACTGGGTACCACCCACTCTTCTTGGCATTTCCTCATCCAATTCTCATATTGTCGAGTATTGGTGAAAGTGCAGCATATTGTTAATGTTTGGAAGGGGAGACGATCGTCCCAGGCCCCCCCAGAGCTTTCCGATGTGTAAGCGGATTCAATTCAACACTACAGCTAAGTCAATGCCTAGTCTGGGATGCTGAGGGAAACCCTTATTGATATATTTTTATGTCCAGTTTGTTTACTCTGGATGACAACCCTTATATAACACCCCTCTCTTAGAATCCCCCTGACCCCACTGAGCCAAGAAGTAAGTTTGTTTTGCAAATTAAAAGGTTTATTTGAAAATTAAACAATATATATATATATCACACTTTTATAACACATTAATGTTTGATAGCACACTTGTGAAGATGATAGTGATCAACAATGGATAATGTTACAGTGGTACAGTCTTTTTGATGGCTTAGAGGTGATATAGAGAGGATAAAGTAGCTGAGAATGCTTTTATGGCTTCAAGGACAATGCAATGATGAATGAAAATGCAGTACAGAAAAAAAACTTTATATGACTTCAACAAAAGACAATGTAATCACTTTTCTTTGACAATTCACAGCCCCCCACCCCCCCCCTATGCAAGGTAAAGAGATGGGAGGAAAGCACACAGTTCTCAGGAATGCAATCACATACAATTCAGTTCCCCCCTAGCAAGCTTAGAGGAAAACAGGTAGGAGTTTTAAACACAGGCAAAATCCTTTTAAATGTGGTGGCAATGAAGTGAAAAATATACTCAAATTGCTTTTAATTCCCTATAGGAGGTTCAGGGTGAGTGAGAGATACTTAAATTAATTCAGGATCACTTTAGCAATGCTCTATGAATGATTGTCAGGTTGCACACGAATTTCAGCAAGGAAAGCAAGGACAAATATTTTTACACGTGGCTGAAATTAAGCAAAATGTCAAATTGCGGCAAATTTAGTTGCGTGCGTCGAGCACAATTACGGAGGCACTATAAGGAGTAGGAAGTCGGTTCTAGGCTCGTTGGAAAGCTTAGAATCTTAGCTTTAAGATGAAACTCGCTCCTAGCACAAACGGTTCCGGAGATACGGCCGATTTAGTAAAGGTAGTTTTTCGGATTTGAAATTTTAATGCTCAGAATGACAGATGACAGTTTTCAGTTTTAAAGATGACAGAATGAAACGATTCTAGGAGGCAGTTCTAATAGGCGAAAATAGTTTGGATTAGATTATTTTAAACTAAGAGATTGGTTTTGGCACAGTGCTAGCTGGGTGCTCACACTAGATTTTGGACAGGAATGCGACTTCGTCACCGATCGGGTCAGGATTGGCTGGACTTCTGCTAGCGGTTCTTCACAGCGATCTGGTCTCTGGGTCTTTGGTTCTGTTATCGGTTCTGCTAGCGGTTCCGGATACAGCGGTCTCTGGTTCTGCGGGTCTGGATCAAGTGGATTCTTAGCAAGCAGCAAACCGCACAGCCCGGCGGTTGAATAGTTTGCAAATGATTTTTGAGACCTGCTGAAGAGAACTCGGCTTGTGGGTTAGCCTCTCCGCTACAAGTTCTGAAGTAAAGTTCTGGATCCCTGGAGTTCTGGATTTGAAGTCTGGAGTCTCCCGGAAAAGCGTCCCGCAAGAAAGTGGAAAGTGAATGTCTCTACCTGGGTTTCAATGTTCCTTTTATGTGTTTTGAAAATGGGTGTGTGCCTGGGCCTAGCTAAACCTGCCCCTCTCACTTATCATTGACCAGTTCCTCCTCTCTTCCTTGATCGGGGGAACTGGGTTGTGAGTCAGAGTGATGAGGTAGTTTTATGGTCAGAGGATCCTCCCCTTGTCAAATTGCACTCAAATCTATTTCTGATCCAAATACATATTTATCTATGTACCATTTTTCTAATATTATAGGTCCAGTTAACATATTTTCTGTAGTACCAAACTATCCGATCCCTGTCTTTGTACGATGTTGTGTCCACTTATGACAGAATCCTCCCCTTTTCATCCAGATAACGACCTCTAAACCTTTCCAGATTTTACACAAATGTGCACCAGGGATATGGGTTTCAGATAAAAAGTGTCAGATTTTTAACATGCATACATTTGGAGTAACAACCTTTTTTTCCGCTACTATCCCCAAGAGCATACCACAGGGTCCTAACACCTCTTAAAATGTGCACAGAAAAATCACAAGAATGATGATGTTATTTATATAATTTTTACAAGTCTGCACTATGAATTATCCATCTTTTTAAAATCATGCTCTGGCCCCAAAGGGGTGTGGTTTTCCAAAGCACATGGTGGAATTTCTGGTTTATCCACTTCCCCCAAGCTCAGCTTGCTCTCACAGGCACTGCCCCTCCCAGTTTCTCCCAAGAGGAAGCCATTTTACGACCCCCCCAATATAACATTTGCCTGAGCCAGGGACAGTTCTTTGTTTAGTTTCCTGTAGTCCCCAGGTGCCACTCCCCTAATTCAATCAGAGAGGTATCATCTCCTTTTGGCAGGGGCATCAGGATGCAGCCAGGCCTGGGAACACAGCTGCTGAATTCCCTCTCCTGTCGGGGGTAGTTGTCAGGCAGAATCCAGTTTCATTAAGCCAGGCTTCAGCTAAATGTCACTTTTTTTCCCAGTTTTTCTTCATTCAAATCAAACTCACAATTTTTGCACATGCAGCTAGAATGCTGATTCTAAGTTCAAAACTATGACATTTAACAGTTGCAAATTATGTGACACTCAAAAGTAGGTCACTCATTTAATTTAAACATTTCGATTTTAGTGGTTTTAAATCCAATTTCAGTTAAGCTGCTGACATCCACAGCTCAGCCAGTTTTGTTATAAACATTGTTTTGGGCTCTTTCTCTTTCCAGATTAAGTATGCACACAAGAATACATTCTGCCAAATGCCTGCTGGTGTTCATTGTGATTTTTGAATATCTTGTGATGTTAAAAATAGGCATTTTTAGCTTGCATTTCAGAGAAACAAAGGTGATTTCAAAGTGCTTTTTTTTTTTAGCCACCGGCACTGCTGTTTTTCCCTTGGCACACATTTCACTCATGGCACTCCTGGCCCATCATGCTTACACTGGTGAGTGACAGGTCCGGGGACCACTTTGCTGTGTGCAAAACTGCACGGTTCTCTAGGATTCTGGCGCAAATGTGGGCTTTTCCGCCCTCTTGGATTTCCTAAGCCCACAGCACCAAATATTGCAGCATAATAATCCAAACGTGGGTCAGGACACCCAACAAAACCCCCCCCGACTGCACTTTGATTTCGAGTCGAGATGGAGTCGGGTGCAAAGGATGTTTTGATCCACGCCCTGGGATGTCCGCATCATCTTCTTTCAATTCCGCAGATGGCACAGTTCAGCATCTTTTCCTCCATCCGGTTGGATCGATCGGTTCTCCTCGCCTGTCCTGATGGGAATATTGGGCGGTAACGCGGGCCCCTCGGATCTTTGCTCCCGGTCTCCGGGTCGTTCTCCTTGGTCAGTCTCCGTGGTTTCGTCTCTCCTAGGATGATAAAGCAAAAGCGGCAATACCTATTCGTAGACATTTCTCCACCATTATTAATGGTGTGGTGAACACATACATTTTATACATCCGTTTACATTTTTCAGTCTTGTTTTAAAATCAAGATATAACAGGAAACATTTTCCTACCAGAATCATGATATTTTAGAGACTATCTGTGGGATATTTTAGGGTTGGAACTGAATTACTCTGCGGCGGCCCCCTTTGGTATTCCAGAGGATTCCTCCAGTTGTTGCAGAGTGTGCCTGGAATAGCAACACTTTAGCTGATTAATATGGACCCACTTATCTTCCCCCTCTGCCGAACTGCCTTTGGGGATGCGGATCTTGTAAGCTACTGGGGAGATTTTGTCTATAATTAACGGTCCCTTCCATGTAGGCAAACATTTTCGCTGTTTGGCCTGGTTCCTTTGGAAATTGTATAGATAGACCCGGTCTCCCACAGTATATTCCTTCCTGGTGGTCTTCAGGTCGTAGTGGGTTTTCATGCTATCAGCTGATCTTTCATGCTGAAGGTGTTTCCTTAAATTCTCCACATACTCATGAGTTGTGGAGAATTCTCCACATACTCATGAGTTGTGGAGGCATTTATCAGTGTCTGCTCTTGGGTCCTGTAGAGCAAATGCTGGGGAAGCACCATCTTGCGTCCGGTCATCAACTCAAATGGTGACATTTTAGTTGCAGATGAAGGGGTAGATCTGATGGCCATTAGGACCAGAGGTAATCGGATATCCCAACTTGGCCCAGAATCTGCCACAAACTTTTTTAAGATGCTCACAATAGTTCGGTTGTATCTCTCCACTGCTCCAGAAGAAGCTGGCCCGTAAGCAATGTGTAGCTTCCTTTTAACCCCTAGTATCTCCCACATCTTTGTCATTACTTCACTGGTGAAGTGGCCACCTCTGTCTGACTCAATCCTTTGAGGTAGACCAAAACGGGAAAAGATGTGGTTAATCATCAGGGCAGCTGCTGTTTCTGCCTTGCAATTTGGGGCCGTGAGACATTCCACCCACTTGGTAAACAAGCATGTGATGGTCAACATGTGCTTGTTTCCTCTAGACGAGCGAATTACAGGGCCTACAAAGTCGATTTGCAAATCTGACCATGGCAGTGTCATCCCCCTCTTTTGGAGAGGCGCCCGGTGTGTGAGGGATGTTGGCTGAAATTGTGCACACACCAGACACCCCTTCAAGTATTGGTCAAGGTCCTGCCCCATGTGTGGCCAGTTTGCAACCTCTCTTAAGATTTCCAGTGTTGTGTGAAACCCCATATGACCGGCGGTGGCCGCATCATGGGCGTGACTTAACATCAGGCTTCGGAATGAGGTAGGGACCACCCACTGATCATGGCCAGCTTGGGATTTCCTAACCAACAAACTGTCTTGGATTCTGAACCTTTTTGGACATTTCATCAACACTCTTAGGTCCTCTTTCCCAATGTAATCGGTATCCGTCAGGGGAAAGTTCTCAGGGTCCACAATGTGTTGGTAAAACTAATTATTGGATCCCCCTTCTGAGCTGTAATCAAATCAGCATCAGGGGTCTCCTTACTCCATTGTGCACTTGAAAGATCATTGTGAGCATTTGTCTGGGATCTAGTGATAGCAGTTACCTGGATTTCCCCCAACAGGGACTCTATTTCTATTAGATCCCCTTGGATGGCCCTGGTTTTGGCCAGCTGATCGGCTAAGTCATTTCCAGTTTTGTCTGGTCCCTCTACTTTGGAATGACCCTTGATCTTTTTCCAGTAGATGGTCATCCCCTTCATTGTGACCAGATCATCAATATTTTGGATTACCTTCCCATGTTTCAGGGGTTTGTTATTAGCACATAGCATGCCTCTGGTTTTCCAGTTAACCAGGTGCTCCACGAACCCGTTCCGTACATAATCCGAATCTGTGATTATGACCAGTTCGTGGAGTTGACGTTGGACAGCAGTGAGGATGGCTTGATGCACAGCCATCACTTCTGCCACCTGACTACTTCGGGGACCAATTTTGTATCCAGCGGAGGGTTCTGGAAACTCCTTCACCCATGCATTCCCTACGCCGGCCACCAGTTCTTTCTCCCCGTTGTTAACATGGTAAGAGCATCCATCCACATAGACAGTGGGCATTCCCTCACACTTGTCTTCTTCAAAGACTTTGTGTGGGAAATTAAGGTATGCCTCCATGTTATCCATGATTTTTAGACTTTCGTCCTCGAGACAGTTTTCTCTGACACAATCATGCAAGTCAGCCAGACCTTGCGCAAGGGGACTCTTCTTGTTTTGGCCATATCTGACCTCCACAGGAAAGCCTTGCATTGACAGAATCCAGGAAGTAATTCGGGAATTACTCACATTCCCGGCCCGGATTCTGTCACTTTGGAGATATTGCAGAGGCTGGTGTGGAGTCTCCACTATGATGTGTTCCCCCTGGATAAACGGGCGGTAATTCTTCAATGCCCACACCGTTGCCAGGAGTGCCTTCTCACAATCGTTGAATTTTTCTTCCACAGAGGATAAAGTTTTGCTCGCATAGGAGATTACTTTATTGACCTTGTCATGCTTTTGGTATAATACTGCCGTCAAGCACGTATTAGAGAACCTTGTCCCCAGGAAGAACTCCTTCTTTCTGACATGGCAAGCTAGGCAAGGCGCATGTGAGAGGCTTCTCTTGAGTTGTCTTACTGCCTCGGATTGTTCTGGATCCCATTCCCTCTTGACCCCCCCTTGAGAAGATGAATCAGGGGTCTGGTGATCTCTGCGTAGCCCTCAATGAACTTTCTACTGTAATTAGTCAGTCCAAGGAGGCTCCTTAGTTCCCGCAGAGTTGTGGGATCCTTCAGTTTCTGGAGTGCTTCCACTTTCTTTTCTTGGGGACAGAGACCCTGAGGAGTAATCTCATGCCCCAAGAAATTAACACGGGTTCTACACCACTGTGCTTTCTGAAAGGAAAGTTTTGCTCCGGCGGCCGTCAACTGCGTCAGAACATAACAGATCTCCGCTATGTGTTCCTCCCCAGATGAACTTTTGATGAGGACATCATCTACATAAGCCAGGTTACCCCTCGCACCCAGGTCGGGCATGGCCTTATGTAGGAAAATGTTGAATTCATTGCCGGAGTTGAGGTATCCGAAGGGAGTCCGGGTCCATGTGTACTGCTGGCCCCCAAAGGTAAAAGCCAGTTTGTATTGGTCCTCCCTACTGACAGGCACGGTCCAGTATCCATTGGTCAGGTCTATTGCAGTGAATACCTGTGACCCCTGGACCTGGGCCAGCCCTTGGTCAATGTAGGGCAGAGGCCATCAGGAAGTATGGACCCGTTTGTTGAGCTCCCTAAGGTCGGCACACAGACTCTACCGTTTGGCTTCAATATTCCCAACACCGGATTATTGAAAGTGCTGTGGACTGGACGGATTATTCCCCGGGACTCAAGGATCTTAATTATTTCAGTAAGGGACTCCATGGATGCGAGAGGCAAACGATATTGCTTCACAAACACTGGAGTCATGCCAGGGTCCGTGGGAATTGTTGTTGTGTGGATGTCGGTGCGACCACAGTCATAGAAGTCTACAGCAAAGAGATCTTGGGAATCCAAGAAAACTTGTTTCAACTTTTGCTTCTGTTCCAGAGTGTCACAGGCATCAGCTAGGTTGACTCTCTCTTCCACCATCTGCCTGAAGCCTGGAAAGACTTCTGGTTTGGCTATCTGAGCGGCCTCCTCCAGCTGGGTGGAGAAGTCTCTGGTCAGAGTGCTGATTTGGACTGGAGGCTTCAGGTGGGAAAGGCAGCCCTCTTGGACCTGGAAAATCACCTCATCTCTCCTGAAGTCACAAGTCACATCTTCCTTACCATAAGGGCAAGAAGTGTACACCAGGAAGTTCCCCCCATGCCGGGTGAAAATCCTGTCTGGTGTTGTATTGTCCTCACTGTCACTGTCAAAACAGTCCTTGGGGATTGGTCCTAACAGTTCATTTCCTAAGTCAATGGAGAAATGACGGTCATCAACCGCCATTCCAATAATGGTGCCTGCGGCTAGAGTAATACTCTTTAAGTCGCTGTTATCCACCTCTATTGGAATGGTGTCATGTTCTATGTTGACTAATGGTGTTGGGTTTACCCCTAACCCTCATTGGAGAGAAGCATTTAGATGAATATAAGCATCAGGGTTTTTCAATTTTTGTCCTCTTTTAACTTTCACTTCCAGGGAGAATTGTCGGGTCCTTTCTGGGATGGTGACTTCCTCTTTAATCCGAATTTCAACTGCATAAGGTAGCAATTGAGCTGACCTAAATGCTTTTTCTGAATCATCAAAGCCCATGGGATTATCCGCTAATCGGGACCAAGCTTTGAAGTTTATTAGGTCCAAATTAATGGCAAAGCGATTGAGAATGTCACTGCCTAAGTAAAAGACGGCAGTGACGTCTCGCACGACCCAACAATTATGGACTATGCTCTTGTTGCCAATGGAGATTTTGAGCATACACCTGCTTGGCAGGAGATGTTTGGAATTGGGTGCTTCCAGGTCCATTTCCCATATGTCTATCAGTTTGAATGTGGGAATGGCTGGATCTTTTGGGAGTTGGCGGAACATGGCTTCGCTGATGAAGCTCTTACCGTTGTTCACACACACTCGGGCGAGAATGGAGTCCCTCCCATCATTTAACTGAACAGGGAGGAACAACTGCTCTCCAATTTGCTGAATATCAGCCAGGCTCTGAGCTGATTTCACATCTTTCTGGACTATAGGAGTGGGAATTTCTGATTGTGGATTAGTAAAGGATTTCAGGGTGTTTCCTTCCAGTGTGGAATACCACCTTAAACTGGAATGAAGAGTGATTTTCAGAAATAGAGAGGACCCCCTATCACCAGTCTGTTGTCCTACTGCTATTACTGTCACGTCTGGGATTTGGTTGTTCTGGAAGTGAAATTCTACTTGGTCAGATTTTTGTTCAACCAAGTGGCAGGTGCCATTTAAACTAACTTGGTTGACACTCTGTTTTAATTGTATTGGTCGGCTAGTCTGGGTCCAGAGGACCTTGTTTACGCAATCTATTAGGGGTGACAAACTTCTCAGGAGGTCATTCCCTAGTAAACAAGGGGTGCCCTCTGGAGTCACTACTATGACCGGGTGTTTCACCTTGTGTCGCCCAATTTTGATGTCCAAATCTGCAGTCCCCTCGACAGGAATTTCCTTCCCGTCAAAGTTCTGCAGTTATCCAGGAAGAGAGGTGAAAGGAATACGGTAATTATCCCCCCTTCCTGCATTTAGTTCATCAAAGGCCCTTCTGGACAGAAGGGTAGCTTGGGATCCAGTGTTCACCAGTGCCGAAATTGTACCCTGCCCCTGTACTTGTACCGGGGCATAGTATCTTCCCTCCTTCTCCTCAAGGGGGCACAGATAATGCACATTTCTGGACAAATGGTGGGCTAATTTTCTGGTTTTGGACGTTGCTAGCGAAGAGATTTGGGCAGAATTCTGTGGAGAGCCTGGGGAATCTGAAAGAAAAAGTTGGTAACTGGAAATGGTTTCGGGTTATGGGCCGCCCCCCCTTTTTGGAGGCAGTCATCAGGATGGGTTTGACCCATGGGATTTTGGTATTGTTGGTTCTGGGATAGAATGATGGGCGGTGACAGCTCAATCCCCACATCTACCCAGTCTATTGATTCGGTTTTAGGTTCCCCTGGTTCCGGTTCTGGGCCGCCCCTGCCTTTTTGGAGGCAGTCACCAGGATGGGTTTGAACCAGGGAAGTTTGGTTTTGTTGGTTCTGGGATAGGATGATGGGCGGCGACAGCTCAATCCCCACATCCACCCAGTCTGGATTGGAATCTCTTGGGACCCATTTTTCCTTGGGAGGAGTTCCCCCATCTCTGAAGGAGAAAATACTTTTCCCAGGATCCTCTGAGGATCCCTCTCCCTCAAATTGGAAGACTTGTACCTCCTCCACAAAATGGGTCTGTTTGGGTACTTTGTTTCTCCTACCACCCCTCTGTTCCTTGGGTGGCAGACTTTCAGGGGTAGGAGATTTTGTTTCCGGTCCTGGTTTTCCAGGGGCTGTTTACAAGTTTGGAAGGAAGCCTCCTCCAAGGCTTTACACCCCCCTTCCCCTTATGCCTCCTCCCTGGGAACCGGTGGGTTATCGGGGTGCTGCCCCGTCATTGTTCTGGAGCACTAGGTCCAGAGTTTGGGGCATTCTGTGCCGGCATGCCCATCTGAGGGTTCTGTTGGGCCCTCAGTATGTGACCCAGATCCCGTGCCATATTTTGGACCTGGCGCTCAAGTTGGGAAACCCACTCAGGTTGATACGGGGTTCTGTTTTCTCCCCTGGGCTGATCCCGGGAAGGGTAGCTATCCCTTCTCTGGTAATACCCTGGGTTGGGAAGATTTGGGTACCCCTCCACCCTTGGCCTCCCCTCTCCCGGATTAGGTTGTCTGGGCTCAGGGAATTGGGGAAGGAAGGATGGATGGTTTTGGGGTTGGAAATTGGGTGGATACCTGGGGAACAAGTTCGACCCAGGGTTTGGTGAATTTCTGCCCTCCTGTGGGAAGTTAGGAGGGAAGTTCCCCGGGTTAGGCGCTTGGCTGGATCCCCCCCCTTGGGCTGGAGGAGTCCACACATAACCCAGGATGGGTTGGTTTCCCTTGTAGCGGGGACTTACATAATCAGGGGAGCGAGGGACCCCATTTGTGGGACTACCTCCTTGACTCCCTGTCTGTGACTGGCCCGAGGGCCTTCTGGTGTTAGAGTTGTTCTGCACAGGCAGGTTTTTAGGCCCCCCATCTCCAAGTCTAAAACGGGGGCAACCTTTACCTCTGCCACCTTGGCAGCAGCAGGGGTACTGTTGGTTTGGGGTTTTTCTGCGCATTACTTTTATTTTCTATGGGCTTCTGCACCTCATAGATCCGGGTGGCTTGCTCAATGACCCAGTCTAAAGATCTTTTCTCGTGAAAATCTCTCACGAGCTGGGTCATTATGTACTTGCGAAGAGCATGGAAAAATGTGTTGATGAATTCTCTGCTGTCCGTGTGCACCCTTCTGGTGGTCTGCGCAAAGGCACGCTTCAATTCTTGCATGAATTCTTGTGGGGCCTGATCCTCCCCACATTGCAAATTGTAGGCTGCCTTGCAAGCCTCTTTGGGATTTCTATGTACGGAAAAATGTTTCAAGATGGCCGCCCTATATGTGGACCATCTTGAATGGTTTTGGTCCTCTAGCCCCGCAAAGAAACTGGAGTATTCAGGGGAGAATGTCCATTTGACGTACTGGATGCAGCTACTGCTGTCTTTCAAATGGAAAGTCTCCATCATTTGCTCATAGAGCTCCAAGTGTTCCCAAACAGAATACTTGGCGTTCTTATGATAAGGCGTGATGACACTCCTGATTTCCTTAATCTGTTTTAAGGGGTCCTTAAGCAAGGCCCTTTTCACCTTATTGGCCTTTTTGGTTTTGGTAACTCTGGTCCATTCATCCTCTGATTGAGAAGCACTGCTCCCAGAGGTGCCCGTCTGATCTTCCAGGTTTTCCCGGATTCTTCGAGCCTAGGAATAGCTGGCAGAATGTGGGGACCTGGTCTCCTGTGTCCTGTGATGCTCAGAGGAGTCTTCAGATCCCTCCTTGCTACCAGGATTTGATGGGTACCCCCCCGCCACTGACCTAACTGGGCAGAGGTTTTCAGGATGCCCTTAGTGGGCCTACTCTCCTGGGGTTCCCCACTAAATTGCACTGTACTTAGGTGCCCATACCCGGATGCCCGCCCATCCATTCCTGGGTGGTACTGGCCTATGAGCCCCATCCTTTTGGCTGGATAGTAATCTGCCATCCCTATGGCCCTGTGCTCATGTGCGCCATGGGACATAGGGGTGGCAGTGTCCAGGGACTGGGAGAGATTAAGGCCTCTGGGACCAGGGCTCCTGAGGTTATGCTCAGGCGTTTCCCTTTCCCAGCGAACCTCATCTCTATCAGCCCCTGCTCCCTGTTGCAATGCAAGAGCCTGCGCTTTCAGTTCCTCAGTTAAGGCCTTACTAGACTCTATCAGTCTCTCCTGCATGGCTACCTGTTGCTGGAGCCTATCATTGTGCTGGCAGAGAGCCTCATTCTCTCTTTGTGCCTCCTGATTGGTCCTGGAGTACTGGGCCAGTCTTTGCTGCAGGAGGGTTACCTCCTGAGCCCCATCCCTACTGGCCTACTCCTTTCTCGCCAGAGCCTCTTCCACCCTCCTGGTGTGCTCTAACAAGTTCTGATGCTCTTTTTGGAGGTCACCTAGCCCCTGGAGGGCCAAGTGATTTTCTTCAGTTTTTCTTTTTAAATGCCTTTGCATTTGCCTCTGCCTTTGAAAGGCACCAGCTTTCTGGCGTTCTTCATCAAACTCTGCCTGGTTATCCAGGTCTTTCAAAATCAATTTATTGCTTTCCTCTTTGTCTCTGTCTAGTTGGATTTGCAGGGTGGCTACCTGCTCTGTGCATGCCCTGTTGAAATTGATCTGTTGCTCCAGCTTTTTCTGGCTCTGCAGTAAGGAGTCCAAACTGTCTTGGTGCTCCTTCTGCAAAGCCAGAATTCTGGTATCCTGGTCTGTCTTTTCCTGTTGCAGTATATCCATGTCCTCTTTTATTTTAATGATATACTGCCTACTATCATTTTCTGACTCCTGGCTCCTCTGCAGTCTCTGCTCAGAAGAGACCGGGTCAGATTGGGCCTTCTCTAATGCCAACAGTTGCCTACTTGCCAGATCTTGGCCTTCAGCACATTTGTCCTGCATGGCTCTCATATATAGATACAAAAATGCCGCTATCCTAACCATCTTGTCGTGTTCATCTTTAGCTTTAGGAGCCATGTATAGTTCGCTCAGGGCCACATGTAAGGGACCCTGATCTCTCCAGATATCTAACCCAGTTGCAGTGACCTGTTGTGTGATTGCCTGCAACCACGCATCCTGGTCCTGCTCAGTCCATTCACCTCTCACAAATAGCTTATGTAAGAAGTGCTCTCTGGCTATTTTGATGTCTACCAGTGTCGTCATTCTGGAATTTGAGTTCCTTCATGACTTACAGAAGTTTGTATTTTATTTTGCAAAACTGTCACAAATGATGAATGTCACAATATTCATTTCAATTTAAACAACTGGCAGGTTACCCCAAGGACTCACCGTTACCTCTCTTCCTGTCCTGTGACTGACACCTTCCAGCAGGAGAGATGAAAGTGAAAACCTCCCAAGTACCTCTTCCCCCTCCCAGATAAACCAGGTAGGAGAAGAAGTCCCAGGGAAACCCTCTGGGGAAGAAAACCCTGTGCCGAAGGTAGCGGTAAGATGTCTTCAATTGCAGGCTGAGATTCAGGTGAAGTCCGGAGGACTTTCGTCTTGAAAGAGACTGGTAAGTATAAGCAGGTAAGTGGAAAAATGGATATGTAAGATGTATAGAAATGTTGATTACCCTTAAACAGGAAAGATGTGTGGGAGAAGGTGCCAGTCAGAAACTTCAGAAAACTTCTACGATAGTAAGAAAGGTTTTGATGAGAAATAGTGAGATAACTAGATAGAATAGTGGAAAGCCATGGGGAAGTCTTTACCTGCGAGGCATGAAGGGCGGAGCTAGGAGCTGTTTTGATAGAGCAGAGTTTTGCACGGGCGGTCGCAATACCGATGTGACATAGACCTGTAACTATGCAAAGGAAGAGAGAATAGTAAGTCGGGAAAGGTAGAGAAACGGGATTTGATATGCCGGAGAATTCCGAATGAAGCTTACCGCGCTCCGGAACAAGACCGGTGGGCAAACTTGGGTGAGAAAGAGATGGAGTCCGTGGAATCGGGAGACAGAGAGGCAGTAAGGGATGCACTAAAATTGAGACAGAGCAGGAAAGTTTAGAATGCTGAAATGCAGTGTTTAGCAAGCCGTATCAGGATACCTAGAAGCGAACTTACGTAGCGTTGTTGAAGCAGAGTAGCAACGCAATTTTGTGCTGATCACAGGAACAGATATACCTACACTCGGGTAGGGAGACAGCACTTCCTGGAAACCGAGTCGTGCAGAGGCTAGACCTACAACTCCAGTTACGGCGGCCATCTTGCTAGTAAAAATGGCTGACACCCGCCGTCCTAAGGTCCATCGATGCCACAAGGACCACCGCCTTCGAAGGGGTGTGACAAAAACAGACTGTTTCCTTAGAGCGTTCCTTTAAGGAGTGCTTTCACAGTGTAAAACAGCGTGGTGATCTAACCGGATATGTGTATCCGGTCAGTTGGCACACTGTATTAAGCTGCACAAGTGGTAAATCTAATCCAGAATCCCCGGCTACGAGCCCCCACTTTGTAAGCGGATTCAATTCAACACTACAGCTAAGTCAATGTCTAGTCTGGGATGCTGAGGGAAACCCTTATTGATATATTTTTATGTCCAGTTTGTTTACTCTGGATGACAACCCTTATATAACACCCTCTCTTACAATCCCCCTGACCCCACTGAGCCAAGAAGTAGGTTTGTTTTACAAATTAAAAGGTTTATTTGAAAATTAAACAATATATATATATATATATATCACACTTTTATAATAAATTAATGTTTGATAGCACACTTGTGAAGATGATAGTGATCAACAATGGATAATGTTACAGTGGACACTCTTTTTGATGCCTTAGAAGTGATATAGAGAGGATAAAGTAGCTGAGAATGCTTTTATGGCTTCAAGGACAATGCAATGATGAATGAAAATGCAGTACAGAAAATAAACTTGATATGACTTCAACAAAAGACAATGTAATCACTTTTCTTTGACAATTCACTCTATGCAAGGTAAAGAGACAGGAGGAAAGCACACAGTTCTCAGGAATGCAATCAAATATAATTCAGTTCCCCCCTAGCAAGCTTAGAGGAAAACAGGTAGGAGTTTTGAACACAGGCAAAATCCTTTTAAATGTGGTGGCAATGAAGTGAAAACTATACTCAAATTGCATTTAATTCCCTATAGCAGGTTCAGGGTGAGTGAAAGATACTTAAATTAATTCAGGATAACTTTAGCAATGCTCTATGAATGATTGTCAGGTTGCACACGAATTTCAGCAAGGAAAGCAAGGACAAATATTTTTACACGTGGCTGAAATTAAGCAAAATGTCAAATTGCGGCAAATTTAGTCGCGTGCGTCAAGCGCAATTACGGAGGCACTATAAGGAGTAGGAAGTCGGTTCTAGGCTCGTTGGAAAGCTCAGAATCTTAGCTTTAAGATGAAACTTAAAGCTCCTAGCACAAACAGTTCCGGAGATATGGCCGATTTAGTAAAGGTAGTTTTTCGGATTTGAAATTTTAAAGCTCAGAATGACAGATGACAGTTTTCAGTTTTAAAGATGACAGAATGACACGATTCTAGGAGGCAGTTCTAATAGGCAAAAATAGTTTGGATTAGATTATTTTAAACTAAGAGATTGGTTTTGGCACAGTGCTAGCTGGGTACGCACATTAGATTTTGGACAGGAATGCGACTTCGTCACCTATCGGGTCAGGATTGGCTGGACTTCTTCTAGCGGTTCTTCACAGCGATCTGGTCTCTGGGTTTCCGGTTCTGTTATCGGTTCTGCTAGCGGTTCCGGGTACAGCGGTCTCTGATTCTGCGGGTCTGGATCAAGTGGATTCTTAGCAAGCAGCAAACCGCACAGCCCGGCGGTTGAATAGTTTGCAAATGATTTTTGAGGCCTGCTGAAGATAACTCGGCTTGTGGGTTAGCCTCTCTGCTACAAGTTCTGAAGTAAAGTTTTGGATCCCTGGAGTTCTGGATTTGAAGTCTGGAGTCTCCCGGCAAAGCGTCCCGCAAGAAAGTGGAAAGTGAATGTCTCTACCTGGGTTTCAATGTTCCTTTTATGTGTTTTGAAAATGGGTGTGTGCCTGGGCCTAGCTAAGCCTGCCCCTCTCACTTATCATTGGCCAGTTCCTCCTCTCTTCCTTGATTGGGGGAACTGGGTTGTGAGTCAGAGTGATGAGGTAGGTTTATGGTCAGAGGATCCTCCCCTTGTCAAATTGCACACAAATCTATTTCTGATCCAAATACATATTTATCTATGTACCATTTTTCTAATATTATAGGTCCAGTTAACATATTTTCTGTAGCACCAAACCATCCGATCCCTGTCTTTGTACGATGTCGTGTCCACTTATGACAGAATTCTCCCCTTTTCATCCAGATAACGACCTCTAAAGCTTTCCAGATTTTACACAAATGTGCACCAGGGATATGGGTTTCAGATGATAAAGTGTCAGATTTTTAACATGCATACATTTGGAGTAACAACCTTTTTTTCCGCTACTATCCCCAAGAACATACCACAGGGTCCTATCACCTCTTAAAATGTGCACAGGAAAATCACAAGAATGATGATGTTATTTATATAATTTATACAAGTCCGCACAATGAATTATCCATCTTTTTAAAATCATGCTCTGGCCCCAAAGGGGTGTGGTTTTCCAAAGCATATGGTGGAATTTCTGGTTTATCCACTTCCCCCAAGCTCAGCTTGCTCTCACAGGCACTGCCCCTCCCAGTCTCTCCCAAGAGGAAGCCATTTTACGACCCCCCCCCGATATAACATTTGCCTGAGCCAGGGACAGTGCTTTGTTTAGTTTCCTGTAGTCCCCAGGTGCCACTCCCCTAATTCAATCAGAGAGGTGTCATCTCCTTTTGGCAGGGGCATTATGATGCAGCCAAGCCTGGGAACACAGCTGCTGAATTCCCTCTCCTGTCGGGGGTAGTTGTCAGGCAGAATCCAGTTTCAATAAGCCAGGCTTCAGCTAAATGTCACTTTTGTTCCCAGTTTTTCTTCATTCAAATCTAACTCACAATTTTTGCACATGCAGCTAGAATGCTGATTCTAAGTTCAAAACTATGACATTTAACAGTTGTAAACTATGTGACACTCAAAAGTAGGTCACTCATTTAATTTAAAAATTTCGATTTTAGTGGTTTTAAATCCAATTTCAGTTAAGCTGCTGACATCCACAGCTCAGCCAGTTATGTTATAAACATTGTTTTGGGCTCTTTCTCTTTCCAGATTTAGTATGCACACAAGAATACATTCTGCCAAATGCCTGCTGGTGTTCATTGAGATTTTTGAAACATCTTGTGATAGGCATTTTTAGCTTGCATTTCAGAGAAACAAAGGTGATTTCAAAGCGCTTTTTTTTTTAGCCACCGGCACTGCTGTTTTTCCCTTGGCACACATTTCACTCTTGGCACTCCTGGCCCATCATGCTTGCACTGGTGGGTGGCAGGTCCGGGGACCACTTTGCTGTGCGCAAAACTGCACGGTTCTCTAGGATTCTGGCTCAAATGTGGGCTTTTCCGCCCTCTTGGATTTCCTAAACCCACAGCACCAAATGTTGCAGCATAATAATCCAAACGTGGGTCAGGACACCCAACAGATGAGGCACAGGCCTTGAAGTGTGCCGTAGGGACTCGGGGAGGAGGGTGGTGGTAAGGGCCATAGTGCAGGAAGGGTGGGGGATGTTTTTATTCCAACGTACATGTGAAATCAAACACCATTTTTTGTTAGTAGCAGCCACATTGGAATCGTGGCCTAGGCTTATGCTGCAGCCAAGGCCAGAAGTCTGAGACACACAAATAGAAGTAGTTGTATGCATGCTAGAAGAGGTCATAGCCTGGGCACCGGTGAGAAAGGCCAGAGCTGCGGAGATTCAAAGATCCTCCATTGTCTCATTTTGCCAGTATTTCTATCCCAGAAGGAATGTGCCCTGCAAGGCCACGAGGGGGTTGAGAACGCTCTGCACAAAGCAATCCCAACTGAAGGTGGGCACCAGCCCCTAACTTACCCCCATCCTACGTAATATCGCCCAGATGCCACCGTCCCAAGACCCTAGCATTCAAAGGTACTAGTCAATCCCAGGCCACCAATAATTAAACTGTTGACTCCCCCACCAATTTATCAGAAAAGATCAGAAAGCAGGGACCACTCTCCTTCATTATGGGTCACGTGATTTGTGCTGCGAGGTGCCAGGAGGGTTAAAATACCAAATCTAAAATGAGGGTAGGGAGCTTTAGGTGTGATGTGATGTGATGTGTGCCGACGTGTCTGGAATTGAGCTGTAGTATGTAAGATGCAATGACCTCGAAGTATCCTCAACCCTTGTCTGCAGTACCAGGTGCACAGTAGGTTAGAGATTGATCATTCATTGTTTTTCTTTGCATAATCTTAAGCGTATGGCAACCATGGCATTTATTGTATTCATTTTAACATGTGGGTAATGCCCAGACCCACAGGTATCACAGATTTTGTACATGATAATAGCATGAAAAGGATTAACAGGTAATTGTCACTTAGATAAGACATAATTCAGTGTTAGTCATACATGTTGAATAACCAAGTTTTGGAAATCTTTCTTGAATGATGAGTAGAAGGGCTCATTTCTTAAGTCAGGGGAAAGGGAGTTCCACATGGGGGGGGCGTAGTGATGAAACAAACTGCCCCCCTCCCTGCTCTTGCAAGTTTGTAACTGGAGATCGCTAAGGTAAGCTGGCTGGAGGAACGGAGTAAGTGACTGTGATGTTTCTTTGAAATGCAGTGGGTAAGGTAGGTGGGGGCTTCATTGTAGATGCCGCGGTGTGCTAGTGTCAGAGTTTTGAAGTCAATCTGTACTTTTATTGGTAGTCAATGGACTTCTCAGCGGGTGGCAGAGATATGGTCTGATTGATGCTGAATGCCACTCGCAGGGCTTTGTTTTGAAGTAGTTGTAATTTGGCTAGGTTGGCCATGGAAGTACCTTGAGGAGAGCATTGCAATAGTCTAGTTTGCTCCGAATAATGGCTCTAGGGCTAGGGAGAGTGAGGTAGTTGTTAGGGGTTACAGATGTTCTGCTTAGTGAAATTAGTTTGGTGGTGTGAGATGTGGCTGATGCCAGAGCATTGTCGTGTCATGGTCAGTTCTGCTTCCAGGTAGACCCTTAGGGTTTTGGCTTGTTTGAGGATTGGAATGGTGTAGCCCGCAATGATGAAGGCTATGTGGGTGGGGTCAAGGGAATTTAGACAAGCAGATGAGCCTACAATGAGTAGCTCTATCTTGTCATCATTGAGGCAGAGGTTGTGAGTCACCATCCAGGACTAGTTTCCTGAAAGGGGGGATGAGGATTTGCCTATCGTCCGCAAAGTTGATGTAGGTGATATCTAGGGTGTCAAGTATATCAAAGAGGGGTTTGGTATAGGTGTTGTAAAGGGTGGGGGACAGACAGGGGCCTTGCGGACACCAAGAGGGCCAGTGATGGGGTCAGCACAGTGGCTATCAATGAAAACTCTCGACCTACGATCCCTTAGGAAGGATTTGATCTAGCTGACTGTTTGGGGTGAGAAGTGGAAGGTTCACAGAGGTTATTGACAGAGTAAACCATGGTTCATGAGGTCAAAAGCGGCTGCGGGAACTATGAAAAATAAGATGGCAGCATTGCCAGTTCCTCTAATACTGTCAAGTTGCATTTTAAGATTGATAAGCGCTGTTTCAGTGCTATGTTTTGCTCAGTAGTCAGATTGTCTGACACTGAGCAGTGAATGCTGTTCAAGGAATTGTTGACATTGCATGTAGGCAATGCGGTCAAGTATTTGAGCAGGAAGGGCACTTCTGTGCCACTCGCCATCAGAACGCTCCCATCCGCCACTCTCTTCAAAAACAAAGCCAAGCTATGGCTATCCTCTACTTCTCACTCACCATCAGTATAAGCCACGTTGCCCCTCTACTATCGCAATACTTGTACCTGGACTGTGAACTCACTATTCTTTTGCCTGCACCTTAGTCTGCCACTTTTACACCGCTGTGCCTTAATGTATGTAATTGCCTTAATGTATGTAACTGTGATTATGACTGCTGAATGCTCTGTAAATGTACTTCATGCTCCAAGATATGCGCCCGCTTGCCCTCGGGCCTAGCGCGCTATACAAATAAAACAAATACAAATACCAATGCAGTGATAGGTCTATAATTGGTAGGTATAGACGGGTCTAGTGAGGTTTTATTTAGTAGGGGGTGATGCTGGCTGTTTTGATGTTGGTGGGTACTTTGCAGGAGTTGAAAGAGGCATTGACAAATTCGTTATGATGGGGGTGATACTAGGGGCATAGATCTTAATTAATTGTCTCCTTTACAGTTTGAAGGGTTCAGGGCCTGGGTGGCCTTCAGAACAGAGATACTGTGTGAAAGGAGACGTTTTGGAACTTGCTCCAGAGGGGGGAGGTGGAGGGACTAAAGCAAGGCAGTGCTGTGGGGGACTGTGGGGGGGACTGGTGCAAATATTTGGCAGCTAGTAGAGCTTTCTTATTCATTATTTTGGTGCATAGGAGATTGATTTTGGTTGAGATTGATTTTGGTGGTGAGCGCGGTTTGTATGGTGGTGCATCATGCTCTGTTAGGTTATCTGTTATCATAAGAGGCCACCTTTAGTTTTGAATATTGCATCTTTGTAGGACTTCGAGGTGGAGGTGAGGTGAGCAGCACTATGGCGGTGGGGTGTTTATTGTATAGGTGCTCAATGACTAATTTATCTGAGAACCAGATGTTAGTAGGTTTGGCTGGTTTGAGGGAATTGATTTTAAGGGGGGGGTGCTGGTCTAGCATGTCTAGGAGGCTTGAGTGGTAATGGTTTACAAGGGCTACTAGGATTTGGGTGGAAGGAGGTCGGGGTTGCTCTCATGGTTCAAGTGGTGCAGTTTCAATTCAATTAGGTGGTGTTCGGACCATGGGACTGGGCTGATGAGAGGGATGTCAATGGTCTGGTTGGCCTTTAAGAATCCACCGAGGGTTCGTCCTTGCATATGGCTGGGAGCAGAGACATGTTGTGTGAAGTTTATGTCTCGCCTTGAAACACTTGTGTATAGGTGCGTTATAAATGCCATATCATATCATGTCGTGAAGTGCTTGGGCCACAGTAATGGCTTTATGATCGGTGTGTTCATTGAAACCTAGATTAAAATCTCCAAGGATTATGCATTTGCTGGCTGGTTTAAGGAAGGGTGTTATGAGTAGGGGAATTTCAGAATCAGGTGAGTTAGGGGTATTAGGTTGTTGGTAAAGCAAGAGAATAGTGAAGGATGTCTGGGGGTTGATTTTAAGCTTAAATAATAAGGTTTTGTATCCCTCCGTAGGAGGTAAAGGGAGGTTGCATTATTTTTTTTTTTTTTATTTGTAGGGTGCAGAAGCCCACAGGCATCAGGGCGCCAAGACCCATACACAAGGGCCAACAAAGGAAAGAGACAACCTGAAGGTCCTGGGAAGGTTTATGAGACATTCAATGTATATAAATGGGGGCAGAAAGTTTTAGAATCTTGATATAGTTAAGAACAAACCTGGGGGTCCCGGGAAGTGTTATGATAACAACAATGTTTTTAGTTGTGTGTAAAAGGTTTTAGCATCTTTTTGGTGTCTACGTTCAAGCGGTAAGGTGTTCTATTGCCATGGTCGCAGGGAAGGATCTACCAAGGCCATGGGGCTGCTTGTAGCTTAGAGGGCTGACTAGAGATAAGGTAGGAGAACGTGTCCTTGAGGGCTCATAGGGGCATGTCATATTTTTAGGTATGTGGGGTTGATACCATACAGGCATCTATGCACAAGTGTAGCTGTCTTAAATTGCACCCTAGCAGAGACAGGAAGCCAATGCAGTGCTTGCTGGCATCCAGTTATATGGTATTTTCTAGTTTTTCTTTTGACAATGCAAACAGCACCATTTTGGAATACTTGAAGTTTCTGTAGGTTTTTTTTTTAGTTGCGCCCCCCCAATAATGCATTACAATAATCGATCCTTGGAGAATTTTTGACCGTGCAATGGATGCACTATTTGGCTCTGAGAGAACTGGACGTATGCTTTTAAGAGATAGTACGAGCAATTAGCTATAACCTGATTGATGTGAGAGCCTGAAGTTTCACTGTGGAAACCAAGGGTCTTAACATTCTTGGCAACTTGGATGTTCATTTTAAAATATTGGTATTTTTGGTCGAGTTTAGCATGGGCCTGAGAGGAGCTGCATATTAGCAGTTCAGTCTTGTTACCATTTAGGCACATCCAGGTAAGATGCATCCAGGTTTCCACCAAGAAGTAAAGATTGTTAAGGCTCGTTAAGGCCTGCTTATAGTTCCCACAAAGCTCCAGCACCAGCTTGGTGAAGAAGGTCCTGGAGCCTTCTAGCAGGTCACATAGCGGTTTAATATGAAGGTTAAAAAGGAGAGGGGACATACCGCCCCCCCCTGTGGAACATCGTGCATAATGGGTAAGGAAGGGGAGGAGGCAACGCCCCAACAGACTCTTGACGTTCGATTGGACAGAAAGGAGTGCACCCAGCTGATGGAATCTGAGCTAAGTCATCCAGTATTACTCAGTGTCTGGAGCAAGCGTTCGTGGACCTAAAGGTTGAACGCTGCTAATAAGTCTAATAACACGAGTAAGCCTGTGTTACCTTTGTCAAGGGTTTGTAGGTCAATTGGAGCAACCTCAGTGCTGTAACTAGGCCTGAAGCCAGACTGCCTGGGGTGCAAGACGCTGGAAACTTCGAGAAATATTTGGAGTTGTGAAGTGGCACAAGAATTTAAGTAGGACATTACAATTCATAATGGGCCTCAGTATATTAGCATCTTAAGGGTCTGAACCTGCTTTCTTAATCAAGGGGGTGATGGTGGCCCTTTTGATAGAATCTGGTACCATGTGGTGGTAGAAAGAAGTGTTAACAAATCTCGTTAAGAATGGAGCAAACATTTCTTTATGGTCCAAGATCATTGTAGGGAGAATCACATTTTCTGGGCCAGAAGATTTGCCAATATCTGCCATACACAAATTAAAAAGGCAAGGAGCTAGAATTAACTCCTGCCAGAGAGCATTCCTAGTTACAATTGGCTTGAACCTCACACCCTCAATATTAAGCCTCACTTGTTCCTTCATGCATATATATCAAAAAGTTCAGTAGGTCCATCGGTAGCCCTCTTTTTTCCAATTTATCCCACAGCAAGGAAGGATCAACCAAGTCAAATGCCATATATAAATCAATTGAACCAGCATTAATAGTGAATGGCTGATCTCCCTAGGCTATTTTGTGTATTCATGGCATTAAACAGCCCCCACAATCTGTTCCCATCTGCCTTCCAAATCCTGTTTGGAATTGATCTAAAATACAATTATGCAAAACCCATTCCTCTATTTTCACAGAGAAGTTCAGCAAATATTTTAGAATCTGCATTTTTAATGGTGATTGGTTGATAATTTTTAGGAGACATTTTATCGCCCTTTTTATAGATGGGCATGACGGAAGCTGTTTTCCACGAAGCAGGAGTGGACATAATACCCAGAATGTCATTAAACAAAATCAACATATTAGCACAAACAACCAGACCTTGTTTAAAGATTTTATTTGGAAGATAACTCAGTATAGCCCCGCCAGAGAAGGAACTAGCTGAAACGATCATTCTTTCGATATCGTCTACTGACAAATTAGGACTCCATGTATCAGGAGCCACCATTTCAAATCCACCAACCTCTCACTCCTGCTTACCATACATTTGTCCGAAATGAGTTGCCCACACGTATTCTGATGTGGAGTTGGTTTGCAACCCCTGCTCGTTAAGCTCCTCTCCATTGACAAAAGACAAGAAGATGGCCGCCTTCCTCCCCGCCATATAGCTAACATTACCTCACTATCCTCTTGATATAACTGGTGCCGATAGGCTATCATACAATTCTTTATCTTTTATTTTTCCTTTTTAATGTACATAATCTTATCCTCCTCCTTGAGGTGAAGGTTTTTAACGTGCATACAGTTTTCTGACTTGCTTGTTTAAAATCCTTTGCATGGAAATCAAACCAATGAGAGTGAGGTTTACCCGAGACTCCGGAGGCAAAAGCTTTGTATAATGAAGCAGTGGCCAACTCAATTGGAAGTTTTATAGCACTTGCAGAAAAAAACACTCATCTTAGGCGCTTAGGGGCATTGTACAAGCTTCTGCACCATTAACAGATGACATCTATTTATGTTTGTATCATGCAATTTAAGGCAACTGCAGCTGGCGTTTACTTGCAGGGAGCTCATACCACACCTAGGGTAGACCTTCAAGTTTCCCCTGAAACAGCTACCAACATACTATGATCACTTGTTTTACCAATGATCTCAAAATCCACATAGCGATCCAACAACTTCTTACTCACAAAAATATAATCAATCACTGAAAAGGAGTTTCCCCAATGCTTATCGGATGATCATCTCAGTTGCCTCCCAAGAGGTTATTCAACATACTTATACCCCAGTCCTCCATAGCCCTATGCCATTGGGCACCCTGTATAATTTTCCTCTGCACCTCTTTGCCACAATTTTCCCCAATACTAGCTCGGCAAGAGTCCACTCCATATCAACAATCTGCATTTAAATCCCCAACCACAAACACCTGACCACCCCCCACCCCATTGCAAAACCATTTCTCAAATAGAGCATACAGCACATCCATGGTCTCCAAAGTGTCAATATTTGTGGGAAGCCAATATGTGTTCATCAAAAGTATATACATCTTGGCACCTTGCTGAACATTTTTTAACCCTTCCGACAACACCCATTTCACCATATTTACCTGCTTAAAAATGTCAAAACCTGTGTCACTATGAACCACTACGATCAACCCCCTGACGGACGCCCCCTTTTTCCCAGGGTAGCTGGCTGAAAGGATATCACAAACCCATCAAAATCGTGTGGGACAATAGCCAACCCTCTTGTAGAAAGATAATTGAGAAAGATCTTATAAAGGTGCACATATTAGAGTCTGTCAGCAAAGCAGAAAATCCCCTTGTATTCCATGATATAAATGTGAGATTCTGCTTTGTTCTAATGATGTTTCAATTCTTTTAGCGGTGTAATAGATTCCCTCAAACCAAGAGCCAACCATCTCCATTCACAATCCTCTACCCAAGTTGTTGCCCTCACATGTACAGATCCTTCTTGCAAAATAGCCTTCACTAAGCGGGAGTTTGTGAAGTCTGTGCCCCCCTGCCACCTTTTCCCACCTGTTTATCGCATTGCCCACACCCCCCACCCTAAGGTCCATGGGGGAGAGCTCCTATCCCAATTTACAAATGCTGGATTCTTCTTTCAGCAATACGTCATATACCATTCATATACCATTCCCAGCCCTAACACAATCTAACCCTGAAGGATTAACAAACTCAACAAGTTGAATATCCCTAGTGGTAATTATGCGAATTGTAGAAACTTCTAAAGAGGGCCAGGACACAAGATCTATTAAGTATGCCCAGGCCTCCTCTATCAAACATGTTTTCCAACAGGCTTTGAGATCCACACAAAGGGACATTTTGTAAACTCCCCACAGCCTGCCTTGGGGCTATCACCAAGGCAGTATATATATATATATATATCAGACGGTGGTTTCTCACTCAATGCAATAAAAGATTGTGTTTTTCACTGCACATCACGCCTGACCCCTGGTTCAACCATTTCTTGAAAATCCTTTTCAGACATTTTGACCCGCACCCCGATTTATCATATTGTATCGGAGCATTGGTCTGACTTTCCTTACACCCCAGCTTCCGACCCTTCTTAGGCTTGGCCTGAAGACCTGATGAACATTTAAACATAGTGAATAAAGGGGTCCCTTCCATGGCTTTCTGTTGCAATTTGCATTGACACTGCTGGGTACCCGCTTATGTTTCATTGCCAAGAACAAACCTGTACATGAAGGTTCAAAACACGGGTTGCCTGGTTTTGGATATTCCACCTCTGAACCCACAGTTACAATCGAAACCTGGTCATCCGCCATTAAAGTGCTGTTACTAATTGGATTGCAAAGTAGTACACACTTATCTTCTCGATTCAAAATGTGCCTATCCACAGGCTTCAGTATGTGTGTATCCATTACCACAGGTACAACAGCCTTGTGTAAGAACTTCCTTGATGAATGTGACAACTGTTTTTGACTCTTCTTCTTTGGTTTCTCAACAGCTCGCACCAGCTCCTTGCCTGTTTCCTCTGGTTTCACCATTGTTCAAGTCTGCTCTGTACACATTACAGCACTTCCTACTGCCTCAACACCTTCCCCAAAGGGCTGTAACACTGCAGACACACACACCCACCCCGACACGAGTCAGAATCTGTTCTTTCCTGGTTTTCCTGCAAAGTCATCATCACTGCTTTTTCTGGGGTTATCATGTACAAGGAGATATTACTTAAACAGCAGGATTGTTCTCGAAGTTCCCCACACATATTTTTGCATAGTTTTTCTGATGACGAATAAACCAAGTGAAAATAAACCCATGTGGGCTACGAATTGAATGACTGATCATGAATTGTAGATGCTCCCACCCTACTTGCTTGTTCACTCTGAATATATTCCGAAACCTCCAAAACGGACTTATCACCCTCAGAATAAATAGGAGGAGTAGTCAAAAGAGAGGGGCTCAGAGCCATTTTAAGTGCACTATGTGTTTGGGTCCTCACCCGGCTTTGTGGATCCTACAATTTGATTTTCATTAAATGATGTAGTTCCGGCGCCATACACCTCTGAAGTGTCACCCTTGTTAACTTGATAACAAGGACGATACAGCTCTCCACAAGGCTTCCAGAACCACGTGTGTTTCCACGTGCTTCCTCTAAGGGCGATTTCCTCGTTATTTAACGAAAGTGCTGCCAAGATTTTACATTCGGCCAGTTCTCTGTACAAACAGGCGGAATGCAGGTTGTGCACGCCTAGGACGCCCGACCCACTTAAGATTAGTGGTGGAGCCTGGGCACCCACATATTTGGCACAGTGAAGTGTGCCGTTTACCATGCTCGCTGCGCCAAGATAAGAATCTGGCCCTATGGGTTTGTCAGAGTGGTAAAAAAGTGGTGGTGATTGTGTTAACGCCACTGTTTTGGCAGGTACACGTTTACTATCACTTTGTTGCTCCACCATTCCCGGTTTTGGTATTGGATCGGAGGATTTCCCTCCAGCACTATGCACCCTTGGGAGTGAGCTCATGAAGTAGGAAGCTCGGCTCTATGGATGAATAGTCAACCAGAGCCTGCTGCGGGCCAAATATCGGCCACGATCAAAGTTCATTATTTTACTTATTTAAGTTCCTAATTTGCCACCCAGACGGTGAGTGAGAGCAGAACAGAAGGAATGGTGCATTGATCTGCAGCGCAGGGTTCATCTGAGTATCCCACTGCACCACCGTGATTAGGGCAAAGCCGCTGGCGGCAACATAGTGGATGCGCTTCCTTTTCCTGAGCTGCTGGATAATTCTGATGAAAGTTAATTTTGCTGCATACAAAGATAAATTCTTTCAATTAATGTGTAACATAGCTTTGAAACCGAGGTGCAAACATAATTAATTATAAAATATTTAACGATTAAGAGCAGCTTGCCATCCCCAGTGCTAACAGCCTTAGCTTGGCCTTTGGACCTTGCAATAGAATAGCAAATGAAATTCAATTAATTTCATGAATATTTTAAGTGTAGTTTCAATAATTGATTCAATGCTCCACCGAGTTATCACCTTCACCACCTTTCAAATTTTACCTGAAAGTAGGACTTATTGCAATTTCTCCAGGATATGGCAACAGAATTGGCAGGTATTAATCTGCCAGTGGTTTCTATCCACAATGCTAGAGGGTGTATGTTAGGGACAGGAATGCTACTGAATGAAAACAGATCCCCTGCTTTTGAAAGGTTTTGGATAGTTCAATGAATGCTTTGTGACAGTCAGCCTTAAATCACCCAATGAGGGGGGCTGGGCAACCGTGGAGGCCAGGAGAAACCACTAGCCATGTGATGCCACAATGGGTGCGGTATATATGGGATCCCCACTGCTCCCACATTCTCAGTTTGGGCTGCGCATCGAGGGATCAGCAGTCTCACAAATAATGTTCTTCATGTTACTCAGATGGAAAGATGTAATGAGGGGGAGGGCTTATGGTTATAGCGAGGTAGAAATATAATCCCATGGTGAAGAAACCCAACAGTGTTAGCCCACGGAGTGGGTGAAAATCTGCTAGATTCTCCAGGCCACGACAACAAATCCATAGATGGGGCAGGGCTCCCTATCTAGTGCACCTCAGGTGCATGCGTCACTGAGTGGATTTGGGATGCAGCTGGTCGAATATTGAACATCAACACGACTGCCTTGATACTGATCTCAAGATGGCCGACTGGATTTGGTGGTTACCCTCGTGCTCCAAATGCTCAAAAACCTATCACTGAAGCAAGAACAACATATGATGTTAAGTGAAACGAAGAGGCAGACATGTAGGGTAACTCCACAACAGCCAGACATAAAAAGAACAAACCGCTATGGAAAAAGGATAGGTGCACCCTTTTTGGAGAAGAACAAGAGCTCTATGTTGTATACAATAAGGAAATGGCAACAGGGTATTATTATAAGTTCACTGCTGCAGAGCTCTATCTCGTCATCAAAGTGACATTCATCTTACAAACATGAAAATCGATATACATTATCAATCCCCCACCTCATTGGCTACCTCCTATTTAAATGCTAATAGTCACATATGGACCCTTTTCCAATTGGCTGTCGTCTTCTCCTGCATCTTTTCCACATGTGGGTAATGGCCCCTTAACCTCAAAGCATTTCAAAGCTATTGGCTAACCTTAAAAAGACACTACCCTGCCTTTGCTCCTAACCACGTGATGTGCACCTGGTCTTCAACATGAACTCTGCAGATAACTTCGAGGTCAGCCTGGTCCTTGCAAACAAAGCAACTCTTTTCTCATCCCAGACACTAGACCCCCCATCACGCCTCCCTGCTGCAGTCATGTAACTTTGCTGTCCCCAGTATCAGTTACCCCTCTCAAGAGATAGACCTGATGTCTCACTAATCAATCCATTTCACAAAGGATTTAAGCATCTTATTCCTGCACCTCTACCCATTATCCTGGGGGGTTTAGTGTCCTAAATCTCAGTTAATATTTTGGCAGCCCAAGATCTAACTAGATATATGTATGCGTGGGTGTACGTGCGTGTTCCCTGCCATGGCTGGGGAATGGAATGTGACAAACAAGCATGAGATGAGGCCTGGTTGTTCTGTTTCTCCGACACGGCCTGTGAGGTTTCAGGCCTGCTTCTAAATGCAGTGTTAGTTTGTTATAAATGTTGTGCATATGCAATGTATTCTGTGTATCACTATCGCAAAGCAAATGGTTAGTTTCCCCTGTATAGGTTTACAAAATACGCATAGTTCCATTCATTTTCTTTCACCCCTACGATTCCCCCATAGCCCATGCACTGTCCTGTCACCACACGTTAATATATTTTCCGCAATCTAATTCATTTGGTAGGGGCAGTGATTTGAGCATGCATCCCTACACATCTTGGGAGGGGGTGGAAGTGCACACGATTGTGATCATTCCGACCTGTGGGGAAATGGCCCTACCATCCAGAGCAGTCACTGGGATAATTACTGCCAAAGAATAACTGTAAAAAGAGGAAGAAACCTCATAACTTTGAGGGTGTTGGGGCTTTCAAGACTGTGAGTTAGGCTGCAGGGAGAGAGGATCCGAGGAGCTAGAAAGTCAGAACTTGAAGTGGCCAAAGCCAGTAGGACATATACAGTGAACGGTAGAGTACAGGAGGTGGCAAACCCAAATGAGCCACACTGTAGAACAGGCAAGGCTTAGAGGAAAGGCTAGAGTACAGAGCCTGTTGGGGACATTATACCAGATGCTGGCAGGGGCTTGTGGGTTGCCTTGTAGGAGCTCTATCCCAGATATTGGTTGTAGCTGCAAATCCATCAGCCCCAACTACATACATTTACATCCTTGCAGAAACTGTGGATGTGGGATGGGCAGGGGTCATAATCACTGCAGCCTAGCAAATGCCTAGGTAGATATTCTTTGGAAAAGAGCATCTAAGTCAATTGTGTAAGGTACGTGGCATGCCTCATGAACACAATGGAGAATCACTAAGGAAAAAGGGAAGCTATAGGCCATGGTCCAGTAAAGCATCTGAGAACCCACTGGAAAGAGGGGAAGCTGCAGGCCTTGTCTTGGTAAAGAATCAAGAGGCCCCCTCGATCAAGAGAAGTTATGAAGCTGTGCTTGATCTGGTAGGTGTCCATCGGCTACAGCATCCCATGAGACTACGCGATGTCAGTTTCATCAAAATTGCGTTGGTGCTCTTGAAACACCCCTGACAGTGTGAACGATCTGCAGGATAATTTCCTCAGTGTGGTCACCCAGGAGCTTGTGATTTAGGTTAGGGACTAAGCATTGGACTCCCGACACTATGTATTTTTATAATATGCACTTTAACTGATTTAAGTTAGCCTCTCATACAGCAATTTTTCCATAAGAAACCCTCCTTGCTCTAGTTGTTTAGTTCTATCCCAGATCATTTGAGTTTGTCACACCTGACCCTATCACCTTAGGTCTTGAGTGGTGAGCCTTCATGGTCTAGAAGAAATTAAAATCTGAGATATAGGACTGCTCCAATATAAGATTGAGGAAAAGGGGATATCTACTTTACTAAGACTGAGGGTGATACCTGATATTCTCATAAGCACATGGTACTGCAGGGGGATCTATGCGATAACTGCACCATCGAAAATGTAGAAAAGAAAATGACAGGTGCAATGACAGCGAGGTGCAGTGATCACATAGATAACCTATTCCTTTTTTCCGAAAACCTCATTACCTTGTTCCTTGCTATTTCCTATTGGCGGCACATTTCTGTGTGGGCCTGTGACGTCAGTTCCCTCCGGTCAGAGCTAGCGCAGCAGGGTCCTTTTTAAAAAATGTTCCTGTCCCCCAGAATGCAAGTGGGAAACACCCCCGCAAACCCTGACTTCCATTACATTGAACAAGGTGACCAGGGGGACACCCCTGCAACCCTCGCTCCTCTTGGTCGTTAGCACAGAGACACTACCAGTAGCTGAAGCAAAGTGAAACAGACTTTCCTGAATAGCGCAGGTATTGTTAGAGGGACCGTGTGCAAAAGACAATGATTCCATGTGTCTTGGAGGCTGAGTGCTGACCGAACAAGTCTCTTTAAGTGGCAGTTCAATATTAAAGCGCTATCGCGTGCACCTAATTTTGATTTCCTTTGTGAACAATTACCTTGCAACACATCAAAGGTTGAAGTTGCAGCAGAACGACATAGTAGAAGTTGAAGATAGAACAAGCAATGCCCAAGCCCATAGAGGGGATCTCTATGAAAGCCAAACCCACACACATAAGAACAGAACAGAACAGAACACTGGTGGTTTTGTAGTCATTGAAAGTTTTGATACCCATAAATCTACATGCAAAGTTGGGAGAGTGGCACATCCACTTTGGGGTAACCACTTAAGACCACGTGTACATGAAGCTGGGTACTTATTCACCAAAGTGAAGCAGTACCTATGGTAGCTGCAAGACAGCCAAATAGGCTGCCCTTTCTGAGGGGATAGAAAGTAGAGTGCCTTGCCAGCATGTGTAGGTAGAAGATGTCTTGTAGTAATGCCTACTTTTAAAGGTTGCCATGAAGCAGCATATTGAGAAGCAGCAGAAGTTGTAGTAGCAGTAACAAGACGGTGGCTCAGCATTGGTGAAATTATCTGTGGGGGCCAAGAGAGATGTTCTCAGTTATATTGTAGAATGAAGTTGGTTTAAAGACAAGTGAATCTCAAGCAAGAACATCATGACAATTATATAAACAACACCACAGTTTTCAAAAGTGAAGTAGTTGTCCGAGTGGAAGAAGAAACATTTGCCAAATTCACTTGTACTTTGTTGGAAGAAATCGTCCAAGAACCTCCATTGGTGCTGTTGATCCTTTGTGGAACAGTAAAGAGGGAGTTCTTTCACCGAATAGAGAAGAGACTTTAACCAGTAGATTTTATTTTTGTGAAACTTGTGTTCACTTGGAACTTTTCAAGACTTTTGAGACTTTTTGTTGCTTGGAGAATATTGACTTTGGACATTCTTGGGGGAGCAAGATCTGCCCGGGAAAACAAGAAATCATCCAAGACACTGGGTGTTTGGTAACCTTTTATTTATGTTGTATTTATGTTATTTCTATGTTGATATTGTTTATAGTGAGGGTTAGTTTTGTGAATGCAAGGAGGTTTTCCCGTAGATCTTAGAATAGTTAGGGAATCCCCTGGTAGACTATGTTTAGTTAGGAATTTTGTTATTATTATGTACATAATAAAATGGCAAATCCTGCGAAAACTCAATACAGTTTTGAGCCTCACATTACTAACCCTCACATGACCTTTTGATAACCCTATTAAACCTCTTCATCATTCCATTCTGACTGGGGCAGTACAGGTTCATCGTTTGATGCTTCACTCCAGCACTGCTTAGGTAATCAGCAAATATATTTGACTGGAACTGAACCCCAATGTCAGTCAACTCTACTGAAGGAAACACTTTAACCCTGAAAACACTATCCAAGAATTCCACTACGGACTTAGCAATATCATCTGACCATTCTACACACGGCTACTTTCATGATAATCCATCAGGACAAACATGTACCTTTTCCCCTGTAACGCCTTGGTAAAGCCAATGCTATTTTCTCCCACAGTTGTGCCTGTATTTTGTGAGAAACCGGAATGTGTCTCGCCCACTAATCCCCGGGGATCTGTCATCCAGGTGCCCAGGACACGGCCATCAATTTTTGGATGCAGTTCGAGGGGGTGGACCAGTGCGGGAGGATCACCTGGATGAGGGTCTTCGGGGAGTGGGAGACTGCATGGTGAGACGAGGTATCCCCTTCCCTGTAACACCTTTACCCCATCCTACCAGGTAGGATATTTAGGAACTCAACCCCCACCCCCTTTTATAACATGACCACTTTTTCACAGACAGGCCGCTATGAGAGAAAGTGGGCTAACACCGAAGCCGAATACCTGACGTGTCCCAATACAATGGTCAGGCATGGTCAGGCAATTACTGACCATCACACACCCTGACTTCCCTTACACTTCCCCACATGGATAAAAGGCGGAGCATGAGAGCACACTTTGACTGAGGCAGAAACGGCACAACCCACAAGAAAAAACGTGAAATGGCCCACAGCCCAATAACATGCTATGGCTTCACGTTCTACAGTCAAATAATTCTTCTCTGCTCTTTGTAAGTCTTTCGAGGTGAATGCAATCACAACGTCATGACCAGCTCTCACTTGCATGAGAACTACTCGTAGCCCCACACCACTTGCATCCGTTGTCAACACTGTTCTGCTGCATGGATCAAACATACTCCACGTTGGAGCAATCCTGCAATCTTTGGTTTAATCTGCCCAAACGCACATTTGTGTGGTTGCGTCCACTCAAATGAGACATTCTTCCTGAGCAACTCTCTTAACAGAGCACTCAGTCACAAAATCCTCATTAAATTTGGAGTAATATTCAGCAAACCCAACAAACGCTCTAAGAGTATCTTTATCATGGGGAGCTGGTTCTCCCAATAGACCATCAACCAAGCTAGTTTTTGGCCTGAAACTTTGGTCATTTATAACATGTCTCAGATAAGACACTTCCCTCACTTTAAAGTTAAACTTCTCCTTCTTTACTGTAAGTCTGTAAGTCCTGTACACTTGAGTATACTAAGCACCTTTCACACACATAGATCGTGTTGGTGAGAATCCGCTATGAAGATCAAAATATCATCTTGAAAACACCTAACATTAACCATCTCACCAAACAATAACCCCATCACTCTCTGAAAGAGCTGCAGCTAAATGGGAAACCAAAAGACATTCTCCGAAATCTATGAATACCAAAAGGAGTCACAAATGAGGTGAGTGCTCTCGGATCTGGATGAAGGTTAATCTGGTGATAGGCACTTGATACATTTATAGTTGTAAAGTGTTTAGCGCTATGCAAGAGTGATATCATTTCTTGTACTTAGTGAAATGGATGTCGATCCACCCATATATTATTGAGAGACCTCAAATATAGACACATCATTACAGTACAATCAGTTTTTTTTAGGAATCACCACAGGGATAACCATTCTGCAACCTCCATTGGTTCTATTTTCCCTCCACTGCACAATGTATCCAACTCATCCTTAGGTTTACTCCTTAACATTAAGGGTACTGGTCTTACTTTGTGTACAACTGGTTTAGACACTCTTTTCAAAAGAATTTTGTGGTTAAAAATTTTTCAGGCAGCCCAGCTTACTGCCGAGAACGTCCTTAAATGAATTGCAAACATAATTTTCCACTAGCATTACTGGTTTTAGGGCATTTGGGTCCAAACCAGGTTTTTCTGGTCCTTCCAACTTAACGATACACCCTTTTTCCACAACATACATCACTCCTTGCATTCTTCTGTCTTTAAACTTTGATCCCAGAATTTGCATTGGCATTCCTCCACAACCCTTCAGAGATATGTCAGGTTCATTAAGCTTTGACTTTTTGTGATTGGTGCAGACACATTTAAAAAACTTTGACACAGTGTATTTGAACCCTGAATCTGCCATCATTCTCAATGCTTGTCCTTCAATTTCCATCATGCACCACTGGGCTTCTTTGTCCTCCTCCTCAAGCCAATACAATTCATCATCAAGGTACCTTACATCTCCACTAAGCCTATTCCTGCACATCATGGCCAAATGACCATGCCTCTTACATCTGCCACATGTTACTCCTCTCAAAGGACATCTCTCGCTTGTTGATAAGTGATCGCTTTGCACACAGTTTTTTTCTACCCCATTGAGACTTGGTCACACCTTGTTTGCCAATGTGCCATTGCCCCCTGACACTTCTGAACATTCTCAGATTCCTTTGGATCCTTTCTGCTCAAATTATGTATTCCCCTTTTGGGTGCACCTGCTTATGTCACTAAGCTGGCAACTGTTCCGCCAGTTTCACCATTATCACAGATTGTCCTAAGGTAAGTTCCTTTATCAACAGTAACCTCTTTTGTACTCTTTTATATGCACTGCACCTCATAATTTGATCACAAATAAGGCTATCCGCTAAACTTCGAAACTGACAGTTCTTTGCTAATCCATGCAGCGCTGGCACATAAGCGCTAACTTTCTCGCCAGGGTCTTGTGAGTGCGAGAAATGCAGACGATGCTCCATCACCACATTTATAGTGTTAAGCGGCTTCACTTCAACACTACAGCTAAGTCAATGCCTAGTCTGGGATGCTGAGGGAAACCCTTATTGATATATTTTTAGGTCCAGTTCAGTACTCTGGATGAGAACCCTTGTATAACACCCCCCTCTTAAATCCCCCTAACCCCACTGAGCCAAGAAGTAGGTTTGTTTTGCAAATTAAAAGGTTTATTTGGAAAATTAAACAATATATATATATATATATATATATCACACTTTTATAATAAATTAATATCTGATAGTACACTGAGATATATGATGTGGATCCACAATGGGTAATGTTACAGTGGTACACTTGATTACTTAGGAGTATTATAGAGGATGCGGTAGCTGAAAATGCTTGATGGTTTCAAGGAAATGCAAGGTGGAATAAAATGCAGTACAGCAAATAAACTTGATATGATTTCAACCAACAACAATGTAATCACTTTTTCTCTGGCAATTCACCCCCACCCACCCTATGCAATGTAAGAAATGGAAGGAGATGGAAAGAGGAGCACACAGTTCTCAGGAATGCAATCAAATACAATATGAAATTCAGTTCCCCCCCAGCAAGCATAGAGGAAACAGGTAGAAGTTTGTAACACAGGCCCAAAATGCTTTTAAATGTGATGGCAACGGATGGGAAAATGTGCTAACTGATTTTAATTCCCCCTAGAGATTCAGGGTGAGTGAGAGATGCTTGTTGGTATTAGTTCAGGCTCACTTTAGCAATGCTCTGAGTTATTACCAGGTTGCAAACGGATTTTAACAAAGGAAAGAATGGAGCTGCTATTTTGACAAGTGGAGAAATTGAGCCAAAATCGCAAATCGCGGTAAATTTCGCGAGTGCGTAAATCGCGATTGCGGAAAAAGTATAGGGACATAGTATAGAGTTCCTAGGACAAACGGTTTCCGGAGATACAGACAATTTAATAAAGGTAGATTTTCGGATTTAAAATAAACTCAAAATGACAGGTGACAGCTTGCAGCTGCAGAATTGACAGGTGACAGTTGTGCAGCTTTACAAATGACAGATGACACGATTTCTAGGAGGCTGTTCTAATTAGGTTAAAATAGTTTGGATTAGATTATTTTAACTAAGAGATTGGGTTCTGCACAGTTCTGGCGGATACTCACTCCTAATTTTGAAATGAATGGGCCTCGTCACGGATCTGGTCAACACGTCCAGCGGCGGTTCTCTCTGCTCAGCGGGTCAATCAGGCACCGGTTCTGCTCACAGCGGTCTGGGTCTGGTCTGCGGTTCCGGCACAAGTTCTTGGCAAAGAATTCAAACAGCTCGCCCGGCTGTTGAATAGTTTGGTTAGGTTTGCTGGATTCTGAAGGCCTGCTGAGAATACTTTTGCTTGCAGTGGGCATTCTTGGTTCAAAGTTCTGTAGTCTCTGTTTAGCTTGTAAGTCTAAGTGTTGGATCTCTGGATGTGAAGTCGTCGGTCAGCACGCTCCGCAGCAAATGGAATTGAATGTCTCTACCTGTCCCAGCAGTCTCTTTTTATGTGTTTTGAAAATGGGTGTGTGCCTGGGCCTAGCTAAGCCTGCCCCTCTCTACTTGTCATTGGCCCAATTCTCCCCTCTCCCATGATTGGGGGAAGGAAATGGATTGTCATCATGATGAGGTCTGTTTATGTGTCAGAGGATCCTCCCCTGGTCAATTTGCCCACAAATCTATATTTGATTCAAATACATATTTCCCAGATACACAATTTGTTGAAATTACATGTACACATTATATATTCCTTATGGTCCATGCTTGTCCGCCTCTGATCTTCCTGGGGGCTTGCATTAAAAAATGACAACATTTTGCGCTTTTTGACTGATTTACCAATATCGGACATTTACCAAAATTTACACACATGTGCGCAAGGAGAATGGACATTAATTGATGAAGTGTCAGATTTTTAACGTGCAGACATTTGGAGTAAGAACCAATTTTCCGCTAGCAACCCCCCAGCATACACCACAAGGTCCTAACATCTCTTGAAACGTGCACAGAAAAGTCACAAGAATAATGATATTACTTATATAATTCTGACAATTCCGCACTATGAGTTATTTATCTTTTTAAAATTATGCTCTGGCCCAGATGGGTGTGGTTTAGGTTCCAAAGCACATGGGGGAAGCTTCTGCCTGTCCCCGCCTCCAGCTCGGGTGGCACCCAGAGGCACTTCTCCTCCCACTTCTCCCAAGAGGAAGCCACTTTACGGCCCCCCCAATATAACATTTGCCTGAGTCCAGGACAAGGCTTTGTGCAACCTCCTGCAGGTGCCCCTCCCCTAATCTAATCAGAGAGGTGTCAACTCCTTTTGGTGGGGAAGCAGGATGCAGCTAGGCCTGGGAAGAGTGGCTGAGCAGGTTTCTCCTGTCGGGGTAGTTGTCAGGCAGAATTCAGCTAAATGTCACTTTAGTTCCCAGTTTAAATCAAACTTACAATTTTTACATATACATTAAATAATTACTTCCTTCAAGTCATTTCAGAATATAGTTTTACATTGTATCCACCTCTTTCCTTGGCCTGGTTTGGGTTCCTCTGTTCAGTTTTACACAAGTCTGGTGGTTTTAAAACGCCGGCTTTCTGATAGTGGTGAGTACCGGTGTTGCATCCATTTTTGGGATTAAGAAAATGAATTCCCCACAGTTCTGAGTTGCTTTTTGGCAATCAGCATTGCCATTCCCAATGGTTTCAGGCTACTGTGTGTGTAGCCCAATGGTGGTTTTAGGCAGTGCCCTCCTGTGCTCACAACATAGGCAAAAATGGGTGGCAGCCTATTCTTCATGTTTTCCCTGTGCGCTCTCTGGGGAGTTCTGGCCATCATGTTTTCCCTGCCAGTACTGCACAGTTTTATGGTAGGGCTTGGATGCATGGGTAAAAACATCCCACAATAGAAGGCCCAAACCGTTCCATGAGTGTGCTCTCACTGACCTGATCACATCATGTGCATCGCCTGCCTCCTCCCCTATCTGTACCAGGGGTCATGTCTCATAGATCTTCCTCCCTTCCACCTCTAAGGTGTTTAGCAGTATTGTCTGTTTCCTTTCTGGATCAAACGTTTTCCCACCAATAGCAATTAAATGGATGTCAAATATTTTCTTCCACACAATTGATGGCTCAGCAGGGGTGGACTGGAAAGGGAGTGGGGACTGGATGGTAATTTTCATATTCTCCGGATGCCAACACAACAAGCCAAAATAGTAAGCTAAAACAGGCTAAAATAATTACTTGCAGCAAAGCACAGGTAGCTTATGGCCACGGCTAACTCAGCCTCTTAGAATGGTAGCAGAGATACCATGCTTATTCTTGGCAATGTGACTTGGCAATATGTACATTGCACGCGGCTCGCCCGCTTATCGTCAATTGTTATGAGGAGTTATCATAAGAGAATAGATGGAAACGCTGACAAGAGAGCAGGTCTGATACTGCTTTATTTAGTAATCTCTTCTAGGAACCATGCAACTTGACTGCCTTGGTGCTGCTTCCCAATGGCCGTCAGCCATCACAGCACAGGGAGAGTGACATCCTGACGGGCGCAGAGCGCTGTCACTCACCGACTGCTCCACTACAGAATCCCCAGAGAATATGTTGATAAAATTGGCCAAAAGTGTGCACTATAATGCCTAGCTTTTTATATAGAAGATTAAAAAGTCACAATTTAAATAAGCCAATTATCTTTTTGAGTATAGCTCTTAAAGGATCGTTGTTACAAGGTCAACACTACCACCCCCAGATTTGACAGGCTTCTGACCTACGCTGTTTGGTCATTGGGCCCTTTTTTGCTTTTCAGCTGGTGGAATCTGGGCACAGCCGAGTAGGATTTTGAGATGTCTCTCTGCCACTCATCAGCTTTGCCACCTAAGGTAGGCTGCCCTCACCACAGGAACAAGGAAGCTGGAGCTAATCTCTCTCTTCCCCTTCCTCTAAACCTCCTCAGTGCCAGTCTCAACCAGGTAATCGAGCTGACGATTCCACCCCATCTGGGCACCAAAATAGCTATCAAGAATTGTGGTTTAGGCAGGAGATGGGTGTCTTCTGCTGATATCATTATGTAACATTATGAATGGCCCACATGCACCAAGAGGGCGATAGATGGATTTGATATGAACCGAGTGAGGCGAAGCATTGGTAGAGATAGGGAATTCAAAAGAGTTAGGAGAGACTGTGGCATTGGAGATTTGTGAGGCATTGAGGCGGGAAGAGAGGAGGTGTCTGAGGCCCCTACCTCTGCCACTCAGAGGAGGAAAGTGAATAGATGGTAGTTTGGAGTCATGTTGGGCTGCCAGTGTCAGTGTGAAATGGAGAAACCCAGGGTTCAGTGATAGCAAGAAAGGCTAGGGGAGGAGAGCTGGAGCGGAAGTAGTTGGTGATAAAGGACATTTTGTTGCAGACAGGCTGAGCATTCCAAAAGATGTTCAGTAGTAGAGAAGTTTAGTCTCCGCGGAAGAGAATCGAGGTGGATAGCTGTTATGGGAGATATGGACAGCTCATCGGCTCTGTTTGTTAGAGGTGCAAGAGGGATGCAGTAGTGTGAGTTCTGTGGCATGTGTTTTCTGATGGGAGACAGGAAGGGAGGAAGTGGTAATTTGATTGGAGAGAGTGCATGGAGAGGTGAGTAGGAGGAGCAGCAGGCGCGAGAGGTGAAAATGCATTATACGCGAGTACCGCAGTGTCTTGAAACAGCACAGCAATTAACAAGTAATTATTTGATGCACCAAAAAGTGTTTGCTTTTTTCCTTCACATCATATATGTAGCATGCTTGTGTAGTACAATGAGCATGACTAATTTATGGTATCCCTTTGTTGTATATTTAAGACTTTAGACATTTACAAAACTAAGAAGCCATTATTTAGCTTCACACAGTACTGCCTTGTAATGGGTGTAGTCTTCGATTCAAGATAACACTACAGTCATGCTCTTTTTGCTTAACATTTTTCTGTAAGGATTTATGTATGTGTTACGTTGATCTGGTTATCTTTGTAATACAAAGCATCCTTGAAAGCCAACCACTAACACACATCTGTACTAAAAATAGTCCTAAGAACATGTGTGGTTGTGTGTCTAAATTGCACACTGTACTCAAATCCTGGTTTCGCCACTTAATTAAAATGTATTATTGTGGTCAAATCATTTTATCTCAATGTGCCTTGTCTTCCAAAATTAGAGGTCTTTAGAAAAGATTCAATTTACACTGACTACTGCTCAAAAAAGCCTCACTGTGGGTACTGCTCCATATGAAGTAGTACTATAGACAGTGACCTTTCATATAATGCACAAAGTTTGCCTCTTAGCTTACCCCATTGCAATCTCATGGAATATATCTTCACACAAGCCCCTTCAGTGCTTTAATTGGGACAGGCCCTGCCTGGGCTCACCCCAGCTAGCCCCAGCTACGCCGACCTCGCAGGCAGCTGTTCAACAATGTACTGCATGGTTTGTTTGTTTGTTTGTATTGCGTGCAAGACCCTTAGGTTTCAGGGCGCAGGAGTTACAAGAAGTCTTCCAGCTTAAGTTACACATGACATATATACAAATCAAGAAAATCAAAAATACAGATACAAGTGCACCGAATACAAGAAGGACAAACAGTATACAGACAGCGTGCTAACAAGTACTCTGAGATCAATATATTTAAACCAGTCTTTAAACCAGTTGATGAAATTCTGTCTGAAATTCATATATGAGTGGTCTGCTCGTAAGGGTGGAGTGTCATGATGCCTACCCCCGGAGCATCAGGCCAGGCCCAGCACCCCCGGGAGCAGGCATCATGCCCCCGGGTAAAAGCCCAGCGGCCCCTTATAGGGGCTCTTTGGACTCTGTCCTGGCGCCGTTGGCTCCAGGCTCATGTTGGACATCAGTCCTGGCGCCACAGGCGCCAGGCTCATAAAGGAAGGTGTTTTGTGCACTTACCTGATGCAGACCATTCTGCAAGATTCAGGCCTCCCTGAGACCTGAAAGGGACTATTTTTTCATTGGGACTATTTTGCCACTCTGGCGTGGCCAGGGAAGGATACTTACCTGGAACTACTTTGGGGGCTATTTAAGCCACGCCCAGACAGTAGCTCACGCTTCGCGTTGTTCTGCATCTAAGCAGCAGAACGCTCACCGTGTCTGCTCCTGCATCTGGTCTCCAGCCACGCCCGCCTCGATCCTGGAAAACCTGTAAGGAGAGAAGAGAAAGGTGAAAACCAAGAATTTGATCAAACTTCTTACCTGCATCCGGAACCTTCACGCCAGCGTTCCTGAGAAAAGACTTTCATTTTAAAAGCACTGCGTTGCTCGCTGCAGCGCCGCGCTTCACTCACCTGTCCTCGGGAGTTCTTCTGGCTCCACCGCGACTGTCTGCACCGGTCGCCACATCTTTGCGCCTAGGGGAGAGAAGAAGAGACAAAAGGTGAGCAGAAGGAACATATGAGGAAAGCCTAATTTTCCGCTATAACACTTACCGGTCTTCTGTTGGTGCATCATTCCTCATTTCGGGTCGGCGCCGCTTCGTTGGCAGGTACCGCACCCCGGCCCCTATGGAGAAAGGACAAAAGACATTACTGGAGGAATATAAAGACATTAAGAGGGATCGCCCCCATCGCTAACTCACCTGAGTTTACCATCGGCAAGTCAATCCCTCAACGCATCGCCTTCATTCTGCACCTGAAATAAAGGACAGATCACAGGTTAGGAAGGCAACAGAAAAGGAGGCTCAACAGTTGAACTTTTGTAATCTTCATACCTACGGCGTTCCGCTCGGAAAAGTCAAGTGGATTTTGCCAGCGCCATTCTGAAAACCAGTGAAGTAACTGGACAAACACGCGCCCCTGCACCCTGCAGGTGCTACGATCGGCCACCAGGCCCCAGCAACAACGGGGACCTAGACATCTGGGCGCCCCAAACTGTCGGAATGTGGCAGGGGCAGGTGACAACAGGTAGTCCCTGCCCCTGATACCTCACATCAAAGGCCCTACCTCCCATCCGGACAGACGAGGAGACAAGGGGCCTTTGATGCGTCAAAGCATCAAAGAGGGCTACCTTGCCCCCAGGCCAGTTTTGGCCTATAACTAAGGGGGGGGCAAGGTAGCCCCCAGTCATCTGTTCCCCCGCTCCTGAACCAACTGTAGAATGGAGAAATTTAATTTAAAAAACCACCCTCCCTCCTGCTAAATTAATATAATACTTAATTGCAAATTGTAAAAGGGGGCAAGTATTAAAACTTATGATAGCAAACTATCAGGTTAGAGCCTGTACCAAGTAAAAGAGATAGGTTCACATGAACGCTCAAAAGAATAATTTATCAGAGAACCTTAATAAATATTTGAACAACAAGGGCAGGTTGCCAAACTTGGATACATTTGGTTAAAGCCGAAGCGCAGGAATCATACACTAAAAAGGAAAAGACACAAAATTGAAAAAAGGCAAACACCTAATAATAAACAAAAATCACTTTAATAAACAAAACCCAATGACAGGCTGACTAACGTGAACTAAGTTTGAACCCAAAAACTGTAATTTCAGTTTGATGGCAGCCGAGGCTCAAGAATCCACCACTGAGGATAAAAAATGAATAACGCATCACAAGGGGCCAAATCCCAAGTGGATCATAGAGCAAATTGGAGACCGACATGTGCCTCAAAAGGAGGAAAAAAGGCGCACAACAATGGGGAAAGGCAAAATGCCTCTCCGGGCGGCATGGGAAGGGCAATCCCAAAAAAGAGTTCATGAATATATTAAATAAAGACTGTATATTGTAAGAAATTTTGGAACACAGGAATGCCATTGGAACACAGGAATGCCATTGGCGAAGCAAGGGGGACATCGTGGATATGAAAAATGCAGCATGAATGACAATTAAAAAGCAAAGAAGATAGCCAGACACAGCTCACACGCTGGGTCCACAGAACGTCACAAGCTTTTGTACGAGGGTGCGGCAGGGATCAGGCTCGAGTTGGCCCTACGTGGGAGTAGGGTCCCCTCTCACCTGTTCCCCAAAATATTTGTGTTATGTTTTTATGTTTTATGGTTGGTTTTCTTTTGCACCATAGCGCATGTTATAATAAAGCTTGTGGCCAACGTTTTTCCGCCTTACTTCTTGTTTGGCCTCCTCCTTTATGGCACTGTCATTACTGTCACTCATGTCACCCTGCACGGCTCCTCCACACTAAAACGCTTCCAGGCTTATAAGAACATCACATGAGATCATTTTTAGCTCAGCTAAACGTACCCGTATTTACCGCAGTCTCTTTTGCTGCTCTGTTTTATTTTCTGTTTGGTTCCCCCTCGGCCACTTCAAAGACTTGAGGAGTATTTTCCAGATTCAGTAAAGTCCCTGTGAGCCTATCACCATAATAATTGCGTGCACGTGCCATGTATCCATTAATCATGGAATGATTATTGAAGGTAGCGACACATAATGAACGCGCTCAGACACCAGCGCATCAGTATAGTATCCTGCTCACACTGACACAAAGACGTGCAGACTAACTTGGCCGGGCGTTCCCTGTGTGCTCTATCATAATGCACGAAGGGCATCGCCATTACAATTTTAAACACACATAACCTTACACTGTTCATCCCTTCGCCAATCCAGACAATGCAGATAAAACACCAGTTGCTGAGTGATCAAGAGCTATAAGAGTGAAAGAGTCTTGCAGCATAATGGCTGCTGTACCGAATGGTGTCCAAAGTTAATTTTTTCAGGGAATCGTGGCTGGCATGCTTTAAATGAAATGTGCATACAAACCGAAAAATACCTTTATTCAAGGGCGCACTTTACTGTGGTGCAGCCCACACTGGCGTCCATATCCCTTCCCACCCCCATGTCACTGAGCACTACGGGGAAAGATCCTGTAAGCCAGTCCAGGCTTGAGCGGGGGGCCCCTAAGGCCCTGCCACCTGCATTTTATGGCGACGGCCCTTGTTCTGGCTCTGCGGCCCCTGAGCCGCATCAGTTACGATAGCAGCTGAATGAATAGGCCTAGGTCCTCAGCTGAGGAGTCAGTCCACTGGTGGCCATTGCGGAATGCTGGACTACAAGCGTTCCAAGACACCTACTGTAGAAGTGCTTCGGTACCATTCAGAAACATGAAGACACAAGCTGCCTTACTACCTGAACAGAAAGAGATACTGTTGTGTGTCCACTTGTAAATCCTGCATTATCGAAGTAAAGTCTAGCCATCTTGGCAAAATCATCCGTCTTAGAGGCAGAATGGCCTCAGAACAACCTTATAGGGCCTCGGAACAACCTCCTAGTTTTTTACCCGAGATGCAGTTTGCTTCTGCAATTTCCTATTGGAAATCAACTTGTGTCAATACATCCTCTTCAGCATGCAAAGTATATTCCAATGAATAACCTCTGAGCAACCAGGCATGTCCCAAAGCCTGGTTTGGTTTGTGCCCAATAGATTACACTGATAACTTAATGTATTGCATGTAACACTGAGCTCTGTTAAACTTGAATCTGGCAGGAATTTGTGATGAATTTGGAGACTTCATCACTTCTCGCCTCGAAACACTTGTGTATAGTCGTGTTATAAATGCCATATCATATTGTTCTCCCTTAGGGGGAGCCAATGCCTATGAGGCTAGGGAAGTCAGCCTGCATAGCAAGACCCTCCCGAGGGGCCTGGGGAAGTGGGACCTCACTGGGAGTGACTCCCCTATAGCAGGGCCATCTTAACAGTATTTGGGGCCCACGGCACATACCGCCTTGGGGGGGGGGGGCTCTGAATCCCATGTCCCCCTTCGAACCCAGCCAAAACCCATGTCTCATCCTGAAAGACCAAGGAATTATCGAGGCTTAGTACCGCAAATTAAATACGCCAATCATGGGTTGAAAAGATACAAGCATCTTTTATTACTGTACAGTTAAAAAGCAAAACAGATAGCTATCTGGCTCCCAACACCTCACAGTGTGTACCAGCAGATACAGTGAGGGGTGAGAGTGATGATTATCTTAAAACAGACATATTTATAACGTTTTTGCAATATTGTCCAGTCTCTCTCCAAGCTAATAATTCACTGGCTAGAGTTTGTGCCTAGTTCCTATGACAGATGTTAGAATATTAAACAAAGGATTAAACAAGTTTACATGTCCATGAAATCACAATGATGCTGTTGGTTCTCGGATCCACGGTAAGCCTTATTCCACGAATCGCTACAATGCAGCTCAGCCAGATCACACGATCTTAGTTTTTTTTCCATTGTCTCTCTGTGTATACGAGAATGAGGCTTGTGAGCGCAGACAACACTTGAATGGCAGTTTGTATGAAGCACAAGGTTTCTTTGCTTTACTCAAACAGTCTGCTCTCGGTCAGCCTAAACATTAACGAAAACTCAAAGGTCGTTCGGCTTGACTGCAAGTCGAAAACACAGTCCACCATTTTAGAACATGGAACAAGAGTCAAAATCAAAATGGCGGATGTTTCTTAAAATGGCGGGCGAAGTTAACCCAAAATCGGATCATTACAAATGCAGTTTTCTGTGTAACACGAATGTGTTTAGGCCAATATTTATAGTAAGGAGGTATTATATGATTACGGTTTAACAAACCCCCTCCTCTGAGACCCAAGTCTTCCTCCCAAACGACAAAATGAATGGATTCCATACCGAGTCAAATTGAACAGATACTCGTATAGGCTTTGAATGTATTATCTAGTTAGTAAAATGTAAACATTACACATCTCTGTGACCTGCTTCCCCAAGAAGACGCTCTATATTATATTTTCATTTATATTACTTTTGAAAGAAAATGAAGGAATATTATTTTTAAGCAAGTACTTATTTTACAAAATGATAACCTAACAGTTCAAACTAAACATGTGTTCTGTATGAATGTGTGGAAAGTATGAGCACTTGGAAAAACATTACAGGAATAGGTAGCAAAGGACAAAATCCTATAGCATACATCAAAATTCACTTAGTACTTAAGTTCATGCCCACACAGCAAAGAAATTAATAATAGAAAGAATGAGCTGAGAAACACCCATATGAGATCTACTGCCCATGGCTGATGTGGCTGCAACACTGCAAGATTAAACCATGTATTGTCTTCTAGGTTTTCATATTGCAAAATCATTAATTATGTCAGAAAATTCTATCTTTTGAACCATTCCAGACTAAATGCTTCTCACAGCTAAAGTATTCAATCGTGTATGAAGCATACGATTTCGTAGCCCACTTTTGAGCAACTTCCATTTAGAAAATGAATGATGCCCACTGCAATTTGTCACCATCATAGAGGACTATTCTTAATACAATTTCTAGATTTTGAAAAGCAATGTCAAGCTTATAATTTTTTTATTTTCTTGTGAAGACATGAAATTGACATGCTTTCTTTTCAAATGCAAAATGCTTAAATTGCTGACATTCAGAAATTAGGTCAAAACTGTCAAGGTGTTGTTGCTAGTAGGAGACCATCTTTATACAATGTTGCCTGATTTCATTTTCATCCATGTCTCTCAGGTTAGTGACAAAACCAAATCTATTGCTGATATCTCTATATGTGTCACCCCGCCTTGTTAACCCACTAACTATTGAGTCCATGATTGGCAAGTATGTTTCTATGTGAAATTTCTGCCGATTAGTGTCACTAGCAGCTCCTTCAAAGCTAGCTAATCGAGAGCTTCACCGTTTCATATGTTTACCTTGGTCACTGTAATCTGCCTCTGGAGCTTTTGCCTTTGCCTGGACTTCATATTCATCAAATTTGTCTCTGATTTCTCGTACAAACAAATTCAAGGATTGGATGATGTGAACTGCAACAGACAGGGTGACATCTTCTTTCTGTACAGTGTTGGTTGTTTCATTGAAACATAACAGAATGTCAATCCAAACAATGGTCAGAAAAATGGTTTACAGCTTGTCCATTTTATTAAGAAGACTAAGTGCGTCGTGTGTGGTGTCTTTTGTTTGTGTGTTATCATTGCTCAGTGAACACAAACTGCTTCTTTCATAGCCATCACATAGAGCATTGACTGCATCTGAATGAGCTGACCGTATTGTGTCAGCCAAGTTCTTCACAGTCTTGTGAGCTGGGCCTACAGACAAAGCCAAAACACTCCAGCAATGAGTAGAAGCAGAACATGAATGTATGCACATGTTAAACAACTGGATTCTAGGAATGTCCTGTACAGGGAACATAAACAGCACAATTGTTGTTCTCTTTTATCCTTGCCTGCAAGCCTGAGTACTTTCCTGCCATATTCAATGGATTATCACATGAATGGCCTAAACAATCTGATATTGTAATACCTGTCCTTTGCAAGAAATGGACGGCATCATCTGCAAGGTACTACGCTCTATGGCCATGAATTGGGATAAACTCCAGAAATCTTTCCTTTGGTGCATCATCCTTTGTATTGCACCGTTAAACGCCAACTGATTGATGTGACACTCATCTGGAGTGAAGTACACGCTAAATGAATAATTTCTTATTATTTTTTATTGTTTTGGTTTATTTAAACCTTTACAAAACTTAAGTTTAGCAGCTATAAGACATATCAAAATACAAATAACACAATTTACAATAGCTTTAAAAACAACAATTGCTAATCGTTAATTCATTCCTGGGAGGAATCTAAGAATAAATATACATTTGTTATAAAATAATTCACTTTAAAACACAATTCCTATCCGACGGTTTACATTACACCGTTCATTCTATGGTACATATATTTTTCAAAAATGCATTTACTCTTATTTGCATTACAACAGAGTTCCCATGAAGCATTTCATACCGTAGCTTTTCTCTGTTCACATAAGAAGTATTGGTAACAAATTGCGAAAAGTGTTCAATTCTCTGGGGTATCAAGCTCAAACATATCAATAAAAGATGCTTTAATGACTCAATTACACCTTTCTTCTGACAAAACCAACAAAATGTTATCTCCTCATCAGCTTTTGATCGAATATTCATAACCTCGTGTGTATTTAATACATTAAATCTAAATCGTGTGGTACTATTTCTGAAGGACCGGGAGTTTTCAGGGATTGGAGTCCACTTTCAGAATTAAATGAGTTGACAATACAAATTAGAATTTAAAACAACAGCATTATTTTTAATCCAATCAAAGGCTTGTACTAATTCTTTTACTTTGACTGGATTCTTAATAAGAGTATTTGCCCCAAATATTTTCTCACCCACAGTTTTAAGAGAACACATAAAATTCCTGTTCGATTCAATACCTAAGTAATAATACGTAGATTCTTTTTCAGACAATAGGCATTTTCTCAACAGGACTAATTTTTTCCAATACCTGATACTTTTGATTGATTGCAGACCGAGTTCATACCGTATTATCTCAAATGGTATGCATTTAGGGATAAAAAACATAACATTGCGCCATACAATCACTTCGATTTTTTTCAAAAACGGCTTTAAGACATCAGGTAAGAATTCTAAACCATGAGATAGGCAAGGAATAACCTTCATACGATAAAATTGTAAACAAGGCGCCAGTGTAAATCTCCCATATTTTCTTTCAGTCGCTTTTATTTGACTAGCAGATTCCTTCGCTTTCACTATTAAGTTGATTTTAATGAAGTTGAGCAATTGAGAACTTGACTATACATAACCTAGATAATGCAACACAGATTGATTCTTAATTCTTAGACCTCCACATCCGCACGTAAGTGTTGATGGTTTGAGTATTCTGACACCTGTATGAAATATAACTGTTTTGAGGGGATTTATTATCAATTTCCTTTCACAAATGAATTCCTCAAATGAAGCAATCAGTCTTTGGAAAACAACCATTGTACAATCAAATAGCAAGAAGTCGTCAGCGTAAGCGACCCACTTGACATTCATGCCTCGGATCTTAGGTGCCATTAGGCCACTCGCATTTAAGACGCTTCCTGCTTGTGATACGTATACATTAAAAAGGGTTGCCGCCAGTGTACACCCATGCTTTAAACCATTGAGTTTGAATTTCATTAGACAATGATCCCCTATTATTAACCCAGTCAGATTATGATGCGGCTGAGTCTTGGCCATTTCTGCCGTTGCCACATGGTGACTTGGTTTCAAATATTCTTCATGTTTGCCTTTCCCCAAAGTTAGCACTCATTGCTTAATATATTTTGTTTAGCATGTATTTTTTTGTTCAATATATTCTCAATGAGTATACTGACTGATGCGACTGATAAACCATTATCAGGGGTCAAATCGTTCACCGGTACGGTCTTCAGATCGTGCTTACTCGCATTCTCTATTCTTCCATTATTTGGAACTGGTTAAAAAAATCCAGGATGCGAAAGATGTTCCCTACTGCTAGGACCTCTCTCAGTGTTACTAGACACATTAGGAGGATTATCATCATCAAAACTAATTACAGTTTGAGGAGGTTAGTGCCTGACGGTGCATCTGGATTTTTGAAAATATCAAAGATATCCATCACCCAACGTTCCATTATTTTGAGATTCCTATCGATCCTAGCAAAGGTTTCTTTGCATTTCAGTGCGTCAGACAACCTTAAAGTACCATCAGAATACTCATTTTGCGTATCACGATTTGCGCCATCATTACTTACTGTCATTGTATTACCAAGTATTGGCTCAGAAATATTACTGCTCTTACCAAGGTTTTCAGAAAGGGAGATGACATCCTTATCCTTTTGACAATCCGTCATGACATCGCGAAGGTCCATAGTGCGCATGAACATACGCGAGGACATGTTGGAGACTTTCGCAGCGCACGCTTGTTTGCGTCTTAATTGTTTTCTTTTTTTTTTTTAGATAATTTAACCAAAAATGGCACTGGTTCATTACTCTTTACCATCTAGGTAGATTTAGGCCAAGCCATCTCCAGCACTGCCACCCACCTTCTCGGTCATCCGACCCATGAAGCGCGTGTCAGTTGAGGCTTTTGCCGCTTTCTCTTCCCCTCCCTTCTCTCTCTGGCTGACTCATAACCTGACACAGCCCTTTCCATGCTCTACTCTATCTCTGAAACTCTAGACGTTCCTGCCCCTGTCATGAGGATCCGCCGGAAGCCCAAAGCCAAGTACAACTCCTGGTTCGATTCAGACCTCTTCACCCTTAAACGCAAGTGCAGGGTGGCTGAGAGGAAATGGCGTACTTCATGCACATTCTCTGACAAACTGGCCTGCCGCCTGCTCCAAAGGCAATTCTGGCTCTCTGTCGGCACCAAGAAGAGAGATCGCATCCAAGCCTGCTTCTTTGCGGCATCTAACAACTTGGCTGAACTCTTTAAAATCTGCAAGGAACTGGCCAATCCTGCCGCAGTCTCTACCTCTCCTGTCCCCTCCCAGGCCCTTGGCACGGCACTGGCTTCTCATTTCATCTCTAAAACTCAGGACATACTGTCCTCGCTCTCCTCCTTTCCCCTTACTCCATGCTCTTCCTCTGGCACTTCTTCGACAACCTGCCCTCCCACCTTCTCTGCCTTTCCCCTGTTCTCACCAGACAAGGTTTCTAGACAAGGCCGATCTATGAAAGTCTCGTCAAAACAGGTTCATTCCTGTTCTTCCAAAACCATTAAGGACCACATTGACTCCCCTGGCTCCTGCTCTGGCCGACTTCTGCAACCACTTCTTTGCCACTGGAGTCTTCCCTTTCCCCCTGAAGCACTCCCTTGTGCACCCTCTTCTCAAGAAACCCTCTGCCGACCCTTCCTGCCAAGCCAACTATCGCCCAATCTCCATCACTCCTTTCCTGGGCAAACATTTGGAAAAGTTGGCCATCTCCCAGCTCAATCTTCACACTGAATCTGTTGGTTGTCTCCATGATCATCAGTCTGGCTTCAGAACTGCCAGAAGCACGGAAACTGCTCTCCTGAACATCCGTGAAGACCTGCTCTCCAATCTTGATTCCAACACCCCCTGTGTCCTCATCTTACTTGATCTCTCTTCCACCTTTGACATGGTCAACCATGCCATCCTGCTCAACCGTCTCCATGACAACCTGGGTATCACCGGCCAGGCCCTGGCGTGGCTGACTTCTTTCCTCTCTGATGGACCTTGCCAGGTTCAACGTGGGTCCTTCCTCTCCTCTAACTCTATCTCTACCTGTGGTGTTCCGCAGGGGTCTTACCTCTTTCCCTGGCTGTTCCACCAATACCTGGCTCTTCTTGCCCACCGCATTGCCGCACTCTGCCCCAACTTCCAGTGCTATGTGGATGACACCTAGCTCATCTTCAGTCTACCCTCAGCCACCTCTTCGCCCTCTCTCATCTCTGACTGTCTGTCCGCCATCCAGGAGTGGTGTGCCGCCAATGATCTCTGCCTTAATGCCAGTAAGACTGAGATTCTCCTCATCGGCACACCCGCTCCCTCCTTTCCTGCCACTCTCTGGCTGGCTTCTCTTGGCCCTCCTCCTGATCCTACCTGTGAGGCTAAAACCCTCGGGGTCATCTTTGATGCCACACTCTCCTTCTCTCCTCACAGCTCTGACGTCTCTAAGATGTCACACTACCAGCTGCACCTCCTCAGAGGTATTCTTCCCTTCCTCTCATTCCCACAGAAGCTTACTGTCTCCAGAGCCCTGGTCCTCTCTAGGCTGGACTACTGCAACATCCTCTTTCTAAATCTACCTGCCTCTACTCTCTGCCCTCTGCAACTCATCCAGAACAGGACTGCAAGACTTGTCCTTGGCCTCAAGCCCTGGGATCGTATCTCTCCAGGACAGAAATCTCTTCACTGGGGCCTGGGGCCTCATTACCTTCAACTCTCTCTCCCTAAATATCTTATTTCTCGACGCCTTTGCTCATCCACCTCCATCTCCCTCAGGGTCAGTCGCTTCTCCAAGCAACGACTTTGTGGTAGATCTCTTTCCTCTTCTGGGGCCTCCCTCTGGAACAGCCTCCCTGAAACTCGAGGAGAATCATCTCAAAACCTTTCTCTTTGCTTCTGCTTTTTCTCCCTCTCTCCCCTGCTGACTTCCTGACTGAATCTGACACTGCACTGGTTACCTGGCCATCTTCTGATCTATGGCCCAGGCCCCCCCCCCCTGCCAGTTGCACATCTGCACTGCCTTCTGGCAACCCCCGCACTTAGGCACTGTTTCTGTATCCCTACTAGTCCCACTACCAGCACTCGACAGCCGATGTCTGCACTTACCTCTGTACTTGCCACCTGCTGGCCACACTTATTTACTTGTTGTTCTTTATTTATCCCATGTACTTCACTGTCCCCCCACACTTCCCCACTTCCCCCTTCCCCTCTCCCATGCACTTGCGTGATCTGAATGTCACTTGGCCCAGTAGGATTGTTGTCCGTCTCCCCACTGTTTTCCCTCCCTTCCCTCATCGCACCTTGAAACACTTGTGTATAGACGCGTTACAAATGCCATATCATATCAAACCCCCATCAATGAGACCGGGGTTACATGGTGCATCTTTTATGCTGACGGTGTTGCTGTCAGTGTTGCTTAGCAGTATGTTAGTGTTTTTTTAAATCATTATGTACCATCTCAACTACCACTACTGATGCTAGTGTATTATCAATGTTTCCTGAAACTTCCTTAACCTGAGATAGTGGGAGTAGTATGGAGTTTGAGTCAACCTTCATACCTTCAACCTCCTGCCTACACAACTCGGGCAGCGAAGGAAGTGCCATCACAATTTCATTCAGGAGCCTTGACTGCTTTTTTAATTCAGTAAGCATCAGGTTGTTAATATTTGGGTTTCCAGCATCGTCAGTACCTGGCGCTTTCACCCCGTTACTGGTATTACCATATTCAACAGAATCCCTTGAAATCGGGTCTAAATGTTGTGATAGGCCCAACAGGGTTATCTCCCCTGTACTGAATATTGGCGGGGTGTTAGAAAATAGGTAACATGAATTAAATTCCTTTGTCATTATGGCATTAGCCGTATTAAATGTGCCTTGTTTGTCACATTCAATGTGGCGCTCCTTTCCAAACAAAGATTGGTATGTTTCTAATGATTCGTCAAGTTTATCCTATGCTGGGGGGCGCTACAGCCTCCCGCCTGGAGAACACATTTGCGCACATACAATCAGGTCCTCATCCGTATCTGATGAACCTGGCAACGGCAGTGCAGCTGCGCGCGCAATGCTCATACGCCTTGTCATTACTGCTGGGGCAATATTTTGTTTCCCCTTTCCATTTTATGCGACATAACCCTATAAATGCACAATTAACAGGTAATGCACAGTTCCAAACCAAGAAATACCTATACAGTGTTTTGCATCACATTACAGTTTTAGCGCAACATAACCTCTTTATAGATAATTCTAAGCCAATGGTGACATATGTTTCAACCCATATAACGCAGTTTTTAAGACGCCAGTGACAAGGCCATCTCGATACAGCTGAGTATATTGCTAGAAAACAAAAACAATGGAGGGCGTTTCACAGCAGTTACTCGTATTGCACACGTAAGTTACATCCAATATAGAGTCCTACCTCAAACTCTTATGTTCGGTGCTTGCCGATTGCAAATAATAATACAAAACACGTATTACACTATAGCGCAATAACATGTAGCCCCAAGCCCATGCCACCAGGCCAAACAGGCACAACAGACCACTTCCGAGGCCACTTACTGAGGCGCGCGTGCAGGCTGGCGGTTAAATATTGTGGCACTTCAAAGTGGGCGTGTCCTGTAAGAATACAGATAAAATAAACCTTTTAGTACGATCTTCTTGATGCATACTCTGTAATAGTATCTAATATAACCGTAGTCCATAACATTCAAATATTCACTGGGTATTTACAGTCCAAAATCCAATGCCAGTGACGGAAAGCACGATCATCCACAGAACTCCCAGAGCTTCAGGCACAACAGGCCACTTCCGAGGCCACTTACTGAGGCTAAGTGAATAATACTTTGATTCTCTCAGTTCTGCAATAATTGCATATTTCTTGATCTGTTCATCAGGAAAGGGAACCCCAAATATTTTCCATTGTGCTGTCAGCTGTGAGGCTATAATCTGATTATCTCCTTGGAATGCTAGACCCCGCAATGACATGAACTTAAAACTGCTACAACTCTTTTTAACACATGCTGCCAGTACATTTGATCATGTGTTAACTGTTCACATAACTCTGAGTCACAGCAACTTTCATTTTGAGGGTTGCAGTATATTACAATCTACTTCTGATTCTCTGGACGAACTTCATGTTCAGAAATGCCTCCAGACTCGTGCTTCGAGTCATTAAAACTATTTGCACTGAATGAAGAATTGGCTCTAGAAAACAAATGGCAGACAAAACAGTAAACGGAATCTTGTGATGGTGAGTGTAGCAACTATTCACGGTTCACAAGTTCACCATTCCCCATTTGTCACTCAAAAAAACACTTGTGTTACACACCTTTTTGTTTTTTTTTGTCACCAAACTGATAATCACTGTTGATTATCAAGTTTTAGACAGGTTGTCGGAACTTTTTAAATCCAATAGAAGCATAATTTCTTCGCAATGTATAGGCGCGTTATAAATGCCATATGATATCATATCAATAGGATCCCATACGGGTGGATCTTTGGAAGGACATGTAATGCTCAAAGGTGTTGGTTCTGACATTGGTTCAGATTGGTTTTCTTCTCTGAGTTCAGGGGAATTCTGCTCAGTCACAGATTGTAGATCTCTGCTACTGGATGAAATGGGAGCAGCAGATGCATTCTCGGCAGTGGAGTCTTCCATGGCCTCAGCAGCGTCTTCCATGGCCTCAGCGGCATCCTCTACCGTCGGTTCGCCTTCACGCTGTGGTGTATTCTGTATTGAAGTATCACTATTTAGTTTGGGTTGTACTTAGATAAAAGAAGACATTAGGACTGGGAATGGATGAGTTACCTCCAGCAAAATATGCTGGAGGTAAATCCTCCAACTATTCTGCCGAAAATTGGTGGAATTATTGCAGGGATCGTTGTATTAAAATACCCAATGGAATCGTGTGGACTCCAAATTAATGGGTACTTACACCGCCACCACTGCTTGTAATCCGGCAGTAAATCCACCAGACCAAGTGGCGGTAACAGTAATTCCATTGGGTGGGATTTACGGCCCAACTCGTAATGAGGCTCACTGTTTTTTTGTTCACCATTCTTCTCGTTTCCTTCTGTTTTTTTTTTCATTTTGCAGCTCCACTTTCGTATGAACGCATCATTGTGAGATCATTGGCCTCATTACGAGTCCGGCGGTAACCGCGGCGGTAAAACCGCCTGGTTACCGCCGGACTCGTATTACCATTCCGCCTCCGTGATTCCCAGAATTACCGGGTCATTACAACCCCGGTTTTCCGGGAATCACGGAGGCGGAATGGTGTAAATCCCCATTCCCATTTAGTCCTATGGGACTCAATGGGAATCGGGATCATGGAAACACCGGCAGCATCTCGTAATGCTGCCGGTGTTTCCTCGTCCGCCTGCATGCGGGAGGTGTTAATCCCGCCAGGTCAGACCTAGCGGGAACATCACCTCCCGCCTGCAGGGGTTCGGATCAGGCGGTCCGGAAACAACGGTGGCAGCGGGTTTACCGCCACCGTTATTTCCGGACCGCCAGGGTCGTAATGAGGCCCCTTGTCTTGGATGGATTTAAGTATTTTCTGACTCCAACTCTAGCAGTCGCAAAGCATTTGATCCAGAAAGCAGGATTCAGGAATCTCTATTCAGCATGGATGTGGCAAAGGGCAACAAACGGGAGGCAGAAAGGTGTTAAGGACCTGATGATCCCCCTCCCCTCCACTAGCGACTAGCCTCCTAATTGGGCCAGCCCGGCAGTTTCCTTCGGCTTTGGGGCAGGCTAGAAGCGGAGGCCTTTTGCACTCATGCGACTCAGCTGTAATTTGCTAGTCTCACTAATGTGTTGCCTTTCCTCTCAATGCCATCTCTTGATGAGTGCATGTCAGCCATTCCCAAAATGCTCGCTCGTGCTCTGCTGCATTGCTCATATGTTCAGATGCATTGTTATATAACGGCAATGAAACAAATGGGGATCTTAGATAATGTAAACCTAGCATTGCACACATTCATAAGTAGGCTATCCTTGGAGCCTTCCTATGAGGGCCTGATAGCAAGGTGTGTGTGGATAATGCGCCTCCTGCGGAGATCAATCATTGTGCAACCGATGGCTAGGAAAACAACAAAACCTTTAATCTGTTGTATCTATAATACCTTTTACCGCATTGACTGCAAGTAAAGGTTGAATGGAGGTTTAAACTAGGCAATGCATACTCCTCTGTGCCCCAAATATGTTTTTGTGGGGGGAGGGAGGGGGTATTTGACATAGTTCATTATTAGAGTGTACATTACATTGTAAGAGAAACATGACTTGTCTCATTCGCAAGAGTAAAAAGTATGCAACACACACCCATATCATACCTAAACTTGAAAATGAATAGAATACCTTAGAAACTGTTGGGCCAGACAGGATGTCTGGCTTCAAACAATTCATTACATTTGTGGAAAGCATTCTCCTACACATGAATGCATGAACACAGATGCAGTTTAATGGTATATGCACCCAACCCAACACAGGGCAGAGCAAGCATGCATTCACGAAAAAAGCATAACTTGTTTGTTACAAAAAAGGATACTTTGTACAATTGTAGGATTTCCATCCAATTACTGCGAAGATCCTAAAATGCTAGGAAAAAACATATACATGCACAACTCTCCTTTCCAGGAGTATCTACTGACGCAAAACACAGCAGAAGTTGAACAGAAAGAAACCATTCCTTGTGACATTTGATATTTTTTCTGAACAGGCTAAGTGACGAAATTTCTATTTTCACATGGCTCCTCTTTGGGCGGGGTATTGTAACATTTACATGTCCATATGTTTTGGACTACAACACCCATGGTCCCTCACCATTGATTATTCTGGCTAAGGCTAATGGGAGTGTATGTTGAAATAAGTGAGCGCCACTCCACTCATTTACTCTGACTGTTTGCTAAGTTGACACACTTGGTGAAAAAACCTTTCTAAATAGGATTTTGGGATTGATTGGTGTGACGTGTTGAGATATATATATTTGTATAAGGATGGATGAACCCGGACATGCAGGCCAATGATGATATGATATGGCATTTATAACATGCGTGTTTCTAGGCAAGACAAGGGAGGGAAGACCTAGGGAGGATAAGACAAACGACCGTACTAGGCCTTGTGTCATTCGTATCGTGTACATGCGACAACCAGCCAGAAGTGCAGGGGGAAGGAGAGGGGAAGTGCAAAGGAAAACAGCTCAGTGGATTGTATGCCAGCTGCACAGGGGAGTGTGATCTCTGTGTCACAAGTTAGAATCTTACTGTGACCAAGATGGCGTTTCATCGGCCGAAGTAAATTATCAATGGCATTTAGAACACCCCTTAATGACATGCAGCACCAATGATGTGGGGCATGTGAATAAGGGGAAACATCTTGTAGAGCATGCCAGCTGCGGTCAATAGGAGGACATCTAGTACAGAACAAGGTCATTAACCTCCAGCGATTATTACACTAAATAGGCCGCGCTCTATGACAGCTTAAACATAGACAAAAATGCAATGAGCAGGGTTAATACCCTCATGGATTCCTTTAAGCACATCTATTGTATTGCTTATTCAATTAATATCAAGAACAGAAACCTGCATCCCCCATAGTTGTGCTTGCATCTTCAGCTAACATTGCCCACCAAGGACGGCTTCTGGTGCAGGTATGGCACCCATGGCCTTGCCGGCATTATTGGTGGCCAGGGCTGGAGCATGTCAATCGCAGCGCTAGCCATGCCCGCCCATTGCACAGTGAAGAGCTCAGAGAGGTGATTATGCACAGGCATTGTGACTCCGGCTTGTGCCCACAGCCTGAGCAGGGGGGGGTCATTTTATTGTGCCAACGGTGGGGCGTCGAAGAAAGCAAAGCGCGTTATGCCTTGCTCCCTCACTCCTCCGACAGTGAATACGTGCACACCTGCATTGAACATTACACTCTTGGGTCAAAACCTGGGACATTTTGGGGACTTTTCAAGTGATAGTTGTTCCATGGGGTCCAGGTGACAGGTATGGCTCACTTCAAAGTGAATAATGTGGAGTGGATTTAAACGGTGGGTGTTGTGTGGTTTGAACACGCGGAGATGAGGCGCATTGAGAGTTTTAAAGAGGGAAATAGGACAGTGCAGGTGAAGGCCACTGTGTGGTTTAAGCGCAGTGCAATTGTGTGAGTTTGAAAGAGGACGATTGTGTATCTGACAATGCGTGTGCTTTTCAAGATGCTGACAGTACATCAGGGTTAGCCATGTTCCCAATTGCAGTAGCGACAGAGATCTGCAGGGGAGAGGAAGAGAGAAGGCTGAAGCAAAGAGGAAGGTCTTGAGGTGCTTCCGGAACCCAAGATGGTTCTCCTGAAGTTTCAGGATGGCACGGAGGCTGTTCCATAGGATGGCCCCCACCGAAGAAGGAGATCTACCACCAACTTGTTTGCGAATAGCTCGAGTAGGAAGGTATTTCCGAAGGAACAGTTAAAGGTATTGTGGACCTAGGCCCCAGAAGGCCTTGAGGACAATGCAGAGGGTATTGAACTTAATCCCTGCACCCACTGGGAGCCAATGAAGGGATTTCAGGGCTGGAGAGATACGGTTACATGTCTTTATACCGAGGTATTATATACAGAATCACTCATATATCACTTATATATCAAAGCCCCTCTGGCCGCCCCCTGCGTGGACTTGCCTCCTCTAGGGAGGACGCCGGCACCTCGAGAGGCTTAAATAGCCAGGGCGGAGAGAGCAAGACCTATCATCCAGCCCTGGCAGCAGCAACAAAGCAGCGACAAGAGAGGAGGACACGACGAGACGAGCAGAAATAGCAAGCAGACATAGCAAGCGATTAAAAGGTAATGTGTGGAGTTGATGGACAGCGCAGTGGCGCAGGTCCTTGCCGTGGGTCTGGGGACCACGGCATTTCCTCCACGGTGTGCCACGAGGGCACAAAGGGATAACATGGAGGTGATGCCACGGTAGGCATGAAATGGTGGTCTGGGGGGGTGAGGGTCAGGGCATTGCCGTTTGCACCCTCCCTTGCTGCAACCAGGGAAACCTAGACGAGGTATTCCCTCGGCGTGAAGGAACCTTCTCTGAAAGCCCGAGGGCACGGGAGTTACATTGGGAATTGTGATTGTAAATGAACACTGGAGGAACGTAGCACCGGTCAGCAGCCGTGCTCGCTTTGGGGTTTCGCGCCGATAAGGTGCCACACGCGTGGGGAGGTTTGGCGCAATCTTGGCAGGAGGGTTTCCTTTGTTCACTAGAAACGGCGGGGTTTACAGCATTGATTTGTTTGCAAGTAGGGAATTGGGTGTGTTGCATGTGTATCATATTTTGTTAGGAAGCTGCAGAGGAGGCGGTTGAGATGACTCCCAAATAAGCTTGAGGGGCGTGCGCATGAATTTTTCCATGATGTGATACAACCTTGGCGGGAAACTGGTGAACAAGCATTTCCTTCCGATGCATCATCGTCAAGGGGATGGTGCGGTTTGGGACGGGGACGGGGACGGTGCGGTTTGTTAGGTCACCGATGCACAGAATTTCTCTAGTACGCGCGAGGGATAGGTTGCAGGCAACACACCGGTTCAGCCCATTATGCATAGCAGGAAGTACGTCCTCATTTACAGGATATGCTGGGAACGATATTTTATGGGTGAATCACATTTAGCTCACAGAGGGCAGGAGATGTGTATGCTCAGGCGTGATGGTGGAAAGAAGGAAAATAAACAAATATGTGTAAGCAAGGTCTCGTTTACGATGATAAATTCTATGTGGTTAAGGCACGGGCGGCGAGCTATTGTGAGTAATCAGTCCTTCAAAGTAGCCGGGCACTCCGCACTCGTGCACACTATGGTTTAAGGTGAACGATGTCAGCTTCACAGGGGGTGCGCTGGGCACCGTTTGTTTGCCGTGGCCCCCTTTTTATAGTCAAATGGTGCATTTTAGAAATGCGCTCATACACAATAGTGTACATGACAGTTTAGGACAATAATGTCAGTTTCTCCGCAAGTGCGCGTGGCACGGTTGGTGTGCCGCGCCCCCTCCTCTTTTTGAAGATAGGGAAAGTCAGTATTTTATAACGCGCGTATACACAAGTGTGTACTAAGCGGTGCAAATGCGAGGCACATCAGGAAGGCACAGTTTGTTTTCCGACAATTTCCGGCAAAATAAGGAAGGTTTTGTATTACGCACTGGCGCACAAAGGGGTACAGTTTGTTCAGTGAGAATGGCAAAACTTAGAAGTCAAAGCAAACAAGGGATCTGGACATAGCATACAGCTGGGGGGCTGGAGGTGGCTAACCAAAATAAGGGGTCAACCAAGTGACTGCCACAGGTAACAAGGCCCAAGGCATAACTGTCATAAGATAGGCGCCGGGGGACTGGCAATAAGAGGGGTAGCAGTAGCACGGAACGCTGTGGGGATTAGCCCAAGAGGGTTTGAAATATGCACAAGAAAGTTGTGACGTTATATTAAGCAGCAACCTCCGGTTCCACAATTTTGTTTTGCTTTCTTGCAGCAAGGGTGACATATCCAGCCAGGGATCACCAAGCTTATTCGACAGCGGGGAAGGCACTTCCGACGGTGGAATGTCCTATGAAAGCCAGGAGGAGTCCCAGATGGTGGCATAGTTCCAAGAAAGGGTCCGCAATAAGGGTGCAGAGTGGGCAAAAAGAATGGTGGAGCAGTCTCTAGGGTGATCAGCACCGAGCGGACTACCAGACACAGGGGTGCCTCCAACAGTGCCAGAGGTGGCGACACCCACACCGACCAAGAGAAAGCGTGCGCCCAGAAAGCAAAAGGGTAAGGAGCAGAACACTGTAGTGAATTTGTCTCCCAATTTCTCCATTCCTTTGTCCCCGACAGGAATTTCCCCGGGCACTGGGCAGGCCGGCAGGCCAATCCAGGGGATACAGCCAGTAGCCTGTGACAATACAGGTCCGGTGGCCGTGGTAACAAGCACTGGGGCTATTCCCTCTAAGGAGTCACAACCCGGGGTAAGCGGCAGACCATGGAGTAGGCAAAATTGTCGATGACTAGATTTATGGATCGGATGATGCTCAGGTTGGGACAGGTACCCGTGCCACCGCAGGCGGGTAACGGGGTGGACCCACTCTCCGTCTGGGGTCAACCAGCAGTGCCGGCTGCAGTCGCAGGGGCACAGGCAAGACTTCCAGGGCAGGGCAGTGGGATAGGGGCACTAGCCAATGGAGTAGCGCAGCAAACAGCAGTGGTGACACCACCAGAGGGCTGGCCGGTAGGTTCCCTGGGGACCAAAGGGTGGTACTGCCGGAAGGATTACCAGTGGGTCCATTAGGTGCGGTGACACCTGCGGTAAGCTGGGTGACCCATTGGTAACAATAGCCCCAGTACTGACAGGGAGAAGTACGTTGTCTTGGTACATTCATAAGCAGGTAAAAGAACGGATATGGGCGAAAGATTACTTTGACATATTTTCAATGCTGACATCTGAAAATGAGGGCCCAGATGTGAATGAATCAAAGGAGGAAGAGAAAAAGAGGCAAAAGCGGTACAGGCCAGAGGAAACCATTGACAACTGGTCAAAGGCCTTCTCCCTGTGTGCTACAGTAATTATGAAGTTCCCGGAACAAGGGTAGGATCTATGGAATTACAGTGATACCATAGTGGTAGAGCATAAGACATATGGGACTTCTGGTTGGATTGATTACGATAGGAGTTTCAGGTATAAAATGGAAGATTTGCCCACAATGTCTTGGGCCCAGAAGGACACAGAGGGTTGGTTTGCATTCATGGGTGGTCAGGCAAGGTCCAGCGAGCCAATCAGAGAGCCCAATCAGAGAGATTACTAAGTCCGGGCAGGGTAAGTACGAGGACAAAAGGGAAGCTTGGCAGCCCTTTTGGAACAGGCAGAGGGGCAGGGGTAGAGATGGCAGGAACAGACCGAGGGCACGGGGGAGCGGCAGGGGCACCTCTGGGGGCGACACAGCCAGGGGCTCATGCAGGGGTTTTAATGCAGGGTACTGCTGCTTCGGGCAGGAATGTATATTTGCCCATGCCTGTGAGAAATGTAAGGGTCCCACCCCACCTCTATGTGCTATCTAGGGACCAAGGAACCACGGGGCAGGGGCAGAGGCAAGAACACTCAATGGGGGGACTGGGGGGAAAGGACCTTCACCCATGATCATGACAACATTGCAAGGATGGCTAACGGATTACCCAAAAATTGGTGAGGTAAAGTTGATACCTCAAGGTTTCATGGAGGGGTTTAAGATTCCTTATGAAGGACCACTGACTTCACGAGGGGCAAGAAATCTCCATTCTGCGGACAAGCTACCAGGTATTGTGAGTGAAAAACTGGCCAAAGAGAAAGCATTGGGGAGAATACCGGGTCCATTTAGGGAGGCCCCCCTTCCTAACTTCATTGTGTCCCTATTTAGGGTCGTCCCTAAAAAGGAGGAAGGGAAGTACAGGTTGATTCACCACCTGTCCTACCCAGAAGGGGATTCTTTCTGTTAATGATTGGCTGGACCAGGAATATTGCTCCGTTACATATGCTTCTTTTGACAAAGCAATGGAGCTAGTGGGCCAGAAGGGAAGAAGGGCATTGTTGGCAAAGGTCGACATTGAATCTGCTTTCAGGCTCCTGCCAGTCCATCCAGATAGCTTTCATTTGTTGGGATTCAAATGGGAGGGCCAATTCTTCTTTGACAGATGCATGCCAATGGGGTGTGCCGTTTCATGTGCCTTCTTTGAACAGTTTAGCTCCTTTTTAGAATGGCCAGCAAAAGCTTGGGAACTGAGGGGGGGCAATCATGCATTACCTGGATGATTTTGGGTTCATTGGTAGGGAGGGTATGGAGGACTGTGGAGCTGCATTGGCATCCTTCCAGGTTCTAATGACAGAATTGGGGAGACCCCTAGCCAAAGAGAAAACACAAACCCCAGTCCATGTCCTGACATTTCTAGGCATAGAAATTGATACTTGCAAAGGTACATGCAGGTTGCCAAAAGAAAAGGTAGAGGGGCTAGTGGAATTGATTGCCGGCATCCTAGCAAAAGAAAAGACAACTCTGGGTCAAGTGCAGCAGCTGCTAGGGAAACTCAACTTTGCAGCCAGGGTTGTACCAGCAGGGAGGGTGTTTGCCAGGAGGTTAGCAAGAGCCACAGCGGGGGTGACTAACAAACACCACCACATCAGGCTGAGCGCCGCACTCAAAGAGGACCTAGTCATGTGGCGGAAGTTTCTGCATGGGTACAACGGGGTAAGCCTATGGCGGGACGCATGGGTTACCAGCAGGGAGTTACAAATGTACTCTGTCGCCTCTGGGAAGGAGGGGTTTGAGGTGATCCTGGGCACACAGTGGTGTGCACAGAGGTGGCCAACACAATGTAGGAAGAAAGGGAGGTTGGGGAACATTATGGCGCTAGAGCTGTTCCCGATCGTGATCGCCCTCCTGCTATGGCCAGGTGAGTTGTGCAACAGGAGGGTCAGTTTTTGGTCGGACAACAAAGCGGTGGTCCACGCCATCAACTTACAGTCCACTTCATGCCCAGTGGTTCTGGTTCTGCTAAGGAAACTTGTAGAAGTGTGCTTGTACCAGAATATTGAGTTTAGGACGAGACATGTACCAGGAGTTGTTAATGTGGCTGCTGACGCTCTTTCTCGTTTTCAGTTGGAGAGATTCTGGAAGGCCCACCCAAGAGCACAGCAGAAGGGCACAGAGTTCATGCAGGAGTGTTGGCACCTGATGTCGTGGATCTGACGCTCTTGAATCTTGGGGAGCAGTCACTCTCACCAGGAGAGCAGTCCAGGTATCAGAAGGGCTACAGTAGGTTTGTAAGGGTGATGCAGGATGCTGGGTACACAAACTTGGGTCTAACACCGAAGGTAGAGTGGTTTGTGGTGTGGGCACACAACCAGGGGCAGAGCAGGAGCTGGGTCACAAGCCATTTAGCTGCTGTAGCATTCCATTCCAAACTGAAAGGAGAGGGGGACCCAATGAAGGAATTCTCAGTAAGGGCAGCAATCAAAGGTTGGGGGAAACTGGAAAGGTACAAGAAGGATGTCCGTAAGCCCATGGACTTTGAAGTGCTGGGGAAGTTACTTGTGGAACTAGAAGGGGTGTGTATGCACAGATGGTTTTGCGCTCGGGTTCTTCAGGGCGGCATTTGCGTTGGAATTCTTCGGGGCTCTCTGGGTTAGCAAACTGGTGGCAACAGGGAAGGACCATGACTCGGGAAGGGCACTGGCTCCAGGGGATGTCACATTCATGGAGGGTGGCCTCGTTGTAAAGGTCAGGAGATCGAAGACCGATTAGGCCCGGGAGGGGCACCTCAATCAACTTGCGAAAGGGGCTGAACAGTCCAGCTGCCCCACTTGGCTACTGTCCCACTTCATGACAATGAGGCCAGCCGGGGATAGGTACCTCTTAATACACAAGAACGGGTTTCCACTCACAATGTTCCAATTCAGAGGGTTCTGGCCATGGCTTTAAATAAAGCGGGGTGTCATGGGGAAGGATGGTCCACACATGGTTTCCGGATCAGAGCAGCAACAACAGCATTTCAGGCTGGGATGCGCGGCCCAGCGATCCAGAGGTTGGGAAGATGGCAATCTGACATGTATAAACTTTACATCCGCCCAGGGGGGGTAGGACAACCCAACCCCTCAAGTGGAATAGGTCATGTCCCAGGGAGACAACATAATGGACGCAGCCGGCCCGGGGGCCAATTTGGGTTTTCGGGACACCGAGCTGGTGTAGTTAGGCACTCCAGGCATGCGTTGGCACTCACTAATCCCTGCGCTGCACAGGCAGATCACCAGGAGGGCCCCCCCCTATGTTGTTGGTGGTGCACCTTGGGAGGAATGACCTTGCGGATTTGGGGAGGCGCCGATTGATGAGAGTAATGCAAGAGGGCATTAGGATCTTAGCACGAATGCTGCCGCATCGGAAATAGCTTGGTCAGAGCTGATCCCGAGGAAGGTATGGCGGGAGCAGCATCCAACGTTGCAATGGAAAGGTCTAGAAGGAGGGTGAACAGGAGCATGGAGCGCTTCATGAAGCAGGAAGGGCTTGTTTTTGTCAGACACCTGGAATTATGTGAAGGGAACCCAATATATTTTGCAGCAGATGGAGTGCATCTATCAGAGCACGGGATGGGCCATTTCAATTTAGGGCTATGGGGACTGATGGCAAGCACCGGATGTAAATAGTGGTTGGTGAGTACTATCAGGAGAAGAAATTTGGTGTGGGGGCATTTGGGGTCGCGGGAGGCCCCAAAACGTGGCAGAGTTACGAGGGCGGTCGCAGAGAAGGAGGCATGCTGCGGTCTGGTCTGTGAGCTACAACCACTGGCTGCTTCAGGCAGGATGGGGTGACATGGGCGCTGATTCCACTAGGGACGGTTGGGACTCCTCAACCACCGTTGCAGTGGCCTTATTCACTCCATGTTCTCTGGAGGAATGATTGAACTGGCAGTGGAATCCAGGGCGGGCCGTTCTCGTAAGAACGTAATGGTGTGAGATGGCTCACAGGTTTTTTGGACATGGGACTTTGTAAGGCGGGATTGGCGGAGCCACCCGGCTAAGGACCATGGTTGGTGCAAGGCAGTCATAAGACCTGAGCAGGGATGGGGGGGCCGCCCTCATAAGATGACTCCAAATTATGCGACACTATGCTTTTTCCAATAAAATGTTATATATGTTTCCAACTTTCAGAATGTCTCTGACTTTATCATTGGGGTAAGCAAGCGGGAAATGTTATGCATGTTACTGATAGGATGTAAGGGGCCAAAGAGTAGGGGTTAGCCCCGCTAAGCAGATGCGCCAGCCCACACAGGGGGCGCTAGAGGCGCAGCTCACATAGCGGGCCGCCCCTCTGGCCGCCCCCTGCGTGGACTCTCCTCCTCTAGGGAGGACGCAGTCAGGGTGCCCTCGGGGTCTGGCCGGAAACAGCCGGCACCTGGAGGGGCTTAAATAGCCAGGGTGGAGAGAGCAAGACCTCTCATCCAGCCCTGGAAGCAGCGACAACCACCCTCCCGCCCAAGCTGTAAGGAAAACTGCGACAGGAAAGAGAGGACCAGGGGTTGGTTCAAGGGGAAGGTGAGGGGACTTAGAGATGGTATTTAATGGAGGAATGATATGTCTTTTGAATGGTGTGGTTTTAATAGGGTGATCGTGGCACTTCAGGAATGTCTTTTAACAAATTGTTTTTCAGAGGTGACGGTGACAATTTAATGTACTAACTAATTTTTCTGTCGCAGGCGGAGTTATGAGGGTGGTCCCAGAGAAGGAGGCACGCTGCGGTCTGGTCTGTGAGCTACAACCACTGGCTGCTTCAGGCAGGATGGGGGGACACGGGCACTGATTCCACTAGGGACGGTTGGGACTCCTCAACAACCGATGCAGTGGCCTTATTCGCTCCATGTTCTCTGGAGGAATAACTGAACTGGCAGTGGAATCCAGGGCGGGCCGTTCTCACAAGAACGGAAGGGTGTGAGATGGCTCACAGGATTTTTGGACATGGGAATTTGTAAGGCGGGATTGGTGGAGCCACCCGGCTAAGGACCATGGTTGGTGCCAGGCAGTCATAAGACCTGAGCAGGGATGGGGGGCCGCCCTCATAAGATGACTCCAAATTATGCGACCATATGTTTTTTCCAATAAAATGTTATATATGTTTCCAACTTTCAGAATGCCTCTGACTTGATCATTGGGGTAAGCAAGCAGGAAATGTTATGCATGTTACTGATAGGATGTAAGGGGCCGAAGAGCAGGGGTTAGCCCCGCTATGGATGAGTTCAAGAGGGCGGATAGTAGAAGCAGGCAGATTTCGGAAGAGGCTGTTGCAGTAGTCCAGCCTAGAGAGAACCAGGGCTCTAGAGAGAGTGAGCTTCTGGGGGAAGGAGAGGAAAGGAAGACTAACTCTGAGGAGGTACAGTTGCTTTTGACTTCTTATAGACATCAGAGATGTGAAGAGAAAAGGAAAGTGAGAAGTCGAAGATGACCCAGAGGTTCTTAGCCTTGCAGGTCTTTTGCCAGATGCCATTCGAGCAGTGCTGCCCCGGTGCTCAGTAAATGATACCGTACTCGGCTCTTTTTAAGCCCAGGGACTCATGGGGAAATCATCCATCTTATCCCGCCCTGGCCTTTTTCCGAGAATGTGCACCTGCCTTTAAATACAAAAGACAAAAGACAGTGCTCAGCAGGCATTAATGCATATGTCAGCCCTGTGAAATTGGACTAGGGCTCAACACCTCCAAATTAGAATGTGCTGTGTGCACAAGTACTGTGGGTAGGTAGGGGAGGGTGGCAAAGGCATACCATGCGGGCTTGTGTGAGGGGGGAAGGTGCCCCCCCAGTGGTCCTTTCGGGAGCTGGATGGGGAGGTTTTTGCTGGCAGGCCAGATTTTCTGGGGACCGCTCATGCCTTCATCTGATTGGCTACAAAAGACTGCTAGTAATATCCAGAGTGTTCTTCCTGGGGGATTTAAAACTGGGTCTCAATGACCCAACAGACCAAGATGCTTTCACACTCTCAAACTCCTTAGCATCTCTAGGATTCATCCAACATTTTTCCAGCCCAACACATCAACAAGACAGATCACTTGACTGGTTTTCAGACCCCAACAGCAGCATATGCAAAGTAGTCATCACCCCAGATCTATGGACAGACCACAATACCATTGCCTTTAGGATGCATGCTTCCTTTGCCCAAACCACCAATACCCACGCCGTTCCTCCTGCAGTCACAAGATGCTTCCGTATTGTCACCAAAGAACGACTTCTCCCCCTCCTCATGGCCGACGGAACCCTTGCTTTAACCGCTTTTCCCTCTAACCCCTCTAACTTGGTCGACACATATAACACAGCCATCCAGAAAATGTTATTGCCCACTCAGCCATTTTCCCATGGTAACTCCTGGTTCACACCCGACCTCCAAGCTGTGTGCACTAAGAAACGCACCCTCGAGTCCACCTGCCGCAAGTCCCCATCGTCAGTCAACAAATCCAACTTCCTCCATCTCTCCAAGGAATATAAGCAATCCATCCTTGCAGCCAAAGCGCCTCCCTCTCAGACAGACTCTCCATAGCCCAATCCCAGTAATGAGAACTATTCTTCATCCTATGTGAATTGGAATAACCCATTGCTAACCTTACTAAAGACTGCTCCTGGTGCCAATCCATTCAAGACCCCCTAACCAACAAGCTTGCGACCCTCCAGGGAAATATTGAATCTAAGAACATCTATCCTTGCCAAAGCACAAACACTGGCACCTAGCCCCTCCCTTCCCGTAACCCAACCTCCTTCCACCAACACTACCTTTACTTTGGCCCCTGTCACCGAAACAGAAATAGCCTCCTTCATTGCTGGCCTAAAACATTCATGCTGCTAGGGAGTCATTTGTCAAGCTCCTCTCATCAAAGACTGTTCCTTAGCCCGATCATCATGCCATTCATCAACTCTTCGTTCGCCAATAATTTTATCCCACCTAACCTTAAACATGGGTATAACCGCTCATTAAGAAAGCCTCCCTCGATCCCAACACTCCCACTGATTACAGGGCCATCACCACGGTCCCTTTCCTTTCAAAAATCTTAGACCGTGCAGCTTCTATTTAGAAACAAGCCTACCTGGAACTCAACAAAATCCTAAGCCCATGACAGTAAGGCTTACGTCCAGGATACAGCATTGAATTTGCCCGCCTGGACCTTCGCCCTGCTCTTAGTGCTAGACCTATTGACAGCTTTTGATTTGATCAACCGCCAAACTCTTTGCCACCATCTCACCACAGCTGCAAACTTCTCCCTCTTGGCCACCACATGGATCGCCTCTTTCCTGGCTAATGGGACAGCCCGGGTATACGCTGGCAGCGTAGCAGCCCACCCGACTCAAGTTCTCTGTGGAGTCCTCCTGTGTTTCCCCAACCTTGTACAACATATACACAAAACCACTCTTTGACCACCTGGACTCTCTGGGTCTCATTCACTAAGTATGCCGACGATACCCAGATTCTCATCCCCCTCTCAGTTAACTATCAGCAGTGATCTAACTTTATCAACAGTATCTATGACACCATTGAAGCCTGGATGCCCACCCACCACCTTTGTCTTAATGAGGATAAGGCGAGATCCTGATTGTTGCCCCCGCCCTCCTCGCTTAGCCAAACTTGGCCCGGCCTAATGCTTTCACCATCGATGCCTGCACCATCACTGTCTCTTCGGCTGTAGGGACTCAAATCTTTGCAAGACCCAGCAGGTCAATGCTATCGTGACCTCAGCTGCTTACACCACAAAACTCTTGAATGCAACCAGAAACATCCTCTGCTCGCAAGACTGCCTGACCATAGCTAAAGCAGTAATTGTCTTTCTCCTGGGTAATTGCAACTCCTTACTAGCTGGCACTTCAGAGCGCAACCTAAACATGCTCCAAACCATTCAAAATAATGCCATCCGAGCTGCAATGAACCTCTCCCTATGAGATCATGTCTCCACCCCCAGGAAAGACGCCCACTTGCTGCCCATGAGAGAACGGATTAACTTCAAAGTCCTCTCCATCACTCATCGTTGTTTGTCCCACGATGCACCCTCCTACCTCTCACAGAGGATCTCCAAGAGCACATCATCCAGGTCCACCAGACTAAACTACAGCCACAGACTGGCTCCCCTGCGCTTTAAACGCACTTGATATGATATGGCATTCGTAACGTGCCTATACACAAGTGTTTCAAGGAGCAACAGGGCAAGGGAGGGGAACAGAGGGAAGACTGAGACAACGATCTTACTATGCCAGGGGACATTGAGATCGTGCAAGTGCAGGGAAGGGGGAAGGGAGAGGTACAGTACATAGGATAAACAGTAAATAATAGAAACAATAAATAGGAACAATAAATAAGAAGTGCGACCCGCTGGTGGCAGCTGCAGGGGTAAGTGCAGACATCAGGTGTCAAGTGCTGGTAGGGGCTGTAGGGATATAGAACAGCCCCAAAGTGTAAGGGTTGCCTGGGCCCCGAGAACACAGGGTAGCCAGGTGACCAGTGCAGGTTCAGTTTCAGCCAGGAGATCAGCAGGGGAGAGGAGGAGAGAAAGCAGAAGCAAAGAGGAAGGTCTTGAGGTGCTTCCGGAACCGGAGATGATTCTCCTCAAGGTTCAGGGAGGCAGGGAGGCTGTTCCAGAGGGAGGCCCCAGCTAAAGAAAGAGATCTCCCACCAACTCGTTGCTTGGAGAAAGCGACTGACCCCGAGGGAGTTGCAGGCGGATGAGAGAAGATGGCTCTAGCTTCCCAGCCAGAGCTGCATGACTTTGGAATAACCTACCTCCCCACCTATGCTCCGAACAATTGTACTGGCCTTTCAGAAAGCAATTGAAACCCATCATATTCCAATGACACAAGGAGTTTGTAACCTCTCTCCTTGATTCCGTACCTGTTTTGACTCATCTGTAACTTACATTCCCCCTCTTGCCCCTACACCCTGCTTCCGCCTCTTTCCCTCCTCCCCTCTTCCCCCTGGTCACAACTAGTGAGTTGATGCCTATGGGCTCTGCGTGCTTTACAAGTGTATAAATAAATAAATAAATAAATAAATAAATAAAGAGACAATCGGGGTAGAGGCGTCGGCAGAGACCCAGTAACGGCACAAACTGTGCTTCCTTTCTCCTGCGATGGGTCTAGCACAGTTGCAACTATTTGGGACCCATTGCAGTGAAGTTGACCAGAATCGCCGCCTTTCACCACCATCAGTTCCCGTCCAGAGTCCCATGATATGATAGGATATTTATAACACGCTTAAAACCCAGAGGTTTCTAAGCGCGGACGCGGGGATCGAACCTGTGGTGCTATCCTCCCCAGACGGGTTAGACAGGGCCACTCCCGAGTCCGGAGATAAATCATTCAGCCCCGGTGCAGGTTGCAGGTGATGTGCTACGTGTGTCGTGCCAAGAGACTGTAATTAAGGTAGGTCACGGTGGGCAACGCCAAGTGGAAAGCAGGGCCTTTCTCTGTTTAACAGGTTTATTTGCAAGTACAGCTTCTGAAGAGTTGCACCTTGCAAATAAACCTCCTAAGCAGAAAAAACAGGCTTTCTTCTTTACGTTGTACTGGGAACGCAGACTGGCATTTTATTTGAAATAACCAGGGGTGTTGCTAGGTCCGCAAAAGATCAGGGGCTAGGCTAATGTCGGGGCTGTCGGTACTGGGGGATAGCTAGCCTTTTTGGTTGTAACCCCTGAGCTTCTATCCGGGGCAACAGCCAAAAGACCCGGGGCTTTGGCCCTCTCAGCAACGCCTCTGGAAACAACCATTGACCTTCCTGTGCTCATTATGAACAGAATAGTCATTGGAAAAACAATGCTTAGCTAGTACATTTTAGATATTTATCCTGGAAATTAAAATCGCTTTTCATTTCACTCTTTTATGACGTGCATTTATTTCTAGCAGGGCTTAATGTCATTGAGTCACTCATTCAAATTGGTATTGTAGAACCCAGATGGGGCTCACAGCTGGTAAATCCATAGTGGCTTATGTTACATGGCATGTTAGACAAACGCAGCATATTATGACATTAACGGTTGCATGCCCGTGGAAAAATGAACCGCTCATGAAAAAGGGTTCGAAAAGCAAATGCCACAAACCGGCCTTTGTTCAGACACCATCACATGTTCTCCTGCTGCGTCCATCCATAGTTCAAGAGAGACGGTTGACTTCTAATACGAAAAGGCCTCCCATTGCACAAAATGATGTCTACAAATGATTTTCTTAATTGTTTTATCAATATTTCTAGTAGGTAAAGTTTTTAAAAAGGTGAGATAGCTCAGTGCATTAAGCGCCTAACTCATGCGCTGACTACGGATTCAACTTGGTCTCGGGAGGATAGCTCAGGGGCAACGTGCTTGCCTTGGAATCAAGACGACGCAGAGCAACACAGGTTCGATCCCCGGGTCCGAGCTTACAAACCTTTGGGTACTAAGCACGTTTTAAATAACCAATCATGCCATATATCATGACCTGCAGTCACGGCAGGTTGATGAATTGACCACCATTTAGCGGGTGATTATAACACATATTGTAAAAGCTCTTGAAAGCGAGATACACTGGAAAAAGAATGGTATATGTAGGATTTAATATGGTGGTTCTTATGTTAACAGTTGCTCTCAGCTTTGCCAGGCAAGGGCAGTGTGACCTATGGCGAGAGTGGCTTGTCCAGTGTATTAGGGATGCAGGATTCAACCTTCGGCCGCCTAGGCCGCATGCTGAGAATGTGGCAAGGAAAACACATTTCCACAATTTCACTGTATATCATGCACTCTGACAGTCTATCAACCAATAGCATCACTATGCTCATATGTGCACCAGTGTCCCATTTGGAGCATAAGCACTAACTATCATTTGTGTTCTTTTGAGTTTATTTGTTTATTTATTTGATCACATTTGACTCAGGGAGTCCCTGGGCAAGGGTGCCTTTTAAAATAGTATCCAGAGCGTTTTGGTTGAGTAGCCGTTTTGTGATGGTGTAGGATCATGCTTTTCCTCTTTGTGTTGTACTGGGAAAGCACACGGGTATACAGTACTCCAGCGTGCTTTCCCAGTGCAACATAGAGCGGAAAGCATTGGTCTGGGTTCAAGATCACTGCCCCTCCCTTGTTGAAGGGATGTTGCAAAGTGGGGGAGAGATTTGATGCTCATGACTTTTCCTGGGAGGGTAATGTCTAGGCGTCTTTGATTTTGATCTAATGGCACATCATGGAATTATTAATTGTCCGATAATTATTTTTGGGTGACAATGCTACATAGCATCAGTCTGTGTTATTTTTTTTAAAGTGCAAAGCAAAATGTGTCAAGTATCCCAGGATGAGATATTCACTTCTGTTTTTTTAAAATCTAATAGTTAGATTCTGACCTCAGAGGATACTTCAGCAACAAGCATTGCACTTTACGAATATTAAGAAAAGAAACATCTGTAATGCTTTGCTGTTTGAGTGGGCAGCAGTTTCATTACACATCAGTCCCTGCAATGCCCGCAGCTGAAAAGAAGCTGTCGTGGTCCCAGGAAAAAGTTGTTTGCTGCTATAGCAATACTACTATGAGGCAAGATAGGTTACCCGCACATGCAAGCATCAAACATGCAGAGCAGAAGGTTAAAGAGAAGGGGTGCAGATATGCATTTTCTTTATTTCGTGCAAAAGCTCCAGTAAACAAAAAGGATACGTTCAATGGTGATAAGGAGCCTCCATCTACATGCTATCTTAAAAAACAAACCACAAATGAGGAAAGTCTTCAACCTGTGCAAGAAGACATCGCAATAGCTCCAAGCTGTCAAGGGTTTTGACCCATGTTGAATCAATAGACTGGGTAGATGTGGGGATGAGCTGTCGCCGCCCATTATTCTATCCCAGAACAAACTAAATCAATAGACTGGGTGGATGTGGGGATGAGCTATCGCCGTCCACATTCACGCCAGAATAGGAGAACTGCGCAGTTGGCACGAGACCACTCCAAAGATACAACCTTCTTGTGGGGGGTTCCACATCACCACTCTACTGTAAGGATGCCATCAAAACAATGTTAAGCAAGGGTCCTATACTATCAAGCAAAAGACCACTCTATTGAAATGCAGTAATTCAAGACAACTCAAAAATGGATGCAGTACCGACAAATTCCCCAAGGTGGCGCTAGCGGTCTAAACTCTGACAGGGAAACTGTATTTAGGAGTTGCAAGAGGGGCAGGGACTTCAAAGCTTGTTGGTTAATTGAAAATCTAGCCACCTGCTGTTCCCAGAGGCCAAGAGGCTGGGAAACCGTAAAACCTCAGAGATTCCCACACTAGGAGGCAGGATATCACATGACCCTGTTGATTGATTGAGGAGAGACTTCCAGGCAGCCTGCTGGAGCCCACACAAAAGGCTCTTTCTGTTGAATGGGGTATGTTAATTTTGAGTGTTTCCTGTCAACAGCCCTCTGCCAGCAAGGAGAGACATGTGATCACTGACCCACCCAGACTTCTGGAGGCGGACCCAAACACTTGGGGGGGTTGAATTGCAACAAATATATATTTTATAGAAACAGTGATAATTTATTGTAACCAAATGACATGAATGTACAACTTTGAGAGTCTTAGTTTGAAAAATGCCCTCACGATTTGAGTCCAAACTCCAAGTTGTACCATGTTCTGGGGAAAAACACCGCTAATTATGATTATTGTAGACAATGTGTTTAAGCTAGAGACATGGAAAGTTACTGGGATATATGTGGAAGGGAAATGTACCTTTGTATAATTTTTGATGAAAAACCAATGTTGCAAAACCCACTAAAATCGAAAATAAGTTGCCATTTTTGAATGCAAGCTCCTAGAAACGCCAGAGTTGGGACAGGGACTATCTTTAGTAATATATGATGTGGGTATGTGATGTCAAACAACTGTGTACCTGGGAAATATGTATTTGGATCAGGAATAGATTTGTGTGCACATTGACCAGGGGAGTGTCATTTCTGCAGGTCATAAAAATGACATCACTCTGACACACTATCCCTTCCCAAATCAGGGACCAAAGAATCTATTGACCTATCAAATCAAGAGAGGGGCAGGCTTAGGGATGCTAGCCTCTCCACCCACTTTTTAAAACACATAAAAAGAGACTGCTGGGACAGGTAAGGACATTCAATTCCATTTCCTGCGGACGCTCTGCCGGGAGACTCCAGACTTCACATCCATCAATCTCCAAAGACCAGAACTTTACTTCAGAACTTAAAGCAAGGGCCTAAACTAAAACCCACAAACTGAGAACTCTTCTCAGCAGGCCTCAGCATCCTTAAAATCACTTGCAAACTATTCCACAGCCGGGCGAGCTGTTTGAATTCTTTGCCAAGAACAATTGCCAGAGATCAGACCAGAGATCCAGAGAGACCCAGACCGCTGTGAGCAGAACCGGTGCCTGATTGACCCGCCGAGCAGAGAGAACCGAAGTCCAGTCCAGTTGACCAGATCCGTGACGAGGCCCATTCATTTCAAAATTAGGAGTGAGTATCCGCCAGAACTGTGCAGAACCCAATCTCTTAGTTAAAATAATCTAATTCATGCAATTTTAACCTAGTTAGAACAACCTCCTAGAAATCGTGTCATCTGTCATTTTTAAAGCTGCAATCTGTCACCTGTCATTTTGAGTTTTACTTTAAATCCGAAAATCTACCTTTATTAAATCATCTGTATCTCCGGAACCGTTTGAGCTAGGAACGAGATTTAACTTACATCTGAAAGCTTAGAATCTAGGATTTCCAGCTAACCTAGAACCGACTTTCTACTCCCTATACTTTTTCCGTAATCGCGAGACACGCACTCGCGAAATTTACAGCGATTTGGCCCGATTTCTTCATCTGTAGAAATCAGCAGCTTTTTGCTTCTCTATAAAATTGGTTTGCAATCTCCTAATCATTCATAGAGTATTGTTAAAGTGAGCCTGAACTAATATAAAGTAGCCATCACCTACCCTGAACTTCTAGAGGGAATTAAAAGCAATTTTAGCACCTTTTCACTTCCTTGCAAACCACATTAAAGTAATTCGCCTGTGTTTAAAACTCATCCCTGTTTTCCCTAAGCTTGCTGGGAGAATTGGAACTGTGTATTGGATTATAAAGTGTGATTTGTTGGGATTCTTGAAGACTCTGTGCTCTCCTTCCATTTCTTGTATTGCATAGGGGGGGAGTGAATTGTCAAAAGAAAAAGTGATCATATTACCTTTTGCTAAAATCATAACAAGTTATTTCTGTACTGCATTTTATTCCACCTTGCGTTTCCTTGAACCATATAAAGCATTCTTTCCCACCTTATTCTTCGGTTCCCATTCATAAGTTACCTCTTGCTGACTACTGCTCATATTCACAAGTGTAATATCCATTATCAATTTATTTATAGAAGTGTGATATATATATATATATTGTTTACATTTTCAAATAAACCTTTTAATTTTCAAATAAACCTTTTAATTTGCAAAACAAACCTACTTCTTGGCACAGTGGGGTCAGGGGGATTCTAAGAGGGGGGTGTTATACAAGGGTTGTCATCCAGAGTACTGAACAGGATATAGAAATACATCAATAAGGGTTTTCCTCAGCATCCCAGACTAGGCATTGACTTAGCTGTAGTGTTGATTGAATATCGCTTACAGAAGTGGGGGCTCGGAGCCGGGATGTTCTGGGTTAGATTTACCACTTGTGCAGATTAATACAGTGTGCCAACTGACCAGATACACACATCCGGTTAGATCACCACGCTGTTTTACACTGTGAAAGCACCCCTCAAAGGAATGCTCTAAGGAAACGGTCTGTTTTGCAAAATAAAATACAAACTTCTGTAAATCAGGAAGGAACTCAAATTCCAGAATGACGACCTTGGTAGATATGAAAATAGCCAGAGAGCACTTCTTACATAAGCTATTTGTGAGAGGTGAGTGGACTCATCAGGACCAAACGGTCTGGTTGCAGGCAATCGCGCAACAGGTCACTGAAATAGGGTCAGATATATGGAGAGATCAGGGTCCATTACATGTGGCCATGAGTGAATTATATATGGCTCCTAAAGCTAAGGATGAACACGACAAGATGGTTAGGATAGCGGCATATTTGTATCTATATATGGGAGGCATGCAGGACAAATGTGCTGATGGCCAAGATCTGCCAAGTAGGCAACAGATGGCATTAGAAAAGGCCCAATCTGACCTGGTCTCTTCTGAGCAGAGGCTGCAGAGGAGCCAGGAGTCAGAAAACGATAGTAGGCAGTATATCATTAAAATAAAAGAGGACATGGATATACTGCAACAGGAAAAGACAGACAAGGATACCAGAAGTCTGGCTTTGCAGAAGGAGCACCAAGACAGTTTGGACTCCTTACTGCAGAGCCAGAAAAATCTGGAGCAACAAATCAATATCAACAGGGCATGCACAGAGCAGGTAGCCACCCTGCAAATCCAACTAGACAGAGAGAAAGAGGAAAGCAATAAATTGATTTTGAAAGACCTGGATACCCAGGCAGAATTTGATGAAGAACGCCAGAAAGCTGGTGCCTTTCAAGGGCAGAGGGACGACCTGGCGTCACAAATGCAGGCTCTTGGTCAGGAAAGGGATACCTTAGACCAGGAAGTCTGCCATTTAAAAAGAAAAATTGAAGAAAATCACTTGGCCCTCCAGGGGCTGGGTGACCTCCAAAAAGAGCATCAGGGCTTGCTAGATCACACCAGGAGGGTGGAGGAGGCTCTGGCAAGAAAGGAGCAGGCCAGTAGGGATGGGACTGAGGAGGTAACCCTCCTGCAGCAGAGACTGGGCCAGTACTCCAGGACCAATCAGGAGGCACAGAGAGAAAATGAGGCTCTCTGCCAGCACAATGATAGGCTCCAGCAACAGGTAGTGATGCAGGAGAGACTGATAGAGTCTAGTAAGGCCTTAACTGAGGAACTGAAAACGCAGGCTCTTGCATTGCAACAGGGAACAGGGGCGGATAGAGATGAGGTTCGCTGGGAAAGAGAAACTCCTGAGCATAACCTCAGGAGCCCTAGTGCCAGAGGCCTTCACCTCTACCAGTCCCTGGACTCTGCCACCCCAATGTTCCCTGGCGCACATGATACCGGGCCACAAGGATGGCGATTACTATCCAGCTAAACGTATGGGGCTCATAGGCCAGTACCACCCAGGAATGGAGGGGCGGGAATCCGGGTATGGGCACCCAAGCACAGTGCAATTTAGTGGGGAACCCCAGGAGAATAGGCCCATTAAGGGCATCCTGAAAACCTCTGCCCAGTTAGGTCAGTGGGGGGGATACCCAGCAAATCCTGGTAGCAAGGAGGTATCTGAAGACACCTCTGAGCGTCACAGGACACAAGAGACCAGGTCCCCACATTCTGCCAGCCATTCCCAGGCTCGCAGAATCCGGGAAAACCTGGAAGATCAGACAGGAACCTCTGGGAGCGGTGCCTCTGAGTCAGAGGATGAATGGACAAGGGTTACCCGAACCAAAAAGGCCAATAAGGCAAAAAGGGCCTTGCTTAAGGACCCATTGAAACAAATACAGGCAATAAGGAGTGTCATCACGCCTTATCATAAGAACGCCAAGTATTCTGTTTGGGAACACTTGGAGCTCTATGAGCAAATGATGGAGACTTTCCATTTGAAGGACAGCCAAAGCTGTATTCAATATGTAAAGTGGACCTTCTCACCAGAATACTCCAGTTTCTTTGCGGGGCTGGAGGATCAAAACCATTCAAGGTGGTCCACATACAGGGCGGCCATCTTGAAACATTTTTCTGTGCACAGAAATCCTCAAGAGGCTCGCAAGGCAGCCTACAATTTGCAATGTGGGGAGGATCCGGCCCCACAAGAGTTTGTGCAAGAATTAAAGCGTGCTTTTGCGCAGACCACCAGAAGGGTGCGCACGGATAGCAGAGAATTTATCAATACGTTTTTCCATGCCTTACTCAAATACGTAATGACCCAGCTCGTGAGAGATTTTCATGAGAAAAGATCTTTACACTGGGTCATTGAACAGGCTACCCGGATCTATGAGGTGCAGAAGCCCATCAAAAATAAAAATAATGCGCCGAAAAACCCCAAAACCAACCGCACCCCTGCTGCTGCCAAGGTGGCAGAGGTAAAGGTTGCCCCCGTTTTAGATTTGGAGATGGGGGGGGCCTAAAAACCTGCCGGCACCAAATAATTCACAGCCCAGAAGGCCCTCGGGCCAGTCACAGACAGGGAGTCGAGAAGGTAGTCCCACAAATGGGGTCCCACGCTCCCCTGACTATGTACGTCCCCGCTACAGGGGAAACCGACCAATCCTGGGTTATGTGTGGACTCCTCCAGCCCAAGGGGGGGGATCCAGCCAAGCACCTAACCCAGGGAACTTCCCTCCCAACTTCCCACAGGAGGGCAGAAATTCTCCAAATCCTGGGCAGAACTTTTTCCCCAGGTATCCACCCAATTTCCAGCCCCAAAATCATCCATCCTTCTTTCCCCAATTCCCTGAGCCCAGACAACCTAATCCGGGAGAGGGGAGGCCAAGTGTGGAGGGGTACCAAAATCTTCCCAACCAGGGGTACTACCAGAGAAGGGATAGCTACCCTTCCCGGGATCAGCCCAGGGGAGAAAATAGAGCCCCGTATCAGCCTGAGCAGGTTTCACAACTACAGCACCAGGTCCAAAATATGGCACGGGATCTGGGTCACATACTGAGGGCTCAACAGAACCCTCAGATGAGCATGGTACCGCAGAATGCCCCAAACTCTGGACCTGGTGCTCCAGAACAATGACGGGGGCAGCACCCCGATAACCCACCGGTTCCCAGGGAGGAGGCACAAGGGGAAGTGGAAGGGGGGTGTAAAGCCTTGGAGGAAGCTTCCTTCCCAACTTGTAAACAGCCCCTGGAAAACCAGGAACCGGAAAAAAACCTCCTGCCCCTGAAAGCCTGCCTCCCAAGGAGCAGAGGGGGGGGGGGTAGGAGAAACAAAGGACCCAAACAGACCCACTTTGTGGAGGAGGTACAGGTCTTCCAATTTGAGGGAGAGGGATCCTCAGAAGATCCTGGGAAAAGTATCTTCTCCTTCAGAGATGGGGGAACTCCACCCAAGGAAAAATGGGTCCCAAGGGAGGCCAATTCAGACTGGGGAGATATGGAGACTGAGCTACTGCCGCCCATCATCTCATCCCAGAACCCACAATACCAAAATCCCCTGGTTCAAACCCATCCTGGTGACTGCTTCCAAAAAGGGGGGGGCGGCCCAGAACCGGAACCAGGGGAACCCACAATGGCTCTGATCTCCAGTTGCCAACTTTTTCTTTCTGATTCCCAAGACGCTCCACAGAATTCTGCCCAAATCTCTTCTCTCGCCATGTCCAAAACTAGAAAGTTAGCCCACCAGTTGTCCAAAAATGTGCATTATCTGTGCCCCCTTGAGGAGAAGGAGGGAAGATATTATGCCCCGGTACAAGTACAGGGGCAGGGTATAATTGTGCCACTAGTGGACACTGGATCCCAAGCTACCCTTCTGTCCAAAAGGGCCTTTGATGAACTAAATGCAGGAAGGGGGGAGAATTACCGTATTCCTCTCACCTCTCTTCCTGGACAACTGCAGAACTTTGACGGGAAGGAAATTCCTGTCGAGGGGACTGCAGATTTGGACATCGAAATTGGGCGACACAAGGTGAAACACCCGTTCATAGTCGTAACTCCAGAGGGCACCCCTTGTTTACTAGGGAATGACCTCCTGAGAAGGTTGTCACCCCTAATAGATTGCGTAAACAAGGTCCTCTGGACCCAGACTAGCCGACCAATAAAATTAAAACAGAGTGTCAACCATGTTAGTTTAAACGGCACCTGCCACATGGTTGAACAAAAATCTGACCAAGTAGAATTTCACTTCCAGAACAACCAAATTCCAGATGTGACAGTAATAGCAGTAGGACAACAGACTGGTGATGGGGGGTCCTCTCTATTTCTGAAAATCAACCTTCCTTCCAGTTTAAGGTGGTATTCCACACTGGAAGGAAACACCCTGAAATTCTTTACTAATCCACAATCAGAAACTCCCACTCCTATAGTCCAGAAAGATGTGAAATCAGCTCAGAGCCTGGCTGATATTCAGCAAATTGGAGAGCAGTTGTTCATCCCTGTTCAGTTAAATGATGGGAAGGACTCTGTTCTCGCTCGAGTGTGTGTGAACAACGGTAAGAGCTTCATCAGCGAAGCCATGTTCCGCCAACTCCCAAAAGATCCAGCCATTCCCACATTCAAACTGCTAGACAAATGGGAAATTGACCTGGAAGCACCTAATTCCAAACATCTCCTGCCAAGCAGGTGTATGCTCAAAATCTCCATTGGCAACAAGAGCATAGTCCATAATTGTTGGGTCGTGCGAGACGTCACTGCCGCCTTTTACTTAGGCAGTGACATTCTCAATCGCTTCGCCATTAGTTTGGACCTAATAAACTTCAAAGCTTGGTCCCGATTAGCGGATAATCCCATGGGCTTTGATTATCAAGAAAAAGCATTTAGGTCAGCTCAATTGCTACCTTATGCAGTTGAAATTCAGCTTAAAGAGGAAGTCACCATCCCAGAAAGGACCGACAATTCTCCCTGGAAGTGAAAGTTAAAAGAGGACACAAATTGAAAAACCCTGATGCTTATATACATCTAAATGCTTCTCTCCAGCAGCAAGGGTTGGGGGTAAACCCAACACCATTAGTCAACATAGAACATGACACCATTCCACTAGAGGTGGATAACAGCGACTTAAAGAGTATTACTCTAGCCGCAGGCACCATTATTGGAATGGCGGTTGATGACCGACATTTCTCCATTGATTTAGGAAATGAACTGTTAGGACCAATCCCGAAGGACTGTTTTGACAGTGACAGTGAGGACAATACAACACCAGGCAGGATTTTCACCCAGCATGGGGGGAACTTCCTGGTGTACACTTCTTGCCCTTATGGTAAGGAAGATGTGACTTGTGACTTCAGGAGGGATGAGGTGATTTTCCAGGTCCATGAGGGCTGCCTTTCCCACCTGAAGCCTCCAGTCCAAATCAGCACTCTGACCAGGGACTTCTCCACCCAGCTGGAGGAGGCCGCTGAGATAGCCAAACCAGAAGTCTTTCCAGGCTTCAGGCAGATTCTGGAAGAGAGGGTCAACCTAGCTGATGCCTGCGTGACTCTGGAACAGAAGCAAAAGTTGAAACAAGTTTTCTTGGATTTCCAAGACCTCTTTGCGGTAGACTCATATAACTGTGGTCGCACCGACATCCACACCACAACAATTCCCACGGACCCTGGAATGACTCCAGAGTTTGTGAAGCAATATCGTTTGCCTCTCGCATCCATGGAGTCCCTTACTGAAATAATTAAGAACCTTGAGTCCCGGGGAATAATCCGTCCAGTACACAGCACCTTCAATAATCCGGTGCTGGGAATATTGAAGCCAAACGGCCAGTGGAGACTCTGCGCCGACCTTAGGGAGCTCAACAAACGGGTCCATACTTCCCGATGGCCTCTTCCCTACATTGACCAAGGGCTAGCCCACATCCAGGGGTCACAAGTATTCACTGCAATAGTCCTGACCAATGGATACTGGACCGTGCCTGTCAGTAGGGAGGACCAAAACAAACTGGCTTTTAACTTTGGGGGCCAGCAGTACACATGGACCCGGACTCCCTTCGGATACCTCAACTCCGGCAATGAATTAAACATTTTCCTACATAAGGCCATGCCCGACCTGGGTGCGAGGGGTAACCTGGCTTATGTAGATGATGTCCTCATCAAAAGTTCATCTGTAGAAGAACACATAGCGGAGATCCGTTATGTTCTGACACAGTTGAGGGCCGCCGGAGCAAAACTTTCCTTCCAGAAAGCACAGTGGTGTAGAACCCGTGTTAATTTCTTGGGGCATGAGATTACTCCTCAGGGTCTCTGTCCCCAAGAAAAGAAAGTGGAAGCACTCCAGAAACTGAAGGATCCCACAACTCTGCGGGAACTAAGGAGCCTCCTTGGACTGACTAATTACAGCAGAAAGTTCATTGAGGGCTACGCAGAGAACACTAGATCCCTGATTCATCTCCTGAAGGGGGGGTCAAGTGGGAATGGGGTCCAGAACAATCCGAGGCAGTAAGACAACTCAAAAGAAGCCTCTCACAAGCACCTTGCCTAGCTTACCCTGTCAGAAACAAGGAGTTCTTCCTGGAGACAGTGTTCTCTAATACGTGCTTGATGGCAGTATTATACCAAAAGCATGACAAGGTCAATAAAGTAATCTCCTATGCGAGCAAAACTTTATCCTCTGTGGAGGAAAAATTCAACGATTGTGAGAAGGCGCTCCTGGCAACGGTGTGGGCATTGAAGAATTACCGCCCGTTTATCCAGGGGGAACACATCATAGTGGAGACTCCACACCAGCCTCTGCAATACCTCCAAAGTGACAGAATGCGGGCCGGAAATGTGAGTAATTCCCGAATTACTTCCTGGATTCTGTCAATGCAAGGCTTTCTCGTAGAGGTCAGATATGGCCAAAACAAGAAGAGTCCCCTCGCGCAAGGTCTGGCTGACTTGCATGATTGTGCCAAAGAAAACTGTCTCGAGGACGAAAGTCTAAAAATCAAGGACAACATGGAGGCATACCTTAATTCCCCACACAAAGTCTTTGAAGAAGACAAGTGTGAGGGAATGCCCACTGTCTATGTGGATGGATGCTCTTACCATGTTGACAACAACAGGGAGAAAGAACTGGTGGCCGGCGTAGGGAAGGCTTGGGTGAGGGAGATTCCAGAACCCTCCGCTGGATAAAAAATTGGTCCCCGAAGTAGTCAGGTGGCAGAATTGATGGCTGTGCATCAGGCCATCCTCACTGCTGTCCAACATCAACTCCACAAACTGGTCATAATCACAGATTCGGATTATGTACGGAACGGGTTCGTGGAGCACCTGGTTAATTGGAAAACCAGAGGCATGTTATGTGCTAATAACAAACCCCTGAAACATGGGAAGTTAATTCAAAACATTGATGATCTGGTCACATCGAATGGGATGACCATTTACTGGAAAAAGATCAAGGGTCATTCCAAAGTAGAGGGACCAGAAAAAAACTGGAAATGACTTAGCTGATCAGCTGGCCAAAACCAGGGCCATCCAAGGGGATCTAATAGAAACAGAGTCCCTGTTGGGGGAAATCCAGGTCACTGCCATCACTAGGTCCCAGACCATTGCTCACAATGATCTTTCAACTGCACAATGGAGTAAGGAGACCCCTGATGCTGATTTGATTACAGCTCAGAAGGGGGATCCAATAATTGGTAAGTTTTACCAACACATTGAGGACCCTGAGAACTTCCCCTGACGGATACCGATTACATTGGGAAAGAGGACCTAACAGTGTTGATGAAATGTCCAAAAATGTTCCGAATCCAAGACGGTTTGCTGGTAAGGAAATCCAAAGCTGGCCACGATTAGTGGGTGGTTCCTACCTCATTCCGAAGCCTGATGTTAAGTCACGCCCATGATGCGGCCATTGCCGGTCATAGGGGGTTTCACACAACACTGGAAATCTTAAGAGAGGATGCATACTGGCCACACATGGGGCAGGACCTCGACCAATACTTGAAGGGGTGTCTTGTGTGTGCACAATTTCAGCCATCATCCCTCGCACACCGTGCGCCTCTCCAAAAGAGGGGGATGACACTGTCATGGTCAGATTTGCAAATCGACTTTGTAGGCCCTGTAATTCGCTCGTCTAGAGGAAACAAGTACATGTTGACCGTTACATGCTTGTTTACCAAGTGGGTGGAATGTCTCCCTGCCCCAAATTGCAAGGCAGAAACAGCAGCTGCCCTGATGATTAACCACATCTTTTCCCGTTTTGGTCTACCTCAAAGGATTGAGTCAGACAGAGGTAGCCACTTCACCAGTGACGTAATGACAAAGATGTGGGAGATACTGGGGGTCAAAAGAAAGCTACACATTGCTTACAGGCCAGCCTCTTCTGGTGCAGTGGAACGCTACAACCGGACCATTGTGAGCATATTAGAAAAGTTTGTGGCAGATTCTGGGCCAAGTTGGGATATCCGATTACCTCTGGTCCTAATGGCCATCAGATCTACCCCTTCTTCTGCAACCAAAATGTCACCATTTGAGTTGATGACGGGGCGCAAGATGGTGCTTCCCCAGCATTTGCTCTACAGGACCCAAGAGCAGACACTGATAAATGCCTCCACAACTCATGAGTATGTGGAGAATTTAAGGAAACACCTTCAACATGCTTTTGCCTATGCTCAGCGGAATCTAGAAAGATAAGCAGAGAGCATGAAGACCCACTATGATTTAAAAATTACCCGAAAGGAATATAAGGTGGGTGATCGGGTCTATCTATACAATTTCCAAAGGAACCAGGCCAAACAGTGAAAATTCTTGCCTACATGGAAGGGACCGTTTGAAATTATAGACAAGATCTCCCCTGTTGCCTATAAGATCTGCATCCCCAAAGGCAGTTTGGCAGAGGGGGAAGATAAGTGGGTCCATATAAATCAGCTAAAGTGTTGCCATCCCAGGCACACTCTGCAACAACTGGAGGAGTCCTCTGCAATACCAGAGAGGACCGCTCCAGAGTAATTCAATTCCAACCCTAAAATATCCCACATATATTCTCTAAAATATTATGATTTGGAAAAAAAATGTCATATAATTGTATCTTGTTTTTTGTTAAAATAAGAACACAAATGTTTTGACTTTAAAATGTATATGTCACCCCACTATATCAATGGTGGGGAAGAAATGTCTACGAATAGGTATTGCCGCTTTCCTTTGTCGTCCTAGGAGAAAGAAAACCTGGAGACTGGCCAAGGAGGACGATCCGGGGACCGGAAGCAGAGACCCGAGGGGCCCGGGGTACCAGCCAATATTCCCATCAGGACCGGCGAGGAGAACCGATCGATCCAACTGGGTGGAGGAAAAGATGCTGAACTGTGCCATCTACAGAATTGGAAGAAGATAATGCGGACATACCAGCGCAAGGGCTCAAAACCTCCTTTGCACCCGACTTCCCCTCGACTTGAATCAAAGCGCAGTCGGGCGGGGGGGATTTGTCAAGGGTTTTGACCCATGTTGAATCAAGAGACTGGGTAGATGTGGGGATGAGCTATTGCCGCCCACATTCATGCCAGAATAGGAGAACTGTGCAGTTGGCACAAGACCACTCCAAAGATACAACCTTTTTGTGGGGGGTTCCACATCATCACTCTACTGTAAGGATGCCATCAAAACAATGTTAAGCAAGGGTCCTATACTATCAAGCAAAAGACCACTCTATTGAAATGCAGTAATTCAAGACAACTCAAAAATGGATGCAGTATCGACAAATTCCCCAAGGTGGCGCTAGCGGTCTAAACTCTGACAAGGAAACTGTATTTAGGAGTTGCAAGAGGGGCAGGGACTTCAAAGCTTGTTGGTTAATTGAAAATCTAGCCACCTGCTGTTCCCAGAAGCCAAGAGGCTGGGAAACCTTAACACCTCAGAGATTCCCACACTAGGAGGCAGGATATCACATGACCCTGTTGATTGATTGAGGAGAGACTTCCAGGCAGCCTGCTGGAGCCCACACAAAAGGCTCTTTCTCTTGAATGGGGTATGTTAATTTTGAGTGTTTCCTGTCAACAGCCCTCTGCCAGCAAGGAGAGACATGTGATCACTGACCCACCCAGACTTCTGGAGGCGGACCCAAACACTTGGGTGGTTGAATTGCAACAAATATATATTGTATAGAAACAGTGAGAGTCTTAGTTTGAAAAATGCCCTCATGATTTGAGTTCAAACTCCAAGTTATACCATGTTCTGGGGCAAAACCCCGCTAATTATGATTATTGTAGACAATCTGTTTAAGCTAGAGACATGGAAAGTTACTGGGATATATGTGGAAGGGAAATGTACCTTTGTATAATTTTTAATGAAAAACCAATGTTGCAAAACCCACTAAAATCGAAAATAAGTTGCCATTTTTGAATGCAAGCTCCTACAAACGCCAGAGTTGGGACAGGGACTATCTTTAGTAATATATGATGCTGGCATGTGATGTCAAACAACTGTGTACCTGGGAAATATGTATTTGGATCAGGAATAGATTTGTGTGCACATTGACCAGGGGAGTGTCATTTCTGCAGGTCATAAAAATGACATCACTCTGACACACTATCCCTTCCCAAATCAGGAACCAAAGAATCTATTGACCTATCAAATCAAGAGAGGGGCAGGCTTAGGGATGCTAGCCTCTCCACCCACTTTTTAAAACACATAAAAAGAGACTGCTAGGACAGGTAGGGACATTCAATTCCATTTTCTGCGGGACGCTCTGCCGGGAGACTCCAGACTTCACATCCATCAATCTCCAAAGACCAGAACTTTACTTCAGAACTTAAAGCAAGGGCCTAAAACCCACACACTGAGAACTCTTCTCAGCAGGCCTCAGCATTCTTAAAATCATTTGCAAACTATTCTACAGTCGGGCGAGCTGATTGAATTCTTTGCCAAGAACAATTGCCAGAGACCAGACCAGAGATCCAGAGAGACCCAGACCGCTGTGAGCAGAACCGGTGCCTGATTGACCCGCCAAGCAGAGGGAACCGAAGTCCAGTCCAGTTGACCAGATCCGTGACAAGGCCCATTCATTTCAAAATTAGGAGTGAGTATCCGCCAGAACTGTGAAGAACCCAATCTCTTAGTTAAAATAATCTAATTCAAGCTATTTTAACCTAGTTAGAACAGCCTCCTAGAAATCGTCTCATCTGTCATTTTTAAAGCTGCAATCTGTCACCTGTCATTTTGAGTTTTACTTTAAATCCGAAAATCTACCTTTATTAAATCATCCGTATCTCCGGAAACGTTTGTGCTAAGAACGAGATTTAACTTACATCTGAAAGCTTAGAATCTAGGCTTCCTACTTCCTATACTTTTTCTGTAATCGCGAGACACGCACTCGCGAAATTTACCGCAATTTGCGATTTGGCCCGATTTCTTCATCTGTAGAAATCAGCAGCTTTTTGCTTCTCTTTGCTAAAATTTGTTTGCAATCCCCTAATCATTCATAGAGTATTGTTAAAGTGAGCCTGAACTAATTTAAAGTAGCCATCACCTACCCTGAACCTCTACAGGGAATTAAAAGCAATTTTAGCACCTTTCACTTCCTTGCAAACCACATTAAAGTAATTCGCCTGTGTTTAAAACTCATCCCTGTTTTCCCTAAGCTTGCTGGGAGAACTGGAACTTTGTATTGGATTATAAAGTGTGATGTGTTGGGATTCTTGAAGACTGTGTGCTCTCCTTCCATTTCTTGTATTGCATAGGGGGGAGTGAATTGTCAAAAGAAAAAGTGATCATATTACCTTTTGCTAAAATCATAACAAGTTATTTCTGTACTGCATTTTATTCCACCTTGCGTTTCCTTGAACCATATAAAGCATTCTTTCCCACCTTATTCTTCGGTTCCTATTCATAAGTTACCTCTTGCTGACTACTGCTCATGTTCACAAGTGTAATATCCATTATCAATTTATTTATAGAAGTGTGATATATATATATATTGTTAACATTTTCAAATAAACCTTTTAATTTGCAAAACAAACCTACTTCTTGGCTCAGTGGGGTCAGGGGGATTCTAAGAGGGGGGTGTTATACAAGGGTTGTCATCCAGAGTACTGAACTGGATATAAAAATACATCAATAAGGGTTTTCCTCAGCATCCCAGACTAGGCATTGACTTAGCTGTAGTGTTGATTGAATATCGCTTACAAAGCAACCAGTCCGATGGGGACTTGCAGTCCTCTGAAACAGGTCAATCAATCAGAAACCAATATTTCTATTAGACAGTGCAGGTTGCCAGCCATAAAACCACCCCAGAACTCATGGGCGAAGATGAAAGTGACACACACATGTTACAAGAAGTACAATTGCAAGGGAAATGTACTTTTCCCACTAGTGTGAAACATTACAATGATAAAATGTTGGTATATCCTATAGGTCCAAGGGCTTTTTGTGGATGTCTATCCTAATACCACCACTGTGCAAGAATAGTTAGCACTTGGCCCGTGCCAGCCAGGTATAAATTGTGGGGTACATTTACCAGCCCCAACAGAAATTCCCTTAATCACAAAACTGCATTTCAACATTCACCCAACAGCTGTACTTTTGGCTGCTTAGCACATGTGGGGTGAGATTTAAACACAGCCACCCCAAGGATGGCTGCATTTTGTTTTTCTTCACGTGAATCCGGGGAAAATAACTTAAGTTCAGAATGGCTCTGCATTGCTGTTCTGTCATTTAAAGACTCCAGGCTGCACAAAAAAATGACCTGCATTCAAGCCTTTGCTCTTGATTTCATTTTAAAACATCACAGTCGTTCTCTTCATGGAAACCCACCCTTTCATGATTTATTTCTGCTGAGCATCAAGAAATGAGGCAAATACATTTCTATAACAGCTATGTCCTGGGAAATCACTTGAAAGGCAAAGAATGTGTTTTTCCACTGAAAACGGCTTGTTTTCTTTAGCTATCAACCGCAGTAAATGAAAGAAATTATGCAGTGTTTCTTTTTCCCATGTCAGTTTCAAAGAGATGCTTGGAAATATATCTCTCTGTGTTCAGAAGCTGACCGTATCTGTAAAAGCATTCCAGAAAGTTAATTAACAAGAAACTGTGTGCGGAAGAAACTGCATTGTAAATACCAAAATGAACTGAAATAAACACACATGCAAATTTACTCTTTTGAAAATCAGGAAAAATGACAAGTTAAATGGAAAATACTTCACTGTTGATCCCACAATAAATATAATTGTACTTGGGAGGGGTTGGGGGTAGGGGAGGTGCTTTCCCCCACAAAGACTTCAAGCAGCCTGGCTGAGGACCAAAGGCCCAGGAACTGCAGTTAAACCAGTTTGGCTGGAAAGCTTGCCTCCCACTTTTTTGCACCTAGCAGTGAACTGATGCTGCCGGGACATGTGCTCTGTTCTTAGTGGGCTGAGGGTGTGATAATTACTGACTTTACCAGACTGGCCAGCAGTACTGCGATTAAATACAAAGGAGGGGAGTGAAGCTCTGCGTTTGACATAAAGGTGCAATTTCCTTCAAGCACTCTCTCCCAGGAGATCCTTTTTGTAAGCTGAAGCCAAGAGCAGACAATTTGCATGTGGGGGTTAAGAGGACTGCCCACACAGTGACAAATGCCCTCCATGGATTTTAAAGGACTTTTTACATTAAGACATTTCTCTCAATAGCCTGAATAAGCAGTAATGTGATGTTATGACAGTTATCATGTAATCTTTAAACACACAGAAAGAGACTATGTGCGCCTTTGTAGCCCATGGTGAACAGGAATGATGGAAAATGTTTTATTTTGACGTGAATAATAAATGGCACAGACATGAAACTTGGTGAAAATATGTGAAATATTAAGGTGCATATGTGTAGCTATTTGCAGAATTTTAAAGATATTATGTTTCTCCTGAAAATGGCAAAATTGTGCCAAAGGGCGATGCAACATCACTGAGAATTGGTGTTCGAACTGGCCAATTCCTTGTTAAATATGAGATATGCATATCTGCTTTTTATGATGATGACTAGAGTATATGTGAAGTTTTGGTCCATCACTTATTTTTGGTAAAAAAGTAACTGTGGTGAGACAAAGGAAGTCCTAAAATGCACACACATAAGGTGATGTCACTTTCCTTAGGTTTGCCTATCCTAGGATAGGATTAATTCTTGGGTGCTTCTCCGCAGATTTTAAAATTCTCTAATGTCACTTTGCCTATATAAGGGAGAGACAGCGACACACACCGGACTCACTTACTTACCTGCTTCCTGACTGACTGCCTAATTTCCTGACCGGCTGACTCAGACCAAAACCAGATCCAGAGACAAGCCACTGATCCAGATCCAGGCAGAACCACCATCAAGATCCTAGGCAGAACCATCCCATAAAAAACCCTAGTCAATTTCCGAAAAGGGCTAGTATCCTCTGTTCACCCTTTCTTTAGAAGAATCTGTATTAGTCCATATCTGTGAGCGTATTCCTTTTATAATTATTTCAGTTATCGGTTTGTCCTTAGTACCATTTTGAGATAAATGAACAAATTCCCCTACAAGGAGGTGCATAGTGTGAGCTGGTTAACATTCAAAATTAACCCCTTGCACGCAGTGTCTTTCCTTAAGAATATAGTCATTAAAACATAGTCTCAGTAGAATTATTCATTGTGCAACCAAAACCAAATTTGCCGGTGTATTTTGCTTTTCTTTAAAATCCGACTTGCATTTGCCCCTAGAAAAACCTACACTATCATTCTTTAAAGAGTCATCCCTTACCCTCAGCATACTTTCTGTTCTTTCTGTTCTGGGCCTTTATTCCTCATCCCATAACCCGATTTACTATTTTGATTGATAAGCCCCTTAGCTGTTTGCAAGTTTAAAGCCTGTGTGAAATAAGAAATTGCAATCCTGCCCCGTGTGTTTTCCTGTGCATTGCTTTCCTCCCGAAATCGATTTTCTCACCTGTGTTCACGTTGTTTTAGTGCCCTGCTCAGTAGCCTGTAAGCTTCCTTGTCTCTTTAGTGTAGCCACACGAATTTCTGTCCTATCTATCCAACAGCATGTGTAAAGTGATCTATAAATAACCAGTGAAATCCGAGTATGCCATTTTGCTCATTCTGAAGGTTTTAATTTTCTTTTCTGGCCTCCCATCTTGGGGTGGTGGGCTGTATTTTAAATCTGAGTTTTCCCTCCTCAATCTGACTCCTTGCCATTACTTTCCATCCACAAAGAATTTAGTTAGCGGGTGATTGGTGGAAGTATTGCGGGGGGATTGCATAACCTGTGTGCCATCTATCATTTTGAAGAAAAGTAATTTTGCTTCTGTTATCTATTAAAGATTTCTGTATATTTTGTTAGGATTTGTAACCAATTGTATTGTGGGAATCTTTTGAATTGTATTGCCACTACTTTGGTGGTTGCTGCCAAGTATTTCATTTGATCATACAATTATTAAATATTTTATTGTTACACACCGGCCTGGTTCATAGTCCATTGCGACATGGGGTATTTGTTAAGGTGGATGTGAGACGGGTTGGTTGCCTTCTCAAAGTAGAATCCGAAAGCAATAAAGATAAAAGCGTTTTTATTGTGCGCCACATTCTTTGCCAGTGGAAAGAGTCCCTGTCTGGGGTGTGCCGATTGATAAAACTGTTACAGAATCACCAATTTGTTTCTCCAAAAGAAAACGTTGGCGAATGAATATATAGACCTGAATGGTACAATGACTTACTACAAAACGGCATGGCACATTACAGAAATTGGCTGGTATATTCTCCCATAAAGAAATGTGCCTTCTGTCATCCTTGTTGATTATTGTTGATCATCCCTGATACCCTTGGGTCTGGTGCACAATACAAATAAATAAATAAAACAAACAAACAAACAATAATTTGCCAGGCGCCATGACTAAGGCTCTGGGGCAGCATTTTCGGATCCAAAACAAGGAGGATTTGCAAACTGGAGGAAAGCGACAACGTGGTTCAGGGAACACAAACAATCTAATATCCACATCCAAGCACTGAAAGAAATGGTAATGATGAAAATGAAACTGAAAACAGATACAGCGGTCATTCGAGAGCAAGTTAAGGCATACAGTAACCAGATATTCAAATAGCGTACACACATTCTCCCGCACATTGATTTCACCATGTGCAACATTTGACGAAAATGTCTTTTTCTCCACATTCATAAGTAAATGATATCCCACTATTCCTTCTCTGCTTGTCTCCCAAGTTTTACACTCTTGTTTGCATTGCGTTCTACACCCACTACTAGCATCTGAATCTAGTTGTAAATTCAAATCTAGCCGCGTTTTTGCATTTAGCTTAAAACAGAATCTAGCTGTGTTTTTGCATCTACCTTAAAATGAAATCTAGTTGTGCTTTTGCATTTAGCTTAAAACAAAATCTAACTGTGTTTTTGCATTTAGCTTAAAACGAAATCTATCAGTGTTTTTGCATTTAGCTTAAAATCAAATCTAGCTGTGTTTTGCAAACTTGCTGTGCCCTTTGCTTGTATTACGTGCTGTTTCTGTAACCTATTGGCCGAGTGACTACACCGTTCTACTTGTTCTATTCTGACCCGCTCTCCCGACCCCCCTACTTTCCCGCCTCTCTCTACCTTTCCCATGGCACTTTCTGTTTCTCCTATCTTCTCGAACTATTTCTCCATTGACTATCCTTCCCTTCTCACTAAGTCTGGTAGAAAGAAGTTCAAAAAGGATATCTTGGCCTCCCTATCGCTGACACCTATTCCAGTGCTTTCTCCAGACAGACCCTCACAACATCCTTTTTGTCGTTTGTTTGTCAGATCTATGGACTCTTCATACGATCTCTGTGCTCTGTCCTTTCTCCTTCTCCCATTAATGGTGGAACCCGCCTGGAAGCCCTTATGGCCCCCTTCGACTCCTCTAAGGTCATCATTAATGTCTACCTAAATGGCACCGTTATGGTCCAAGGACCTCAGGCCAATCTCCTACTCCTCGCCTCATCAAATTCCTTTCATCTCATGCTGCTCCCTCTCTCCATCTCTCTCCCGCCTCCATCCCCTTTGGCTAGCTTGCCCTCTCTTCCCTCCTTCCCCCCTGGGCTCCTTCCCCTCCGCAGGGCGTACGTCTGATTTCTACCCCCCCGGAAGTCCTTCAAGGCTGGCAACCTTCTTCATCTTGCCACTCTCAACTCTTGCTCTGCTGTCAAACACTCCTCTGATATATGCCGCCTCCTCGAAGAACTCGACCTCGATGTCCTCGGTCTCACCGAGATATGGTTCATGGCTAGCTCAGTCACAAGTTTTGACACTCTCCTCCCTGACTGCTAAAAGATCCTCTCCGCAACCAGATCCACCCGGTCGGAGGTGGTGTAGTTCTGATCTTCTATGAGTGTATTCCTGCCTCTATCATTCCCATGCAGACTTACTTCTCTTTCAAATGCTTTGTTTGCAGGTTTTCTCTCTCTCCTTACAACTCACCATGGCTACTATCTATCGGCCTCTTGCTCAGACCACCTCATTCCTTTCTGAGTGGGTGGACCTCAACCACTGCCACCTACCTTCTCGGACTTCCGCCTCATGAAGCGTGTGTCAGTTGAGATTTTCGCCGCCACCTTCTCTCCCCCCGTCGCCCCTGGCTAACTCACATCCTGGCACAGCTCTTTCCACGCTCTACTCTTCTATCTCCAATACTCTTGATGCTCTTGCACTTATCATGAGGATCTGTTTGAAGCCCAAAGCCAAGTGCAATTCTTGGTACGACTCTGACCTAGCTACTCTTAAACATAAGTGCATGGGGCTGAGAAGAAATTAAGGGCTTCTTTTTCATCCTTTGACAAACTGGCATGCTGCTTGCTCCAAAGGCAATACCTTGTCTGTCCACACTAAGAAGAGAGCCCATATCTAAGCCTGTGTCCTGTGGCATCTAACAACTCGGCCAAACTCTTCAAAATCTGCAAGGAGCTGGCCAACCCTGCAGCAGGCTCTACCTCTCCTGTCTCCTCCTAGGCCCTTTGCATGGCCATTGCCTCTCACTTCATCTCAAAAACCCAGGACATCCTGTCCACCCTCTCGTCTTCTCCCCCTCTTCTCCTGTTTCCTTCTGCGAACTCTGTCCCTCCTACAGACACCCCCACACTCTTTTTCTTCCTTTCCTCATTGACACCCTTGCTCCTGCTCTCGCTGATTTCTGTAACCTATCCTTCGCCTTAGGAGCCTCCCCTCTGAAGCACTCCCTTATGCCCCCTCTTCTCAAGAAACCCACACCTGACCCTTCTTCCCCGGCAAACTATTGCCCAATCTCCATCACACCTTTCCTGGGAAAACTCTTGGAAAATCTGACCATCTCACAGCTTCACTCCGATTCTGTTGGTTGTCTCCATAACCATCAGTCTGGCTTTAGAGCTGCCAGACACACAGAAACTGCTCTGCTGAACATCTGTGAAGACCTGCTCTCCAAAAAAATTGATTCTAACATCCCTTCTGTCCTCATACTACTCAATCTCTCTTCTTCCTTCAACACGGTCAACCCTACCATCCTGCACAACTTCTCTGTGACAACCTGGATATCACTGATCAGGCTCTGGCTGACTACTTTCCTCTCTGATCGACCCTCACAGGTCCAACTTGGGTCCTTCCTTTCCTCTATCTCCCTCTCTACCTGTGGTGTTCCCCAGGGGTCCAACCTCTCACCCTGGCTTTTCAACCAATACTTGGCAACTCTCACCCATCGAATTGCCTCTCTCTGCTCCAATCTTTAGTGCTATGCAGATGAACCAAGCTCACAGGCTTCCTTCGGCCACCTCTTCTCCTTCTCTCATCTCTGATTGCCTGTCTGCTATTCAGGAGTGGTGTACTGCCAACGAGCTCTGCCTTAATGCCAGCAAGATGCAGATCCATCTCATCGGCACACCTTCACCCTCCTTTCCTGTCACTCTCTGGCCGGCCTCTCTTGGCCCTCCTCCCAACCCCACCTGCGAGGCTAAGAACCTCAGGGTCATCTTCGACTCCACGCTTTCCTTTTCTGCTCACATCTCTGATGTGTCTAAAAAGTCAATCTTTCAACTGCACCTCCTCAAAGGTATTCTGCCTTTCCTCACCTTCCCCCAGAAGCTCACAGTATCTTGAGCCCTTGTTCTCTCTAGGTTGGATTACTGCAACAGCCTCTTTCTAAATGTACCAACTCCTACCCTCACCCATCTTCAACTCATCCAGAACGGGACTGCAAGACTTGTCCTTGGCCTCAAGCCCAGGGATCGTATCTCTCCAGCCTGCAATCTCTTTAATGGCTCCCAGTGGCTGTAAGGTTTAAATTCAAGACCATTTGCATTGTCCACAAGGCTTTCTGGGGCCTGTGTCCAAAATACCTTCAACTCTCCCTCTGTAAATCCCCTCCCTCTCGAGCTCTTCGCTCCTCCTCCAACTACCCCAGGGTCAGTTGTTTCTCAAAGAAATGAGCTGGGGGCCGATCTGTCTTCGGCTGGTGCCTCCCTCTGGAACAGCCTCCCTGCCAATCTGAAACTTGAGGAGAACCATCTCCGGTTCCGGAACCACCTCAAAACCTTCCTCTTTACTTCTGCCTTCTCTCCTCCTCTCCCTTGCTGATCTGTTCTGCTTTGGCATTTTGCACCTCATTACCCTCTGTTTTCAGGGCCAGGTACTTGCCCACCTTGCTATGCACCCGCACTGCCTCCTGGCAACCCTTGCCTTTGGGTCTGTATCTGTAACCCTACAGTCACCCCCTTTTTTTCTGCACTTATCAGACACCCTTTGTCTGTGCCTTAAACCTAGCACTTGTCCAGAATGGGGTTGAGTGGGCACCACTGTATTTCTTGTTTTCTCTCTTCAGTTAGTTGATCAAAATTAGTAATTGGATTAGCGGTTATTTGGTCCTGTGGACAGAGGCCTCCCCGTTTGCACTGTGGGGTGGTACAAAATAATGACATATATGACCGGGCTGGTTGTCCCAGTCGGCTGGAAGGAACTACGTGGTATCCCACTGTTGGTTATTTCTTGTTCTCTACTTTGAAATATATATTCCTGTTCATTAAAGATACTCCAAAACTTTGTATGAATTTAATTGTAATTTTCTTTATTAGTTAAGTGTAGGCCTGTTGCATTAATTGCTCTTTGTCCAAAGCATTTCCGTCTTTTTATGAACTTCTTCGGGGACTGTTACAAAGAGATAAATGAATAAAATAACTAAATAGTAAAGTGAAATAAAAACATATGTTTCAAATCATCTGTTATAATTTTGACAGAATTCAATATTATCACAATAATCGCCATTCTCAACAGTACCTGTGTGTGCAATTTTCCTTAGCTTTTGGCCTTTTTCTTATATTCTTTGTTTTGAAAATCCAAAAGTGTTTTTGTCCACTCTGAGTTAGCTACCCTTGGAATCTGTGTAGAAGTTAGACAAACACACATTCTAGTTTTGATCTACAATACTATTGTTATATTTCTATATTCAGAAATCTATTAGTTGACACTTGGCTTGGCTCCTACCTTTTTTCTGGTCTTATATATGCTCCTCTTTTGTTCCTGTTTTGTTATGTTGGATGACCTGTGTGTCAAGAAATATATAGGGTTCTAAGTTCTGTTGTTTAATATATAATTAAACGTATGGGTTTCAGAGGGGTTAGAGTTTAAAGGGGGAGTCTTACTTGTTTATGGTGTGTTCTAGGACAGCAGGGTACCTCGCTCACATAGACACGCATTGCTGGTTGCCCTGTCTGTTTTTATACTTTTTCAAAATGGCGCCATTTTGAATGTGTTTTGTTAATATAACAGACCTTGTGTTGTCTTGGTTTGGATTTACTTTGATTATTGCTAGTCTCCAAATGTTGCTATTTTACTACTATTACTGGTACTCATCTTATGTTGGAGCCAATTCGAATGGAATAAACATGTGTCCATAAAGTGTTAATAGATGGTAAATTATGTTAGATCAATTATAAATTATGAGCTTTAAATGACATTTCGGCCTCCTTCATTCATATACATGATTTGTAACAATGTATGTACAGAATATTTTAGTAAATGGATCTGATACTTACAATGTGCCGTACATTGAATTCAAATGGCATTCTTGTTTTTGTTAAAATTTGAGCTTTAAATGACATTTCGGCCTCCTTCATTCATATACATGATTTGTAACAATGTATGTACAGAATATTTTAGTAAATGGATCTGATACTTACAATGTGCCGTACATTGAATTCAAATGGCATTCTTGTTTTTGTTGCTAAGAAGTGAAGAGTGGAGATAGAAAAACATACTGAAATGCTGTAAATAGATTAATTCTGTTCTAGTTATTGACATATCGTCAATGCATAGCACTTACATAGGGTTATAGTGGCATTGCAAAGTCCTTGATGCCCAGTTCTTGTTTGTTTTGTCCATTAAAGAGTTTGGAAAAATTAAAGAAAGCATTTATAGTTACATTCTTCATTGAGTCCTCCTGGATACAAAGAGTTAAGTCAGTCTATCCAATACATTTACTCCTTTTCTTGTTTCAATCACATCCAGTATTTTGAATTTCATCTGATGCTTCGCTTCTTTAAAATGTCTGGATACCAGAGATTTGATGTTACCGGTACGTATGTTTGACCGGTGTTCATTCCACCGCAGTTTTGCCTTTCTTGTAGTCTGTCCCACGTAATATTTGCTACAAGGGCATTTGATGCTGCATATTACATTTGTTTTGTCACATGTTGCATAGTTCTTCAAATACATTTTATTTCCTGAATTGGGGTGCAATATAATATCTCCTTTTTGAACCATGTTGCAGTTGGAACAATTCAAACAGGGATATGTACCCTTTCTTTTAGGTTTTTTCTTTTGGGCTTGTGCATCACTCCGTATTAACATGTCTTTGATATTCTTGCTCCTGGTATATGCGAACATTGGTCAAGATGTATAAAGGTTTCCCAAAGATCTATCCTCTGACAGAAAGTGCCAATGTTTTTCAACGATTTTCTTTATTTTGGTGCTTTCTGTAGAGTATTTAGTTACATATATTAAAGGTGTTTCTTTAATAGTTTTTTTCTTTTTCCAGTATTGTCTTTCTATCGATGGTCTCAACTTTAGTTATTGAGTTGTTAATCTCTTGCGTTTGGTATCCCCTTTGCAAAAATCTTGTAGCCATCTTTTTCATTTGTTCAGCACATTCTGTTGCATCTTGTACTATTTTCTTAACTTGTGAAAATTGACTGTAAGGAAGGCTTTTGAGGGTATTTGGAGGGTGAAAGCTCAATCGGTGTAATAGATTGTTGCTGTCACTTGGTTTGCGATAAAGATTTGTAATGAGTTTAGAGTTTTTGTGCATCACAGTGACATCTATGAAATTAACTTCATGTTGACTATGGGTTGTGGTGAATTGTATATCTTCATCAATCATATTCAGAAGTTCTGCGAATAGGTTGAACTGATCTTCAGTTCCTTTCCAGATTCCAAAGACATCGTCAATATACCTTCCCCAGCAATGAAGGTGTTGTTTCCAAGTAACGTGTTTTAAGAATGTTTTCAGTTTCAAACTTATACATAAAAGTGTTGGTGTAACTTGGAGCCATGGTTTCTCCCATAGATGTACCACTGGTTTGTAGATAGTACTGTTCTTTATACCTGAAGTATGACTTCTGAGAAATGAATTCTAACAAAATCACATTAAGAACTCTTTTGATGCTCCTAGTTCTCTGGCCTATAGAAGATGCCATTCCACTGATTCCTGCCCTTGATCATGTGGTATTGAAGTATACAAACTCTGTATATCAGCTGTGAAGAGTATGATGTTATCTTGTGTTCTTAGGGTCGTTAGAATATTAAGAAAGTGGGTTGTGTCTTTTATGTAGGTCTTCAAGCTTTGTATGATCGGTTGAAGAAAATTGTCCAGATATGTTCCTAACGGTTGCAGGATACCGTTCGTCGCAGACACAATGGGTCTGCCTGGTGGTTTGGTCATTGTTTTATGAATTTTTGGAATGGTGTAAAAAAACTGGTATTCTTGGACTTGTCGTCATTAGGAAACAACATGTTTTTTCTGTTATCCAGTTGTTCTCTTCCGCTGTATCCAATATATGCTCTAGGTTATCTTGTATTTCGTTGATATGATCTGAATCTATTGGACTATATACTGTTCTGTCCATTAATTGTTTTAAACATTCTTCATTGTAGTCCTTGGTGTTTTGTATAACTAGGGCTCCCCCTTTGTCTGACTGTTTAAATGTAATGTTTCCATTAGAGAACAATTTCTGAATGATGTTTAAATCTTTTTTACTCAAATTGCTTCTTCTCGATGGTTTGTAGAACAGTTTTTTCAAATCATTAGTCACCATTCTTTGGAATAAGTCAATTATGGGGTAGTTGATTGGTGGTATAAATGTACTCTTTGGCTTAAATTCTTTGTAGTTTGTGGCTTCTGATTGGTTTTCTGTCAAGTCTTCTTCCATTGTAGCAAAAAAGCTTTCAGTTTTAGTTTTCTTGAAAATTTTAAAAGCTCTATTTTTTCTCAAACAAGTTTGAATTGTATGTTGGAACAAAATGTAGTCCTTTCTGTAGTAAGTTATTCTCCTCTTGACTTAGTGGATAGCTTGAGAGATTAATTACTATGTTTTCCTGGTGTTCTGCTGAGTGTTCGGGCATTGTTGGCTTTTGTCTCCATCCCCTCCTGGTCCTTTTCCTCTTGGGCCTCTCCCCAAAAAAATATTACTAGTTGTAGTGGAACCTCTTCCTGTTGGGTGTCTAACATTTGTGCTGGTTCCAACTCCAGCTTCTTGTTGGTCTGTTCCGATTGTCTCTGGTCCACTGTTATCCTGATCTGAGGAGCTTAAACCTAGCACTTGCCACTTGCTGGCTGCAGTACCACTTGTTTTTCAGCACTTTCCACTCCTCCATCCCTCCTGCACTTTCCCCTTCCCTCTCCTCTGCACTTGCGTGTTCTCAATGTCACTGGGCCCAGTAAGATTGTTGTTTTTGTTCTCCCTTGTTCCCCTCCCTTGCCTCGTCACGCTCTGAAACACTTGTGTATGAGCGCGATACAAATAAAATATCAATATACCGGATTTTAAATTGCTGGAAGCTGTGGGCTATTTGGCTCCTTCCTCTACCATAGGAGAGCCTGGTTAGCTTAAAAGCAATAGCTACAAGGGGCTCATTCTGGCTCCCGAGGCCAACTGGTGTCTTCCAAATATGCATATGCGACGTTAACTTTGAGAGTTTAGGAATCGAAATAAAGAATAATTAGGACACATTTAACTATAATCGATAGGACATAGTGGGCAAAAAGTTCAAGCATGCATCTCATGTGGAAGATATATTTGCAGTACACTGGGGACCCACTCCTGGTTCCTCACCAGCAGCTCCTGCCTACTCTGAGATGCCTGACCCCCAGGAGCTGATTTTGGCTCCTGCTCACCGAATCTTAATTTCAAGTCCTGATTACTGTATCTTCTTTCTTGTAGCAGCTGTATAACCATAGCCCTTTAAACCTAGTTAGAGTAGTGCTTCGGTCATTTGCATGGTAAAAGTTCTTTTTTTTCACTTGTACCAGAAAGTATCACAAAAGATGACTTTTGTACTTGAGTACTAGGTGCAGTATAACCGAGAGGTGGTTCGTAGACGGTTGGATGTAACCTTACTTCTTGTGAAGCAAAGTGTTCCGTTCCAACGCCGTAGGGGAACAACGTTCTTCTGCATGGGGAGATCATCCTCATCACAGAAGCCAATACAAGAGTGTACAAATGATGGCAATTTCCTCCAGGTGGCAAAACTACTTGCCAAGTATGACTCTGTGTTGAGTAAACATCTTTCAGTCTTTAATGTGTTACAGTCAAAGAATGTACACTTAAAATAAAATAAAAAGTAACCATACAAAATTTAAATTTAAAATACAGAATTCAAATTTGAAATACCATTCATACATGCAGGCAGTTAATCTTTCATGGCTTCATACAATACATAATGAGCAAAAATAAAAGTAGCCTTCATACAGAGTTTCAAGTAAGGTTTCCAGACAGTAATATCAGAAGTATCAAAAACAGAGAATCACACAAGCAAAATGTTCTTGCAAGGCCTTGCCGGGTCAGTGGCTCTACACATAACGGCTCTACAGGACCAGAACTTGTTCAAATGATAGCCAAACACGGTATAAGGCCAATTGCAGACTCTTATTTTCCGTGTTCAGACAACAGGCCTTCTCACCCAATGAGAACAGAAAATGAACAAAGCCAGCTAGGTTTAGCTTAATCACAGAAAGCATAATAGGGCACTCAGTTAAAATTGGTTCCCAGTTTTTGGGCAGCTGTGATTTTTGCATAGCCTTCAGAATCTTTCGGTCTGCTTCAGTTTCTTAGCGGGCCTCGTGTTCGCCTGTAATGCCAATCTGTTTATTCGGACAAGCAATAAGAACCTGCGCAATTTTCCAGAGGGACATAGCATTAGATAGCGCTGCTCTCTCCCTGGGGTATACAACACATATGAAGTGAACATATATGATTTTATGCTCTGAAGGTGTGAGTGATCTTTTAGCCTAGCCTAGTCCAGAATCTTTTCTTTAAGCTCCCTCCGAAGCTGCCAGTAGCCCAGTTCCCAGTCAGGTGACCAATCAATAGAACTGAAAAGGCTTAGGGTGGAATTGACAAAACGGAATTGACTTTATTTTTCATGTCCGTACGCAATAGTATTCATAGGTTGCACTGTGGGCTATTGATAACCTGCAGATATAGTAAGACATGTTTCAATAGGTGCATTGAGGCGATCGAGCAGATGCCCAGTTCCTGGCGGATCATTTCCATCGGACACATGGAGGTAGTCCCAATATTCAATGTCAGAAATGTGACTCTGCTCTTGCAACCCAGGACAGGTCCACCATGGTGAGAGATTCAAGCCCTTACAAGAAAGCCGGGCAGAAACACTGTTTATACAGTTTTGATATGCCTTTAGGCTAAACCCTGCAGGGTTCCTACTAAAGACAGCAATCAGTGCAGTTAATTGCATAGCTTTCCTTTCTCTGGAGGCTTGACATGAGGGGTAGTCCCCTCTACTCCCCAGCTTCACCCCCCGGTGCCTGTAGCTTTTGGTATGTCCAACTCTGGTCCCTTCGATCAACAAGACTGGGCGGGCCACTCTTTTTTGGTTAAAGAGCATGATCTGGGTCTTTTGCCTGTGGATAACAAGCTTGTTCTCCATTGCATAGCTCCAAAGCCCCTCTGCTAACTTTCTCATACTCGCAAAAGTCACATCCAAGAGGACCAAATCATCAGCATAGGCCAAGGTATTTAACATGCTCCGATCCAATCCTAGGTGGGCAGGTATCCAGCTTCTCTTGATATTCCGGGAGGACTACCAGGTACATATCGAACAAGAATGGAGCCAGTCTGCATCCGTGTTTGTCCCTTCTAGAACTGACCATGGGCCTTGACAGTGTCCCCTCATTATCCGGCATAACCTGCACCATGTTTTCAGAGTAGAGCAATTTTATGAAATGTAGTAGCACCGGTGGGCAGCCCCTGGCTTTAAGTTTTGCCCATAGCCTCTCCTAGGGACGAAGTCGAAAGCGGACGTAAAGTCTATGAACAACGCATACAGGCCGTGTCCGCCGTTGGTTCTTGTGCCTTCAAATAGAGAGTCCATAGCCCTAAGATTGTGGGTGCTGGAGGAACCCGATCTGAAAACGATCCAAGATCGTATTGGAGTCCGACCATGTCTATAAGCGATCTAAAAGGAAGGAGGCAAACAACTTTCCCGGAACATCTAGCATGGTCAATAGACGATAGTTACATGGGAGCATCCAATCTTCTTTCTTAAACAGCGGGATAAGAATTGCCTACAGCCATGAAGCCGGGACCCAGGCTTCCTTCATCACCGTCTCAAATAAGATTTGTAGGATGGTCGCCAGGATCTCAAGGGCTTTTTTGTTTACACTACTGCAGCCAGCCCATCGGGGCGAGGAGCTTTAGATGATTTAAGCTTCACAATCTTAAGAATCTTAAACATGAGTTCATTGATTCACTGTTGTCTGTGATCATATGTAAAATTATTAATGAGGTACACAATGCTAAATACAATGTTATTATAATGGATTCCAAAATGTATCTCTCGTTTATTTGTTTGTTTGTTTGTTTGTTTCTTTGTAATGCGCTGATAGCTCGCAAGCTTCGGGGCGCAGAGACATGAAGACGGCAGGAAAACATGGGAACATCAAAGGAACTAGACAAGAGATGACAGCTGAGAGGGGAGGGAACTAAGATACTTTTAGTTGAAAATGTGGGTTTTCAATAATTTGCAAGGGTCAAACACGGATGCAGACTGGCCCCAATAGTAGCCCTTGCGATGGTAGCACAGTTGTCTTCTGATAGGTATGGTTTTCTGGCTTTTAACAGTCTGAGGTGGTATGAACATGTTTTTTTTATATATTGGGCTTGTGCTTCGGACCCAAGGGATGCTTCCAGCATCATGCCAAGGGTTTTGACCTTACCCAGGACTTGTATTAGGGTGTCTTTTATCGTAAGTGAGCTGTAGGATGTGTCTAGCTTCATTCTGGCTGAGAGACCATAAGCTTGTTTTTTTTGCCATTTAGACCCATCCAGTTCGTGTCCATCCATTGTTCTACAGTGTTGTATAAACCATGGATGATTGCTCACTATCTTTCTGATGGTCCCACTCAGTTCAATCACCAGCTGAGTGCCATCAGGGTAATTGGTGAAAAAAGTGTTGATGTTGTCAAGAATTAGGCAGAAGTATCACAGATACAGATTTAACAGGAGTCGGGACATGCTGGCCCCCTGTGGTACGCCACATGTGACCTCTTTTTCCAGGGAGAATTTGTCCCCCAGTGGAGATTTCTGAAATTTACTAATACTGATGACTGGTTCACCACTTCTCTTTTTGCAAAGAATTCTAAATACTCTGAACCTTAACATCGCCAATGTCTGCTCTCAAGTCTATGACGGTGCAGCAAACATGGCCGGTATAGGTTCTGGACTGCAGAAAAAGGCAAAAGCAGTCCACAAACAGCATTGTCTGTGCATTGCTATGCACACAAATGTAAACTTGTTTTAACTGAGAGCTGTAACTACAGTTTAGTGGTCATAACATTTTTTGGTTTTATTGAAAAAATATATTCCTTCATAACCGTAAGTCTGCCACGCTTAGAAATATTTTTTTTAAAAGCCCAAGAGGAACTGAAAATACGCCCTAGGAGACGTAAGCGCTTACGTGAAACAAGATGGTACTGCAGGCATGAGTGTCAAAACTGTAAAATGTATATACGCTGCAATCCTACTTGTACCAATCCAAGAGAGGCTAGCCACAAATGCTGGAGAGGCTCATGCTTTGCATGAATATATAACCAAGTTTGAATTTACAAGAATGCTTGACATTTGGGCAGAGATTTTGCAACGTGTGAACAGCCTCTCATGCTACTTGCAAAGTGAATCAATGGACATCCTGACAGCATCGAATATGATCTCGGCATGTTTGGATGGTTTAGAAAAAACCATTCAAAACAAGTTGTTAGACCATATACATGGAAATAAGGCACAATAACCATATACCCAATGCCATGTCAGTTGTGAAGTTCGATTTCCAAACAAGGCTGGTTTTATTCAAAGTATTTCAGTCGGCCGACTGGGTCTCAACGCCTCACGACGTGTGTTCCCAGACACCGTGAGATGCGAGAGAGAGCAGGCAGTCATATATTACATGGCCACGGTTGTGGCCATGTAGTTATGGTTAAGTTGCTGTTTCCATAGGAAGAGCACTTTTTGGGCGGCTTATAACTGAGAATTCGTCCAGGGGGAGCAGAGTTATAGGGGGGGTCCCAAAACTTATTTTTTTCCCATAGACTGAATGGGGGAAAAACTTTGCGCACGGCTACAGGTGAAACCGCTGGACGGATTTTGACGAAATCTGTGGCAGGTAAAGGGGCTTGGTCCAGAAAGCGTGCTTTTGTAAACTTTGTCACCATATGTGCAGTATGTTTATTTTTAATTATGAAAAAGTAGGTCTGTAATAATTAGTGATATCTATGTTCGCTCTGCGGTCAAACTTCCCTGTTCGGTCGACGAACAAGAAACCGATTGGCTAAGGGGCTGCCGTCATGACCGCTTACACGCGACATCTCTCGCCATTGGCCGCTGCAAGACGTGTTCTGCATCAGATGCTTTGGATGCGCCTGACATCTTGGATCCGCGGAAAGCGGAGCAACAACCAGCGTACACATGCTTTTTTCATTACCCTATTTTGATGTGTCACAGATCATTGGGAAAGGTTCACACAGTAAGAAATGGGTGATTTATGCAGTTGTTCTTCGGCCGTCATGATGTAATTTCTATGGACACCTTGTACGTACAGTAAATGTGGCGGGTAATAACGATAGCACTTCAGTCCATGTAGTGGGCAGGAAATTTGTAACACTTCAGTCCATGTAGTGGACAGGAAATTTGTAACTCTTGAAAGCACACGGGTATAGGTAGGCAAGATTGAAATTGACAACATGCCGTGAACGCATTATTTTTCCCAATGGCTATTATTATATTCATTAGTACGCCGCCATGGGTGGCACATGCTACGGTGGTAGTGGCCAAAGGCTACAGCCTTAACATATGGGTGATTAATGCACTTGTTCTGGGCGTCGGTCGTCATGATGTAATGTGTATGGATATCTTGTACGCACAGTACACTTATACCTACAAAGGCCATGCACCCAAAAACAAAGAGGTGGTTGTGGGGAGATTCTGCACTCTTGGGTGCAGGGCCGAAGGCCATGCACCCAATAGTACACTTATACCTACTTCATGACGTATGTCCTGAGGCCTCCTTGTACATAGGAAGTGTACTCCTTGAAACTTGACTTGGTTGTAAGGCGTAGGTGGTAGGTTACTCACCGCAGATGAAAGGCTAGCCTGCAGGCACTGCGGCATATTACTACCATAGATTAGACAAGTAGATTCCCATGTGTAGAAAATGCCTGCCAAAATACTTACTCCTTACTTTGTCCAGACCCTCATATTTAGTTTACAAACCAGTGTACTGTGCATTGCGCTCAGTTTCTGTGTTTTCTTTTCTAATCCTTGGGTCTGGGGAAAAAAGTACTTCATTTTTTCCTTTCAGTGTTTTCTTCATTTTTCTGATCAATGTTATGTTTGTTGCCTTCCTGCCCATTTGTAACAACAGTTAGATACCTGTAGGTGTATTCTAACTGTGAATTTGTTCCTACACATTTGTGATACTCATTCATTTGTGTCGTTGTTACATCTGGTTTCCTTCATCTTTCCCATTAATGTTTTCTTTGTTGCCTTCATGCCGACTTTTAACAACACTTAGATACCTATAGGCATATTCTACCTGTGCATTTGTTTCCAACCATCTGTGATAATCATTTATTTGTATCATTCTTCCATCCTGTTGGGTAGTTAGATACCTGTGGGCGTATTCTAACTGTTTGTAGTCTTTCACATACATTGTTCACAATTTTGAAGTACACATTATTTCGTACATTTTGGCTTCAAGAACATTAAATACGCATTTGTTAGGTTAGCTGGCAACCTCTGCTTTAGAGTAATGGTGCTATCATTACATTCAAACCATCCAGAATTCTTTTTAATGTATGCAGTGTAGTGACCTGCATTGGTTGTAGCTCCTTCATGGTAGATTATTCTTACTGTTGTAAAGGTTTTCTTTCCAAGTGACACTTGACCGTGTGTAAATCCAGTTAGTTTGCAGTTGTTTTTGGTGCCATCTGCATTGTAACGTAGAAGCATAAGTATTATGTAGGCACTATGTGATTGTATCAGTAAGGTAGAGCGATTGTCTGAATTACAAATACTACATAATCTGCCATGGTTTGCATTTTGTACAAGTTGCTGAAATGGAATGCTCCTACAATTTGGTATGGAAATGTACACAAATCACTCATTTGGGATTTCTTCCTGTATCACTTTACAGAGAGTGCATGTATGTTTCCACATGTACGAAATTTGGAAGATTTCATTTACAGGTATGCTTTTGTTTTCCAATACTAATAGTATGTACATTAGACATTCTTGTGGATCTTCTTGTGAGTTCATAGTGAATCTTACCATTCCAGCACAGACAGTGGTCGAAGTGTATGAAAAGAAGTAGTGGAACTATGTTCCCTGCTGGCCTGTCCCTGCTCCCCACAAACCCCATTGCAACAACCCCTCCCACACACAATACACCCCCCCATACACTTGCACCTAGTGTTTTAGGGAATGTTCAGTGCAGCGCACTGAAAGTGAAGGTTTACAGCTTCTTCCTACACTTTTATTTTTAAACAAAACCAATCCGGGAACGGTTTCTTTTTAAAATAAAAGTATAGGAGCTGTGCAAGGTAATTTAAAAAAGTATAGGAGCGCCGCTCCCGCTCACTTCAACCACTGAGCACAGACATCCAATTGTTGCCTTATTCCATGAACACTGTATGTGTTGTCAGGATAGCTTTTTGCATTTCTATGCAGCACTAACATTTGCAAACACAATTGGTCTGTGCTGTGCAGGTAAATATTGTTAACAATTGGTGGCAATTGAATTAGAATATTCATTGCTACTTTTGCATAGCAACTTACCCCACTTTCATTTGTAAATTTGAATAGGCCTGCAAGTTCTGTATCTGAGTGCATTTTTCGCTTTTTCTGTTGCTTCTTTGCCGACGTGTCTGGTTTACATTCCCTAATAGGTTCTTCTATGTTTGCGGCAATTGATGAAACTTTAGCTTCTTTTCTTTTTTTTTGCGGAATTTCCTGTTGCATTCTGTTGCATTTCTGTTTCATTTACTTTTCTTTTACCACGTTTCACTTTATCTGGAACAGGGTATTGTTTCAGATGAGGGCTGTACAGTGAACGCAATCTATTTTAATCTAGAATGCAAGGAATATCAGCTTTGACTTTACTTGAATCAAAGTTTATTAGCAATAGACCGTCAAGTGTACGTAAGCGTGATAATGCTACGTCGCTCATGCCTTAAACACTGTCTTTCCTATACTATCAATGCTTTCTCTAGGGTAAGACCTTGGGATTTATGAATGGTAACTGCATATGCAAGAGTTAGGTAAAATTGCTCTCTACGTACATACATGTCTTGGAAGAGAAGAAATCGAGCCATTGAGCGCCCCATCCTTTTCACTTCTGAAACTTTATCAAAGCGAATATTTACAAAGTGAATGCTGCTATCACGTGGGTATGATTGAAAGCCAACAACTGTGCCCAGTGCTCCATTAACTAGCCCTTGCTCTACGTCAAGGTTACGTTTAAGCATTACTCTACAATTTAATGATAATTTCAATACTTTTTCCAACTCGGCTGTGTTGGAGATTGAATTTTCTAAACTATTTAGTCTTGTTGTGGCTTGCTCACACATGGCTACTGTCAAACCATGTACGTCTGGTTTGTCTGTGGCGCTAATTTCTATTATTGCTTGCATTTCTTTCTTTAACATTGTTTCATTGAATTTGAAACAGCTTGCAAGAGTTGGCATTAAGGCCATACAATTGACATTTTTGTGCGCTATTTGTTCCATAACATCAGTTGCACATGCATTATCGCCATAAAGTGCATGTATATGCCTCTTTTTCAATACAGCTTGTGCTCCTTTTGATAATACACCAACTCTAATACTTTTTAAGATGTTGGCATAAGTGAGATCTGCAGATTGCCGCATGTTCTCAGTTAATTCTCTGTATTGGAAATTTGCCAAAGGTTAACATTACCTATGCTACCAACAGTTTTCCGGCAGAGTTTGTGGCCTAAGGTTTTAAAAATTGGTTTACCTTTTACTGGTGTCTATTGTAGAAGATCTCCGAAAAACAATAATGTGTTTCCCTGCAAAGAGTTCTTCTTTATTACTTTTAAGTACTTCTTGCAATCTGAGATGAATCAAAGCCAACATTAGATTGGAGACCATGCTCACTTCATCTATTAGTAGCATTTTCATTTGTTTCAATACTTTATGTAATTCCATTGCAGCTTCTGCAGAAAATTTGTAGTAGACTAATATATTTTGATGCTCTACTGGAAGCAGTAGTAATCGGTGTAAAGGCACACCGCCTATGTTGTAGGCAGCTAAACCTGTGGGGCTGTTGTAACAGCTGACAGTTTGTTGTTTGTCAATTGTTAAAGGAACTTGCTGATAATTTTGATTAAGAATGTTTTCCCTGATCCAGCTTCACCACTGACGTACAGCAGTATAGGTTTGTAATTTTGGCAGGTACATTCTTTATTTTCGTGTTGTACGCCATGCACAATTTGTTTTGTTACCTATTCAAAAATGGTGCGCTGATCGTTTTGCTTGTTGTACAGTTAAGTCCTCTGTATCTTCTTGATACTGATACATGGTGTTTTATACTTCTGCCATAGCAACTTCAGCCTCATTTGCTATTAGTGGTTGTCCTAATGGTTCTTGACTTCCTGTTACAGAAGGTTGACTACTGTCAGAAGAGTCTTTATCTAGCTGGGCCTGAATTTCTTCTTCCTGTTGCTGTTCACTGTGTAACATTGTTTTGTACTGCGTAAAGTTAACATCGGTGATAGTGCTTTCATTTGCTTAGAAAACATCTTCATAGCACTCATAATTTTCAAGTATGTCTTCCTCTTTTCTCCATGGTTTGAAAAGTTGTAGCAGAGACATGTAATATGGTTCTTTCTGTTGAGGAGTTTTTAATGACAATTTCACATGATTAATTAAGCTTCGTTTGTTAAGTTTCACTAAGCTCCCTTCACAATCGGTCACTCTATATTAACGTTTGCTTTCATCGAGTTTTACATTATTTTTGTATGCAAAGTTTTGAGCTATGTGTTATAGACACATGCTTTCCAGAGTGGTACTCCTGTTTGGATAGTATGTGTATTTCTGGCAGTTGTTTCAATGTCCGCATATGATTTTAGCACTCTTTTTCTAGATTTTGCAGGACCAAGACTGAGCCATACTATGTTGTCTGATTTTTCCATACAAAGCAGTGCCGGTTAAACGATCTGCTGCTTCATAGGCCCCACATTCTCTATGAGAGAGCATTTTTATGCCTAGGCTGTACAATTTCTGTGATAATGTTTTGTCTGATGCTACGCCATCCCAGCTCTGTTTTTTCTGCTTTTGTTAAGTAGGCTGTAACATATCGTGCAACAGCAGTTGAATTGTCTGCAATGTACTGCACATCATGTTTGCATTCCATAATAGGGCAAGGACTGCATTGTAATCATTGATATATTTTGATTCTTCCCTTCTTTTTATGTAATACGTGATGTTAGGTGATTTACCTTTAACACTGTGCAACTGAAGACATGAAGTTGTTTTCTTCACCTGTTTCTGTAACTGGTCTAGGGAAACCAAAGCGGCATTTGGTGTAGTATTTATCTTTGTTATTGTATTTACGGCGACAATATTTGCCACATTTGTGTCTTTGAAATTGTAAAATCTGCCCATGCCGCTCACTATATGTCTGTTGTGAAGGGATTTCACATGTGACATATTTTTGGATAAACTGCAAAACAGTGCTATCACTGTCGTGACCAAATTTCGGTGCACCTTTGATCCATAACAGCATGTGTATATGTGGTGCTCCTCTCGCTTGATATTCTTTTCTCCAAAAGAAGTGTTGCACTTCTCCAAGGGGAAGAACAGTTTTATTGCAAATAAAGTGTAGCATTGCAATGAAACGATGATGGAAATACCTTGAGACATTACCTGGATCTAGAGAGCAAAGTTCTCCAGTTGTTTATATATCTATGTTGTTTTTGTTGCTATTTGCCATGCGTAGGAACTCATGTAAATCTTCCCATGCATATTCTGCACAACTTAGCATAACAAACCAAGTTGGTGGTCCAAGGTTTCTGATCATGCAACGCACGTCTGTGCCATCTAAACCAGTATTCCTTTGTATTTGTTATACTTCATTGTAAACCCTCATCTTTTTCTTGTACTTTTTGTATTAACTGCGTAGCTAACATATTTTGAAAGTGTGTTCCAGATTTAAGAATGTGTGCAACTCCATAACGTAGTGTTGCTAATTCACTTTTATGGTGTAGGTAGAATATGTATTCCACATTTTGTCTAAATCTAGGTTCTTGCGAATACATTCGTAATGAGCGGCATTCTGATGCCCCAATCTGAGTGGGTCTATCATCGTATCTCCCACCTTTGTCAGTAGGAAATAGCAGTGGAAAAGCACGCGCTTCTATACTTTTTTCCCAAATACTCATTGGTGAGCCTTTGGTTTGTCGCATTTGTTAAGTTTCTAGTGCATCATATATGCTTTCATTGGAATGCAATGGATGAATTGTGTAATGGTCCAAAAGAGTGGATACTGTAGCTGGATCCAGAAGTTTGAATTGTCCAGTTTCTGATGGCTCTTGAATTATTTCAGTTGTTTGCCTTAAGCTTTCATCAATATTTATTTCCTTGTAGTACTCATTGTTGCCTTTCAGATATTGCAATGCTTGTGTAACTTTGTGTAAGTCTACTAATGGTTGCCAATTTTTTTTGTCCTTTGTCGGTACTCCATTTACCAAGACTATTAAAGAATGCTCTATTGAACGTTCCACTCCTAGAGTGTGCACATTTTCTGTTAGATCTAATGGCAAGTAAACTACTTTGCCACAAATGCCTATCACCAATTCAGAGGAAGGTTACATTTGCTGTTTTTGGATGAAGGCGTATAATGGCTTGAAATGGGTGAACTATTTGAATTATTATGCTCTCATACAAATTGAGCTGCTGCAGGATTTTTGGTAATGGAAACAATTCCAAATTATGTTTAATTGCACGTGAAGGAGTGTGGTTGTTGTCTAATTTTGCAGTACAGTAACTGCAACATATTAGGCGTTCAGTTATTTCATATTTGCTTTTAGCTAAAAGGTACAAAGCTAATTCAAACCATTTAGAGTCTTCATTGTTTTCTATTTTGTATGCTATGGCCACATTTTTTGTGTTCCTTTTGTAAAACGTTCTGCGCCAACATACACACACATGGTTTGGTACTTCAGCCGATGACCTTTTAAATTTTAGTATTTGTTTTCTGTATGTGTGTAATAGAAGGTTGCAAGGTTGCTATGTGCAGAATTGTCGCTACTCTGCTCTAAAACTGTTGCATTTTCTACGTGGCTCTCACTTCTAAAATACTTATTCTGAATACGGTCCATTTCTTCTTGTAAGTATTTGGGTGTACCATGCAGAAGAGTGGTATTTAAATTGCCTAATTCTGAAGCTGGACGTTTTGCACAGTATATTTTATACACTAAATGTCTTACTTTGGAATGATGTACTGATATTCTTTTGATATCATGGAATGTACTTTTGCAAATAGGCCCAGAAATGCAGGCTAATGAATGTCCTTTAAGCCCTGTGTCTTTCCGCACTACACAAATATCCATATTTTGCAGCACTTTCATTTTACTTTTGTCTTTACCTTGTACATATTGATTGAGGAACTGAAGTAAAGATTTGAAAGCTTTTTTTGGAATGGCATACATTGATGTGCACGGCCATTTGTATACTGGACGGTGTGGTTCTGCTGAATTGAGAAGTAATTCTGAGTTTTCAGGAGATAGTTTTGTAAGCAGTGTTTCTTGTTCCATGATGGTAGTATTGATTTTCTCATACCCTCGTCCACTGCTATGGATGGCAATTGTGTTTGTTTGATTTTGTTTGTATGCTTCTTCATTAAAATATGGCTCTGTGGTTGTTGTGTGACTCCATTCACCACCACAAACATGCAAAAAATTATTTTTGTTCACATTCTGTTTATTGCTGAGTTTCATTTGTAGTTTGGTACTTAGTTTTGTTAGTACTTTCATCCTTTTTGACACTAATATGAACAACTTCCTTTTGAGAAGGATTGAACTGTCCACGAGTGCTTGTAGAATTAACTTTCTACGGTACGTTTTAAGGGGTGAGGATGATTTTAAGGGGTGAGGATGTTTGTGACAAAATTTTTGTTAAAATACTTTTTTTACTATGGGTTCTTCTTACACTATCAGGATTATTAGGAACATTGTTCGCTGTACTGGCAGCTGTTTTTTTTACAACATTTCTGTGTTTTGTGACACTTTTTGATGGATGAGGTACAGTTTCAGTAGTTGAGAATTCTTTTATTATGTTACCCAACTGCATTAGATGGTTTGTACCAAGATTCTCCACTAATTCTACAACTGGTGGATGCTTACATTGGGCACTTTTATTTTTATTTGCTCTAATTCTGTATTTCTTTCTACAGAGCTGCTTTTTGGTAGGCATTCTTTGGTGTCTGTTGAGAAAAAAAAGTATACTTTGGTCTGTTGTCCAATGTATGTGTGCTGTGTGCATGTGTGCATAAATGTGATGGGGAAGCTCTTTGGCATGGTGTGTAAATGCACAGTGACCTCTAACTATCATTTGGTAAGGCTAATTTACTGTTTGTATACTAGTAATGTGCTTTAGATGAGAGTACAAAGTGCCCTACTTGAGACGAGAACCATTATTAATAACCGAAATGCCAAAAACTTGGTACCGCAACTTATTTTCACAATGTAACCTTCTAAGGATTTCCTATGTTATTTCAGTACCAAATACACAGGGATTTGTCAGCCATTCCACCGGTTATTCTTTGTTCAATAAATAGATATTTATAGGTAGAATGGTTTACAAATGAATGCTTGCTTTGGTGCCCAAAATAAACAAATAACCCACGCAGCCTCTTTAAAGAGTAGTTACAATATGAAGGTTGTACTGTACTTACTTTTTTGTGCAAGATGACCAGGTTTCTTCGGATATGTCGTCTGCAGTGTAGATGCTGTTGATTCTCAGGAGAGTAGTCTTCACTGTGAATTAAAAAAAACAATATCAATGCCTTGTTCTTCACAAAGTGTAGTATGCATAGGAGAGAGGTTTGTAAGACATAGGGCAAAGTACTAGATGGGCAAACATTTTGTACTTGTTAATGAAAAGCACGATGTCTAAAAATGGGGAGACCATCCGAAGGACATGTCAGCACCACAATCGGGAGCGCTTACTATTCTCATACGATCACATTGCAAGTAGCATTACTGTAGGCAGTACAGAGTACAGAACTCTGACATTTTCACATACAAAATTGAGGTCTGCCCTAAATTATACTTCTCAACTGACACGCTTTGTAAAGGGCAGACTCACCCGCCAAACCTCCTGCACGGCCATTCATTCCAATGGGCGTCTCACCCGCCAAAAACAAAATCGGCTGATTTCACCCGCCTTTAAGACAAAAATGGTTGAGAGCTATGCAAATAGGCATGCTTGCAACGTATGTACAGGTTATGCAGAAGACAGTAAGCAGTTGTGCGATTTGTTAATGACAAATCGGCAATCTTGCACTTTGAAAGGGGGAGCGTTGTTATGTGTTCCCTATCGAAATTTACCGGCATTATTTTGTCTATTTTAAATCATAAGGCTTCCACATGTATTCTGAATAAAATGTACATACCTGTACTCTATACTGATGCATGTGGACATGCATGGAGCTGTACGTAGAAATTCGCAATCCTTGCACAGTAGCTTGTGAAGTAGGTGCTTTGCAATGGTGTGCAATTTCCATTAAGAATCATCAACAGTAATTTTGAAGCGCGCAATGTTGATGACGGAGTTAAAATTAGCGATGTTCTATGTGATTGGTGGATGATTTTGTGCCCGCTTAGTTGTGTCTAATGAGGGACTCGCTTTGGTACCGCTGTAGGAAGAGTGGAAGGACTGCGTAAGAGTTATGTGCCGCACGTAGGCAACGCTTGTCCGCTGGTAGGGCATGTCACATACGGGTTTCTACAGCAAATCCTGCATGGAAAGACGACTGTAGGCATCAGCCAATCAGATGTTCACATTACTCTTTTGTGTTGAAAGACGGTGCGCACACTGAAAATGGCAGAGGTGGAGAGGGTCAGGGTTTTGTTTGTTTGTTTGTTTGTTTGTTTATTCATTTGTTAAGCGCACCAGACTCGTGAGTAAAAGGGCGCAGTTATATGGAGATGCAAGACTTACATAGTTGCGTATACACAGGTTGCAAAAATGTACATAATAGCAAGATATACAGTTTTTTACATGAATACAGGATATATACAATGTACAAAATAAGACGAAGAAAAGAATAACCAATGAAATAAATAAATGATCAGTAGACACTGTACAGAGGATAAATGTGCCACGTGGGGCCCTTTGCAAGATACTAGGCTCCCGAGTGGATCACAATGCGCAAGGTCTTCAGAGATTAATGCAAAAGTCATACTTAGTACAGTAGTCCGCTGTTACTGCAGGATGACCAAGTCACTAAGGAGGTGGGCAAGTCCTCTGAGGGTGGTGGGAGACTATGGATCCGTAGCAGTGATATGTTTTATTAAATTTTTCCTGAAATGTAAGTAGGGTTGGTCTGCTCTCAGCTCCTGAGGCAATGAGTTCCAACTTTTAGCTGCCTTAACAGTGAAGCTGTTACCCCCAATGGTGGTGCGCTTATATTTAGGAATAGTCAGACAATTAGTGTTCCCAATTCTAGTAGGTCTGAGAGAAGTTCTTCTCTGGAGTTTATCTATGAGGTAGCTGGGGGCTGCGTTATTAAGAGCTTTATGTGTCAAGGAAAGTGTTTTTAGTAGTATTTTGTTAGATGTGGATAGCCATTTATGTTGACGTCTCAAGGAGAAGATGTGAGTTTTCTTATTTATGCCTAGGGCTGCTCTTAGGGCGTTATTCTGTAGTGTTTGGAGCTTTTGAATGGTAGATTTGTTGGCACCACTGTAGAGGGCATTGCAGTAGTCAATTCTGGAGAGTATTAGAGCTCTAGCCAGGATCAGACAACTATTGTCAGAGAGGAACGGTTTACCAGCTCTGGGTAATTTGCAGGTGTAGGCCGTGGCAGAGGTAAGGGATTTGACCTGTTTATCAAAGGACAGTGTGGAGTCCAAGTAGAATCCAAGGGTTTTTACTTCCTTGGAGACTTTGATGGTGTTACCGTCAATATTGAATGATGAATATTCTTGGCCTAGTTTTTTGATATTAGTCTGCGCGCCTAGAATTATAAGTTCAGCCTTATCATCGTTCAAGCACAGGCCATGAGTGGCCATCCATGCTTGGATGATAAGGTAAACTTTGTTCACTAAACCCATGTCCGTACCGTAATCCAGAGAAAGTGGGAGGAGAATCTGAGTATCATCTGCATAGTTAGTGTAGGTGATACCCAGCTGGTCCAGATCGTCAAACAGTGGCTTAGTGAAGTTGTTGTAAAGGGTAGGCGAGACGCAGGACCCTTGGGGAACACCGCATAGGATGGGTGTAAGGTCGGCAGCTGCTGAGGGGGAGAAGACTCTCATGGTTCTCTCACTCAGGAAGGACTCAATCCATTTGATGGCACCCGTAGAGAAGTGAGCTGCAGAATCAAGGTGCCGGCATAAGACCTTGTAGTTGACCAGATCAAATGCGGCAGAGAGGTCAAGTAGGAGCAAGAGTACTGTCCTTCCTTTGTCTCTCAGCTCGTCTATTTGGGACTTTAGGTCAATTAGGGCTGTCTCTGTTCCGTGTAGTGGACGGAAACCAGATTGTCTGTTGCCTAGTAGTTTATGCAATTCCAAGTGTTTTTGAATTTGAATGTAAGCGGCTTTATCCAATATTTTTAGTAGAAATGGGACCGTGGTAATGGGCCGGTAGTTCGTGGGAATAAGAGGATCTAGTGTCTGTTTCTTGAGGAGGGGTAGCACCCAGGATTGTTTAAGGTTAGCAGGTATAGTAGCTGTAGCAAATGAGGCATTTATCATTTTAGTTACGAATGGGGAGAGTTCTCTGGCAGCATCTTTTATTAACTGTGCTGGGCAAATATCGCCTTTACAGTTTGAGGGCTTCAAAGATAGGATGATTTTTTCTACCTCTAGGGTAGACATTTTAGAAAAATGGAAGGTAGTATTATGAGCCGATGGTGACTCGTTAGGCAGGAGAGTGTTAGGCGAATGCTGTAAGTTCAGAACTTCTTTTTTTTGCTGCTTGGAGACATTTTTGTGCAAGGCTTACAACACTGTGCCGAGAGTAGGCATGCGGCACACCATTTCGATGTGCGAGGAGTGGAGGTGGTGTGGAGCGCTGACACTGATGCGAATGCTGCAGCAATTCTGCAAGTTTGCAGAGACATGCGTAGAATGACCACTCCTCATGTGGTAATTTTGCACTATGGTGCTTGCCACTTGGGCTACCTGACTTCACGTACTTTGTTGGCAGATTTGGCACAGTTGGTTGAAGCACTCATGACCATCTTCCCAACCTCGAAACTTATTTTTTCTTGCTTTACTCCATAGAGTACAATGGAACAACACTTCTGTTTTCTGTCCAGATCAAAGCATCGGGAGGTGCATCATCAATCGCGGCATGCGTGCATTCATGGTACGAGTTGGTATGTTTTTTTGTAGCCACGATGACATTGCTCCAAGGAGATGGGGTTGCATTATCCACTTTGGGAAATGTGATGTTCTTTTGGAACATAAGGCTTGCTTTAGAGAAGGTTCTGTAATGTTTGCAAGAGTGAAGCAAGGACAATAAATACAAAAAAATACATAAAATACCACGTCTGTACGATATGTGACCAAAAATTAAAAAAAACAGCTCTTTTCAGAGCCTACCTTACAGGGGAAAAAGGGGAATAGTAATTTAATGTACCGTCGTCACGCTCTGATCCTGTACATGTCCGCAAACATGGCGGTAGTTAGCAGCCAGCACATATCACCACCGGGGATTGATGGGTGGAGCTGCATGTAAATGAGAATGAGCGGAGCTAGGGATTGGTCCATAAAGTTCAGTAGGTGTGTTCTGACCGACGTACTTTAGTAAGACCATCTTCTCCCTCACAGGACACCACACAGCCATGGCTTTCCATGCTTGAAAACAGATTATCTGGATTGTGGGAGACTCATGGATGCATTGGTTGAAGGTGCATGCAGAAAGCTGCAGTTTATCTACAAATCTCAGATTTCCACATGCGGAAGTGCACTGGCATGGCGTGCGTGGCATGAGATGGCTGGACTTGGTACCTCTGTCTGTTACTTTACAGACAGAGCGCCCTCCAGATATACTAATCATTCATTGTGGAGGAAACAGTTTAGTGCAAGCATCTGGAATTTCTTTACATTTGCCATGAAGGAAGGACTTGCGAAGCTCATGGACATGGTTCCAAATTGTCAAATAATTTTTTCCCGTATTGCCCAAAGACAAATATGGTTGCGTTCTTCTGCATTTGGTCCACAAATGGAGAAAGCGAGACACAATGTGAATAAGGCTGTGTGTGCCTTTTTATAAGATGACGGCATGTCCCCTTTCCAAAATGAAAACATTTAGTTTCATAGCAGTTTCATTTTCCGCAGAGATGGAGTCACCTCACATATGCTGGCAATCAGATGTTTCGTCACAGTTTACAAAATGCATTGCGCCCTCTTTTGCAATCACACTAACCTATCTGACAATCCGTTTTCCCCAATCCGCTGTTTTTGACCCACACAACACACTACCAAAAGGCTCTTTTCAGAGCCGCCACTTACTCCCAACGTACACTTTATTGAGTTTGCTCCTCTTGCACCCTCCCTTTTTCCCCTCTACGACTGTCCGCAAACGTTTGCTTTACTCCGCCGGGGTCTACGGCCTTCACTTCATAGTTCTATTACACTTAGAAAGGCGGCTCTGAAAAGAGCCTTTTCTGTCATTTTTGTTGTTTTTACGTTTATTGATTAACAGCACTCGACATACTAGGAGAAGAGGCGAAAAGAGGGTAAGGAAGGGACAACAGCCACGGGGATAAGAAAGGGCAACTGAACAGACACATATTAAGGGTGATCTTTATTTAGGTAAGGAGCAAATCTTCTGGTGCTCAGTGACTGCAGCCTCAAAAGCACTTCGAAAACTGCCCCCCCTGCAGAGTGCTGCATCACCATACGTGCACACTACTGTCACCTTTGAAAGATAAGGGTCCACAGCATTTCAAATGGCTTGTGAAGCAGCTGGAAGGAGGCGCTCCCCCACAGGAGTGTCTCTTGTGGTGGGAGGATCGGATTCCGAGGATGCTGTGGAGGAACTCAAACGACTACGCTCTTCACATGGCACCACCTTGCGAATGTCCGCAGTGTTGAACGAAGTGAGGTGTCGCTTCATGGTTGTCGTACCAAAACTGTATGCTCCAAATCTCCCGCGACTCAACACCACATCGCACTGGTTACACTTCACCAGATTGGCACGTGCTTTTGGTACGTTCCCAGAAGTGGAAAACAACCGCCACACCCACAACTCCCGCCGAGTGCTCCTAGTGCAGAGTTCCTCCACTTCATTCTCTTCCTCCTCAATCTCTACATCCTCACCCATATATCTCTCTGCAGGCCCTTGGTGAGGTGGTGAGGGTGGCGGGTTTGGGGGTGGTGCAGAGGCTAATAACCCAACAGCAGCCATGGAAGCCATACTGATTAGTTTCCTTTTGGTCACTACAGCAGTAAAGGCAACGCACCTCAATCTGCTATAGCTAGAAGGACAATGAAGATGCGCTCGGGGGTGTGGCCTTTTATAGGGGTGCAGGAGTGTGCCTCATGACCGTCTTCATCCCTACAAAGCGGTACACACATTTTAGACATCAACTCCTGAGGTGCCCTATTGTTTGGGATGTGTGAAATTACATTTTTACACTCCACAATACTTGTGTCTACAAGTTCATTTTTATTGTTGTGGAAGCACACAAACCGCAGAAACTAGTCCCCGCACTCAGCATAGGTGCAGTCACAAGATGACGTCCTCAACACATCCGCCGCCGTAATGAAAATCCCCTGGACAGCAAATGCAAAGCATGCGCACAAGTGTCCTACGGACATTGTTCGGGCCAGGGGCTTTGCTAGGGTGGGCTAAGGTGGCTATAGCCCCTGATCTTTTGGTTGTAGCCCCGGATAGAATCTCAGGAGCTACAGCCAAAAGACTAGCTATCCCCCAGCCCCAACAATTCTGACATCAGCTTAGCCCCAGGTCTTTTCCAGACCTAGCAACTCCCCTGGTTCGGGTTCTCAAACTACTTCAAAGTGCGACACAAGTGAGACGGACAGTTAGGAACTGGCACAATGTTCGCAATACTTACGTTTGTACTGCGCATGTGCACGCATGCTATGTTCACTGTACGGACAGTTCCAGTGTCCTTAGGACAACTCCATTTTGTTTGCCTACGAACTTGCTGGCCACTGTGCCTGTTCTACGGTAGGCACCATTTTGACTGCGCCCAATACGGACCACTATACTGTCCTTCACACAACCATTCCGGACATCTTGTGTGTTCTACGACCATGTATTATCTCATTTCCAAGCGGTACGCCAACGTAGTATATCCTTTGGACACCCCTTTCTGTTTATGTACACACATTTTCAAAAGATGGTGCAGTCACACATCACATCCGTCTTACTTCACATTAAACAGCACCCACATTCCATTGCTTGCGGATAGGTCGAACAGACAAGCTGTTCACGAACATTTTACATCTTTTTAAAAAAGAATTCTACACACACACTCTTTCTCTAAAACTACTGCATAAAAATATTTCAAACACACACACACATCAATCTAAAGAAATAGCGGGGGAAGCGGACATGGAAACAAATATGGGGGAATTAGGATTCAACACGGGCTGGTTATGAGGAGAAGATTTGTGAGGGGAAGAAGGGATGGATATTTCGTCAAAACGTCTATTTTCCTGTTCAAGGTTTGGGGATGGTTCACTAGGGAATGGAGAAGCAGGGCAGGTGCAGGTGGGGCAATGATAACAAACTTTTCCTCTCACACAGTCCTCCACAAACTCCGTAAACTTTGAAAATTGTTGTTCAATGTGTCAATTTTCTGCTCTATCCTTTTTATCCTGTCTTCTTCTGTCTCGTTTGTTGCCCTTTCTTCTTTTCTTTCCTGGTCTGTTAAAAAAAAAAAATACATAGGTTGAATGCCTCTAAAATACTGGTCACTATTTTGCATATGCAGAGCACTCTGTGCCATTATTGTCACTGTCTTCAGACATTTTGTCATGTGAGAAATGCTCCTCCAGCCACTCCAAAGTACTTGCCATTTCTGAGTCAAAACAACAGAAAGAAATTACTACTTATGCACTACATACCACAAAAAAAAATCACCCATATAAAAACATGACCTGTACTCACTCTTTTGCTGTAATGTCCCTTCGTCCTACTGCGTCCGTCCACTGTCGTTCCAGGCTGCCGAGTTTCTGTGAAGTGATTACGCTGGAGGCATCCTTTCTTTTTTATGGTACTATCCACTATTCTACATGGTTATTAAATGTGTGGTTTTCTTTTCCTAACTTCAGGTTTCATATTTACTTATTACTACTTACAATATCTTTATGTCCTTCTTCTACGTTGCACATTTTTTGTGTAAGACAATAGTATATTTTCAGCTACCCCGCCTCTTTGGGTAATGTTGCTGCTGTCCAACCCCGTCCGCAAACAAGCGCTCAGTCTGTCCCTTTCCAAAATCATTACGGAGGGGGTTCTGTATGTTCTATGTTAAATGTATGTCAAGTACGTACATTATACTACATATCTTTCAAAATCATATGAGTACAGTGTATATTCAGCTGAACGACTTCATTGCCACAATTTCATGCTTAAGTTCCACCTTCCAAAAGCCTATGCAATTCCCTACAAAAAACACGTTGATTAGGGGACGTTATGGTTAAATTGCCCTCCCAAAAACCTGTACACTTCACTAAAAAAAAACATTCCACCTCCCCTTTATGCTTCACATTAAAACCGAAAAACTCCTGAAATTCAACAGTTATGGTAAACTAAGCCCCCAACCCTGCCACCACCCCTGTGAACTGCTAACACTAACACTCAGACCATGAAAAATGTCATCTCAAATGTCAATGATGACATCAATGACGACATCACTTGTTTAGCCCCTTTCTTTTTCTTCCCTGCCATATATATATATGTACATTCAGTAAAAAAAAGTCACTAAAGGAATGTTATACTTCACATTGCAACAAAACACCACTGCACATTCCCCAATTATAGTAAGCTAAGCAACCATAACTCGCACCATCTACGTGCATTGCTAACACTAACACAAAGGAAAAATGTGGGCTGGGTGGTTTTATTTACTGACCAGCACAATATGAAAATTGAAAAGGTGCAGTGTAGCAAAACGTTACCCTTGTCGTGTGTTCTTAAAGTACTTTCCTTAGGGTCCGGTGGCAGCTCATGATGCACATGCATGGGGCAATAGCAGGCCTCAAACACACAATTAATGGTTATACAGGAAGATAAACTGTGGGATGCTACTGGACTACTGATTAGGAGCAGCTTCTGCACAGCTTCAAGGCCTCAGTGAGAGGGAAAACAATGTATTTCTGCATGGCTCTACATTCCTGCCTACGTTAGTATTTCAGAGTTCAAGCTGTGGCCTCACACCGTGTGTGCGTCTGAAGCATATAATATACTTTGCAAAGCGTTTTCCTAAAAAGAAAAACAAAATGGCCGGCATTTACAAAATGGACTCCCTATGGTCACATTCAGGTTTCTTGGTTTGTGAAGTTTATCACATGATGCGATTCGCTTATGGCCAACATACTATTCATATCATTCGGGCTATGTGATTACTTTTACGGTATAACAAAGTGAACATTGCAAAGCTTTGCTTTCTACTGCAAAACAATTTGCTAGAGAAAATCGTGCAGAAACAATATTCAAAACTGAACAGCAGCACAAATGCAAAGAAATGTGTTGTGAGAAAGCTAAAGATGAACATAGCTCAAACCATGAAGAACTTTTAAAAACTCAGGTTTTCTTTACAATTTATGACCAAATAACAACAGAGATAAATGAAAGGTTCATGGATTTCGATGAAGTTGCTTGGTTGTCTTTTGCCAACCCATTTATCAAACCAAGACAATTTTGTAAGGCTAGTATGTTGTATTCTGATGACATTGACACAGATATAGCATTGTCAGAATACCAATAGTTTTGCCAGTACTTTAAAGACTTGTCTATTGATCATGCACCTACATTCATCTGTACCTTGCTAACATGTTCAGAAAAAACGACCTTTGCAATGCTTTCCAAACTTTGGAATACTCTATAGAATTCTTGGCACAGTTTCACTGTCAACTTGCAAAGCTGAGCGTTCCTTTAGCAAATTGCGACTTTTATAAAAAAACTACTTGCGCTCAACCATGGGAGAAGAGCGTCTTTTTTCCCTTGCGCTTCTCTGTATTGAACGAGATGTTGCAGAATCAGTTGATTTCTCACCTGTTATCGACCTCTTCAGCAGAAGGAAAAAAAGACACATGCTACTTGAGTGATGTATTATTGCATGCTAAATGTAGCCCGCTTCTAAGTTACCTAATAATTACCTTCCTCATCCTCCTTTAAAAAATGCGTATTAAAAACAAGATTCTGTATGTCTTGTTTAATGTGACTGTTGTCTTTTTTTTTTTCTAAGAGGAGTGTGTGTCAATTTTGTGTTAATTTTTTGAGGTGGAGGGGTAGCCTGTGGCTCACCCCCCCCCCACCTCCCTCCGACCCATGCAATGCTGGATACTCCCCTGGCGGCCGGGTATCGCCTTCCCCTCCACCCACCCATACACTGTGTGCTCCCTGGCAGCAGCTCACCCATTGACTTTCGTGTGTAAAGTGATCCATCCGCTCGTTACCGCGGATCACAGACAGCATCAACCCTCTGCAGAGAATCCGTAGTGCTACTAGAGCGGCCTTGATTTAATTAAACACAGATATAACTCGGAGGCAGCCTTTTACATCACTTATTGGGTACCAAGGCCTTGCTTGCTGGATTGAAGTTGCCACTTTTCATATGAATATTAAGCTTGCACATACCCACATTTTTGTTACAGAGAGAAGATATGGACCCAATTTACAATTATGCAGGAGTTGAGGACCACTGCTGTTCACTCAAGACAACAACTTTCTATCATAAAATCATGATTGCCAAAAATGACCTACGTAATCCATATATGTTGAGTTCAGGAAACACTTGTTTTATAGCCTTTACTACCAGACAACCTATTTGTTTGCAGCTGAAAAGAGAAGCCGGTTACTGTATCTCACTAACGATTGCGCTTGTAGAGTGCCAAGTGTGAAGGTTTGTGACATGACGGTGCTGCTTTGAGAACAGCCTGCCATCAGCATAACCTTCTTGCACACTGCACACTTTGAGTATAAGGGCTAATCTCGAACAGAGATGAGTTCTCATGACCCCCTTCACAGCACGTTAGGAGTGTCAGGTGATAAGTGTCTGCAGCCGGGGCAAACCAGCAGCAGAGAGAGAACACACATGCCTGATTGGCTCACAGCAGCTGAAAGCTGCAGGAGTCCTGTGAAAGGCATGTGTGTGATTGGTTGCCATGCTGTGTGAGGCAGGCGGGGCAGCAGCACCACCAGCAGGGGCAGATCCATAAACAATATGGCCATACACAACACATGCCGTCCCGGCTAGGCCGCCCACCCATCATTTTTAATTGTTTATTCTCCTGCCATCATGCTGTCAACTTGTTTCCGGTGGACCCTGGACCTGCCCTGAGCAAACAAACTGATAGTCTTGGTTGCCATTTTGTGGGGGTTGTGGGTAGGGAGGGAAGAAGCAGCGACATGGACTCAGGTTTTTATTTTCTCCAGCCCTCCTCATGTCCCACCTGTCAGCTTCACCCTCCAAGATTGGCTTCAGCCCCTCCACCTGCCCCAAGTTGGGCAGTAGGTGTGGGGCCCCTTATGCTAGAGAGCCCAGGGCATGTGCCCCGTTTGCCTACCCATAAAGATGTATCTGACATTTAGGGGACAAGGTCTCCCATTCCTATAAGGAACTCTGTAGGAAGAATACTCTCTCTGCATATATGGGAGTAGAAAAGACTGAGGTTATTTCTTTTTGGCATTCAAACCTTATTGGTATTACTTCCATATCTTTGACTCAAGGTAACTCAGCAACTACTGAAAAACAACACAGCCCTTTGAAGTATGGCAATGAAACCAAAGAGATGAGGAACCTTCAATGGAGGAAGTAGAATCCTACACAGAGACAAGCCTCTGACATGAGAGCGTCCTGGATGGGGGGAGCCGCACTACACCGTGGAGCAAGCAATGTGGAGGAGCAAAGAGGAACGAGAGATGCTGAAGCCCGGCACCGAAAAGGGTGATATTGCTGAGACAGAGACATGAGAAGGACCATCTTACTTGGTGGCATGACCACGCTGCAGTCGTGGTGGGCCTGGAGCCCACAAACAGATGCAAAGACTACGGAACAATAGAGGACCAACGACACTGCCAAGCCAGACAGGAGAAGGAAAGCAGACACCTATGTGACAGACATGCCAACCCACTGGAGCACACTGAAGGCAGAGAAGTTATCAGGGTTGCCCAGGGTGAAGGAAGGCGAGTTGAACTAAAATCACCACAAAGATTAAGCAATCCGGTGGAACAGAGGTGTCTGGGGAGATCTAGTCTGATAAGGGATATTTTTTCAACCTATGACGAGAAGGAAATCTGAAGGGTTCAATCAGCCTATATAAGACATAATACAAGTGGGCGATACCACATACGTGCCGGTCTGACCATGAGAGAGACAAAAACAAGGAGGGTTACGGAACCCTGGAAATCTGAGTGTTGGACAGTGGCAGAGACCCAAGAGACCACCACAAAAATTAAGTAGTCCGGTGGACAGAAGGGTCTAGAGAGCCCTTTATATATGAGATATGTGTTCAACCAATGGCCAGGAAGGAACCTGGAGGGTTCAATCAGTCTATGCAAGATATAATAACAGGGGAAAGAAAAATGCCCCTGGTTGGTGGAAACAGACTAAGGGAATAATTCCTCCCCTTCAAGAACTTGAGACATTTGATGTGTGCAACGACATTTGATTTGTGCAAAGCTTTTAAAGAGACATGAAAGCTTCCCTTTTGTGAACCGTCAAGAGCAAACATTTGTCCTATGACCAGTACTTTGGGAGAGATCCAACTAAAATTGGCCAGACACAGCAAGAGCTGGGAGCGCTACACCTCTGGCTCATTTCTGTTTTTTTTCCCCCTAAAGTGATAAGGTCAGATAGTCAATAGGGAGGCAACAATATTAATGGCACACTGGTGTCAGACTGTTTTTCGTCCAACTTCTTGTTAGTCTGTCATTTTATTTTTTTATATTTGTAGGGGTGTCAAGTAGGGTTTTTGTGGGATATAGAAATTATTGGAAGTATAGAAGGGTTTTGGGTCTGTGATTTGGTGAGTAATCGCTATCTGGCAAGGGCGTAAAGCCCTGGCTTTTTTGATTTTTAGTTCATAAAATGATGTGGGTGATTACTTACCCCAAAGGGGCCATCTGCTATCCAGATCCCCCTTTGTTGCCACTCCATGCCAGAAGCATTGGGCACTGGCGCAGAGCAGGTTCAAAGATCACAAGATGCCCACTTGACTGACGCAGTAACATCAAAGTCACTGCAGCACAGGGGCGACTTTGAAGATATGTCCCCTGCACCCAAACTACAATGATCATGATTACCCCATGCTGGTGGCAGGGTAATCTCTAAGAATAAACTATGCCTGATTTTAGGCATTGTGCATGGTGATAGGTATGATCGTGGCTGCAACATCCCAATTGATATTGCAAATGTGTCAGCTCCTGTGAGTCAACTCTGCTGTAGAAGGGAATGTGTGTTTTAGTCAGATGGCCCGATACTGTTTCACGTCAGGACAGAAACCTAGAGGACGCAGTCTCTCTTTGATTTTCTTTGGGAGGGCCGGTAACTCCCTCCTCTAGAGACAGCTGCAAAGCAGGCAACTGTCCTGGGCTCAGGTATCAAAGGAGCACACCCATTCGGGACGCATAGCCCCACAAGAGTGTGCCTCATATCAAAAGGTCTTATCAGGCGGGGGTTGGGGACACGGGCGAGAGTAGGATAGGCAGGAGTGCTCTGGACACTGGAAGAAGCTTTGCACAATCTTGTTTCTCACTATGTCTTTCCCTTTCCTGCCTCCTTCACTTGCTCTGGAGAAAGGCTCTTTGGGTTTAAGATCAACAGGGCAAAGTTCATTCCAGCCAGGGGCAGGGAGTGGTCCCCTCTACCAGGCTAGCTGTATACCAATCACTTGAGGACCTGTCCTTTTAAAAGGAGGAGTATCGCACCCCTTTAGTAGAATTCCCTCTGTTGCTCAAGTATTCCAAGGAGATGTTCTGAACATTTTCACCTGGACTTCCTTTCGAGACAATTGTACTGTCCAAATCCATCATCCAGAGATGAAGAATGAGCTGTAAAAGACAGAAGTAAGAACTGTCCCCTAACCACTCTCAGGGAACATCGGAGTGACCAGTTCTGTGGACCAGGACCAACCACTCTGCAACAGATGTTCTGTGCGAGAAGAGCAGACCCTGAATAGGAGCATTCTGTCCTCAGGTCCTTTGCAAAGACCTTGCAGCAACCGGAAGGCCAGACAAGCTGAAGCTTCATGTTCTCCCTCACGCAACCGGTCGCTCCGTGTTCCCCTCATCCTGCACAATAGGGAAGGCGTTGGTGCTGGTGTCTGCTTTTCTCCAACCAGCCGCACTATTGCACTGAATTTAACTCAGCTTGACAAGGTATTTGTCCTAGTGAAGCACGTCACCTGCCAGGCCAAAAGCGACTACTCAATGCCGGAATATGAACTGAATCTCTGTAGGGTCACTTGCTGACTCTAATCGAGGGTTACAATCATGGCTCGGCCCAGCTAGACAGAGAACTGCTGCAGCGCCGGCTCATTGGTGGCACATCAATGCACCCTTGATTGCCACTTCCATGACCGTTGCACGCCGGCTCAAAATGCTGGGGTGTCACTTGGCATTGCCAACTTTGTAGTATTCTTGGGAATGCCGTGACCTGCATTATTGAACCACCGCTATTCAACCACACAGAGCACCTGCATTCAACCCTTCTCAACACCTGTTTGCTGCCAGGGCCACAACAATCCTATGGGCCCGACTAGCTCACATTAACGTTCAAACATGGGTCTGATGAGTCAGGTACTCAATCTAAGAACTGAATTTAGGTACTGTGACACTAAACTGCCCACACAGTCTGCTGTGAACCTAAAGAATGTTTAAGTCACGATCGCTCCTGCTTTCAACCCAATATCCTTTTTTGCGGTAGTACCTTACCTACCAGCACTGGAACTACGCTCAGTGTTACTTTCTCCAGTTTTTTGCATCTTTTCTGTTTTCTTTTGGGGTGGGTTTTTGTATAGTAATCTTTCCTTCTGCGTGCAGATGGTGTGTTTTATTAAAGTCTTTGCATTTTTATAGGACCTTGATTGAACAGTGCCCTTATTTTAGACTGTCATACTGTGTTTGGGTCACTACTCGTTCACCTTTACACCCTCTCTAGAATATAGCCTTCCCTCGGCTCACGTTACCACAAAAAGTGAAGCAGGTATGACGTATGAGTCATCAGATTTCTGGATTGTGCTTTTTTCAGCCTTTATTCAAGTAAGTCTTATGTAAGCCCGTTAGCATTCAGCCATCCTCCTCGGCCACCTCCCCCGTCTCATCACGCACAGCCCCTTCCATTCCAGAACCACACATGCACTCTACATTCACACACACAGCAATCCCACAGCAAGGTATATCTCTTGATTGTCCCATGTTTAGCATAAAGATTGTGTTTTGGCTTGTAGAAGTATGAGTGCTGAGTGGGCAATTTTTTCATCTGCTCACCCTTGTACTCCTGTCAGGTAGAATCCAGTTTGTCACAGATTTGCACCAGCATCGTACATCGCAGCGCATGTTTGTTTCATGTGCCTGGATCTCAGAGGTAAACCAGGACTAGGAACAGATGGAGGGAATTTGCTGGTAGGCTAGGGTAGGCTAGGGTATGTCATAGGGGCTTCAACTGGGCTGAGAGCAACACAGAGCTCCTCACAACACAACCAGAGGGACACATTCCATCTGATTTAGGCTGCCTGCTGAGGTCAATGGACAACAAGAAACCTCTAGGGCCAATGTATGGGCTGCTCAGGTAACCTCTGACCCTAAAACCTCCATCTGTTCCCATCTCTAACATCTCTTTTCCTCTACTTCTATCATCTTCTCACTCGCCTACTCACTCTATTCATAAAACCTCCAAGCCTAACTTTCATCGCTCTTCTTATTCTTGCAGCACCTCTCAACTTCACAGACACACCATCACTGTGCTTCTACATCTCACTCTCCTTTATATTGCTCTTTGGGATGTACAGTCTGGCTGTAACCAGTCTTCCTTTACCCCAGACTTCCTTCTTTCCCATTTTCCCTCTTTTGACCGCATTACCCTCACAGTAACCTGGAATTCTCCCTCAGACTCAGCAAACCTTGCTGCTCTTCACCACCCTGCCTACACCTTAAACCACTCTCCCTCCCCAACTGGCAGGGGTGGGGGTGTAGAAATGTTATCATCTTCCAAACTTCTAATCACTCTTCCGCTCCTATCTCCTGCAATTCCTTCGTCTTTCGAATACAGTATCTCCAAAATCACAGCACCTTTGGCATTCTTAAAATATCTCTCTATTGGCCACCTGGTTCCATGGTCAATTTATTGACAACAGCTCCCAAATAATTGACACAATTTCTCCCCATCATCATCTGGTGACTTTAACATTCGCCACACCTCTATCCACTGACTTTAGCTCTCTTCTCCTTAACTACTCACTCTCTTCTGTCCACCCATTGAAATGGTCACTCCCTTTACAATCTTCTCATCTCCACTCAACTCTACACCTCTAATAGCTCCACCGCTCCCTTTATCCCTGCTCATTCCATCATCTTTACATCAATCTCCACTCCCACTTCTACGCCTCTAGCTCCATCTACCACCGTCATTACCAAGCTCAAGTTGCCCTCCTACATATCTGACCTCCACCATTCTCACTGCTCCAATGTAAAACCCACCGTTCCATTGACTGATGCAGACTTCACCAACGTTAACGCTTAACCCTCCTCTCACTTCCCCCTTACTGCATTCACTCCTAAACCCTCCCATCCATGGCCTTAGAATGCACCTTCCGTCCGGACCCTTAAAACAACAAATAGGAAAAACCTTCACACTTGACTCAGATCTAGACACTCCTCGGATCTCCATCTTTAACTGACTGCTCTTCAAAACTACTCTGCGCTCGACCCTGCCAAACAAGACTTCTATCTCACTCTCATTTCATCTCAATAATCTAAACATAGGCACCTCCAGAAATATCTCCACTCAATGATCTCACCTTTTTAAAAGGCTTCATCTCCTCTACTCTTTTTGCTAATGATCGTGTTCTCTGCTTTACTTCTAAAATGTTGAACATTCAAAATACCTCCCAAATTAGCTTCTATACCCTCCGCCTGCTCACTTTTCTTTACCACCTCTACCCTACTCTCCTGCCTTCCTTTCCCCCACTGGATGAGATTCTGGTCCTTTTCATCAGGGCTAACTATTCATGTTCCCCATCAACCCTCTATCCCTGCACATAGTGAAACTCATAGCTGCCAGTGTTGCTTTATATCTTACTTCCCTCTTCAACTCTTCACTTGACATTGCCGCTTTTCCATCATTCTGCAAGTTGGCTAATGTCTTCCCTTTCCTTAAGAAACCTGCCCTAGACCCTAACTGTCCTTCTGTCTCTCCTACCTCACTGTTCCAAAATGCTAGAGCACATAGTTTTCAACCGACTCACTGAGCTCCTTGACACATACTCTTCATTCTGGCTTCTGACCTCTTCACTCTATAGAGTCGGCTCTCCTCAATGTCAGCAGCTTTATCTCGACAGCTCCTCAGGCTAACTATTCATCTATTCTTATTCTTCTCAATCGCTCTGCTCCCTTCGATGCTGTCAACCATTCTGATCTTCTCTCAATACTATCTCTTCTAGGTATCAGGGACAAGGCCCTCGCTTGGTTTGCATCATAGCTCGCCCCATACACTTCCAGGTGTCCTGGAACAGCCTTACCTCCTCATTCACCCCCCTTACTGTTGGTGTTTCTCATGTGTCAGTCTTGGGTCCACTGCTCTTCACTGTCTAAATATCTGCTTTTGGCACCTTGATCTTCTCCTACAGCTCAGACCTTCTCCTTTCCCTCCTTATCTGATGCTCTACTGTCAGAATGTTCTGACAGGGGTCAGAAATGTGAAGTAGACAAGTAGATAGAGTTTTCGCACAATTAGCCATTTTATAAGGGTCAAATAAATGCCTAACTTTCACCAGCCTAACAAGGATTTCCCCTATGTATCAAACCCAAAGCTAAAGAAAAATGACCTAATGTCTGAAGATCTCTGTCCCTCACACTCATACATACAACACAACCATACAGGGATTATCTGGCTGTTCAAACTTCATAAAATACCATTTAGATTCAAACAGAGAAAATTATAAACGTAAATCCTTGTGTCTAGGGTTGAATCCCCTTTCCCTGGATCAATTCCGGATGTTCCCAACCAACATTCAAAAACAACAACGTTCTTTCAATAGCCAAGTTCCACTCAAAGTATGACACAAAGTGTTATTCATTCCATAGGTTCTTCACTTGGCAATATAATTGTTTCATTTTCATAGGATATCTCACTCTTCAAAGAACTGGTTAAACTATTCATAAACAGCTGTTTGATAAACTAAAAAGATCACTTCTTAATACATCAAGTCAGTATTTAATCTAATTATTCCTTTTTCTGTAGACCAGTCACTTTTAATTATATCAGAGTTCTTCTTTATAAGCACCACAGTTTTGGCAGTATGATTTTACCATAGTTCAATAAAGCACACCAGTGGATGTACCACTTTCTTTCCACCACATTGCAGTACTTCAATTTCTCTTCTTTCTGTTCCACTCGCCTGCCAGGACTAACCACTAATTTTCCCTTTCGTGCTATACTCGCCTGCCAGGATAAACTGATGCAATTACTACCAGTACATTGTGGTGAGGTTTGCTTCACACTTTCCACACTTCAATCCTCAGTGGGGAAAGTTAAATCAACAATTGTTTAATGGATTCATCTTTTTATTTCTAACAACCCCAATGGGTTAATTTCTTCTACAAGGATGTATTAAACATTGACAATGAATTTCACACTGATTCATTTGCCCCAGGCAATGCAGAATTTATTCATCTCCCCCTTCGCAACTGTCATATGGAGGGCTTATGTTCTGCCATCCATGGTTTCCTTTAATTGTCTTTCTTTGGCTTAGGCAATGCTGGTTATAATCTTCTTCTACAAGTGATCTTTGTAAATCACTTTCACGTTGTATGTATTTAATTGCCTTTCTTTGGCTGAGGCAATGCTGGTTGTAATATTCTTCTACACTGTGTCTAAATATTGCCCCTTGCGGCTTTGACAACGGTTGTTGCAATATTTTTTAGCTCGACATCTCTTAAGATAAGCGTTGCACTCAAATTTCTTCAATTCAATAGTTCAGTATTCAAAAGGTTTTGGTTGAGCCAGTGGTCTATTTTGGAGTGCCCGGGGGTTCCATGACAGAGGCCAACTCACTGGTCTTACTGCGCATCTCTGCTGGAAACGCTGCTCCTGTTTCGACTCCCATTGGGTTCGCACAGGCGTCTGCCAGCTCCATTAAGGATCTGGTAGCTTGCGTCTCCTCTAATAGGAGCTAGTTCGGCTCTGCTCACACTCCGGTGAATGCCACACACCAGAGCAGAATGCAGGGCCAGGAGAGCTTCTCTCTCCCATGGGACAGCTACTCTTAGGGTTGCTACCGCTGTGCGTCATTTGCATTCAGGTTTCCCAACCTCTGCTACTTCAATGTGGCATTGGCATCTTCTTCTTCCTCCTGATTCTGCTGCTTCCTCCCTGTGGCCTGCCCCTGAAGGGGCTTTAAACATTTAACAGCCCCGCTCGGGTGTGGATAATCAGAACCACTAGACTGCACACTAAAGTTCTGCACCTCTGAGCCCCTCATCCTCGTCTCAGTACCCAGAGCATAAAGGACTATACATCACGGTTTTATTACACGGCACACTCTAGCCATGGGCTCCTTCCCCGACAATGAATGTGGCGCAAAATAAAAACACTTTTTTTTTTTAATAACCCAATGGTTCTTTTATTTGAGTAGGCCTCAAACCTGTCTCGCACCCAACCTTCACAAACACCCAGTGTCACAAGGGACTAGAAACCAGTCTGGTGTGTATTAATAAGATTTTTATTAATTTATTATTTAATGAAGAAGGAAAAATATTCAAAATACAACAGTCACTAATATGTGGCAACCCAAATGCAAATATTCCTACAGAACAATTAGTTTCAGATATCCTATCACAGTTTACACAGATCTTTAATGGCAAAACAGGAAAAAGACCAGTTTTTAATCAAGTGATACCATCAAGGTTTAGCACTCCCCCTGCAACACTCGCCCCCAAACATCAGCGTATTTCCTTTTGAATGGAAGGCCGTGGCAAGGAGTAAGGATAGAGAGAGAATAATCAGATTTGAAATAAAGCCCACCACCCCAAGATGGGAAGCCAGAAAAGAAAGTGAAACCCTGTTTTTGGAGCAAAACGGCAGGATCGGACGTGGATTATTATTCACACGGCTACTCACAACTGCTGTGGGACAGAATAAAGGAAATTCGTGTTGCTACACTTGAGGAGATAGGGAAGCTTAGAGACTACTATTCGGTACATAGAACAACGTCGAAATGATGTAGGAAAATCGATTTTGGGGAGAAAGCAAATGCAAAAGGAAAAAATACAAACGGCAAAAGGGATTTCATTTTACACAGGACTTACAATGACAGGTAGCTAAGGAAAGGGTTTAGCTTTCAGAATCGGAAAATCGGTTTTCAAAGACAAGGTCAGAGGCACATAACAGATAGGATTCTAGGCAAAAGGGATTGCTCTCAATGGGACTATGGTTTGGGGTTTTCAATAGGGCAGAGCAAATTAGGAGTTTGTGGGGAATGCACACAGTGTGAATTCGGTTTTCAGTGAAAAGGACACTAATCCCTTTGAGGCGATACTAATGACTATAATTAATAAAACCACTTGACAAGATAGTTGATTTCGAATGGCAACAATTTTGAATGTGAATTTCAGTGGGGGAATTAATTGATTTATTTCAAAATAATACTAAGGACTCATACAGACAACTGAAAGATTTATCAAAGGAATACGCTAACATACATAGGCTAATACAGATTCTTCTATGGAAAGGTGAATGAATTATACTGGCAATTCGGGACTTTCAGTAGGATTTTCAATGGGATTTTTAATGGTGTTAGCTTGCAAAAAGGAAAGGATTATGCAATTTAGGGCTGGGGTTATTTGCTACTTACAAAGTAAGCCTTGGTTTGGGATTCCGGAAAGCTGGCTGGATCTCAGGACACTCTGGACTGCTAGGCAAGGGATCTAGTCACTGCACTCTCCTGGATGGGATGCTGACAGTCAGCTGGTTCCCAGGACACTCTGGACTTCTAGGCAAGGAGTCTGGTCTCTGCACTCTCCTTGGGATGGTTCAGCTGCCTCCTCTCCATCTTCCTTCTCCTGTCTTTCCCAAATTCTTCTCTGTCTAGTACAGTCCCCCCTTATACAGCCCAAATGACATCATTCATTTTACAATCTAGGGGGAGTACTCCAGAATTACTCCTACCCTGGGATAGGACAGCCTACCATTCCTCTCTCCGCCCCCTGGCATCATTGGTTCAAGGGGAGGGAGCACCATCTGTCTGTTTGGCATTTATTACAGTTCTTTGTTTCTAAGGAATACTGGATTATGTTTACTAACTTCATATTTATACTAGCCACTGCCATAATAAATAGATATGTGGGTTCAGTTAGTCATAGGGAATTAGGTAAGCCGATCACCAACTCTGTGTGAGGTAGCATGGCCCTTTGGCACATTTTTGTCATTTTCATAAAATAAATAACAGTGATAACTCTGCAAATGATTAAGCATGTAAACAATCTCATTTTCCATCTTTCCAGCACATCTCATGCTCGTCACATTTTTAAATCAGCCATAAACTAGCTTTACTGGCCATTTCAGTCCACAAAGTCCTAGGAACATGCACTTAGTATCTAAACAACCGCCTGGAAATCACATGGAAAAATAGCAGAAAACGAAATTACTTCTTATTCTGAGTGCTGTGAAAAAATGCTTAAAATGAATCAATCCTTTAATGTCAATTTGGAGGATCTGTCACATATGGGAGGGTGGTGCTTCATCCCCCACAGCCAACTGTCTTCCCCTGGCTCAGCCTGTTATAAAAGATTTTTATTACACCCTTTGAAGTTTGTCAGTTTGTCCTTGGTAGTGGGTGCAGGAGGAACTCACATTTCCTGGTCAAGCTCTAGCCACACTTGCTTTCTTTGTCCTCCCTGCTAGTACTGCCTTCAAGTCTGGCAGAGCCGGGAATTAGAACAACCTCAGACACATCACATGTCATTATGGAATAGTTCACTTATAGGTGCGTCTTCCATTGGGAGACAAGACTTTCAATGGAGTTTTGTGCCTGCGCCCAAAAACTGTTTTTTTCTGGTATTCTGAGCCTCTTCTAAGGTGATTGAAGTCTTGTGGGGGAAAACATAATGTACATGGCTTTAGTCAACACCCCACCCACAACCTATTCCACTGACATTTTCTGTTTGAGCAAAGATATCCTTTCACAGTGGTTTTTAAAAGTCATTTTTCTTTATTGCACACGTGTGCAAGCCGTTTTCCGTCTAACGTTTAAAATGCTGTTCTGTAGGTCATGGGATTCTTTAATTTGTCCTTTATGAGTGAGTTTACATTTTCTGTTGATCCATTGACACGGAGGAGTAGGCCTCGTGCACAGGGTTCTTTGATTTGACATGGGATAAAAGCAAAAGCCAAGGTGTTAATTTCATTTGCAGTGTTTTAGAGCACTGCTGTTCACATGAAAGGGAAAACAAAAGCTGTGTCGGGTTGCAGTGTAGAAATCCTTCCCCCCTCATGTGAATTAACAGTAAGACAAGGCTGTTTTGAATGTAGTGCATAACTTTTTGGCATTCAGATGAAAGAAAAGCAAACACAGGGCTGTTTTGAATGCAGCGTATAACTTCTTGTTATTCAGATGCAGGAAAAGCAAACCCAGAGGCATTTTTTGTGAAATGTTCAAATGCTTGCCAAACATGTGCCAGCGAAAGCAAAGCACAGCTGTTTTTCATGTCAATATTTAAATGTGGTTTTTAGGTGAAGGGGATTTCTGTTCAGGGCCTTAAATGCACCCCACATTTAAGTACCTAATGTTGTGATTCATTATAATTTCATTCGGTTAACTCTGTGCTATTGATTTATAGGATGCACACTGAGGGAAGGTTTTCAAAGGAAATAATGGCTGCGTCTTGACTTTACAACTCAAACATAAGGTAAACTTATACAATCAGAAGTAGTGTTAAGTCTTTATTTTTACATATTTTGTTTCCATCTTTACCATAAGGGTTTCACACTTTGTCTGGGGCAAGTCTGGTAGAGGAAGTCATTTGATGACAACAAGCCATCAGATATTCAGGTATTAGGGAACCCTCACCCCAGAAGATGATGAATATCGTGTTTCCTCTAATGGAGTCCTCACATTCCCTTGATAGTCGGCTCCTCCCATATGATCCACAAGGCTAATACCGCCCCCGGGTCAGAATCAGGTAGTGGCTACCTTCCCCATGCCACATGCCACATGGGAAGAGACTTTAGGCTGGCATTCGGTGAGTATTCATCACACTCTCCACCATCAAATCATCTCACTCGCTCATGCTCAACTTCACTAAGACTGAAGGTCTCTGCTTCCTATTCAATCAGGCTATCTCTTCTGATACGTCTTGTCTATTCATCTCTCCTAACCACCTTCCCTAAACTGCTGCTCTCAACCTTGGTGTCGTCTTGGACCATCTCGGAACTTCTTGCTATTCATCTCCAAATCTGCCACTGTGGCCAGACTCAATCTCCTCAATATCAGAAATATAAGGTCTCTTCTTCCCTTCAAGCTAAGAACCTAATCTCATCTTTAGTACTCTCTCGATCTGATTACTGTGCCAGTCTCCCCTATGGCCATTACAACTGTGCTTATTCACCTCTCAACAAAGTTCCCAGCTTTGCTCTCCATACACTCTTCTACCTTCTTTGTTTCACCTCTGCCTCCCCACCCGGTCATCAGTTAGGCTGGTTATCTATGAGACAGCAGCAAAGTATAAACTCATTCTCATCATCTTCCAAAGTATGCACGGACTTACCCCTTCCTAACTCTCAGCCCCTCTCACCCGTACTCTCCCTCTGCTGCCTACGATCATCCTTGGCTCACCGGCCTGCCACCACTCATGCCCTTGTGTTTTCCTCTCTCCCTTACTAGGGAATTATCTTCCTCTCCTACTACTCTGACTCTATCAGTATGTAAATCCAACATCCTAGCTCCTCTCTTTTCTAAAGAACGACTTACATAACATAGCATATTACTCCACCACATCTCCCTGGTCTCCCCTCCCCCACCTCTCTATGACAATGCCAAGCACTTATTCATCTACCCAATCATCCTAAATGTAGCACTTCTTCCACTATCCCTCCCTCTACATGCTCTGCTGTCCTCATCCCTGATTCATGTTTCTACCTCCCCTGCATCGTATGGTCTTATATCGACAACCTCTTAGACACTATTATGAACATTGGTCCTCCACACTGTAAATCAAAATGCATTGCTTTCCCTGTTATTTCCATAAATAAGTACATTAAAAAATGATAAACAATAGTACAGAGTGAACTTCAGAAATACCATGGCCAATGGAAGTGACATGGATGCAGGAGAGAGGCCCTCACATCAAGGTAAGGCACAAGATAGCCCTGATTGAATGTCCTCTTGTTAATTGAAGAGAGAACATGGTAATTAAAGAGGGAAGTGGAGGATTGGAGGGGGATGAACTGGGATGTTAAATAATTCAGTGAACAGAGGGATAGGAGGCAATAGAGTGGGCAGAGCAAGAGAGTGAATTAGAGAGAAAGACAAGGTCAAGAGAGGTACACCACCATGTGTAGTCTTGTCATTGAAAGAACAGAGGAAGTGGTCAGATAGGAGGTAGTTACGTTCAAGGCTTAGGGCTGTGGATGGATTTGGAAGTAAGAGCCATATTTTGACAATGGCAATGTCAGTGGGAAGTGACTTAAGGAGAAGGTTCAGGTCAGGGAGTGAGGGAGTAAGGAGTCTCGAAGACCATGCGGTCAATAGAGAGACAGAACAGTGAGAGGAGTTGAAGGAAGGAGTTAAATAATGGTATATTTAAAAGAGGAAGAGCTAATGTAAGTGGGGGGCATTAAGCTCACCTGGCTCCCACAGGGGCATCAATCTGAACTGGACAGCTGCAGTCTCCACCAATGTGACGCGTAGTGCCGAGATGACGGACTGGACTGGCCCACCTAGCTTCGTTTGCTTGGCCCGTAGGAATATTCTTCTGCAAATGGAGAACGGGAATTAACCATCCGTGGAGTTGAGCGTTAACCCCCCACCACTCCCGCTGTTCTCCCCACTGATCACCTTTGATGTCCCCTCTTATAGTCTCGCCTGATGGTTTGGAAAGATGAGCTCTCCATCCTGCATTGAGCGCAGGGGCGCGTAGATAACCAGTTGCTTCACTGGCTCGAAGGAATTGGTGAGTTCCAGAACAATATTGACTCTGAGATTCCTGGCAAGATGCCGTAAGTATGTAGTTCGTAAGAGTTCAAATGTCTGACTTTCACTCTGTCCGATTCCTTGCAGGTTGCAGCTTGTCCCTAGAGAAGAGTTCCTCATGGCAACCGGTAATATTCAGGTAAGGATTTGGATTATCCAACACAGTTCGATAAAATAATGTCAATATGTAACTGTCATGATCTCTGCTTCCAAAAGGTCAGGGTTTTCCCAACTCCCTTGGAAGCAGATCCATAACCCAGGTTCCGAGTGCCAACCAGTCCCAATTGGGACCTTTTGGACCCAGTCCTGGCGCCAGTGGCACCAGGCTCATAAATATGCCCAGTCCCAGCGCTGGAAGCGCCGGGCTCATAATGCTTGGGTGGACTTACCTTCAGCAGACCATGCTGCTTACTTGCCTGCCAGTTGAGCCTCTGATCCTCTTCTGTTTGGAACTACTTTTCCTGTTGGGTGGGGCTGGAGCCACTCCCTAGATTCAGAACACTGGAACTCTTCTGGAAGGCAGGAACTCTTTTCTTACCAGGAACTCTTTTCTTACTTAGGCGTGGCTGTGGAAGGAGACACCTAAGCACTACAGGAGGCTATTTAAACCACACCCGGTGGATGAATCTTGCTTTGCGTTATTCTGCAACCTCTGCAGCAGAACGCTCATCGTGTCTTCTGCCTCCGGTCCTGGGCCTAAGGAAAAAGGCTTACCATCCTGAATCCAGTCTTCAGCAACACCTATAAAGACAAGAAAGAACAGGTTAGCATTCCGGCATCTGAAAGGCAAAGGCTTACCATCCTGAATCCAGTCTTCAGCAACACCTATAAAGACAAGAAAGAACAGGTTAGCATTCCGGCATCTGAAAGGCAAAGGCTTACCTACTCTTCGGCGCTGCATCCCGCATCTGAAAGACAAAACAAGGTGCGTTTAAAGACATTGGGGAACTTTAATACTCACGTGCCATGACTCCTTTCCACATCTAATCCAGTGGGTATTCCGGCACCCTGCAGCCGCTCCGAACTCGTACCTGCAAAATAAAAAGACAGTTAGAGCGCATAGTGAAGCAGGCAACAAGCGCTTACTTACGTGCTTCCAGGCGCTTCTATTCATCACACGGGCTCCATCTTCAACTCACTTCAGCCCGTCATCCGCCATTGCCGGCACCCTGCAAAACAAGAGACATCATTACTAAAGACTTTAAAGACATTTGAATGACTCGAAACTTACCGTTCGTGCAGTAAACGACGGACAGCAGTCCTCTGAAGTCAAGAGGCCTGCGCTACCTATCCAGTGAAGAAACTGGTTACAGCACCCTGCCCCGAGGCAGATGGAGAGCTCGGCATTCACTTACCTAAGGTGAGAGCGTTAACCTTTGGGGGTCTACAGGAGAGGAGAAGAGGAAAGAGATAGGGACACCCCAATAACCCCAGTTCATTAACCCCATATTTTCTATCTGCAGACATCTTACTCTACACGTCAGGCATACAGTGCACAGAGGTCCAGCCCAAAGAGCCAACCGGGTGCTACACATCACCTTTGAAGATACGGTAGTCGCCCAGTCAAGACCGGCGCCTCTGCGAGAATCAGGTGAGCGTTACAGAACGCAAAGCCTACCGCAAAACTCTCGCCCAGGCGCTATGGAAACCTCGGATACTGACCCCCTAACCCGGTTACTTGGGGAACTAAGGGCAGAAGTGCATGCAGCTCGTCAGGAAACGAATGCTCTAAGAAGGGAACTAATTATTTCCAAGGAGAGAACAGACAATCTTGCTAGACAAGTGCTACAGTCACAAGCCGGACAGACCCCGTTACCTGCATCAGGGGCAAATCTTCCTTCAACATCCTCTATGAATCCAGTGCAGATCAACCTACCTGGGAATGTACCACTGGCTCCGCCCGAACGATTTTCTGGTGACCCAAAGAGGTTTGCAGTATTTATCAATCAGTGCCGGTTGCACTTCTTATGCCGGCCAGCAGCCTTTCCAAATGATCAAGCAAAAGTAGCTTTTGTACTTTCGTACCTTAGTGGCAATGCGGCAGACTGGTCGATCCCTCTAGTTAATCAAGATGATCCGGTTCTCCATGATTTTCAAGCCTTTCAGCTTAGTATGGAGAAACTGTTCGCAAGACATTCACAGGGGCAGGCCTTGGACAATGAGCTTCTTTCATTGCGACAGGGTAATCAAGACCTTTTGGCTTATATTGCATCTTTCAATAGGCTAATAGTGGAAACTCAATGGCCTGAGGACAAAAGGATTACGCTGTTTTATAGAGGTCTACGTGGAGAGCTCAAAGACGTTTTAGCCCAAGTAGTGAATCCCCCACAAGACTGTTCGGATTATATAGACTTGGTCGTTCAAATAGATCACAGGCTGCAGAACAGGAAGGCTGATCGTTCCAAGTTTGATGCTCGAGTATTTTCCAAACCGCCAACTCCTTCCAAAGGAGTAGACTCCGGGGAACCCATGCAAATAGGGGGTCTGAAAGGTCCTCTAACACAAAGGGAGCGGGAAAGGAGGAAACAGTTGCAATTATGCCTATATTGCGGAAACTCAGGACACTTTCTTCGAGACTGTCCGGTGAAACCTGCCAAGAAGGCAGTAGGAGCTGCAGTTACCAAAGTTACAAACTCTGAGCAGGGAAACGACCTCGCCCGACAAGAATAGAGGTCCTCTTGCCGAGCGTGAAAACCAGTTCCGTGACCTCGCATTTCGTGATACCTATGGTCCTCATTAGCCCTGATAATCCGGATCGATTACATCCAATTGAAGCTTACGTCGACAGCGGTGCCATCGGCAATTATGTGGATCATGAAATGGTTTTGAGGATGAATCTAACTCTTTGTCCCAAGGCTGTAAAGGACGTCATTACTACGGTGGATGGTACGGAGATAGCCTCCGGGCCAGTAACGCATACCACTCAAGAGGTGACGCTAGTAAGTCAAGATGGACACCATGAGAAGATCGTGTTCGATGTGATCAAGGCCCCTCAGTTTCAGATTATTCTAGGAATACCTTGGTTAGAGAAACACAATCCTCTGATCGATTGGCGAGCAAGAACGGTCCAGTTTCCAGAATGTGTCTCTACTTGTCACCCTCCACCTGGTGTTGCACTGGCCGCAATTTCTTCAGAGACTCCCCAGTTACCTCCCGAATACCTAGAATACCAAGATGTTTTCCGGAAGGATCAGGCTAACTCTCTACCTCCTCATAGGTCTTATGACTGCCAGATAGACCTGATACCTGGATCTACTCCTCCTTGTAGTAGAATTTATGCCCTCACCGAGCCTGAGAACCTTCACCTTCGACAATACCTGGATCAATACCTGGCAAATGGGTTTATTCATCCTTCCAAGTCCCCTGCTTCTTCAGCTTTGTTCTTCGTTACAAAAAAGGAAGGAGACCTTAGAACTTGTATCGATTATCGCTCCCTGAACCAGATCACCGTTAAGAATAGATATCCGTTACCTTTGATCCCTGAACTCCTGGACCAAGTCAGAAAAGGATGCATATATACAAAGCTGGATCTTAGAGGAGCTTACCACTTGGTACGAGTAAAAGAGGGCGATGAATGGAAGACGGCCTTCCGCACCAAGTATGGGCTATTTGAATATCAGGTCATGCCCTTCGGACTTTGCAATGCCCCGGCCGCCTTTCAATATTTTATGAACAATGTCCTCAGAGAGCTCATAGATGTATGTGTTGTTGTTTACATTGACGACATCCTCGTTTATTCTTCATCGGAATCTGAACATCGGAAACACGTGAAAATGGTCCTCGAAAGATTGCGTCAACACAAACTTTTCGCTAAGTTGGAAAAATGTGTTTTCAACGTGACTGAAGTTGAATTCTTGGGATTCATATTATCACCTGGCGGAGTGCGTATGGATTCAAAGAAGGTCGATGCAGTTCTCAAATGGCCATCACCATCCTCCGTAAAAGGTGTGCAAAGCATGTTAGGCTTTGCTAACTTTTACCGCAGGTTTATCCCCGAATTCTCTCGAATAGTCCAGCCCATCACTGCCTTGTTAAAGAAAAACAAACGTTTTGAATGGTCTACCGAGGCGGAACAAGCTTTCCAGGATTTGAAGACTAAATTTATCTCTGCACCAATCTTAAAACACCCTCGCCTCGAACTCCCCTACATCGTGGAAACTGATGCTTCAAGCCTTGCCATGGGGGCAGTTCTATCACAAAAGGACCCGGTAACCAATCAGTTGCATCCCGTGGCATTTTGGTCCCGCAAATTCTCGCCTCCTGAAATCAATTACACGATTACTGACAAGGAACTTCTGGCTATCAAGTCTGCCTTTAAGGCTTGGCGGCATTATCTGCTGGGGGCCCGACACACCGTTACTGTGATTACGGATCACCGAAACCTGCAATATTTGAAGACCGCAAAAGCCCAATCCTCTAGACAACTCCGTTGGGCATTATTCTTTGCCGAGTTTGACTTCATAATTACCTATCGACCTGGTACAAAGAACGGTAAAGCCGATGCCCTTTCTCGGATGGGAGTGGAAGAACACTTGGTCAACCCTAAACCTGTACCAATCATTCCCGAACAAAGAATTCTGGGTGTAATCGCCACAGAATCCATAGAGGAAGTTAAGGATAAAGCCAGGCAACTTGTAACTCCAGCAGACATACAGAATTGGCATCTGCAGGGAAAGGACTTTGCAGTAAAGGACAACTTATTGTATTTCCAAGAACGATTATACCTACCCAGCACAGATTTACAGAAAATAGTAATCTCTTGTTATCACGACTCTTTAATGGAAGGTCATCCCGGTATAGCCAAGACCTCAGAAAAGATCAAGCGCTACTTCTGGTGGCCGTCTTGGAAAAAAGATATCAGAGACTTTATAATGTCCTGTGGAGTATGCGCCCAAAACAAGAGTCAAAAGGAAAGACCAGCAGGCCTCTTACGCCCTATTGACATCCCACCTCGCCCTTGGCATACGCTTTCTATGGACTTCATCACCGATCTACCTCCATGCTCCGGATACAATACGATTCTAGTAATCGTGGACTTATTCTCCAAGATGGCGCATTTCATTCCGCTCAAAGGCTTGCCGACAGCAGCAACTCTGGCCCGAGAATTTCTCGAAAACATCGTCCGCCTGCACGGTTTTCCTTCGGTTCTAATTTCGGACCGAGGTAGTCAATTTATTTCTCATTTTTGGCGAAGTTGCTGTCGGTCGGCTCAAATTGATGTGAGACTATCGACCAGTCACCACCCTCAGACCGACGGACAAACCGAGAGGACCAATCAAACTCTGGAACAGTATTTACGCTGCATGCTGCAACAAACTGAAAAAACTTGGAAAGATATCCTTTGGATAGCCGAGTATGCCTACAATAACTCTGTCCATTCGGGAACTGGGAAAACCCCGTTTTTTCTTTTGTACGGCAGTCACCCTCGAACCTCGGAGTTGGATCCCCTCCAAAATCTTGAAACACCAGCAGTAGACTACCTGCATTCTACAATCACCCAAGCCTTTAAGGAAGCTGTTTCCCACCTTCAAAGGGCTAAAGAACAATACAAGAAAGGAGCAGATCAACATCGGAAGGAAGCCCCTCACTATCAAGTAGGGGATCAAGTCTGGTTATCCACCAAATATCTACCTCTAAAAGGGCCACGCACATTCAACCCAAGATACCTTGGTCCCTATTCCATCACTACCATAGTAAACCCAGTAGCGGTCAAGTTGGACTTGCCCCCGCACATGAAGATACATCCGGTCTTCCACGTCTCTCTATTAAAACCCGTGCAACCTCAAACCCGACTAACCAAATCTCCAAAACCTATCCTAGTGGATGGAGAACTCGAGTTTGAAGTCAAAAGCATTCTGGACTCCAAGATCTCCAAATCTAAACTATTCTACCTAATTGACTGGAAAGGCTACGGCCCCCAAGAGAGATCCTGGGAACCTGCTGAATATGTCCACGCTCCTCGCCTAATCAAAAGATTTCACCGAACATTTCCTGACAAGCCAAAACCCCCGGAGAAGCCCGGTTTGGGAGGGGCCTTGAGGGGGGGTACTGTCATGATCTCTGCTTCCAAAAGGTCAGGGTTTTCCCAACTCCCTTGGAAGCAGATCCATAACCCAGGTTCCGAGTGCCAACCAGTCCCAATTGGGACCTTTTGGACCCAGTCCTGGCGCCAGTGGCACCAGGCTCATAAATATGCCCAGTCCCAGCGCTGGAAGCGCCGGGCTCATAATGCTTGGGTGGACTTACCTTCAGCAGACCATGCTGCTTACTTGCCTGCCAGTTGAGCCTCTGATCCTCTTCTGTTTGGAACTACTTTTCCTGTTGGGTGGTGCTGGAGCCACTCCCTAGATTCAGAACACTGGAACTCTTCTGGAAGGCAGGAACTCTTTTCTTACCAGGAACTCTTTTCTTACTTAGGCGTGGCTGTGGAAGGAGACACCTAAGCACTACAGGAGGCTATTTAAACCACACCCGGTGGTTGAATCTTGCTTTGCGTTATTCTGCAACCTCTGCAGCAGAACGCTCATCGTGTCTTCTGCCTCCGGTCCTGGGCCTAAGGAAAAAGGCTTACCATCCTGAATCCAGTCTTCAGCAACACCTATAAAGACAAGAAAGAACAGGTTAGCATTCCGGCATCTGAAAGGCAAAGGCTTACCTACTCTTCGGCGCTGCATCCCGCATCTGAAAGACAAAACAAGGTGCGTTTAAAGACATTGGGGAACTTTAATACTCACGTGCCATGACTCCTTTCCACATCTAATCCAGTGGGTATTCCGGCACCCTGCAGCCGCTCCGAACTCGTACCTGCAAAATAAAAAGACAGTTAGAGCGCATAGTGAAGCAGGCAACAAGCGCTTACTTACGTGCTTCCAGGCGCTTCTATTCATCACACGGGCTCCATCTTCAACTCACTTCAGCCCGTCATCCGCCATTGCCGGCACCCTGCAAAACAAGAGACATCATTACTAAAGACTTTAAAGACATTTGAATGACTCGAAACTTACCGTTCGTGCAGTAAACGACGGACAGCAGTCCTCTGAAGTCAAGAGGCCTGCGCTACCTATCCAGTGAAGAAACTGGTTACAGCACCCTGCCCCGAGGCAGATGGAGAGCTCGGCATTCACTTACCTAAGGTGAGAGCGTTAACCTTTGGGGGTCTACAGGAGAGGAGAAGAGGAAAGAGATAGGGACACCCCAATAACCCCAGTTCATTAACCCCATATTTTCTATCTGCAGACATCTTACTCTACACGTCAGGCATACAGTGCACAGAGGTCCAGCCCAAAGAGCCAACCGGGTGCTACACATCACCTTTGAAGATACGGTAGTCGCCCAGTCAAGACCGGCGCCTCTGCGAGAATCAGGTGAGCGTTACAGTAACCTGTTGCTTTCTCCCTTATTCAGGCGCTGAGAGAAAGTATGAAGTCTTGGGGAATAATGCCTCCGGCAGTAAAATCGGGTAAGTCTACTGTGGTGAGGAGGTTTCCCCTTGTTTGTCCCTTTGTTCGCCGGGGTTCGGCGAGGATGCAGTGGAAGCTGCGCCGACCCGTGAAGAGGAATAGTACCCCCGCTGGTAAAATCAGGTAAGTCTATGGGGGGGTAACTAATATTGCCTCTGTGTATTCCCTTGGCTCAACTTGCTGTTCTTGTCTTCCCCTTAGGTGCCGGAGTGCGGCTGGAACATGCAGAAGGATGCAGTGGAATGTGAAGATGCTGCGAAGGTGGGTGAGTTCAGCGCGCCGCTGCAGCAGGCGAGGCGCATAAAATAACTTCTTTCTTCCAGCTTGAAGGCGCGATGGATCGGGAATTCAGGTAAGGATCAAAGGTATTGCTCTTGTTCTAACCTTTTCTCCTTCTTTCTCCCTTTTTCTAGGAGCTCCAGGAGGGCGTGGCAGAAGACTGGATGCAGACTTGCAGTCACGGTGAGCGTTACGCTGTTGAATGCAGAATAACACGAAGCGTGTGCTGCTCTTCGGGCGTGGTTTAAATAGCCTCCAAAATAGTCCCAGGTAAGTATTCCTCCCCAGCCCCACCCGAGTAAAAAAATAGTCCCTAGGTAAAGTAGTCCCTTCTAAGCCTCTTTTGGCTTGGAGCTCTTGCAGCATGGTCTGCATCAGGTAAGTTTGCGGCATGGTCTGCATCAGGTAAGTTTTAAAAGGAACTAGGAGGCATAAAAGGCTGACTCAGGTGCTAGCAATTGGAAGGAGTGGAAGGAGCTGGAATTGTTACTGGAAGGCGAGTAATAGCAGCAGGAAGAAGGCACCAGACTAGCAAACCAAGCAGAAGTGGAAGAGCAAGAGGGCTGCCAGAATGCAGATTTCACCTGCTTTTTCTGAGAGGGATCTGTTCCCCAACATCTGAAGTGCAGAGGCTGCACAGTGGAAGACGTGCAGGAGAAAGGTCTTTTCACATGTGAGCCTGATTGCTGTGGCTGTCGAGCTGCAGACGTACAGGAGACCGAGGCAAGATGTAATTGTCAAGCTGTGGGTCTTCGAAGTGAACAGAGCTCCCAAACTGGAGAAATATTTTCAGGAGAAGGGTGTGGATCTCCAGCGAGCCAGAAGTCGTAGAAGGGCTGGCAGCAGCCTGGAAAGCAGTTTAACCCTCAGAACAAGTGTCTGAAGCCGGTGAGTGAAGCACTGCATTCTCACACATTGCACATGTCTTGCCGGTAACAGTATTAGGATCCCTGTCAACTCACGTAAGACTTTAAGCAAGTAGAAGTTGTTTGTTGCTTTTCAAAATACATTGAACAATGGAAATGTTTCACTCGCGTATAACAGTAAAACTCCTTATTTGTGTGAGAAGTTAAAGTGACTAAAATCTATTGTTTTGCTATTCTAAGACTGTTATTGCTTGAAGGTTCTAAGACTGGAATTGCTTGAAGGAATGGTTGTGTGTCCCTAATTAAGGAGGGGGAATGCTGCTGGGGCCATTACCGAATACTTAATGTTAACAGTCCAAAAGTTACAATCTTTAACTTGTGAAAACATCATCAGAGGATGGTCATGCCTGCCCAATTGTGATTCCCAAAGGAGACCTGAACTTTCCAGCATGGGAATGCAATTAAATACCAATCTTTAAATCCCGGAAACTATACCAAGAAGTGGTGCCTATTTCTGAATTTCAAAGAAAGGCTGAATTCTATTCTTTTTTAAACCAGGCCCGGCTCCAGCAGGGGGGCCAGGGCCCCCCACTGTCAGCCTCTGCCCCCCCCCCCCTAGAAAGAAGGTGTTATACAGCACTGGTAACCAAGGTAGTGGGGAGTGGTTGTCAGGGTCGGACTGGGCCATAATATTGTTTCGGGCACAATCGACAAGTGGCCCACAGTTCCAAATGGCTATTCATTTCTTTTATGACACTGTTTGAATAGTAACCAAGGGGGAGTTTTTTTGATTAAGTGTGGTGCAAGTTGTGCATGTCAAACAATATTTATTCAGCACCACTGGTCAAAACTACAAGCCGCAGAGTGAATGAACTCATCAAACTGGCCCAAATTGGCCAAAAGAAGTGGCCCACTTTAACCCAAAAAACTGTGCTACACCAGCTTTTTGTGTTTCGGTTTGCCATGCGCCTACTGCCCTATAGGCCAGTCCGAGCCTGGTGGTTGTCACTCTATACATTCAGCAGCAACCTCAGAGACATCATTCCGAGAGGCTGAATTGCAGGAGGCCTGGCCAGGATTTGTTTTCTTGCCCTAGACAATGATTTATGCCCGACAGCCATGAAAGTACAAATGACCAGTGAGATGGAGGACCATTCACACCTCTAAGTGAGGTAGCACACTTATTCAAGCAGGCTGCCTACAACTATTTTCTCAAACCTATAATCACAACTTTGGTGTCTGTAATTTAAAGTATGTTTATTTTTTGTGGGAATATAGTGGTTTTTCACATCATGCTTAATAAAATGGTTAACTATATCAAGCAATAAATGACAGTTAAAGTTGCTTGGACACAGATTTCTGCAGAAGGTGCGTCAACTGACTAGGGGCCCTTACAAATTACATTCAAAGTATATATTCTGCTGCATTAAATTCTTAAGTATAAGTGAAAAGATAAGGTTGGAAGTAACAAAAATTTTATTCTGAAGGGGAGAGTAGTCAAATCAAAAAGTGATAAATGTAAGACTTTTAATTAAACATTACCACTACCGTTGCTGTGCGCAACATTCCATGCCATAATTCTGTGGTATGTCTCTGCGATAAGGGGACAAGCAATTAGCAAATTACTTTTGGTGCTGCCACCAAAAGGTGCAGTTAAATCTCAGTTGCTAGGCCGTGTTCCATCTGCACTGGAAAACAAGCAACCATATGAATGTTTAGGGCCTGTGGTCTAGCAGTTTGGGAAGGGATTCTGGCATTAGTGACATGTCCACGGCTGATATGCATACAATGCTATGGAAGGCTGGCCAAAGCAATGACAGTGGTTCTAATTGATTCAAAGACGTTTTACCGATTAGGTAATACCAGAACGCATACTATGGAACACAGATAGCATGGCAATACAATGTGAGGAGAAACACAGATCCTATGGGTGTGTCTGCTCATTTGCCCACCAAAACCTAACCTTTCTAGAACTCTTTGAGCAAGCTCTATCACAAAGTAACACCATATGTGTTGCTGTATAGGGCCTGCCAGTGTTATATCTAAGCATTCTTTTGAGTGTTTAATTACTTAAGCGACTCTGCAAATGAGCTCTGGGTGTAGTACAATTCTCTTAATGTGTGTCTTCAGCCAGTTGATTTTCTGAGTATTATATTTGTCAATGCCTCTGTGACTTGCATTGAAGTCTTGTCTCAAACAAGCAATCACAAAGGCAGCAGTTCTGGAATGCGTATAGGTATTTGCAGGCATTTGCCATCATATGCCCAGTTACTGGCACCATTTTCCAGCTGTCCACATCTTATGGCCAGGTGGTACCCTTATGGCAGTGCCTGGCGCCTATCCATGCCTAATCAAAAGCCCAAGCTGTTGGCCTTGCCAATGCATGTTGGCTTCCGTTTGTCTCCCTAAATCCAACAAGGCCCTACCTGAAAATGCTAAGGCTAGATTGGCAAGTATTGACCAGTTTCAAATCTTCTCATGCATACTTACCAGTGGGGCTCCAACCTAAAAAGACTGTACCTTTGTTTGGAAGCCTACTACTCTGACACAACATTTCATGATTGAAACTGATAAGTACTGACTTGATAACCATTTGTTTGAACAAATGTACAGAGTTTGCATGCAAACAGAATATGTCATGTGTGTTGTGGGATTTGTTTGGAAAGTATGATGTAAATCGTGGTTGCTGGGTGTTCAGGCAGTGCCGGAAATGAAACATGAACACCCGTGAAATAACAATAAAGAAGAGCGTTTTCTATAATGTTGCAGGCAAAGTATAAAAGGTGTACCTCTTTATAACTAAAAAGCTGTATTTCAATATTTTCTATTGAGTGCAATCAGAGGTGGATTTAACATTTGGACAAGGAACAAATGCCATTCCCCTCCTCCCCCTGCTCTACTCTCTCCACTCAAATACAAAACAGCAGGGCTGATCAGGCCCTACCAGTGAGATATTATCTTTTTAACATTTCTCAGAGGCAGGTTATCTACAACACGAAGTGATTAGAGATGAGAAAAGGTAAAATTGAAGTGTCTGTTGCTGTGGCACTTTAAAAAAGATTATATAGGGTTTTAAGAAGCTATTTAAGTGTGATTGTTGGGTGATTAGTAAGGGGATCATTAATTGCTATGCTGGATCTTGAAGGCTTCCATTCAGGATGGGGAAAATAAGGCTAGTCATAGGGAGTCATTTTCCAGGTCAAGTGGAGTGGAAGAAGTGGCGCTAAATGCATGTAGCTCCACTTTTTATGAGCTGCAGTGTTTTGCATGATTTGACAGGTAAAGTTGGAGAACAGATCAGACTTAACAAGGTCCCCCTGCCAAATCTGATTGGTATTCCACCAGCACATATTTTTACGTTGGCGAAAAACCAACAGATTCCTATGGGACCTGCCTGACTTTTACACATGGAAAAAGCGAGTCCAAAGGAATCTATTGTGGATGGCTCCCACAATCGTTAATTGTGGCAGTGATTTACACTTTTCCAGACACATAGTGGTAAAGTAAAGAGCAAAGGCGATTTTAGCCTGCGTTTTACTCTTTACTTTTCCAGTACTTGGTGAAAACAATAAAATTAATGAATGGCCCCTTTTGCAAAAAAAGTGCAAAGAGGAGAATTCCAATCTGTGCAATTTAGGATTCAAAACAAAAGGCCCCCATTGATCTTTTCATCAACATGTTTCTACAATGATGAATACATTGTCAGGTTGGTTTATCATGTGACTTGCACATTTTTTTTAAGTAATCTGTATACAATTTAGTATTATTTTAGGTATTCAAAGCCAAACTTCAAAACATATTTGTATCAACTTGAGCTTGGAAGATGTGTGTTCAAGTATCTACATTTCAGGCTAGGCTCAAATTATGGCTTTACCACTTGACCAAAGTGTGTGATCCTGGGCATATTTTTTAATTTCACCCTGTCTTTCACCCTGTGTTAAAATTAGGTGCCCCTAACAGTGATTCAGTTTGCATTATAAGCTATTCCAAAAAGCCTCACTCATGGTTTAATAGATGTGCAGCACAGGGATTAGGGCACACACACACATCTAACTATGAAAATATACAGGCCACATTTATTGAACACAATTGTGTCCTTCAATAGCAAATCAAAGTATAGACATTAAACAAAGAGTCATCATGGACAATTGTATATTATTACCAGTATGAACCAGACAATGATGTACAGGGGCACGCCAACCAGGAGCGATACCAGGAGACAGCAAACCCCTCAACCTGCACTGTCTGCCTCCTGATGCAGCCCTTACAGCCCTAGCACTCCCTTGCACTCGCAACTCAATTAAAATGTGCTGCAGAAATGCAACAAAAAATTACATTTTGTGCTTAAAATGTAATTTTGGATATGAACCATTGATGCGAGACATTCAGAATGGGACTACTGTAGGGGTTCAGTTGGAAAGGAGGGGGAGGAGGTTGTGGAATGGGTGGGTGAAGTGGGGATTGTATACATGTGTATGTTATTAGAGGATATGTTGCTGTGCTCGAAATATTGTTAAGATCAATAAGACTACCTGTATTGATTTGACATGGAATGTTCTGTTCTTGAAATTTAAAGAAGTTTGAAAAAAAAATAATTTTGTAGGAAACAAAATCTATTCCTTGCTTCAGTATTCTGGGTGGGGGCCCTATCTTTCACAACAAGATGGATGGACTAAAAGCATCTCCACCGGGGCCTGCTGGGAGCATCCATAGTGCTCACGAAGGTATTGTTGGGCAAACACAATCTGAGATGGTACTGGGGGGCCTCACTGCTTAGCCCTCTCAGAGGAGGAGGACGAGGCATCACCCTCAATTCTCCCAATCCAGTGCAGAAAAGGCATGCTGGGTGCTGGTGTGAATAGGTTGGAGGGGAGGTAAATGGGAACGGTGGTTAGGGCAGCTGAAGGAAGGTGACTGGACGGTGAAAGGTGAAGGAGGATCAGATATAACAGAAACGGGAGAGCAGATGGGAAGGGAACATAGGTAGATTGATGTTGCAACACTATTTTCCTTGCTTCTCTTTTGCTATGTACAGTTTTTTTTTCGGGGGTGCAAATGTGTTTTGCAGATCTGGAAGACATTTTTTGCTGGATCACAGACCTGGGAAATCTGGATCAACGCCAGCATTTTGTTTAGGGTACTCCTAGACCCACACCCAATGGAATGTGGGCCCCCCTGATCACAAACCTGACCCACCCAGATGAAAATTCCTGGAGCCGGGCCTGATTCGAACTATGCCTACAAATCATTGTAAGAAGTTTAATAATAATCTTGATTTATTTTTACTCATAAATTCACAACAAGATGGATGGACTAAAAGCATCTCCACCGGGGCCTGCTGGGAGTAACCATAGTGCTCACGAAGGTATTGTTGGGCAAACACAATCTGAGATGGTACTGGGGGGCCTCACTGCTTAGCCCTCTCAGAGGAGGAGGACGAGGCATCACCCTCAATTCTCCCAATCCAGTCCAGGAAAGGCATGCTGGGTGCTGGTGTGAATAGGTTGGAGGGGAGGTAAATGGGAACGGTGGTTAGGGCAGCTGAAGGAAGGTGACTGGACGGTGAAAGGTGAAGGAGGATCAGATATAACAGAAACGGGAGAGCAGATGGGAAGGGAACATAGGTAGATTGATGTTGCAACACTATTTTCCTTGCTTCTTGTTTGCTATTTACAGTTTTTCTTTCGGGGGTGCAAATGTGTTTTGCAGATCTGGAAGACATTTTTTGCTGGATCACAGACCTGGGAAATCTGGATCAACGCCAGCATTTTGTTTAGGGTACTCCTAGACCCACACCCAATGGAATGTGGGCCCCCCTGATCACAAACCTGACCCACCCAGATGAAAATTCCTGGAGCCGGGCCTGATTCGAACTATGCCTACAAATCATTGTAAGAAGTTTAGTAATAATCTTGATTTATTTTTACTCATAAATGAACTTTTACAAACAAATATACATACACATAGCATACTTACACAGTTTGATCAGTAAATCAATGTATCCAAATGCAAAAATGGTAAAATATTTACAGACTTAAAGACGTAAAATGATAAACAAAGGATGCATAGAGAGCAGTTAGATCATAAAAATAAAATGGAATGAATAAATATGATAATCAATTGTGAACAAAGGATTTTAGATTTGCAGAGTGTGTCAATGGACTCCTTTGGGTCTTATCTCATAGGTCATGTCTCATCAGCCACAAGGCAACATGTGGAAAATTGTATGATAATATAGTGCCTACAGAAATGATTTAATTAACCTGGGCCCATGGTTGCTTGTATATTACAGTATGTCCGTAAGTAAAGGGTTTATCTGTGTCCATAAATTGAACAATGCAATATGAACAGCATCAGAGTCTGCGTTTAGGCAATAGTGCCAAAAAGGATCAGACTTGATGGCGTCATAATCACCTACAAACTGACCCAGTAAGCACATATATCTCGGCCCTAGTTTCTCGCATTCGGTTAGAACATCCTATGGGCTTTCCAATTTGTCTGGTCTTTTAGAGATACAACAGATTCGGGATTCCCTGGGCAGTTTTGTGTAGGCGCCTGAGTCACAAGTAGAGAGAGTGTTTCAAAATATTTATGGGCAATGCCCTTCATGAATATGTGATTGTGAAGCCAGACGAGCACAGGGAGGGTGGGAGTGATGTGTTCTCTGGAGGCGAGTGCTAAGAGGAGCCTAGCTGCGGTTTTCTGGACCCTTTGGAGTTTTATGAGACAAGATGAGATGCTGGGGCGCCTAGGTAAAGGTGTAGTGTAGGCATGAGAGTATGATTGTCATGATTGCTGTGACTCTGTGATGGTAGGAGAGGTAGGGGGAAGATGCTTCAGAGAATGCAGAGGTTTAGCTAGCACAATGTAGAAACACCATTGAGGTGGTGTGAAAGTGTCAGATCTGCGTCCATGGTACATCCCATGTTCTTTACTGAATTGGATGTAGCCGGAGGTGGGCCTAGAGAGTTTGGCCACGGGGTGGGTTGGGGAAAGAGGGCAGTCTTCCTATAGATCATGATTTTGCTTTTTCCTTGGTTGAGGAGTAGGTAGGTGGCTGTCCTCCAGAGGTCGATTTCTGGGAGGCATGAGGCGAGGTCGGGAGGAGGCTGGAAGAGCTCTTTCGGATCTTGAAGATTATCTAGCTGTCACCTGCATAGTTGTAGCAGGTTAGGCTATGTGAGGGGAGTAAGGGGGCTCAGGTAGAGGGGAAAGAGCAGACGGGATTGGGAGGTGCCCTGAGGTACTTCATTGGTGACAAGGCGAGGTGAATAATTAGCAATCTGTTGGCAGGGAAGGTGGATATCCACATCAATGCTATATCTCTGATGCCGAGCGAGTTGAGTCTGTTCATGTGGGAGCAGTGGTCGATAATGTTAAAGACCCGTGAGAGGTTGCGGAGGATATGTGCGGCACAGCCCTCCTAGTGTGCGGTTCATTTGAGATCATCCCAGATGGAGACTAGGGGTGAATCTGTTCCTCGTAGGGGTCTGAAGCTGGATTGGGCAGGGTTGAGGAGGAGGTTGGATTCGGTGAATAGTCAGAGCTGGTAGAATAAAGTTTATTATAAGCCCATTGACTTATAATGGGAGTTTAAGGGTAGGTAAGAAGGTCAGTAACTTACCCCCATTCTCTGATTCTTCCCCAGACTTGGCAAGACAAAGGAAGAGTGTCTGAGGTTGCTTTTCCCACTGAAAGGTGCAGTCCTTGATTTACAGGGGTTGCAGGTTCTATCTGATCTCCGGTTGGTGTCTTTCACTGTTGCAAGGACTCTCAAGTGAAGAATGCAGCAAAACTCGATGCAGGAAACCTCTCAGAGCTGGACTCATGCCAGCTAAACAATTTCAGGTGGTGTTCGCTTCAGCACATTGATGCAAAGGTACACAACGGTCACAGTTGGACTTTCCCGCCTATCACAGATCCCCTTGAAGCTAGGATGCCGAAATTCCACAGAGGTTAGTCTCGTAGGGCCAGCTGAGGATCCCTAAATTCCAGGTCCGAACTCGGAACAGTGACGCCAGCAGGACGATAGCTCAAAATCGGAGCTGGTCATCCACAGGATGGTCCGGGGCACTTCCGAAGGCTCTCCTTTGCAAGGTACCGAGCAGACATCAGGAATCGATGTACCCTCCATTCCAAGGGTCGAAGCTCTTTTGCAGGACTGCTAAAGATCTTCAGCAATACAGGGCTCCTCCAGGACAGCAGCAGAAGTTGATAACCAGCCTTCCTTCCGACAGGTCTCCGTTTTTTTCACAGGTCTCACAGTTGGCTAGGATTCTTGGCTCCTTCAGCTTTCTCCAGGATTTCTGAAGAATGGGTGCAGGGGTCCTCTTATCCTAAAAGCCAGGTAAGAGCTGCTGCCCTCACTAGCCAATGATCTGATATGGCATTTATAACGCGCCTATAAACAAGTGTTTCAGGCGTGACGAGGCATGGGTGGGAACAAGGGGAGGACAAACAACGATCCTACTAGGCCAAGTGTCATTCAGATCGCGCAAGTGCATGGGAATAGTGGAAAAGGAAAAGTGCGCGGGGGAAGGGAGAGGGGAAAGTGCAGTACATGGGGAAAAAGTGGAATAAATAAGAAAATAAATTGCCAGCTGGTGCAAGGAAGTGCAGACAAAAGTGCTGGTAGGGGGGCTGTAGCGATACAGAACAACGGTCCCCAGGTGCAGGGGTTGCCAGGGAGGCAGTGCAAGTGGGCAATTTATGGGGTCTGGGCCAGAGATCAGAAAGCGTGGCCAGGTAACCAGAGCAGTTTCAGTCAGGAAATCAGCAGGGGAGAGGTGGAGGGAAAGCAGAGGCAAAGAGGAAGGTTTTGAGGTGCTTCCGGAACCGGAGATGGTTCTCCTCGAGTTTCAGGGAGGCAGGAAGGCTGTTCCAGAGAGGCCCCAGCCGAAGAGAGTAATCGGCCACCCACTCGTTGCTTGGAGAAGCGACTGATACTGAGGGAGTTGGAGGCGGATGAGCGAAGACCTCGAGAAGGAAAATATTTAGGAAGAGAGAGTTGAAGGTATTGCGGGCTCAGACCCCCGAAGGCCTTGTGTATACAATGCAGAGGGTTTTGAACTTAATCCTCACAGCCACAGGGAGCCAGTGCAGAGATTTCGGTCCTGGAGAGATACGATCCCTGGGCTTGAGGCCAAGGACAAGTATCGCAGTCCTGTTCTGGATAAGTTGCAGAGGGCGGAGAGTAGAGGCAGGCAGATTGAGATAGAGGCTGTTACAATAGTCCAGCTTAGAGAGGACCAGGGCTCTGGAGACAGTGAGCTTCTGGGGGAAGGAGAGGAAAGGAAGAATACCTCTAAGGAGGTGCAGCTGGTAGTGTGACTTCTTAGAGACATCAGAGATGTGAGGGGAGAAGGAGAGAGCACAGTCGAAGATGACCCCAAGGTTTTTAGCCTTGCAGGTGGGAGTAGGAAGAGGGCCAAGAGAAATCAGCCAGAGAGCTGCAGGGAAGGAGGGAGTGGGTGTGCCGATGAGTAGAATCTCAGTCTTACTGGCATTAAGGCAGAGGTCGTTGGCGGCACACCACTCCTGGATGGCAGACAGACAGACAGTCAGAGATGAGGGAAGGAGAGGAGGAGGCCGAGGGTAGCCTGAAAATGAGCATAGTACTGAAAGTTGGGACAGAGAGCGGCGATGCAGTGGGCAAGGAGTGCCAGGTATTGGTTGAACAGCCAGGGAGAGAGGTTAGATCGCTGGGGGACACCACAGGTAGAGAAAAAGATGTCAGAGAGGAAGGACCCCAGTTGGACCTGGGAGGGTCGGTTGGAGAGGAAAGAGGTCAGCCACGCCAGACCCTGACCAGTGATACCCAGGTTATCACGGAGACGGTTGAGCAGGATGGCATGGTTGACAGGACTAACCTACACACACACCCCAGCAGTGGTCCAATCAGGACCACTGGCAGGAACTTTCATGTATACCACTCAGCCACACTGAAACCAATTTGTGGATTCGGACCAGACAGTCACAGCCCACCTCTTGCCAGCAAACACACACAGGCCTACAGTAGCCTGTCAAAAGCTTCTGCTTTCCTGGGCACTGGAAGGCCTTTAAGGCCAGGAAGAGAGCTAACGAACAGGATGGCAAAAGGATAAGTGAAATATCTTGTGGCACGGCCATGTTTGACCAGTAACCGCAGTTAGTAGCCAAATGCGGTAGGGCTAGAATGGAAAAAAAGTGCCCAAAAGTGGTAAAAAGTCACTGCTGCCACCAGCTTATCGTTTTAGCACACCTAGAGTAACCAAAAATCCTCTGAGTATTAGTCTAGAGCATAACAAAAATGTACTCCCATTGTACTGCAGTGTAATCTGCTTTGTACAATGATAAAAAGTTACCACAAGTGATACAAAAGTAACCAAGAGTAGTAACGCATTAACATCACTAATGGAAACAGGGTTCCCCAGTACTGACAGCCTGGCGGACATGTCAGTTTCCCCATGACATATAAGCAAAATGCAGTGCAGTGAAGCTTAAGGCTTCATTGCACTGTAAAAAGTAAGTCAGATTAAAAAATAAAAGCAAAACGTTTGGGGGATCCATAAAGATGGAAGGAAAGGTACAGTAAAGAGAAATCTTTCCTAACAGAGAGATCTTGCCATGCTACCTGCACATGTTGAGTATAGGATATTTTTTAGGAGGGTGTGAGGGCACAGGACTCCAGGGGATCCAGACACACTGCTGCAGTCAAGAAGCTTCAGGAATTCAGGTGGCAATCGAGTAGAGAATGGGGAGAAGATAGGATGCACTGAGAGAGGGTCTGTGAGGTTGCAGGGGAGTGTGAGCAATTTGGGAGGAAGTGCTGCTAGTTCAGTGCCAATGGTGCAGTTTCTTTCTGCTGCTAATTTGCGGAAGTGGTCTGAGAGGGCGTTACAGAGTGTTTGCGAGTGTGGAGTGGCACAGGAGGTGCAGGGAGGGGCCTTGAATTCTGAGATGATCTTGTGGAATTCCCTGCTGGTGTTGTACGCAGTAGAAATTCAGTTCCAATAGAACAATTTTTTGGCCTTCAGGATTTCTGCCTTGTAGGCTTATATCCGATAGGCATTTGCCTTTCTATTGGGGGAGATGACTGCATTCCAGGATGTGGCTTTGTGTTCTTTGAGGGATGGGGTGACCCATGTTTAGGATGATTGATACCGAAGAGGTTTCTAAGCACGGATCTGGGATTCGAACCTGGGTTGCTCTACGTCCACTTGTTTCTAAGACGAGCGTGTTGCCACTAAGCTATACTACCCGTCTGGGGGATGAGGAATGGGCCTTGTCCGTGAGAGGAGGATTTGAAAGGGGTGAGAGGTCTGAAGGTATTGGGGAGCCATTGGTCAAAATGGCTGATGGAGGGCAGTCATCCCTGCAGGGAGAGATTGAGTAGGGAGTCAAGCAGGGAGTCAGCCAAGTCCTGAGCTACTATGACCTTGTTCCACAGAGGAGAGCAAGGGGACGTTACAAGGGTAGTCAGGCAGGGTGGAGACTTGCAGGCTGCTAGTGTGAAGAAGATCACTGCATGGTCTGTTCAGATTAGTGGACGTGGGGAGGGGCGTGTCAAGATCAGGAGGAGCTGGACATTGAATCTAGACATGTCCTGTAGATTATTTAGCACCGGATACCAGTTGAGTCATGTGTAGGGCCTACAGGTTGTCCAGGGGTGGTCGTGACATGGGGTTAAGTGGCATATCGAGCCATATGTTGAGGTCTCCTAGCATAGTGAGGTTGTGGTGAGTGACTAGGATGGACGCTAAGGCATCACTGAGCGTTTCTTAAGTGTTTGCATCCGGAAAGAATGCATGTACAAGTGCTTTGATATCGCTGAATTTAGTCTGCAGTGATTATGCCAATAGTTTTAATTAGCTCAATTTGTCCATCAGATCTGTGCACAAACAGAAGCCATTATTTTTCGCTAATCATAATTTCCCTGCAGGAAGGACATGATTTAGATCATTACTGTACATTTATAAACATTGCTTGCATTTGTATTGCTGGCTGTAAATCCTTCAAAAGGAATCTCCTGTCCTCAAGATCCTGGATGTACTTCATTCGAAACGATGGCACCAAGGGCCAGTCTGACAAGTAATTTAAACAACAACAAAAAATCTTGACTTATTGTAGCCATCATTTTTAAAGACTTAATGCACAAAAATGTGGTTGTGTAGCTGTCACTTCAAAAGCACATGCATGGCAGTGTTTGAAATATCCCCAGAGCCTCTGAAATGATAAAGTGGCAGATTTTTTCATCTTACAGATACTGTTCTGGCGATGGGCTGAGGGAATACAACACATCTGCAATTTGAGCAAAGGATTGAGAAAAGAAGCATCAACGGCAACATGATAGGGAGGGCAGAAATGACATCCTATTGCCTTATTTTCCTTGTGACATTGCACACTTTGATCTCATGTAATTAACAAGAAATTACTTTACACAGTTTCTGACCGATGAAATCACAGTCTGCGTATAGAAATTGTCCAACAATGAGTCGGAACCTCAAAATCGTACAGGAGGGTATAAAAGTCACCTGTTATTAGTTACTGTCTGCAAAATGCCGGGCCATCAGATTCTTGGTGGTGTTTGTGGGATAAGTGCTTGTATTTCTGCTCTCATAGGTTGGGGCGGCCCTTAAGACATTAACTTTAGGGTTTTCAATGGAACCCATAGGGGGTGTTAAAGTCCTTGTCCACAAAGTGTTACCAGAGCAACTTGTTTGGTGCGTCTTCACATCTACTGAAAGAGAAGGCTGACAGTCAAAGTTCTTGTGGTGCCATTCAACCCTTTTGGTCGTACTGTCTGGTCCTGATTTGTGCAGTTGACTTGCTTGATCAGGGCACGATGTGTGTATTGAAGTCATGCCCACAAACGCTCACGCCTGAAAAATACAACCTGCTAGAGAAAAAAGGCCAAGAGATTCTTGCAAGGATAACAGGTTTTAATCACACAAAAAAATATCCCAGCAAAGAAGACTGCTGCTCAAGAACGTTCTGCCGAAAAATGGTACACGCAGTATGTTATAAGGAAAAATATTGTCATCAGTGACGCTCACATAGGCAGCGAAAAACCTGCATGGATGATTGATGAGACCCTATACATGGGCTACCCACTCCATAGGGATACCAGGCTGCTATTGGTCCCCGCCCGCCCTGTCTGTCCGTCTTCCATCAAGTGGGGTCAGCTGGGCTCATCATCTCCAGGGAACCAAGGTTGAGTATGCGTTTAGTTATGTGGGATGTTTTTACCCATGCATCCGAGCCCTACCTCAAAAACTGTACAGTACTGACATGGAAAACATCATGATGGCCAGAGCTTCCCAGAAAATGCCCAGGGAAAGGCATGAAGAATAGGCTGCCACCCATTTTTGCCGATGTTATGGGCACAGAAGGACACTGCCTAAAACCACCATTGGACCACCCACACAGTAGTCTGAAACCATTGGGAATGGCAATGCTGATTGCCAAAAGCAACCTAGAATTGTGGGGAATTCATTTTCTTAAATCCCAAAAATGGTTGCAGTACCAGTACTCACCACTATCAGAAAGCCGGTGTTTTAAAACAACACCAGACTTTTTTTTTGTGTAAAACTGAATAAATGAACCCAAAGCATGCCAAAGAAAGACTTACTGAGAGGTGGATACAATGTAAAGTTATATTCTGAAGTGACTTGAAGGTTTATAACAAGACTGGCTGAGCTGTGGATTTCAGCAGTTTAAGTAAATTTGGACTGAAAGACACTAAAAAACTCTAAATGTTTAAAAGAAATGAGTGACCTACTTTTGAGTGTCACATAGGTTGCAATTGTTTAAATGTCATAGTTTTAAACTTAGAATCAGCATTCTAGCTGCATATGTAAAAATGGTTAATTTTATTTGAATGCAGATAACTGGGTAACTAAAAGTGACATTAGCTGGGGCCTGGCTTAAGGAACTGAATTCTGCCCACCAGCTACCCCCGACAGGAGATGAGACTTGCACAACAGCTGTGTTCCCAGGCCTAGCTGCCCTTTTGCTGCTCCCACCAAAAGGGATATGACACTTCTCTGATTGAATTACCTGGGTTCTGCAGGAAATTGAACAAAGCCCTGTCCTGACTCAGGCAAATGTTTTGTTACGGGGGCCGTAAAAGTGGCTTCCTCCTGAAGTAAAGGGGAGGAGCACTGCCTGTGAGAGCAAGCTGGCTTGGCATAACTGGAAAAACCAGAAATTCAACCTTGTGCTGGGGGGAAACCACACCCCTTTGGGGCCAGAACATAACTCTAAAAAGATGGATCATTCATAGAGCGGACTTGTGAAAATTATTTAAATGATACCATAATTCTTGTGATTTTTCTGCCCACATTTTAAGAGGTTTTTAGAACCGGTGGTATGATCTGGGGGCAAGCTAGCAGTTAAGAGGGTATTACCTAAAATGTATGCATGTTAAAAATCTGACACTTCATCAAGTAATGTCCATACTCCTTGCGCACATGTGTGTAAATTTGGGGTAATGTCCGATATTGCGAAACCAGTTAAAAAGTGCAAATGTCGCCATTTCTGAATGCAAGCTCCCAGGAAGAGCAGATTTGGACAGGGTATACCTCCTGTGATATGTGATGGGCGCATGTAATTTTAAACAAATGTGTACCTGTGCAAATATATCTTTTGGGTCAAAATATAGATTGGGTGTAATTTGACAGGGGTGGGTTCTCTGTATCATAAACAGACCTCATCATGATGACACTTCATTTCATTCCCCCAATCAAGGGGAAGAGGATGAAGTGGCCAATGACAAGTGGAGAGGGGTAGAGCCTAGTGATGCTGCACACACACCCATTTTCAAAACACATAAAAGCAGACAGTCAGGACAGATAGGGACAGTCAATTCCATTTGCTGCAACGCGCTCTGCCGGACCATACCACATCCTGAGATCCAGACTTCAAATCTATCAATATCCAGAACCAGAGGCAGAGCAGAGCTGACCCAGACCGCTGTTAGCAGAACCAGAGAGCTGACCCAGATCACTGTGAAGTGCCGAGACCAGACCAGAGTCCAGTCTAAAACCTGACCAGATCCGTGGCGAGGCCCATTTATTTCAAAAATATATTGTGAGTACCTAGCAGAACTGTGTAGAACCAATCTCTTAGTTAAAATAATATAATTCAATCTATTTTAATCTAACCAGAACTGTCTCCTAGAAGTTGTACCTGTCATTTGCAAAGCTGTCACCTGTCATTTTCTAGTTGCTAGCTGTCACTTGTCACTTTGAATTTTATCATTCCAAATCCGAAAAAGTACCTTTATTTAATCGCTCATATCTCCGTGACCGTTTGTCCTAGAGACTTGCAGTAACTTTCCTCTGAAAGCTGGGAATCTTGGCTTTTCAATGAACCTAGAATCGCAATCGCGAAAAATGCACGCGCAAATTTTACCGAGATTTGAAAATTCCTCCACGTGTGAAAACAGCAGCTTCTTGCTAGAACTGTTAGAAAGTCGTTTGCAACCTGCCAATCATTCCTAGAACATTGCTAAAGTAAGCCTGAACTAATTTAAACCAACTAATCCTCAACCTGAACCTCTAGAGGGAATTAAAAGCATTTTAGCATATTTTTCACTTCATTGCCATCACATATAAAAGCATTTTGGGCCTGTGTTTCAAACTTCTGTAGTTTAAGCTTGCTGGGGTGAACTGAATTACATTTGATTGCATTTCTGAGAACTGTGTGCTTTCCTTCCATTTCCTTGCATTGCATAAAGGGGGGAGGGGATTGCCAGAGAAAAGTGATTACATTGTTTTGTTGAAATCATATTGAGTATTTTCTGTATTGCATTTTTCATTCAACATTACATCCATCTGAACTTATATAAAGTATTCTCTACCACCTTATTCTTCTGTTCCTATTCACAAGTGTGCTAGTGCCAGACTATCCATTATTGATTACTGCTCAGATTAAGTGTGATATCCAATTATCAATTTATTATAAAGTGTGATATATATATATATATATATATATTGTTTAAATTCTCAAATAAACCTTTTAACTTGCAAAACAGAAATATTTCTTGGCTCAGTGGGGTCAGGGGGATTCCAAGAGAGGGTTGTTATATAGGGGTAGTCATCCAGAACGCATGAACTGGACATAAAGATATATCAATAAGGGTTTCCATTCAGTATCCCAGACTAGGCATTGACTTAGCTGTAGTATTGAATTGAATCCTCTTACAAATTGGGGGCTCGAGCGGGACGTTTGGGTTAGATCTACCATTTGTGCATATTAATACAGCGGGCCAGCTGACCAGATACACATATCCGGTCAGATCACCACGCTGTGTTACGCTGTAAAGCACTCCCCAAAGGAACGCTCTAAGGAAAAGGTCTGTTTTGCAAAAATAAAATACAAACTTCTCTAAGTCAGGAAGGAACTCAAATTCCAGAATGACGACCTTAGTAGACATGAAAATAGCCAGAGAGCACTTCTTACATAAGTTATTTGTGAGAGGTGAGTGGACTCACCAGGACCGCATGGTCTGGTTGCAGGCCATCACGCAACAGGTCACGGAAACAGGGTCAGATACATGGAGAGATCAGGGTCCCTTACATGTGGCCCTGAGTGAACTATACATGGCTCCTAAAGCTAAGGATGAACAAGACACGATGGTTAGGATAGCGGCATACCTGTACCTATATATGGGAGACATGCAGGATAAATGTACTGAAAGCCAAGATCTGGCGAATAAGCGACAGATGGCGTTAGAGAAGGTCCAATCTGACCTGGTCTCTTCTGAGCAGAGGCTGCAGGGGAGCCAGGAGTCAGAAAATGAGAGTAGCCACACATCATTAAAATAAAGAAGGATATGGACATCCTGCAACAGGAAAAGGCTGACCAGGATACCAGATTTCTGGTCTTGCAGAAGGAGTACCAAGAAGGTTTGGACTCCCTACTGCAGAGCCAGAAAAAGCTGGAGCAACAGTTAGACTTCAATAGGGTATGTGCTGAGCAGGTAGTCACCCTGCAAAGCCACCTAGATAGGGAGAAGGCAGAGAGCAATAAACTGATTCTGAAAGACCTGGATACCCAGGCAGAGTTTGATCAGGAGCGCCAGAAAGTTGGTGCCTTCCAAAGGCAAAGGGACGACCTGACGGTACAGATGCAGACTCTTAGTCAGGAAAGGGACACCTTAGGCCAGGAAGTCTGCCACTTAAAAAGAAAAATGGAAGAAAATCACCTGGCCCACCAGGGACTGGGTGACCTCCAAAAAGAACACCAGAACTTGTTAGAGCACACCAGGAGGGTGGAGGATGCTCTAGCAAGAAAGGAGCAGGCCAATAGGGACACAGCTCAGGAGGTAACCCTCCTGCAGCAAAGACTGGCCCAGTGCTCCAGGACCAATCAGGAGGCACAGAGAGAGAATGAGGCTCTCTGCCAGCACAATGATAGACTCCAACAACAGGTAGCGATGCAGGAGAGACTGATAGAGTCTAGTAAGGCCTTAACTGAGGAACTGAAGGCGCAGGCTCTTGCATTGCAACAGGGAGCCGGGGCGGATAGAGATGAGGTTCGCTGGGAAAGAGAAACTCCTGAGCATAACCCCAGGAGCCCTAGTACCAGAGGCCTTTATCTCTCTCAGTCCCTGGACTCTGACACCCCCATGTCCCCTGGTGCACATGAGCACCGGGCCACAGGGATGGCAGATTACTATCCAGCCAGAAGCATGGGGCTCATAGGCCAGTACCACCCAGGAATGGAGGGGCGGGCATCCGGGTATGGGCACCCAAGCACAGTGCAATTTGATGGGGAACCCCAGGAGAGTAGGCCCATTAAGGGCATCCTGAAAACCTCTGCCCAGTTAGGTCAGTGGAGGGGGGTACCCATCAAATCCTGGCAGCAAGGAGGGATCTGAAGACTCCTCTGAGCGGTACAGGACACAGGAGACCAGGTCCCCACATTCTGCCAGCCATTCCCCTGGAAGAACAGACGGGAACCTCTGGGAGCAGTGCCTCTGAGTCAGAAGATGAATGGACCAGGGTTATCCGGACCAAAAGGGCCAATAAGACAAAAAGGGCCTTGCTTAAGGACCCCTTAAAGCAGATTAAGGCAATCAGGAGCGTCATCACGTCTTATCATAAGAACGCCAAGTATTCTGTTTGGGAGCACTTAGAGTTGTTTGAGCAAATGATGGAGACTTTCCATTTGAAGGACAGCCAAAGCTGTATTCAATATGTAAAGTGGACCTTCTCCCCGGAATACTCCAGTTTCTTTGCGGGGCTGGAGGACCAAAATCATTTAAGATGGTCCACCTATAAGGCGGCCATCCTGAAACATTTTTCTACTCATAGAAATCCTCAAGAGGCTCGCAAGGCAGCCTAAAATTTACAATGTGGGGAGGATCAGGCCCCACAAGAGTTTGTGCAGGAGTTAAAGCGTGCTTTTGCACAGACCACAAGAAGGGTGCGCACGGATAGCAGAGAATTTATTAATACGTTTTTCCATGCCTTGCCCAAATACATAATGACCCAGCTCGTGAGGGATTTTCACGAGAAAAGATCTTTAGACTGGGTCATTGAACAAGCGACCCGGATCTATGAGGTGCAGAAGCCAATAGAAAATAAAAATAATGCGCAAAAAAAAACCAAAGCCAACAACACCCCTGCTGCTGCCAAGGTGGCAGAGGTAAAGGTCACCCCCGTTTTAGAGTTGGAGATGGGGGGTCCTAAAAACCTACCTGCACCTAATAATGCTAGGCCCAGAAGGTCCTCGGGCCAGTCACAGATGGGGAGCCAGGGAGGCAGCCCCACAAATGGGGTCCCTCGCTCTCCTGATTATGTAAGTCCCTGTTACAAGGGAAATCGACCCATCCTGGGTTATGTGTGGACTCCTCCAGCCCAAGGGGGGGGATCCAGCCAAGCACCTAACCCAGGGAACTTCCCTCCTAACTTCCCACCGGAGGGCAGAAATTCTCCAAATCCTGGGCAGAACTTTTTCCCCAGGTATCCACCCAACTTCCAACCCCAAAATCCTCCACCCTTCTTTCCCCAATTCCCTGAGCCCAGACAACCGAATCCGGGAGAGGGGAGGCCAAGGGTGGAGGGGTATCCAAATCTTCCCAACCAGGGGTACTACCAAAGAAGGGATAGCTACCCTTCCCGGGATCAGCCAAGGGGAGAAAACAGGGCCCCGTATCAGCCTGAGCGGGTTTCCCAGTTAGAGCGCCAGGTTCAAAACATGGCACGGGATCTGGGTCACATACTGAGGGCTCAGCAGAACCCTCAAATCGGCATGCCGGCGCAGAACGCACCCAACTCTGGACCTGGTGCTCCAGAACAATGACGGGGGCAGCACCCCGATAACTCACCGGTCCCCAGGGAGGAGGCACAAAGGGAAGGGGGGTGTAAAGCCTTGGAGGAAGCTTCCTTCCTCACTTGTAAACAGCCCCTGGAAACCCAGGAACCGGAAACAAAATCTCTTGCCCCTGAAAGTCTGCCTCCTAAGGAGCAGAGGGGGGGTAGGAGAAACAAAACACCCAAACAGACTCAGTTTGAGGAGGAGGTACAGATCTTCCAATTTGAGGGAGAGGGATCCTCAGAGGATCCTGGGAAAAGGATCTTCTCCTTCAGAGAGGGGGGAACTCCTCCCAAAGAAAAATGGGTCCCTAGGGATGCAAATCCAGACTGGGGAGATGGGGAGACTGAGCTACCGCCACCCACCAGCTCATCCCAGAACCAACAGCAAGAAAATCCCCTGGTTCAAACCCATCCTGGTGACTGCCTCCAAAACGGGGGGGTGCGGCCCAGAACTGGAGCCAGGGGAACCCACAATGGCTCTGATCTCCAGTTGCCAACTTTTTCTTTCAGATTCCCAAGGCTCTCCACAGAATTCTGCCCAAATCTCTTTTCTAGCGATGTCCAAAACCAGAAAGTTAGCCCACCAGTTGTCCAAAAATGTGCATTATCTGTGCCCCCTTGAGGAGAAGGAGGGAAGATATTATGCCCCGGTACAAGTACAGGGGCAGGGTACAATTCTGGCACTGGTGGACACTGGATCTCAAGCTACCCTTCTGTCCAGAAGGGCCTTTGACGGACTGAATGCAGGAAGGGGAGAGAATTACCAAATTCCTCTCACCTCTCTTCCTGGACAACTGCAGAACTTTGACGGGAAGGAAATTCCCGTCGAGGGGACGGCAGATTTGTACATTAAAATTGAGCGACACAAGTTGAAACACCCGGTCATAGTAGTGACTCCAGAGGGCACCCCTTGTTTACTGGGGAATGACCTCCTGAGGAGGTTGTCACCCCTAATAGATTGCGTAAACAAGATCCTCTGGACCCAGACTAGCCGACCCATAAAATTAAAACAGAGTGTCAACCATGTTAGTTTAAACGGCACATGCCACATGGTTGAACAAAAATCTGACCAAGTAGAATTTCACTTCCAGAATAGCCAAATTCCAGACGTGACAGTAATAGCAGTAGGACAACAGACTGGTGATGGAGGGTCCTCTCTATTTCTGAAAATCAACCTTCCCTCCAGTCTAAAGTGGTATTCCACGCTGGAAGGAAACACTCTGAGATGCTATCCTAATCCACAATCAGAAACTCCCACTCCTATAGTCCAGAAAGATGTGAAATCAGCTCAGAGCCTGGCTGATATTCAGCAAATTGGAGAGCAGTTGTTCATCCCTGTTCAGTTAAATGATGTGAAGGACTCTATTCTCGCTCGAGTGTGCGTGAACAATGGTAAGAGCTTCATCAGCGAAGCCATGTTTCGCCAACTCCCAAAAGATCCAGCCATTCCCACATTCAAACTGATAGACAAATGGGAAATGGACCTGGAAGCGCCTAATTCCAAACATCTCCTGCCAAGCAGGTGTATGCTCAAAATCTACATTGGCAACAAGAGCATAGCCCATAATTGTTGGGTCGTGCGAGACGTCACTGCCGCCTTTTACTTAGGCAGTGACATTCTCAATCGCTTTGCCATTAGTTTGGACCTAATAAACTTCAAAGCTTGGTCCCGATTAGTGGATAATCCCATGGGCTTTGATGATCCAGAAAAAGCATTTAGGTCAGCTCAATTGCTACCTTATGCAGTTGAAATTCAGATCAAAGAGGAAGTCACCATCCCAGAAAGGACCCGACAATTCTCCCTGGAAGTGAAAGTTAAAAGGTGACAATATCTGCAAAACCCTGATGCTTACATACATCTAAACGCTTCTCTCCAACAGCAAGGGTTGGGGGTAAACCCAACTCCATTAGTCAACATAGAACATGACACCATTCCAATAGAGGTGGATAACAGCGACTTAAAGAGTATTACTCTAGCTGCAGGCACCATTATTGGAATGGCAGTTGATGACCGACATTTTTCCATAGATTTAGGTAATGAACTGTTAGGGCCAATCCCCAAGGACTGCTTTGACAGTGACAGTGATGACAATTGTCATACCTCAAGGAACCTGGCGGCTGTGGACTAAATGGAAGCTGCGTCCTCCATTACTGGTTCCTTCACGTACAACGAAGCGCAGAGTACGAGTCTAGTCTTTTTAACGCATTCCGACGCCCGTTTATAAGCCGCTCACTTCCGGGGTCGGATGCGTTGCAACGAACAGTTTTCCTGATCGCCTGCGCTTTCGTACTCCTTGTACTCGCTCTTCAGAGTTGTGCCCTCTCTTTCTCGCCTCGCTTTCCTCCCGTCCTTGCTCTTTGTATTTCCACCATATCTCTTCGCCTCCGTTCCTTTTACCCTTCTCCTTCTACCTTCCGCTCCCTTCTTCCTCCTGTCCCGTCCTCCCGTCTGGTGTTCCTTTACTTCAGCCTTACCTTCTTTCATTTCCTCCTTCCAGTCTTACCTACGAGTTTACTTCCCGTGTATCGACCACTTTCTGTGTAACGGACTGCCTTGCCTTATCCCAGTGACTTTGTTGTTCTTCCTGTGCACCGACTCCTGCTTGCCTACGGACTGCCTGCCTTTTCCTGTACATTGTTGTGGCGATCCAAGCTTACTACTACTGGACCTACTCAGGTTAATCCGGATATTCCGAGTTCACTCATCTCTTCAGTTGAAGCATTCCTTTCTGGGGTTTTTTATGCCGCCGGCTTTTTCCCCACAGTATTACGGCTGAGGAGGGTAGCCACAGTTCACCCATTGGGTGTCACTGTGGCGTCCTTTCACGGTCGTCCTTCCCTGCAAAAAAAAAAGGGAAAGAATCGAACACAAGACAATCCGAAGCTTGCTTCACATCGAAAGATCAGAGGTGAGGAGGAAGGGGAGGACAGGGGATAACTCTTCACAAGCAGAGGAAGAATTCTCTGACAGATTGCAACGCCAGCGAATCCCTATTTCTACTCCACAACAGGTGCAGGAGTTAGTGGCAGCTGTCCAGAACCTGAACTTAGAAGTTCAAAATCTTAAGGGCGCTAATGCCGCCTTACAGCAGAGGGTGGCGGAACGGGACCCACCTACCTCGGATCTTCCTCCCTTGCCCTTAGTCTCGGGGAAGTTTGAAGGGACGCCCAAGAATTTGAAGGAGTTCTTGGATGCTTGTAACTTACATTTTTCATTCCGTTCCCATGCATTTGCTTCCGGACACGCTAAGGTCGGATTCATGATTACTCACATGTCAGGCAATGCTCTGGCCTGGGCTACCCCACTGGTCAACAGAGCAGATCCCGTGTTACAAGACTATGAAGCATTCAAGACATTGATGAAGCAGACCTTCCGACGTACTGAGAGTACGTATTTGGCCTCGGAGGACCTGTTGGACATTAGACAAGGGAACTCCGACTTAATGTCCTACATCACGTTGTTCAAACAAATAGCCGCTGAGGTGGGCTGGCAAGAACAGGCACAATACGCCATATTCCGGAGAGGTCTGCGAGAAGAACTCAAAGACGAACTAGCACGCATAGAAAGATCTCTCACCTTTACAGATCTCATCACAGCTACATTGCGAATAGATTTCCGATTAACCGAACGACGAGCAGAGCGTCGAAAGACAAAGATGGGGATCCCTATACCTCCTGTTTCCCTCCCTCTGACATCACCTTCCTCGACACGCTCCACGCGAGAAGAACCTATGCAGATAGGCACGACTCGTGCCCCTCTCACGGTTGAAGAACGCAGAAGAAGACGGGAAGGAAGTCTGTGTATGTACTGTGGATCTTCGACGCATTTACTTCGAGACTGCCCAGATGTACCCCCGAGACGCTCGGGAAACGGGCACCCTCGGTAAGTTTGGGGACTCACTACCGAGGGATGAGTCCTAGTCCCTTTGTGACCCTTTCAATCACTACATTGGAAGGAAGTAATGATGACCGACTCATGGTGATGGCAGTTACCCTACTTATCGGCAAGACCTCCATTCAGACCCAGGCTCTTCTGGATTGTGGGGCCGCTGGCAATTTCATAGACACTCAGTGGGCAGAAAGCCACGGACTCATCCGAGTAGCCAAGACCGAAGATCAGAAAGTAGAAGGTGTTGATGGAGAAACTTTAAGCTCAGGCCTGATTACTCATTCCACAGAGATCCTCACTGTGTCCATCATGGAACATTCTGAACGTCTATCCTTTGACATTATCCGAGCAGCACACTTCCCTCTCATTCTGGGCATAGGTTGGCTCCGTCGACACAACCCTTCTATAGATTGGACCAGAAACCTTTTAAGTTTTCACTCCACCTTCTGTAAAAAGAACTGTCTGCCCAAACCTACCTTTACTACTATCCAAACCACCAACGGTACAGAATCAAAGACAATACATTGTTTACCTTCCTTTCTCAATGAATACACTGATGTAGTTACAGAGAAGATACCTCTTGAGCTTCCTCCTCACAGACCTGAAGATTGCAAAATCGATCTGCATCCGGGGGCTTTGGTCCCTTTTTGTCGTATGTTTTCATTGACACTCCAAGAAAGAAGATATCTGCGAGAATACCTTGATAAGAATCTGGCCAATGACCTGATCAGGCCTTCTAAATCTCCTGCAGGTGCCTCTTTATTTTTTATTCCCAAGAAAGACACACTAGAACTGCGTCCGTGTATCGATTACAGGGGACTAAACAAGGTAACTACAAAGGACAGGTATCCCATGCCTCTCATCTCAGAAATCATTCACGCCGTTCAGTCGGCCACGATATTTACTAAACTAGATTTACGGAACGCTTATCATTTGCTTCGTATTCACTCTGGAGATGAGTGGAAGACTGCGTTTAGGACCCCCTTTGGACTTTATGAATATCAAGTAATGCCATTTGGCCTTGTCAATGCCCCTTCCATTTTCCAACGCTTCATGGACAGACTCTTTTCTGATCTCTTGGGTCATTCAGTACTCATCTACTTAGATGATATCCTTGTTTTCTCTCACACACAAGAAGAACATTTTGCCCACGTCCTGGAGGTATTCCACAGGTTGCAAAAAAAACATCTTTCAGTTAAACTTGAAAAATGTGTCTTTTCGGCTAAATCCATTTCCTACTTAGGTTACATCCTTTCCTCAGAGGGCATTGCAATGGACCCTCAAAAAGTCAATTCCATCCTTGACTGGCCATCCCCTAAGACGGCGTTATCCTGGTGTCATGACTCAAAGTTTGCCGGACATCGTGGTATTCGTTGTACACAGGATTTTCTAATACGACACTTCTTCTGGCCCAACATGAGAGAAGATACCAAACAATATGTACAATCTTGTACCACCTGCCTTCGGAACAAATCCACCACGCAACGACCCCTGGGATTATTGGAACCCTGTGCCATTCCTACGGGTCCTTGGTCCACTATATCTACTGATTTCATCGTTGACTTACCAGAGTCACAAGGTTGTACCTGTATCATGGTGGTGATTGATTCTTTCACAAAGTTGGCACATTTCTCACCTTTGCCCAAAGTACCTTCTGCCTCCAGTATGGCGGAAATATTCCTGAAGGACATATTCAGGTTACACGGTCTACCCACTAAGATCATTTCGGACAGAGGCAGCCAGTATACATCCCATTTCTGGTCCGCTCTCTGTAAAGGCTTGGGTATAGAGAGGGCCCTCACCTCGGGATTCCATCCACAATCCAACGGACAGACGGAACGCCTTAACGGGACATTAGAACATTATCTCCGGTGTTTCGTTAACCAACAGCAAGACAATTGGGTCCAGATACTTCCTATGGCAGAATTTTCTTATAATCACGCCAAACACTCTGCCCTCGGAATCAGCCCTTTTTTCTGCACTTATGGTTACCATCCCCGCACCTTACTTCCATTAGTTGACATAGAGGGTTCTGTTCCTTCGGCCGAGGTCTCATTGGCAACTATCCGAGAGGCACATAACCAAGCTAGGCTGGGATTGAGGGAGGCCCAAGAAAGAAACAGGACCCAAGCAGATAAACGCCGCAGACCAGTTCCAGGATGGGGTGTTGGTTCTAAAGTACTCCTGTCAACCAAATTCCTACCACGTTGGGTACATCCTTCAAAACTATCCCCGAGATATATTGGGCCCTACAAAATCTCTCGGGTTATAAACCCTGTGGCCTTTAGTCTTCAGCTACCATCAAGCTTACGCCGCGTCCATCCGGTATTTCACACTTCTCAACTAAAATCTTTTGTTGAAGATAGATGGACCCGTAAGACAAGCCGCAACTCTGTACCCAACGACCCTTCTAAAGATATCTATGAGGTGGCCCAGATATGTGACTCCCGGTATCATAGAGGACGCTTAGAATACTTGATTCGTTGGAAAGGATACCCTATTTTAGAAAACACCTGGGAACCTAGATCACATTTGAATACCCTCTTGCTGTTGTACAAGTTCCATCGCAATAATCCGAGCAAGCCAGGAGGCGTGGACCTTAGGTGGGGGCATACTGTCATACCTCAAGGAACCTGGCGGCTGTGGACTAAATGGAAGCTGCGTCCTCCATTACTGGTTCCTTCACGTACAACGAAGCGCAGAGTACGAGTCTAGTCTTTTTAACGCATTCCGACGCCCGTTTATAAGCCGCTCACTTCCGGGGTCGGATGCGTTGCAACGAACAGTTTTCCTGATCGCCTGCGCTTTCGTACTCCTTGTACTCGCTCTTCAGAGTTGTGCCCTCTCTTTCTCGCCTCGCTTTCCTCCCGTCCTTGCTCTTTGTATTTCCACCATATCTCTTCGCCTCCGTTCCTTTAACGCTTCTCCTTCTACCTTCCGCTCCCTTCTTCCTCCTGTCCCGTCCTCCCGTCTGGTGTTCCTTTACTTCAGCCTTACCTTCTTTCATTTCCTCCTTCCAGTCTTACCTACGAGTTTACTTCCCGTGTATCGACCACTTTCTGTGTAACGGACTGCCTTGCCTTATCCCAGTGACTTTGTTGTTCTTCCTGTGCACCGACTCCTGCTTGCCTACGGACTGCCTGCCTTTTCCTGTACATTGTTGTGGCGATCCAAGCTTACTACTACTGGACCTACTCAGGTTAATCCGGATATTCCGAGTTCACTCATCTCTTCAGTTGAAGCATTCCTTTCTGGGGTTTTTTATGCCGCCGGCTTTTTCCCCACAGTATTACGGCTGAGGAGGGTAGCCACAGTTCACCCATTGGGTGTCACTGTGGCGTCCTTTCACGGTCGTCCTTCCCTGCAAAAAAAAAAGGGAAAGAATCGAACACAAGACAATCCGAAGCTTGCTTCACATCGAAAGATCAGAGGTGAGGAGGAAGGGGAGGACAGGGGATCAGACTCTTCACAAGCAGAGGAAGAATTCTCTGACAACAATACGACACCAGACAGGATTTTTACCAGGCATGGGGGGAACTTCCTGGTGCACACTTCTTGCCCTTATGGTAAGGAAGATGTGACTTGTGACTTCAGGAGGGATGAGGTGATTTTCCAGGTCCATGAGGGCTGCCTTTCCCACCTGAAGCCTCCAGTCCAAATCAGCACTCTGACCAGGGACTTCTCCACCCAGCTGGAGGAGGCCGCTGAAATAACCAAACCAGAAGTCTTTCCAGGCTTCCGGCAGATGGTGGAAGAGAGAGTCAACCTAGCTGATGCCTGTGTGACTCTGGAATAAAAGCAAAAGTTGAAACAAGTTTTCTTGGATTTCCAAGATCTCTTTGTGGTAGACTCATATGACTGTGGTCGCACCGACATCCACACAACAACAATCCCCACGGACCCTGGCATGACTCCAGTGTTTGTGAAGCAATATCGCTTGCCTCTCGCATCAATGGAGTCCCTTACTGAAATAATTAAGAACCTTGAGTCCCGGGGAATAATCCGTCCCATCCACAGCACCTTCAATAATCCGGTGCTGGGAATATTAAAGCCAAACGGCCAGTGGAGACTCTGTGCTGACCTTAGGGAGCTCAACAAACGGTCCATACTTCCCGATGGCCTCTGCCCTACATTGACCAAGGGCTGGCCCAGATCCAGGGGTCACAGGTATTCACTGCAATAGACCTGACCAATGGATATTGGACCGTGCCTGTCAGCAGGGAGGACCAATACAAACTGGCTTTTACCTTTGGGGGCCAGCAGTACACATGGACCCGGACTCCCTTCGGATACCTTAACTCCGGTAATGAGTTCAACATTTTCCTACATAAGGCCATGCCCGACCTGGGTGCGAGGGGTAACCTGGCTTATGTAGATGATGTCCTCATCAAAAGTTCATCTGTGGAGGAACACATAGCGGAGATCCGTTATGTTCTGACCCAGTTGAGGGCCGCCGGAGCAAAACTTTCCTTTCAGAAAGCACAGTGGTGTCGAACCCGTGTTAATTTCTTGGGGCATGAGATTACTCCTCAGGGTCTCTGTCCCCAGGAAAAGAAAGTGGAAGCCCTCCAAAAATTGAAAGACCCCACAACTCTACGGGAACTAAGGAGCCTCCTTGGACTGACTAATTACAGTAGAAAGTTCATTGAGGGCTACGCAGAGATCACCAGACCCTTGATTCATCTCTTGAAGGGGGGGGTCAAGTGGGAATGGGGTCCAGAACAAGCCGAGGCAGTAAAACAACTCAAAAGAAGCCTCTCACAAGCGCCCTGCCTAGCTTACCCTGTCAGAAACAAGGAGTTCTTCCTGGAGACGGGGTTCTCTAATACGTGCTTGACGGCGGTATTATACCAAAAGCATGACAAGGTCAATAAAGTAATCTCCTATATGAGCAAAACTTTATCCTCTGTGGAGGAAAAATTCAACGATTGTGAGAAGGCACTCCTGGCAACGGTGTGGGCATTGAAGAATTACCGCCCGTTTATCCAGGGGGAACACATCATAGTGGAGACTCCACACCAGCCTCTGCAATATCTCCAAAGTGACAGAATCCGGGCCGGAAATGTGAGTAATTCCCGAATTACTTCCTGGATTCTGTCAATGCAAGGCTTCCCTGTGGAGGTCAGATATGGCCAAAACAAGAAGAGTCCCCTCGCGCAAGGTCTGGCTGACTTGCATGATTGTGCCAGAGAAAACTGTCTCGAGGACGAAAGTCTAAAAATCAAGGACAACATGGAGGCATACCTTAATTCCCCACACAAAGTCTTTGAAGAGGACAAGTGTGAGGGAATGCCCACTGTCTATGTGGATGGATGCTCTTACCATGTTGACAACAACGGAGAGAAAGAACTGGTGGCCGGCGTAGGGAATGCATGGGTGAATGAGTCCCCAGAACCCTCCGCTGGATACAAAATTGTTCCCCGAAGTAGTCAGGGGGCAGAATTGATGGATGTGCATCAGGCCATCCTCACTGCTGTCCAGCATCAACTCCACAAACTGGTCATAATCACAGATTCGGATTATGTACGGAACGGGTTCGTGGAGCACCTGGTTAATTGGAAAACCAGAGGCATGTTATGTGCTAACAACAAGCCCTTGAAACATGGGAAGTTGATCCAAAACATTGATGATCTGGGCACCTCGAATGAGATGACCATATATTGGAAAAAGATCAAGGGTCATCCCAAAGTAGAGGGACCAGACAAAACTGGAAATGACTTAGCTGATCAGCTGGCCAAAACCGGGGCCATCCAAGGGGATCTAATTGAGATTGAGTCCCTGTTGGGGGAAATCCAGGTCATTGCTATCACTAGGTCCCAGACAAATGCTCACAATGATCTTTCAATTGCACAATGGAGTAAGGAGACCCCTGATGCTGATTTGATTACCGCTCAGAAGGGGGATCCAATAATTGGTAAATTTTACCAACACATTGAGGACCCTGAGAACTTTCCCCTGACGGATACCGATTACACTGGGAAAGAGGACCTAAGAGTGTTGATGAAATGTCCAAAAATGTTCCGAATCCAAGACGGTTTGCTGGTAAGGAAATACAAAGCTGGCCACGATCAGTGGGTGGTTCCTACCTCATTCCGAAGCCTGATTTTAAGTCACGCCCATGATTCGGCCACCGCCGGTCATAGGGGGTTTCACACAACATTGGAAATCTTAAGAGAGGTTGCATACTGGCCACACATGGGGCAGGACCTCGACCAATACTTGAAGGGGTGTCTTGTGTGTGCACAATTTCAGCCATCATCCCTCACACACCGTGCGCCTCTCCAAAAGAGGGGGATGACACTGCCATGGTCAGATTTACAATTCGACTTTGTAGGCCCCGTGATTCGCTCTGCTAGGGGGAATAAGTACATGTTGACTGTGACATGCTTGTTTACCAAGTGGGTGGAATGTCTCCCAGCCCCAAATTGCAAGGCAGAAACTGCAGCTGCCCTGATGATTAACCACATCTTTTCCCGTTTCGGTCTACCTCAAAGGATTGAGTCAGACAGGGGTAGCCACTTCACCAGTGAAGTAATGACAAAGATGTGGGAGATACTGGGGGTCAAAAGGAAGTTGCATATTGCTTACCGGCCAGCTTCTTCTGGGGCAGTAGAGAGATATAACCGAACCATTGTGAGCATATTAAAGAAGTTTGTGGCAGATTCTGGGCCAAGTTGGGATATCCGATTACCTCTGGTCCTAATGGCCATCAGATCTACCCCTTCATCTGCAACCAAAATGTCACCATTTGAGTTGATGACTGGGCGCAGGATGGTGCTTCCGCAGCATTTGCTCTACAGGACCCAAGAGCAGACCCTAATAAATACCTCCACAACTCACGAGTATGTGGAGAATTTAAGGAAACACCTTCAACATGCTTTTGCTTATGCTCAGCGGAATCTAGAAAGATCAGCTGATAGCATGAAGACCCACTATGACCTGAAGACTTCCAGGAAGGAATATCAAGTGGGGGACCGGGTCTATCTATACAATTTCCAAAGGAACCAGGCCAAACAGCGAAAATTTTTGCCTACATGGAAGGGACCCTTTGAGATTATAGACAAAATCTCCCCTGTGGCCTACAAGATCCACATCCCCAAAGGCGGTTCGGCAGAGGGGGAAGACAAGTGGGTCCACATTAACCAGTTGAAGTGTTGCCATCCCAGGCATACTCTGCAACAACTGAAGGAATCCTCTGGAATCCTAGAGGGTACTGTCTCAGTTTAATTCAGTTCTAACTTAAAATGTCCTACATATCGCCTATCAAATTCTGTGTTTCTCAAGTTTGTGTTCCTGTCTCTTAATTTAAAAAAAATGTGCATGTTCATATCTGTTGAGTTCTAAAATATATATGCCACCCCACTATATCAATGGTGGGGATAAATGTCCATGAATAGGTATTGCCGCTCTTCCTTTGTCGACCTAGGAGAAAGTAAACCTGGAGACGGGCCAAGGAGGACGATCCGGAGACCGGGAGCAGAGACGCGAGGGGCCCAGTGTACCGCCCAATATTCCCATCAGGACCGGCGAGGAGAACCGATCGATTAGTACCGGATGGAGGAAAAGATGCTGAACTCTGCCATCTATTGGAAGAAGATGAGGAAACATCCCAGATCTTGCGAGTTCCATCAGTGAAACCGAATGGCCATCGCAAGAGGGGGGCTTGTGGGATGTTTTTACCCATGCATCCGAGCCCTACCTCAAAAACTGTACAGTACTGACATGGAAAACATCATGATGGCCAGAGCTTCCCAGAAAATGCCCAGGGAAAGGCATGAAGAATAGGCTGCCACCCATTTTTGCCGATGTTATGGGCACAGAAGGACACTGCCTAAAACCACCATTGGACCACCCACACAGTAGTCTGAAACCATTGGGAATGGCAATGCTGATTGCCAAAAGCAACCTAGAATTGTGGGGAATTCATTTTCTTAAATCCCAAAAATGGTTGCAGTACCAGTACTCACCACTATCAGAAAGCCAGCGTTTTAAAACACCAGACTTTTTTTTTTGTGTAAAACTGAATAAATGAACCCAAAGCATGCCAAAGAAAGACTTACTGAGAGGTGGATACAATGTAAAGTTATATTCTGAAGTGACTTGAAGGTTTATAACAAGACTGGCTGAGCTGTGGATTTCAGCAGTTTAAGTAAATTTGGACTGAAAGACACTAAAAAACTCTAAATGTTTAAAAGAAATGAGTGACCTACTTTTGAGTGTCACATAGGTTGCAATTGTTTAAATATCATAGTTTTAAACTTAGAATCAGCATTCTAGCTGCATATGTAAAAATGGTTAATTTTATTTGAATGCAGATAACTGGGTAACTAAAAGTGACATTAGCTGGGGCCTGGCTTAAGGAACTGAATTCTGCCCACCAGCTACCCCCGACAGGAGATGAGACTTGCACAACAGCTGTGTTCCCAGGGCTAGCTGCCCTTTTGCTGCTCCCACTAAAAGGGATATGACACTTCTCTGATTGAATTACCTGGGCTCTGCAGGAAATTGAACAAAGCCCTGTCCTGACTCAGGCAAATGTTTTATTACGGGGGCTGTAAAAGTGGCTTCCTCCTGAAAGAAAGGGGAGTAGCACTGCCTGTGAGAGCAAGCTGGCTTGGCAGAACTGGAAAAACCAGAAATTCAACCTTGTGCTGGGGGGAAACCACATCCCTTTGGGGCCAGAACATAACTCTAAAAAGATGGATCATTCATAGAGCGGACTTGTGAAAATTATTTAAATGATACCATCATTCTTGTGATTTTTCTGCCCACATTTTAAGAGGTTTTTAGAACCGATGGTATGATCTGGGGGCAAGCTAGCAGTTAAGAGGGTATTACTTAAAATGTATGCATGTTAAAAATCTGACACTTCATCAAGTAATGTCCATACTCCTTGCGCACATGTGTGTAAATTTGGGGTAATGTCTGATATTGCGAAACCAGTTAAAAAGTGCAAATGTCGCCATTTCTGAATGCAAGCTCCCAGGAAGAGCAGATTTGGACAGGGTATACCTCCTGTGATGTGATGGGTGCATGTAATTTTAAACAAATGTGTACCTGTGCAAATATGTCTTTTGGGTCAAAATATAGATTGGGTGTAATTTGACAGGGGTGGGTTCTCTGTATCATAAACAGACCTCATCATGATGACACTTCATTTCATTCCCCCAATCAAGGGGAAGAGGATGAAGTGGCCAATGACAAGTGGAGAGGGGTAGAGCCTAGTGATGCTGCACACACACCCATTTTCAAAACACATAAAAGCAGACAGTCAGGACAGATAGGGACAGTCAATTCAATTTGCTGCAACGCGCTCTGCCGGACCATACCACATCCAGAGATCCAGACTTCAAATCTATCAATATCCAGAACCAGAGGCAGAGCAGAGCTGACCCAGACCGCTGTTAGCAGAACCAGAGAGCTGACCCAGATCACTGTGAAGTGCCGAGACCAGACCAGAGTCCAGTCTAAAACCTGACCAGATCCGTGGCGAGTCCCATTTATTTCAAAAATATATTGTGAGTACCTAGCAGAACTGTGTAGAACCAATCTCTTAGTTAAAATAATATAATTCAATCTATTTTAATCTAACCAGAACTGTCTCCTAGAAGTTGTACCTGTCATTTGCAAAGCTGTCACCTGTCATTTTCTAGTTGCTAGCTGTCACTTGTCACTTTGAATTTTATCATTCCAAATCCGAAAAACTACCTTTATTTAATCGCTCATATCTCCGTGACCGTTTGTCCTAGAGACTTGCAGTAACTTTCCTCTGAAAGCTGGGAATCTTGGCTTTTCAACGGACCTAGAACCGCATTCCTACACTTTTGCCGCAATCTCGAAAAACGCACGCGCGAATTTTACCGCGATTTGAAAATTCCTCCACGTGTGAAAACAGCAGCTTCTTGCTAGAACTGTTAGAAAGTCGTTTGCAACCTGCCAATCATTCCTAGAACATTGCTAAAGTAAGCCTGAACTAATTTAAACCAACTAATCCTCAACCTGAACCTCTAGAGGGAATTAAAAGCATTTTAGCATATTTTTCACTTCATTGCCAGCACATATAAAAGCATTTTGGGCCTGTGTTTCAAACTTCTGTAGTCTAAGCTTGCTGGGGTGAACTGAATTACATTTGATTGCATTTCTGAGAACTGTGTGCTTTTCTTCCATTTCCTTGCATTGCATAAAGGGGGGAGGGGATTGCCAGAGAAAAGTGATTACATTGTTTTGTTGAAATCATATTGAGTATTTTCTGTATTGCATTTTTTATTCAACATTACATCCATCTGAACTTATATAAAGTATTCTCTACCACCTTATTTTTCTGTTCCTATTCACGTGTGCTAGTGCCAGACTATCCATTATTGATTACTGCTCAGATTAAGTGTGATATCCAATTATTAATTTATTATAAAGTGTGATATATATATATATATATTGTTTAAATTCTCAAATAAACCTTTTAACTTGCAAAACAGAACTACTTCTTGGCTCAGTGGGGTCAGGGGGATTCCAAGAGAGGGGTGTTATATAGGGGTAGTCATCCAGAACGCATGAACTGGACATAAAGATATATCAATAAGGGTTTCCATTCAGTATCCCAGACTAGGCATTGGCTTAGCTGTAGTATTGAATTGAATCCTCTTACAGTTACTATTGTAAGACAATGCTACTCTATAATTATGACGTGCACCTGAAAAATCAGGGATTAGCAGAGGGTCAGGCTTAAGATCGAGCGGACCCATTAGTGCACGCTGCTGAACGCTCACACCAGAGTGAATACAACCTGCTAGGGAAGAAAGGCCCAAGCCGATCTTGTAAGGATTGCATGTTTACTCTTACACCCAGATGAGAGCAACAGTAACAAACTCTGCTGCTAAGAACTTTCTGCCGAAAAGTTGTACAAGCAGACTCTTACAAAGCAAAACATTGTCATAAGTGACGCAATACATACAGTAAAAACCTGCGTGGCTGATTGGATGGACTCTATACAGGTGCTGCCTTTTTTCATATGGAATGGCAGTGTATTGGTCGCAGCCCAGTCCATCCGTCTTCCATCACATGGGTGCTGCGGGGCTCATCTTCTTCTCACTTCGAAGGACAGAAAACAAATTAATTATACTCCGACTATACAGCTTGTCTATCACTCATACTGTGCACTTGGTAGGCCTCAAGACGGACACACAGGTGGTTCCAGGGCACTCTGACCTTCACACACACATTTCACGTACTCGCTCTGCGCCATACCGCTCCAAAGTCTGCAACCACGTTTTGAACTATAATGTATACCTCCCAGCACCTCGCATTACAAATCACACAATTGCCGCTTCAACGATACACCCTGTTCATCCTCTTTAAACCTTTTAGGACTTGTTACTTTGGAGTTGGTTGTCAAAGTGCACCTGGTGTCATGGAATTCGGGGATCTTAGGGTTTAGTCAGTTATATGGGCTATAACTCGTGGTCACTGGGGAATGGGCCGGGTCATACATGAGACAACAATGAGATAACATGCACACCAGGCATTGGCCTCTGATTGCGGCCTTGTAGGGCACATTCCTCGGGTGAAAGACACATCTTTGCAACACTTTCAAGAACCATGAACAAACAGTGTGGCGGGTGGGGGTGTGAACTGTCCTCATGGGAGCTCTGGCAAGACAAGAGATTTCTGTGGCCTTGTGGATTCGGACCTAGTGCATGCAATCCGCATTTACTGAGCAAGCCTTCTCTTATACCTATGATTATTAATACCTACGCAAAATCGTGATGCCACCCATGTCTTCTGCCACACCATATGGTTACACTATAATTGGATATATTAGCATGGGGTCCTGCTGGACCAGAAGGCATCCCTCTCACTGTCCCCCCTCCCACCTGGCTCATCACAGTGCTTCAAATGCATCTCTCCTTACTTTAAAGTGCCTGGGGGGTGGGGGGGACAGGGCTGCTCCTTTCCCAACATTACCCACTTTCGTTACTTCTACTGTAGTGTATTCTAGAATAGTTATGTGTGCCCGCTGCCCAGTTTCTACATCTACATATGGCTCATTACTCTTTACTGGTACCCGCGCCCTGCACACTGATCGCAAACTCTTGCTCCTGCGCGCCTACTCCTCAGGTGAATAAGTCATGTAAATGCACCCCCCCCCCTCCCCTGCCAGGTCCACCCGACCTGTGTGTAATTTTCTGGATCAGGGGGTGGGGAAATGATCCTAGGGTATAACGGATCAATTTCATGTCCAGACGGGATGGGGAACATTTCATACTTCAGTGTGTACATTAATGTTTTTTGTTTCGCGAGGTGCTTTTGACCCCCCAACCATCCTTCTTGTGCTATCAGGTTCCACAGTGGCAAAGCATCGAAGGACCAGCTGACAAGTGCAGATAATGACCAGGATGAACACAATGATGGGCATTATCATCATCACGATTGCTCCTGCCACGATGGGGCCCAGTCAAATGTCATATTCAGCCAATCACTGTCCTGAAATCCTCCCTCCTTCTTCATATGGACACCTAGGCCATGGACAGCTGCAATGATGTGGAATATTGATTGTGAAATGTGTCACAGTAATCGGCACATTTTTGCAAACCCCAATCTCCATCGCTGTTAACATGTCTAGCACGTATTGATTTTGCATTGTCATAAGTCTCAGTGCTATTTTCGCAAAGGCATTGAATGTGTGCAGCACACACGCTTACATGGCCACACAACAAGATTACATTTCATTTTACGACTAGGATCATCACAGGTTTCAATTTTTGGTGAATCATTTAAGACAATATAAATCATGCAACCATTATTATCCGGTCATGCGGACAGCAACAATGATGTCATGCGCCCGTTGCGCATGATGTCACGCGCCCATCCGTCTTCATAAACAACATAGCAGAATGGCGGCAGCGTGTTTCCCACACGCAAGCGCAGCACCTAGAATCACAGCCTGCCTATATTTACAGCGAGGTGAGCTATGAAGGTAAGACAACCTTGTTGAGCTACTGTTTATGACCAAGACCTTAGTGACAGTACACAGGTTCTTGCATTCTATGAAATTTCAGAGACATGTATATTTTCAACAGGTTAATTTAACATGGACCACTTTAACTTATGACAGCATTTGTTTACTTCAGGACACACTGAATTGATAGAGGACAATTTCTGGGACATAACCCTTAGAAGTAATGATTGTGAAGAGAAAAGGTTTTTCACATCACAATTTTGTATTCACTAAGAGCACTTAAGAAGTGTTAGGTCATAGCATGGAGATTGGTGACCAGTTTCATATTACTTTAACAATTACACTATGAGTGACACGGGTGAAAAACTCATTAAATAGACATCACTATGAACTATAGTTACTGAAGGCACACCTAACAGTGGCCATGTCAGAATGTGGTGCATCACACAACCATTCTCTAAACACATTTGTAACATTAAATAGAGTGATATACATAACTAACAGAGGCACTTTGTTCTTGTCTGTCTTTACTGCTGTTGTACCCACACTCTTCATTTGCTATGACATTTGGTATGTAACTTTTAAAAATGTCTGATTCACAATTTTCTCATATTTGCTTTTTGTAAGCAAATGTTCTTTTGTTTCACGTGTACATATCTATTTTAATTTCTATATGCACATGTACAAAATATTTGTGACATTGTAATTTGGTGTTATGGTTGACATATCAGCCTTGAGGATGACTTGGGTTGAAACACGTGTCGGCTGACAGAAGAAATGAGGCATTGGGCGACTCGCCAGCACCGACCAATACTTTGACTCGACGAAAGGAGTGTTTATAGGCAGACTCAGTGGTACTGGTAACGCAGTTTGACACCATATAGACTAAGTGACCATAGTGCACTCCCTTAGTGGTTATACCCATACATTTAACTTCTTCTTCACTCACAGTAGTACAAGTAATATCACACACACTCCTCCAGCAATTACTGACCCACTATAAATTATATATTTCACCAATCTCTCATTTGTGTCTCTCTGCCTCGGGGGTCTCTCTTTCTCTCTCGGCAGGCCGGAAATGTACTGGGTTACAGGCACTGTTACCCATTGTTTTAAGACCATACAAAATTGCAGTTATCCGTGGATAAGTGCAAACCTTCCATTCATTAATGATATGATTCATGCGTAGAGACGCCACACAGTCCCTTCCAAAGAACGGCCCTACTTAAAGGGTATGTCTTTTAGACAGAAGAAAGTGTATATGTTAGAATTCATTTATTTTTTATTCATCGGTCAAATATCATTGTGAAAAAACATTTACAAAAGATCATATGAAACACACTGACTTATCATTTGTTAAAAACTAAATCTAGAAAAACACACATCACACCAACCAGTGATCACATCTCACACATCATTCCTCACATCCACTTTCATCTCAATACATACAAACAACCATTCGTACTTGTGCAGAAACTGCAATTTTAGTAATTCTGGTCTATAATTAGAAATCCCATCTGCTTGGACTTATTCCTTATCTACTGAAAATGCATAGTTGGCAATTTTTTTGAAAATCAAAAAAAGTTGATGTTCAAAATAATTGCTTTTGAACATATGTCAATTGCCACACTTTTCTGTATAAACCCTGATGCTGTCTGTGCAGCATCAGGCGTCTCTGTAGTCACGATCCTGGGAGGTGCAATTTGTCACGTGACACGTTTAAAGGCCAGAGTAAGTGTCGACAAATATTCCCTGAATTCCTCTCATAACACTGCTGCAGTCCTGTATCCTCTCACACTGGCTTTTCAATGTCTACCTGGCCCCTTTGGCCTACCTGATCTCCACCTTCTCTTCTAACTTTCAGTGTTATGAGGATGACGCTCAGCTCTCCTTCAGCCTCCACTCAGCCTATGCTCCTTCCTCGCTCATTCCTGACTATCCATCTCCGATCTCCCACCAACGATCTTTGCCTTAATGTCAGTAAGACTGAGATCCTCCACATTGGGACCCCTGCTTTCGCTTTCCCTCTCTCACTCTGGCTACCCTCCTGGGCCCTCTACCCTCGACTTCCTGAGAGGCAAAAAACCTTGGTGTTATCTTCAACCCCACTCTCTCCTCCTCTCTCCACATCTCAGACCTTGCAAAAAGGCCCTCTTCCAGCTGCACCTGTTCAGAGGTATTCTACATTTACTCATTTTCCTCCAGAAGCTTATTGTCTCCAGAGCCCTGCTTCTCTCCAGGGTGGACTATTGCAACAACCTCTTTCTCAATCTGCCTAACTCTACTCTTCACCCCTTGCAACTTATCCAGCACAGGACTTATAAAGAATGACTTATACCTTGTCAATATAAAAGCACAGCCCAGGGACCACATCTCTCCAGCCCTGAAATCCCCTCACTGGCTCCTGATGGATGCAAGTATCAAGTTCAAGACCCTCTGCATCTACCACAAGGCCTTCTCGGGTTGGGGCCCTCACTATATCCAACTCTCTCTGCCTAAATACCTTCCCTCTAGAGCCCTTCGCTCAGCTACCTCTAAATAGATGAGGGTCAGACGCTTCTCCAAGAAGAGAGTGGGGGTAGATCTCTCTATCCTCTGCAGGTACCTCCCTCTGACACAGCCTTTCTGCCCCTCTCAAACTTGAGCCTGACCAACTGAAGTTCCGGAAGCGGCTCAAGACCTTCCTTTTCTCCTCCGTCTTCTCCCTCTTGCTTCCCTACTAACCTACCTTTCTGCTGAGTTGACTGGTGGCTTGGTACCCTCAAAGTCTCACTGGGTAACAGGCTTCCCCATGACTAGTCTTCCTTGTACTGCCTCCTGGCCAGTGGGCCTCCTGGCCTGCTGCACACATAGTGGGCTGTATCTGTACCCCTACAGCCCCCCCACCTCATTGCACTTCCAGTGCCACGTTGCCCTGGCTGCACTTATTCAGAGCCATACTGCCCTGATCACACTCCTCCCTTCCCTTTCCCATGCACTTTTCCCATCTCCCTTACCCCTAGACTTTTTGTTGTCGCACTTGCATGATCTGAATGTCACAAGGCCTAGTAAGATCATTTGTCTTCTCTCTGCCTCCCAGTAGTCTTGCCGCGCCTAGAAACACTTGTGTACAGGAGCATGATAAATATCATATCATATGATATCATATCAAACCATCCGTTCAGAATGAGTCTTGTTAACAGATTTCAAAGGCCCTATTGCCTACTTTCCATTACTGAACATCTGTTTGGAGTAATAGCCATTGACTGTTGTCAAAGGCGACACCAAGTACAATAATGTTTCTTTGAAGCATTGCATAAGGATAACAGGCTAGTTTCTCATGTGAGCAGTTCTGATTCCTATCAGCTTAGGATCTTGTGGATTCAGCCTTAGAGGAAGTTTAAAGTATATGTTTTAAGAGTATTCTTGAAATTAGCTCACAAGGGTGGGCGAACCTCATTAAATCAGGGATCCTGGTGCAGATGGCCCTTTGTTCAATGAATCCAATGTGTTTTCATGATTAAACGCAAACAAATCTTATTTACTCCAGATGCCCCAGCCAAATCTCCTAGGACACTTATACCTCCCTCATTTGAACATGGATGCAGAGCTGCTGGTTTAACTGGTGGTCTAGTAAGCATGAAAGCAGCATTGGCCAAGCCAACTCAAAACATAATTTTATATGCCTTCAAATTCCTATTTGCTTCTGTTGTAGTGGAATTTGGGTGGTTTAACTGTGACAGATATGTTCAAGGCCGAATTGACCGTAAGCGTTTTGGGTGAAAATTCATATTTTTTTACAGTGATTTCTGCCGCAAATATACCCATCACAACACCCTCCAACCACTATTGCACTCCTATCCGTCACCCCCCTATGCTGTTTAATGCGCAAACACTTGTGCAAGCTGCCCTCCGTCTCGTCTCCTGCAATGCCGCGTCCTTTTTTAAAAAAACATTTTTTTAACCTTTTGCTTAGGGATAAGCGCAGGACACCCCCGCAAACCCTGATGACATTGTAGTGAATAAGGGTGCAGCGGCACCCCCTCAACACTCACTGCCCTTATTCATTACAATGGCACTGTATGGTAAATATACTGGTATTTTTCAGCTGTACTTGATTTTCGTACAGCCGAAATTGGAACATATTTACCACACAGAATTTTTTATACATTCTGTTTGGCCAAACCCATTGTATTGACAAGGTATAGTATCAATAAGAGCACTTTCACCACTAGCTTCCCACCTTCCCAATTTCCAGACACAACAGCCGTGGAGTAACTATTTAATGAATGAACGTCACTTTCACTCAATTTATGTATGTCCACATCAATTTAAGTATCCAATATGAGCTTATCCGCATTTTTTTGAAGTCGCTATACAGAAATGCTGAAAAATCACATAAAGATGGTCATGGCGGCCACTATAAATGCCGTCAATCGGCCAACGACTTTCAGAAAATGTGTGATGTTAGTAACAAAGGAGATATGAACAATCATGAATCATTTCATAGTTTCATAGTTTATTTGGTATACATATAACAAAACAAATGTTTTATATACCGTGATGTGCACATTATTACAATATTAAAATCAATTTACTAGTTCATAACATTAAAACATATTTTTATTTATTTTTTTTTTTTATTGAACTTTACACAGTTAAAACTGAGTTTTGTCAACGAAAACAGTAGCAGATCCGACCAAGACGAAACTCTTCAGGGATCGGCAGAAGGTGAGAAGAGAGAAGAAAAAGGAAGAGAGACAACTTCCTTTTTGTCATTCCGCCATTGTTGAGGCCAATGAGGAGGTAGTTTCCACGAACTCATTGACGTTAGTCTGCATGATTTTTGTAAAGACTAAATCGATCAATTTAGACAATGCCTGAGACCATTTGGTGTTCTCCCCGGAAATTAGTCTATTCCATATGTCGTCTTTCTGCAAAAACCATAGTCTCTCAGACAAAGGGCGTAGATAGACATTTCTTATGTCATTGATGGCGATGCAATCCATTATCAGATGTTTTAGTGTTTCAGTTGTATTTGGGTTGTTACAGAGACGACAAAGTATTACAGGACCCTGATTTCTGAGCGCCAATATCTCTCTGGTTGGTAGCAAGTTAAAGCGGGCTCTCATAATCACGTTTCTCAGTTTTTTTTCCGGAAATTTTGCACAATAATTTAGGGTTTTTTTCAGCTTGTTAAAAGAAGGTGGTAGATGGCTCAATAGTTTGTTGTTTGTTGCCTGCTCTATTGTGGTAATCCAATCCATGTCTTCCATTTTTGTTTTGATACGATCTGGGTTTTCCTTTAGCTCCGTCGGGGAACATTTGATCATTTCTAGATCTTCTAGTCTCCTGTTAACCCAATTTTTTAGTGCGAAACAGTTGCCGGTGGAAGTTTCTGCGTGAATGATGTTCAAAATCGGTAGTGTGTCTGCAGAGATGATTTTTCTATATAAGCGCATCGCGCTTTGGTTTACCAGGGATGTTAAAGAAACCAGTCCTAGCTCCCTTCTGATGGCAGCTATTGCAGTAGATTTGGGGAGACCCAGCAACGTTTTCCAGACATATCCTTCCAATTTGGTCCAGATTTGCGGAGGAAGATATAACGAAGCTTCTGCTCCATAAGTCAGGGATGGAACTACTTTCGTTTTATAGAACAGGATGGCTGGTAACAAGGAGAACTTTCCGAACTTACGGTCGATCGCCCTTATTTGAGCCGTTAGGCATTTTACTTTTGCCCACAGTTGAGTTTGAAGACTGAGGTCTGTTTTAGAAGTGTCCAGTTGTATCCCCAAATATTTAAAGTTAGTGACCACTTCGATATGTTCATTGTCCAGATAGATATTTGGCTTAGAAGTTTCCTTTGCCTTCAGTTTCTCCAATACCAAGATTTTTGTTTTGGATTTATTTATTTCTAACAAGTTGTCCTCCATGTAGTTTTGTAGGTTAGATAGTTTGCGTTGGAGACCCACTTTGGTTTGATCGATGATAGTAATATCGTCAGCGTACAGTAGACGAGGGATCTTGACTTTCCCAATTTTTGGAGGGAACGCTCGGATCTTTGTTTCAGAGTGCTGATAGTCGGCTAAAAAGGCGATAAAAAGTGCTGGCGCGAACGGGCAGCCCTGCTTCACTCCTCTTTTCACAGGTATTTCTTCTGACAGATCACCCTGCTGATTGAGTCTTACTCTCATCTTTATATCCGTGTTAAGTGCCATAATGGGCTCCAATATTTTCATCGGGCATTTCCAGCTTTGCAGCTTTGCCCATAGCTTAGATCTGTCAATCTTGTCAAAGGCTTTCGAGAGGTCCACGAAAGCCAGATAGACTTTGGGTGCTCCTTCTTTCACTTTGGCTTTCAAGATGTTCAAAGTGAAAAGGTTGATGGTCGTGGAACCATGTTTCTGAAAGCCCGTTTGGAAGTGGTCATTGGCCTCGCTGTTTTTCTCCCAGATCCGAAAGTGGGCCAAAAGGCGAGTGGCATATAATTTGCTCAGGATATCGAGCAATGCTATTGGTCTGTAGCTAGCCGGATCCTGCCTTGGTCCTTTTTTATAAATTGGAACAATGACGGTTCTTTGCCAGGATTCTGGGATCTTCTTCGTTCTGCCACAGATGTCAAAGATGTTACTGATTACCGCAGCCCATTTAGGGGGGGAGATCTTTAAGTCTACATTGGTCAGACCATATTTATTTATACAATAATCTTACAATGCCCTACATAATTATTCAATACAGTGTAAAATCAATACAATCTTCTTGTAAAATGTCACCATAAAATATATTATGTTAGCGTCATTGCCACTCATGAATAATGACCATAATGTCTCAATTTCATCAGGCTCAGTGTTGTTGTTATATGATTTCATGTGTCTGTATCACAGCGCATACAGACTATCACATACAATTAACAAATGATGCAATGACTCGATAACATTATGACCACACAGTCGACAGAAACGCCTATCACCAGGAATACCAGTTGGGGCTCCGTGTGTTTCCAGGGCCACAGATACATTAAATTTCAATAACAGATATTGCCGCACAGTTTGTGGGCTTGGGTATGCATTGATGTAACCTGGAAGCTTTCATCGTGATATGCGCTCAGAATTATAGATTACACTTTTTGTTTTTGTGGATAGATTTACCATCTGCTGTTCATAGCTGACTTCTTTCAGTACATTTTTTATCTTAGACTTCATGAGGGGCATACTCATCAGAGCATATGGGGAAGTTGGACAATCCCACTTACTGTGTAGTTTTTTCAATTTGCCCATTATGCCAAACGTAGAGCTACTCACGAGTCGCAGATAAGCAGGCATATAAGCACCAGTGATTGTGTCTCGAGTGGTATTAGCTTCTCAAAATCTATAACATAGTGGTTGACAAATACATGGGAAATTCCCACCAAATCGAATTCAAGGTATATGTGTTCCACACTTGCAAATTGTGGAAGATGAAGCAGCTTGCGAAAGCAAACAAGCTTCACATTTTTCAACTAATTTGATTAAGTTTTTCCCCCATATAACAATGGCATACAATAATATAGCTCTTATCTTAGCGATATAGATTGCCAATACCGCAGATACCGAGTAGCCACTATTTCTTCCAATTTTTAATGTTATGAACTAAAACTGATTTTAATATTGTAATAATGTGCACATCACGGTATATAAAACATTTGTTTTGTTGTATGTATACCAAATAAACTATGAAACTATGAATCATTTCCTATATGTCATGAAGCGTCTACACTCAATCGTGTTTCTGGGGGTGGACAACACCTAAACGGGTTAATTCCTGATATCAATGTGTTGTCGGCCCCGTCTTCAGGACGCTAACAAACGTTAGTGTTAAGATTAATTTGGCTATCTGTACTGGACCTGTGCATGGCCATTTCTACCTATGGACAAAATAAAAACAGTTTTATTTATACTGCTACATTATTTACTTCTATGACACACATAAAGAGAAGTAGTTGTCCAACTGACCTGCCACTTTCAATCTCTTTTCACATCACTTGTTCATCCAATTGAGTCACTAGCTGTAAGTTAAAGACCCAGGCTAATTATTTATTTTCTAGGTAACATAGTAGTACATGCCATCTAGTACATTCAATTTGACACATAATTGTCAACACATTTACCTTATCGACTGAGTAATGTGTACATCATGGTTGATGATGTCATTCTTTGTTGGGGTTTATTCATCATTCATTATTTCTAAATATCATGCCCTTAATGGATAGGACTCAGTTTCCCAGAATCCCTCAATGTTCCATCTAGGGTTGAAGAAACATGTATGAAAATCATTTTAGTCTCCAATATAATCGGAACACATTGCATATTTCTCATCACTTCAGTGATTTACTTGCTTAATGGGTGCCTATCTATCTTTAATTCCTGTAGTGACGCCAAACGTTGCGGCGTTGCATGGCTGCTTGGTGTGGGTCCCTTAATGTATTCCCAATTCATTGTTATGGAGGGTCTAACCTGGAAGGATAGTAACAAGAGTCTACAAAACCGTTGGCTGCTTCTTATTCACGGTCATTCAAATCACACTATGGATAAGCACTTACTTGTATACATAACAAACTGCTTCCCGAAATCCAGTCGTATTCAGCAGAGGCTACGCGCAGTTTGGCGGGTGTTGAGTCCTCCGATATAAAGACTAGCTAGACGCTAGTAATGTACTTGCGTCTAACTTTGTGTGTGAGCCACCGCCATCTTGTGTCAGTGTTTCTTCGCATTCGCATGTATACGAATACGTCTGTATTCTGCAATTAATCTCTACTTCTGATTCACCTCTTTAGATCAGCCACAATTGGGGCTGATCTAAAGAGCTTTTTTCTTTAATTTTATTTCGTGCCTGTTGCATGCAAATTCTTGTAAACTCGCATATTATTTATCGCCGCTGTCTTGTGTTTATATGTCTCAACAAATAGTTACGTGCAGAAACGTATTCAGATTCATAACTTCAACACTCTGAGGCCAGTCGGCTAACATTGCTTATTGTATATTGTCTCTTAGTTCATGCCTAATTATACAGGCTTATGTGCAGAAGGAAGTTCACACTGCATGTGTTCTAATCTCTGCTAGTAGCTGTGTTCCTGATGTATTACCTCCCGGGCTATATATATATATATATATATACATATATATATATAACGATCTTCATATTCCTTCACATTTAACGCCAATTTATATATAGGTCACCAAGCTGATACCGCTATATGATGTTGATATATAGCATTCCTTCACATAATATGTGGATCACTGAATAAGTTCAGATGTATAATGTCAGTATATAACATGTGGGATCAGTGAAAAAACCGATTCCATGCCACAGCAATATTTAATCCCGCCTTAACAATATTTAAGTCATGTATCCATTTTTGGTCCAGTTTTTTAAGGGCCAAATCCCTTTCACCACCACGAGGATGGGCTTTAGATGTTTGAAGCACAAACCAATAAATATCGCTGTGAGTATGTTTCGCTTATTTGAAATGGGCTACCAGAGGTTTATCTACAGTTTGGTTTCTAATAGCTGATCTATGTTCACATATGCGGGTTTTGACCGATCTTTTAGTCTTTCCAATATATGAGACCACACAGGCATCGAATGCCATAGATCACCCATTTAGTGAGACAATTGGAAAAATATTTTTCTATTGAGAAGCATTCATCATACCTGAAGTGAGGATTTATTCTAGCGCTCTCCGTTTAAATTGATGCAGTCCCCATATCTCATTGTTTTTTCCATGCAACCTCCTCCCTCAGCTGCCAATGGATAAACCTACATTAATTTCTCATAACAAACACAGCGCAGACGGTAGATCATTTGAACCTTATACACAAAACATAGACAAGGTTTTGGAGGAAGTGTACCACCCAAAAAAATAGACAACCTCAACCAGCAATTGACATTTTTCGAATGAACCCAAAGCGGTCATTAGCACCAAAAGGTAATTCCAATGAAGCTTACCCCGGCTAACTGTGCAGGGTGTCTTCATTCTATTGAAGACATAGCGGCAAGCATTATGCTTCAACTTCTTTTAATCTACTCCTCAGCAGTTTCAACAAATAGTGAAAATGACATACATTTCTCTTTTTCTTTCTTGAATTACTTTTCCCTCTCTGCATACTGCTTTCTGTAGTCCATTGTATTTCCTGCCCCAAGGATCAAACCACTTCCTGTTTCCTTTCTCCACCTCTTCTTTCGATGCTCTGAACTGATCCATAACTTTTGTAGCGTAAACTGAAGCCATTCGAAAAAAAGTCAACCTTGTCTCTGGACCCATTCCGGCCAGAAACTTCTTCAACAAACTAATCCCTCTTGTTCGCTTCCTTCCTCACATGGCTCTGTTCAGCCTGCTTCACACTAAATGTTAGCATGAAACAAATGCAGATTACATCTTATACAGTGCATGCATCAGGTGGGATAGTAATGGAGGTGAGCATTATGCTTGTTCAAAGCTCTGCACCACTTCTGCTACCGGCGCCACTGGAGTAAAAAAGTCTTAAACTGTTGCTAGACCAGTCTGCTGTTCGCAGTATACCTACCAGTGCTACACCTGTTTTGAACGCTTTGGACGCCATTGCCCCTCTCACTGAATGCGCCCCAAATTGCCATACGTCTACCCCTGCTTACTGCATCTGGCAATCATGGATGTCACCGCAGCCTTGAAAAGCTTCTTTCATGCAATCAACAGTTGCAACACTCCCGCCGAATGACATTCCATTGTTCTGTGTTCATATTCTTAAGTGTATGACGCCACACACAGCTACTGCTGATATGTTAAGTATGGATACGAGATCGAGGAGGAATACGTCTTCTTTGTGCTCTTTGAAAGCGTGAAGGTGACTCCTTCCTGGATCTAGATGTTCCTGTCTACCTCCAATGCGTTGACGTCCAACACACGCCTGAAGATACTAGGCACAATAGCATTGCCAGCTAGCCTGACAATTGTGTCATGGATAAGTACTTGTTTGCTGGCCAGCTTGCTATTAAACGCAACACTATATTCACGTCCCAAAAGTGTGTATATTTAGGAGCTGGGGGAGCCCTTAACCAAGCTCCCTTCATCAAACTGACCACCACTTGGTTGTCTCCGAGAACCGTCCATTCTACTGGCTCCTTTCCTGCTGATATCGCTGACCGATATACTCCTATCGTTCTGAAGGCCTTGCCTTCTTCTGGCAGGGATGATAGAAAATTAAGGACTGCCACTACAGGGGCTGAAACGGGAGCAATACTTCTTCCTTTGCACCAGTCCTCCCATCTCCCCCACGCCGCATCATAGCTCCTGCGAGTGGAAAGTACCCAGGAGTCCGAGATAAGTTGGGCAGATTGGCCAGCCCATCTTCTCTTGACAACTTGCACGCCATCAGAGGGTGTGTGCCCTTCATTTTCAGAGGATGAAATGACCCAGCTGGGTCCATGAGGATGTGCACGTCTGACTGGAGAATCCACAGGCAATCCGAGAAAATGTCCACCAGAGATGGAAACCGTACTCGTTACTTCCATACGGACGCTACAATCACTATCGTCGTTCTCTCTCTGCGGAACTTCACTAGCACCCTGCTCATCACAAATGGCAGTAATGCATGGTGCATTTCCCTGCTCCAATCCTGCAGGAACGCATCCGTCCCTCGTGCACTCGGGTATAGACTTTAGCTGAAGAATTGGCTTGTCTGTGCATTGAGCCGGGACACAAACAGGTCTTTATGGATCGGTCCCCACAATTGATCCAGTTGCTGGAACACTATCCTGTCGAGCATATAGTTGCTGGAATCTGTCAGGTATTGCAAATTCCAAGCCGCCACTACATTCAGGGCTCCTCGAAGATACTCTGCTGTCACTGATATCCCCTCCTGAAGGCAAAAATGCCAGACATCTTTCAATCACTTCGCTAGAAGTCCAGACCTCGTCCATCCTAGGTGGTTTATATATCTGACTGCTGAGATCTTGTCCATCTTCAACAGTATACACCAGTTTGCTTTACCTCTTCTAAATGCTTTTATCACGAAAGACCCAGATAACAGTTCTAGATAGTTTATGTGAAGCTGTAATTCTCTTGAACTTCACTTCCCTCCTGTCTCGAGACTACCATATTGATCCCCCATATCCTGCTCTGCTGGCATCTGACTCTATGACTATGCCGGGTCTGTCTCCGAAGAGGGCCCTATCATTCCATAGTTCCATGTTTTGCAGCCACCAGACTCACTCTTTGGTTGATTCCTGGTACAATGCAACCATCTGATGATACTGCAGGCCCCGCTGAAGATGCTCGATCTTCAATCTCTGGAGGGCCCTGTAATGTAGGGGTCCTGGAAAAACAGCTTGAGTGGAGGCCGCTAGTAGGCCTACTACTACTCTTGCTAGAGCTCGAATAGAGATGGCAGTTTTGCCAAAATTGCAAAGTCCTCCATCTGAGGGGGGGGTAGGTACTGCTCCTCACCTGTGTTTGCTCCCTGGACTCTTCAAGCTCCTCTTCCACTGCGCCATCTGGGAAATCTCCCCCTGGATGGGAAGAAAGAATCCTGTTGGCTGGATTCCCAGTAGTGGGCTCTGATGCCCTGAGGTCTTCGATACGACATGGAGCGACTGGCTGCTTCGCCACACTAATGACCAGTCCCAGAAAAAACTCAGCCCGGGAATATCTTTTTCATGGATGCTTCCCCCTTCTCCAGGGATGTGTAGGTCCCTACAAATCTCCCCATCTCCTTACCGGACGCTTACCCGAAAAGTAGCCCTTGAGCGGCTTCTCAATCATTAAAAAATCCACATCACGACCCCCAAGGACAGTCATTTCATCCTGTCTGGTCGTGCTCAGATTTAAATTTAAAAAAGCAGGAGGAAGTAGCTTCCCTGTTATGGCAGTACAAGCATGGAACACCTTACCTCACTCATTTAGAGCCAACCAACCTTTTGTCATGTTCAGGCATAATTCTATAAAGTGGCTGGTTACTAATGACACAACTGGATAGTTCTAGTCTTGTACAGACGGGAAGCCCACTTCTTGACTATGCTAAGTAACCTCTCACTGACTACCTATTTATTCTCTTCTTTACCTGTACTTTATGTATATATTTCCTTACCTTATCCTGTATAATTCACTGTATCTGTTGCATATTTGCATATCTTGTATAAATCACTGTATCTGTTGTATATTTACATCCACTGTAACTAAGTTGAAAGTATACTTGTAACCTCTGTGTGAAAGGTGCCCAGATACCTCCGGGTTGGATGCGCCATACACGTAAATAAACAAACAAACAAACATAGGTGGTGAGGTCGCTGAGCTTAGCGTCTATTTTCAGAAGGAGCCCTCTTCTCCGTTCCGAGGAGACTGCGCAGTTGGCATTGCCCAATAGGCAAACCGCATTCTGGACCCAATTGGCTAGGATATCTGGGTCTACTTCTTCCACTGTATCTCTCGCTTGCTCTGCTAGGTCCATAATCTTCGCCAAGGGTCCTGTGAGATCTAAGACCATCTCTTGGCAGCGCTTCCAGGACCTATCCATGCCTTTCCTAACGTCTTTGGCAGTCTTTGTGACAAATGTGAGCATTTTAGGGTCCATTCTGGCGCCTCTGCTAGCTTGCTAGCTAGGTGTGGTCGCGGGCACTCTGCTCTCATGCGCAGCCTCGTCTCCTTGTTTAGAAATTTCCTTATCCTTTGAGACATGTATTTTGTCACTCTAGGGCATGGCTGCCAGTCTGAGGGTCTGTGGTTTCTGATGTCCTCTGGATCGAACAGGTCTAACATTTCTCATTCCGCTATCTCCAGATGTTTTTCTTTACAGGCTTTCTTGCCACTCTGAGGTCCTCTCCAATCCTCCTTCGGCTTACTGTCCTCTTCTTGCGAGGATGTCATAACCTCTTGCGACTCATCTTCTGAGTTTGCGTGATATAACCCATATTGTCTTCAACTGGGGTGGGGGTTGTGAGGCATGGCACTGCTGCCCTTTGGAGGAAGGCCTCTTTTAGCTTTCCAAAGGTAACAGCTATATCTTGGGCCTTTCGTTTTACCCCATGCTTGGGACCAGGGGGAGTCGAAGAGGATTTCCTCTTGCGGGACATGTTACTCTCCACCTGGCTGTCTTTCTTGTCAGTCTTTGTGGGCACGCTCTCTTTACTTGTCTTGGTGCTTTTGTGCTCTCTGCCCAGGATAGATTCTAGTGTAGCGAGTCTATCTTGCATAGGCTGTACTCCCTCTGCCACTGCTTCCACCAACAAGATCCCCAGCACTTGCTTGAAGCTGAGCGCTTGCTCACTCTGTGCTTACTCATCCTCACTTCATTCGATTCCAACATGCTTTCCTTGTGCTGTGTGCCACTTGCCTGAACAGCGCAGGCTGCGATGCACGCCCACCTCAATTGGTGTAAGTATAAGGAAAGATAATTCTTTCTTTTTTTTTATTTTTATTTTATACAGTGGCCCCTGAGCACCTGAAACTATGATCTGCTATCCTATGTCCCTTTCCAGTATGCCTGAAAGTCATGTGGGTTAATCTCTGCAATTTCTAGAATTGCTTTCGTTTAAAGAATACTGAAATTTAGACATAATCAAAAACCACTGCTTTTATACATTAGGCAGGTACCCAGTAATCTGGTAAGAGTAACTTACATGCGATTCAAATTTAACCTATTGTCAACCAAAGACCGTGTGAAATTCTGGAAAATTAACAATAATGAGCAGCTTAATTTGAATTGTAGATGTTGTGCGACTGGTGTATATGAATCCATGAAACATCTGTTACTATATTGTGTTTCTTTTGAGGAAGATAGAAATATATGGGAAAATACTTATCAGGTACTATGGGCGTTGCCCTGGAAATGCTATGGGATGAATGTGTGTGGGGAAGTAGGATATCACTCATACTTGCATTGGTTAAATTTTTACAAATCATTGACAACAAAATTGATCTAGCTATAACATTGTGGTAAAGATTCAGTGATAAGCTTAATTTCTGCAAAATTGTTGAATAAGTGGAATCGAGCACACTGACAAGATTGCGGCAACAGTTTAAACTTCATCTCCAAGATCGCAACAGATCGGAATTTTTAGTCTTGCTTTTATTAAGTTTGTAGAAAGAATATTTTAAATCTTAAGATACATTTTGTAAAACAATGTAAAAATAAAAATCTTTTTTGTACATGTTGAAATGTTTATTTCCTGTTTTGACAAAAAAATTGTTTTTATGTTGTAAAGATATTTCATCAAAAACAACAATAAAAAAAAGAGAAAAAAAAGAGAATTGCTTTCTCTTAACGATGTATGGGCATGTATGCAGCTGAAAGCTCAATTGGCACTGTGACGAACCGCTGTGTCGCTTTAATCCTTGTGTTCCGTGGGTTCCATGTCATTTCATCGCAGGATGTTTTTTCGTGGGGTCTTTTACTGCAATTTTTTTTACAAAAAAACCCTCACATTTTTTGGAAATTCTTTTGGGAGGGTGGGTTCCGCCACCAACCCCTACATTTTCTTTCATTTGTATTGATTCCCAAACTCCCACACCCATATATATAATTTACTAACCGCCCCTAAAAAATGTGATGGATTTTTTCAAAAACAAATTTGCGGCGAAAAACCCCACAAAAAAACATCCCACGATGAAAGGACGTTGTACCGTTCCATGGAACTTGTGCTGTGCAGTGCCTATTGGAAGCTCTACGCTCCGTTACTCTGGCACAATATTATCCTACTGTTGTCACATAGCATGTGCAACATGCTGTCTTCGTCTCTGCCCCCCCACAGGAGGGGGCTGTTTGCTCGCCGTTTTGCTCACCTTTCTCTGACCGAGCGTGTCCTTAGATGTGCTTGTAGTAAAGCACGGGACCTGCTTGGTCGGGCGCAGCAAGCGATCACTTAATTCAGTAGCACGAAGATCCGCTGATCGTCGGGCGCCTGCCCTAACGAACTGCAGCGCCACCTCCTTCTCTGCCCTAAGCGGCTCTTAAGCTCCTGAAATAGAGCTTTCTGAAAACTCGGCTTCCTTTAGTCGAACTTGAATATATTAACTAAAGTGCTGTACCAAAAATGTGCACACTCTATAAACAAACACTATCAATAGATTGCAACACATTATGCCTTCAAATATCTCTAGAGTAAAGATAGGACTTATCTGCTGAAGAGCAGGAAAAGAAGAGGTGGAGCAAGGAAACATGAAGTGGATAGAGCCTTGGGACAGGAAATAAAATGGACTACAAAAAGCAGTATGCAGAGAGGGAAATGTAGTTTAAAAAAAAAAAGAGAAATTGATGTCATTTTCACTTTATTTGTTGAAACTGCTGAGGAGTAGATTAAAAGAAGTTGAAGCATAAAGCTCTCTTCCGGTCTTGACATAGAATGACATACACCATGCTTTGCAAATGCTTAATACCACACAAAAAATAAAAAGGTGAAGGCATTGAGATTACCCCAGAAGCTGAAATGCCAGCCTGGCCATTCCTGTGTTATATATAACTGGGTCATACCCCCTTCCTTCCTTGTCAAAGTAGGTGGCTGTATTATATATTGTCACAACTTGCTCCACACAACTGTTGCATTACCTTAGGCTGGCATAAATACATTTGTGACACATTTTTTCCTTTTGACCTACTTTAGCGTTACTCCACACTTTGACGTGGTGTTCCCAAAAGACGCCATGACGTCATAAAATAGCATTCTTCGACAGCCAGTCTTAAGTAAACCTAAAAATATATGTGACCAAAAATTGATTTTTAGCAAAAGTCATTTGAGGGATCGATCATCACCTCATCCGCTATATTGCTCCTCATTGCGGCAAGGTGTACATTTTGTCAAGTTATGCATAGCCTGTGCTATGTTTTGTCTTTTTCCATTTTGTACTGTAAAAACATCATTATTTTCTTTATGTAATGGCCCTGTGTTGTAAATTGTCTAGTTGTCTTGCATTGCTTACACATTCTCTATCATGATTTAGTGTCTTACCCAAGTCTATTCTCTCATGGCACTTACACCCTGGGGCCTGTTGGGCTGCACTTTTCTTTTTGTTTTAAATGCATGTTATGTTAAACCTGAACTATTGGCTCTGGAATGCTTGTTTATAAATGAATCTTCGTGAGCATCTACTTCTCATCGAATCCTTTGTGTACCATATGCCATGTGTTTGAGTTACAGCAGCCACTGGTGCTGTAACATGAAAAGGGGCCTGTGCAGACTTGATGTATACACTGAAACAAGGACAGTGGGGTCTCTTTCAGAGGGTGAAAGAAGTGGGAAATGGTACCTAGGCAAAACAAACAGGTGAGGACGTTATGTGAAATCTGGTTAGTAGGGAGTGATGGGTCTGTTAGGGGGTAGGGTCAGGGAAGTGGGGCCACTGCCCATACCTGAAGCCTTCAGTGCATGCAGCTGATAATGAGAGGGCAGGCAGGGACTCAGGGGGCTTGTAAGATGTGTGTGTGCTTACAGTTTTTCTGTTTTGGGCAGAGGCAGCAGGCAGCTGTCCCTGCTCTCTTCTCCTTCAACTCTGCTTGCCTCCTAATTGCAGCTGGCAAGACAGGAGCAGTTAGCGGGAGCCAAAGGTTGGTCTGCCGGGCATTCATAGGCTGGCTTTCCTCAAAATCGAGCTCAGGTGAGATAGTTTTTCTAGAGCGCTGACCCAGGGAGTGCTGGCCTTATTCATGCAGTACTCTAAGACTACACGACTTTGTTCACATGGCTAACATACACCTAACATAACCCATGGCCATTCAACACCTCCTCCCTCTGCCTTTGCTTCCACCAGACACAGCTTTCTATGTACACAGCTCATGACACAGTGCTAGGGACATGGCAAAAGTCTCTCTCTCTCTCTCTCTCTCTCTCTCTCTCTCTGTCTCTCTCTCTCTCTCTCTCTCTCTCTCTCTCTCTCTCTCTCTCTCTCTCACCCACATCTACCCACAAATGTTACCCATGCCCCTACTCCCCACTTTAAAATAGCTTCCTCGACTCTCTGAAGCACAGGCTGGGATTTTGAGGAAATGTGCAGTATCCTTAGGACTTTGTAGGTAATCCATTTTGACCACTTTCCCCAAAGCCATTTCCTACAAAATTGTCTATTCGAATCCCACTTCAAGCAGCACATACGTGCTGCTCCCATCACCCACTTCCCAGCAAACCCAAGTTCCCATTTCCCAAACGTATGTCCCCCATTATTATCATTTCTCTAAAATGGGGTAGAAATATTGTTGAGAATATTGCGTTATGTTTTTCAGTGAAGGTGGTTGCAGGCAAGTTGGCCCACAATCAACTCACAAGCAACCCGTTGCCAGGGAACAACATAACTAGTGTAAGACACTCTACTAATGAGCCAAAAATAGCCCACGTATGCATTTCAATGTTCGGATGATAAACGTTGTGCTTTTTTAAATGTTGAATAATATGACATTTAATAATGTCAATTCATTAGAAGGTTCTTGATCGCTGAATAAATACTACTTTTGAAACAATATTTATTTCCAAATACCAAAAATCATGTCCCACATATTCTAGGACAGGAATAATTTAGTAAACTTCAGTGCTAGAAAATGATGTGAAAGCGTTGCCTGGTGGTGATTTCAAAAGCGGTTTTCATACCAGCAATAACATCAGAGCGTAGAATGCAATGGTCTTCAAACTGGGGGGCTGACCCCCTAGGGAAGCCTGAAGGATGTCCAAGGGGGGCCCAGACTCTTTGAAAAGGGATTAAGATGACTGTGTTTTTAATATAAAAAAGGATTAAAGTGACTGCTTTCAATAGAACATATAAGCAGGAAAAAAATCTGCTCATATTTTAAAGTGCCTAGGGCCCTCCTAGATATCCTTTGGTCCCCCTTGGGGGCCAGCCCCTAGGTGGGGAGGGTCCAGAAAAAACGTTCACTCAAAGGCTGGACTCAGTATGAAAAAGCTTAAATACCACTGGCGCAGTAGGCATTGAAATTAACACTGCCGCTGCATTGCCCATATGTTGGCAATAGAGGGCAGAACATGGGATTGTGCAGGCCTGCTGACAGCTTGCACATCGACCCTCTCTCCTGAGATATAGTTTTATGAATGTTTTTTTTTTCTTTTTTTTATCAAACCTGCTGTAGCCCACCGGCAGTCCAATCAATCCACTTGCTGGCTTTCTTATTGGTCTCGGGCTGAGAAGCACTGTAAATATAGCCATTAATTCTACAGGTTTTATTTCTTTCGACGCGCCACCTGGCCCTCCTTCCGCCGCTCTCCGGCTCTGCACCGCAGGAACGTTGGGGGCTGTCATGAGACAGGAAGCCACCGCTGTATTACTGTTCCCGAGAGTGCACAGCGGGGGCCGAGAAAACAAATAAACATGAATTATCCTGACAGTTTGATCCTCTGCCTATCTGTATTTTGATTTAATGAGGCCGCTATTCGGCGTGGATCCATAAAATCTAAAAATACTTGGTGGCACCAAAGCCCCATCCGGCTTCTGAGAATTTATTTTATGGCTTGCCGTTTGCCGAGAAGTGGAGACAAATTCCCCTTTTTGTATTACAATTTTTCATTCGGAATTTTTATTTTTTTCTAATTAACTCCCAAGTCATAAAATATGTTCAATTGGCAGAATAGGAAATTGAAGGCTGCCATAGATCCGCAGAAGAGTCGTGCGCCTTCCCGCTTCTTTGCCCCCGGCCAATTTGCAACCGTTCTTCCATATTATTAAAACTGAAAATCTTCCACAGGAAATAGAACCGTAAGCATGTCATAGATCTCTTTCAACATCGATAATAATGGATCCTAATTTATTAGATTCATCAGCGATTTAATTATCTTTAGTCGGAGAGGCAGGTCAAGTGAGGCATTTGTGTATATTGATGTTATTTAGGGTTGTAAGCGGAAGCGGTTGTAATGGGTGCCGCTCTGCTTGTCACCATAGTACTGCTGCGCACCCAGTGGGCTTTGGCCAATCTTACTAATGATCTTTTTTCTAGTTTTAGTAACACTTGATTAAATAGTCATTTGATCTACAACTGTGACCAGTTTAATTCCATCTGCAGGCTACTTTAAGGAATGAGCAGGTAGCTAAAAGATTGTCTTGGTAATTGTGGGCATGATTCTGTATGATGAAAAACCATGCCTGGTTCATCTTAAACCAGTTGACGGAAAAGTTGACTGTAAATTAAAAAAACAAAATGCGAATGTTGGGCCTTTGGGAAGAGGTCTAGCTGCCTGTGAGGGTTGGTTGTATCTTCCAGTGTCGCTTCCCTTTGGGACTTGCCTCCGCTCAGCCAGACTCTGCTCCTCTGCTCCAATCCTAGATCATGGTCACTGCAAACTCCCAAGATCTAAGCTACATCCTCTCATCTCCTATGTATTCCTCAATTAATCAAGGTGGCATAGAATAGAACAGCTTGCATGCATCGTGATACCTACCCCACACAAACAGCTTTGAGGCTCTGGAGGCCAAGCCACTATACCGTATTCGTGACATCAAACCCAATGACCGGGCGGCTTCTGCAGAATGAGGCTGGCTCATTGAGGATCTGTGAGTGCAGGAATGTGGCAGTGAGTACCTGTAACTCAATGTTCATGAGCATCCTGTGGATCTCATGATATGGGCAGAAGGCAGATTTGTAGAGGAGTAGATGAGGCAGTTATTTTGTTTCAGATAGGATGAAAGTTGTGGTATGGCATTTGCTTTAAAGGTTTTAGAGGCGAAGTATTGTCTATTAAGCAGCCAGCAGTTTGCCTGGATCTGTGTTTCCTTTTTAGAAGAAGAATGCAGGCAGTGCACATAGAGCTTCTTGCCCTGGTTCCATTAATAGGAATAATAGGTAGAACCAGGACAAGGGATATGAATATAAAAACTGGGATCAACCAGAAGAAGAGGGTTCATTCAAATAAACTGGGAATCAACCAGTGTAAATAATTTTACCAAAACATTTTGGGAATTGGTGATCCAAGGGTTTAATGGGAATGTAGTAGAACAGGGGCATGCATACATTTGACTTCTTTGGACAAATACTCTGTTTACCAATACTGGCCATCACATTAGAAGCGTTACAAATGGTGATCTCCTTTCAAGAATCTAGCAAAGCTACAGGATCAGATAGTTTTCCAGGACATACCTTTAAAGAGGAAATGGCAATATGAGCCCTAATTTATATAATGCAATTTTTCTCACATAGGCCCATACTCCTTATGGGAAGCTGAGATTTTCCTAATAGATAAAAAGGGCAGGAGGGACAACCCTGCACATTACCACCCTATCTCTCTCCTGGGTACAGCGGGTACCATATTTGGGAAGGCAACGCTGAATAAGCTAGAGCACGGGATAATTCCAAATGGCCTGCTACCCAATTTATAAGCCAGTTTCCAGAAAAGGTTGAGGACTGTCAACTGCACATTTATTTGAGAAACGTATTGCTCTTAAGAACCCCTCTGCTCAACCTTCCTGGCCGGCTAATTATCGCCCGATCTCCATCACTCCTTTCCTGGGCAAACACCTGGAAAAGCTGTCCCTCTCCCAGCTTAATATTCACACTGAATCTGTTGGTTGTCTCCATGACCATCAGACTGGCTTCAGAGCTGCTTTAAGCACAGAAACTGCTCTCCGTAACATTCGTGAAGACCTGCTCTCCAACCTTGATTCCAACACCCCCTGTGTCCTCAACTTAATTGATCTCTCTTCTGCATTTGACACTGTCAACCACAACATCTTGCTCAACCATCTCCCTGATAACCTGGGTATCACCGATCAGGCCCTGGTGTGGGTGACGTCTTTCCTCTCCGTTCGACCCTCCAAGGTCCAACTTTGGTCCTTCCTCTCCTCTATCTCTATCCCTACCTGTGGTGTTCCCCAGGGGTCTAACCTCACTCCCTGGCTGTACAACCAATACCTGGATCTTCTTACCCACCGCATCACCGCTCTCTGCACCTACTTTCAGTGCTATGTGGATGACAACTCATTTTCATGCTCCCTTCCGCCACCTCTTCTCTTTCTCTCATCTCTGACTGTCTGCTATTCAGGAGTGGTGTGCCGCCAATGATCTCTGCCTTAACACCAGTAAGACCGAGATTCTCCTCATCGGCACACCTACTCCCTCCTTTCCTGTCACTCTCTGGCCAGCCTCTCTTGGCCCTCTTCCTGCTCCCTCCTGTGAGGCTAAAAACCTCGGGGTAATTTTAACTCCACACTTTCCTTTGCTCCTCACATCTCTGACATCTCTAAGAAGTCACATTACCAACTGTACCTCCTCAGAAGTATTCTTCCTTTCCTCTCCTCCCCCCAGAATCTCATTGTCTCCAGAGCTCTGGTTCTCTCTAGGCTGGACTACTGCAACAGCCTCTTTCTAAATCTGCTTGGCTCTAACCTCTGCCCTCTGCAACTCATCCAAAACAGAACTGCAAGACTTTTCCTTGGACTCAAGCCCAGGGATTGTATCTCTCCAGGACTGCAATCTCTGCAAAGCTCCTGGTGGCGGCAAGGATTAAGTTCAAAACCCTGTGCATTGTTCACAAGGCCTTCTGGGGCCTGAGGCCTTATTACCTTCAACCCTCCTAAATATCTTCCTCGTTGAGCTCTTTGCTCATCCGCCTCCAACTCCCTCAGGGTTAGTTGCTTCTCCAAGCAGTGAGTGTCATGATGCCTACCCCCGGGGAACCAGACCAGGTCCAGCAACCCCGGAAGCAGGCATCAAGTTATTTTGAGCAAGCCCAAAAACCCCTGCTAGGGGCTGTTTGGGTGCGGTCCTGGCGCCTATGGTGCCATGCTCATATGGAGAGTAACCCAAGTCACACTCCTGTTTGATTGGCTAGGTGGCCGTCCCGCCAGGACAGCCACCCTGCTGTGTGATTGACAACCAGGCTGTGTGAATGGGGGAAAACTGCATAAAAAGCAGGTCTCTGGGACTGAGAAGGCAGAGTCACCACTGGATCGAGAGAACCAAAGAGAAGCTGACAGAAGAGGACCTCTACCATGACTGAACCTCCCGGTGAAGCCCTGCTGCGGGTCTGAATCTCCACAATTGGACGACAGGAAAGAACTGCAAGGAATCTTCTACCCTTGTGCTGGTGGGAACAACCAGTTCGCCAAACTGCAAGCCAGGCCTCCCCCTCTGGTAGAATTTGCTGTGCACAGCTACAGAGAACCGGATAGCCAGGAGGACCGGACCCTGCTTGGGTTTTAAGGAGCGCACCTTTTATTTGTTGCTTTGCTCTGCTGCTGGTTTCTTCCCTGGGCAGTGCAGGACACTCCAGCCTTCCTACTTCGTGTCAGTCCGACAGTCACTTCAGGAACCGTGAGCCTGCAGGACCTGCCAGGAACATCCACCTCAGCTAGAAATGTTCTTCTCCATTTAAGGTACTGTTCAAATTCGGTCATTCGTTCTGTCCGAACGCGGTAAAAGTGCTTGAAATCTTTTGCCAATCCAAGGGCGTGTCCTTCTCTATTCTTTAAAGTAACCTTTCGTCTGACCAACTTCGTTCTGAACTCTTGGCAAAGACTTAACCGCAAACTTCTCTGAACTGTGTTATCATCTGCAAAGACGTTGGCCCATTGACTTTTGCCCTGGCCTCTTGATTTGATTCCCTCAGATTTGATTCCCTCACTGTAGTTACTTTTTCTAGATTGCTGTGCTTACTTACTCGTTGGTGCTGCTCAACTTCACTCTAACCTTGTCTTTCCCTCCCTTTTAAATCACTGGAGTGCCATTTTGCTCACACTTCATTTTGAGCTTAACTTGTCCAGAATCTATTGGGGGTGGTGTAGTGTATTACGATTGTGATTTTTTCAACTGCTTCCTAATAGTGAAATGTTTTATAACTGATGTGGAATAAATGTATATTCTTTTACTCAGAAACCTTGAGTCAGTGTTTGTTTGAACCATAGTGATTGAAGTCCTTTGTGTAACTATTGATACTGCTCTCTTTACTCTTGAGATAAGTCTGGCTGCTCAGCCATTGCTACCACTTTACTGTGTAGTACAGGCTTGTAACCAAGGTGAATTTGTACTGTCACTTGTAGTCTTAATTGTGTGTGGTATTCCCAAAGGGTACTGCATATGATTATGCCTAACAACTTACCACCATCTGGCCCCATTTTTTAATTTATTGTCTTTATATATTTCATTGTTATCCTATGTACTGCACTGCCCCCTCTCCTGCCACCCCGCACTTGTCCATTCCCCCATCCCCTGCATTTGCGCAATCTCAATATGACCTGGCCTAGTAAGATTGTTGTCTCTGCTTCCCTCTGTTCCCCCTCCCTAGCCTTGTCGCACCTAGAAACACTTGTGTATAGGCGCGTTATAAATGCCATATATCATATCATAAGGAAAACAAATCTTGTTTTCGTTTTATAGACCTTAGGATCGCTTTTGATTCCGTCCCTTGTCAAGCACTACGGCAAACTCTAAGTACCAAATTCACAGAAGCGTGTTATAATGGAAAAACCCCATTGGAAAACACTTTGTGAATTAGGCCCTAAGAGTGCAACATTTGCCATTGGATCTCCTTAAGCCAATTATAGAGCTGTATTTTAATAATGTGGCATGCGTCTGATATAGCATACGGGAGAACACATTGTTTCCTGATTGAAAAACATGTACAACGCGTATGTTGTGGCTTTTGTCTTATTCAATTTATTTATAAACAACTTGCAGAAGAAATTTCAACTTTAGAGTCTGATGCACCCCAATTAAATGAGACTCCATCAGGGATTCTGTTATTCACAGATGATGCAGGTCTAATATCAAAAACAAACTTTGTGCTCAAAAAACAGGTGGGTTCATTTGCTTCTACCTGCAGTATCAAAGGTCTTGAAATTAACTATGCTAAGACAAAGGTCATGGTTTCTTCTGCGATAAGGAGAAAGTTTAAGAGTTTGAATTTGTATATTAATGAACATCTGATCGAAGAAGTCTGCTATCATGATTTAGACGTTGGATTAGGAGGGAATTGGTGAGAACAATGTAAAAAATAAAATATAAAATTAGCGAAGAATTCTTGAGCTCTCTTATAGTTTGCATGAGATAAGGGGGCTCGACACATTAAACCGGCATTGGATGTCTTTAAAGCAAAAGCTGCACAAGTGTGTATCTATGGTTTAGAAATATGGGGCTTTTCAGATTGCAAGGTAGCACAGAGTGAGAATATGTTTTAAAAACAAATACTCAGTCTTCCATTGTCTGCACCAATTGTTGCGCTTCATCTGGAATTGGGGTGGTGTGAGGATCATGAGGGCATCCTCACTTCTACTCCCCCTGAATCCTCCTCTCAGATGGCCAGGGAAAAGCCATTGCTCTTGTATCCCGACCCTGTGGGTGGATATGAGAAGGAGGATGGAACTTGGGGAGTGGGGAGAGGATGTCTTTGGGTGAGATATGGCATCCCCCTTGCCTTTGTTAAAAGGAACCCTATATTCCCCCTGCCTTTGTAGGCTGTTTTCAGTCCTTGCCCCTTTCCTCTACTCAAAATATCCCACAGTCATTTCACATTAAGACTGTAACGAGGAGTAAACGGCTGGAAGTTATGCACATTTCCATTGATTCACACCACTTTGATACTGAGACGAGGAAGAAGGCTTTGGAGGAATTGCATTGTAATAGCCAGGCATGTCCAACTAGTTGGCCTTACCATTGACGGGCAATTGAAGTGAAGGACTTACACCTGCAACCCGTTAACAAGTCACAGGTGTATAACATGGGTGACCGCCCAGCAGTGAGGGAGAGAAGGTTGGGAGAGAGACGTCCTGGAGAACGAGATGCGGCTTGCTGAAGTGGAGCGATCTGGAGAGCAACAGCTGGAAGGAAGCTCTACTGAGCAGGATTGCGAGAGAGATGCTGGGGCTAAGGCTGGCCGTGAGAGGGTCGAGAAGCCTGCTGTCCTCCCTGCCTGGTGTTCACAGCAGGAGCTGTGGGGCACCAAATTCCCCCGATCGCAGTCGACCGCTGAGAGATCGAAAGGGTCTTTCTGTAGCGTCCACTGAAGGAACGCAGAGCTACACGCTGCAAGATTCCAGGGAGGCGACCACTTCCCGCTGGGGCTTCTGCGAGGAAAAGGTGGAACAGAAAGAAGCTGGGAAGCAGGACAGAGATGCCCAGAAGAGCGATCGCAAACAGGTGATATATTGTATATATTTAGGTGTGAGGGCAAGTATAGGTTTTGGACACAAATAGACTTTTGAGTTGAACCGACTATCCTTAGTTTTCTTTAGGGAAGGAAATTCCACTTTAGCCTAGTGCAAGTTAGGCCTTACTCCATCCTGACCTTTATGGAAAATACAACATTTTATTTAGAAAATTGAATCTGTTGTCTGTGTCTTACTTCATGATGCCTTCACAGTGGACCACAATTGAATACTAATTTGCTTAAGCCCAGTATTGTTTTGGGTAAAATTGCACATTTCTCCGAATTTGCTTGCATGTAAAAAAGCTATGGTTGGCGTGCTTAGCCAAAGGGAAGCAATTTAACTTCTGTGGTTTAGTCATGTCAAGATCATCCTCCAAGAAATCTGAGAATATGCTATGAGGTACAATCCTAACAATGCCACTAAAACTTCTAAATCATTATTTATTTATTTATTTTACATTTGTATAGCGCACGGCAGCCCCAAGGCATTGAGGCACTTTTACATGAAAGTGTGCATAGTCAAGATTACAGTTATAGACTGAAATTACTTATTTACAATGAGGAAGTGTACATAGTGAAAATTGAGGTTACAATATGTGGTTATTTGGTTACAGTGTGGAAAATCAGAGGTGCTCAGTTACAAAGGTACACAATACAGTTAGGTGAATTACAGTGTGTACTAAGGTTAACAGGTCAGATAAATAGCCTGGTTTTGATGGCTTTGCGGTAGGCTAGGCAAGAATCGATTCTCCTGAGGTGCGTGGGTAGGGCGTTCCAGTGTGTGGCAGCGATGGCTGGGAAGCTGGATCCACCTGCACGCGCTCTACGGGTTTGGGGCATGGAGATCAAGTTGGTGTAGGCCAATCTGGACGGCCTAGAGGATGTTGGCATGGTTATGCGCCGGGCTAGGTAGGGGGGTGCAAGGTCATGGAGGCATTTGTGCGTGAGGGAGAGCATTTTGAAGATGATTCTCTCCTTAAGTTGGAGATGTGATCCTTTTTTGAGAAACCTGTGCCAGCACTGTTCTGTACTAGTTGGAGTTTAGCAATGTTTTTGTTAGAAGTCCCACAAAGGAGAGCATTGCAGTAATCCAGTCTTGAACCAATCGTAGCCCTAGCAATGGTAAGGCAGTTCTGTGCGGTTAGGAAAGATCTTGCTGCATTGAGCAGTTTGGAGTAGCAGAGGAAGAGGCAATGACATTGACCTGCTTGTTCATAGTGAGATTAGAGTCGAGGTAGACTCCCAAGGTCTTGACTGTTTGGGATACTGCGATGGATATATTATCAATGGTGAAGGAGCAGTAGTTCTTATCCAGGTTACCTAGAATAGTTGGTGAACCGATTAGTAGAAGCTTGGTTTTCTCGCTGTTAAACCACAGCCAATTTTCTGCCATCCAGGCTTGGATAGTGCAGTAAATGGAGTTGACGGTAATCCTGTTTGCCTCATAGTCACCTGTAAGCGGGATGAGCACCTGGGTGTCATGAGCATGGTTGGTGTATGAGATGTCCAGAGTATTTTTGAGCAGGTCGAAGAGAGGCCTTGTGAAGAGGTTATAGAGGGTAGGTGCAATGCAAGAGCCCTGAGGCACCCCACATTTGATGAGAATGGGAGTGGCACATGCTGAGTCGGAAAATACTTTCATAGCCCTTTCCTAAAGAAATGAAGTGATCCATGCACAAGCTCTGGGGGAGAAGTTGGCTATAATGGAGAGGTGATGGCATAGGGTGTTATGGTCGACGAGGTCAAACGGGGCTGATTAATCGAGGAGCAGTAGGAGTGCAGGTTTGCTGGCGTCTCTAATTTCACCCATTTGATTTTTTTAGGTCGAGGAGGGCCGTTTCGGTCACATGTCGTGGTCTAAAGCCAGACTGCCGAAGGCCCAGAAGACTGTGGTCCCCAAGGCATTTTTGGACTTGCAGGTAGGTTGCTTTGTCCAGTATTTTCAACAGGAAAGGGACAGTGGTGATGGGCCTTTTCCCCGGTACCGATAGGTCGAGGGAGGGTTTCTTGAGGCGCGGACGTACCCAGGCTTCTTTAAGGTCAGATGGGACATGTTCAGAATGGAAGGAAGCATTGATGAAAACTGTTAAGAAGGGTGCAATGGTCGGGCCTCAGTCTTTGATGAGCTGAACAGGACAGACGTCCGGTGCAGTTAGAAGGCTTGATGGTTTTTAGGAGGGAGATGACTTCCGAGTCATATCCTTGAGGTTGAATAATGGGGAGGAGTTAATTTTAGACTTCATGTTCTGGTTACTGTTCTGATTCGCAATTTGGAGGGTCAAGGCTTTTTGGTGAGCTAGGATTTTGGTTTGCAGGATATTTAGTTTGTCAAGCATGGCCGATTGGATATTATTGCACCAGTTTTCATCCTTGAGGAGTGTAGGTGATGGGGTGGATGGAGATTGCAGCTCCCTGAGGATGGTGAAGATTTCTTTGGTGCCTGATTTTGCATTAGCTATCCTAGTGTTGATGGAGTTCGCGTTACTGTGGATTATGCCCGTTTTGAAGTCTTTGGAGATAGCCTTGAAGGCTAGTTCGGTTGCATCATTAGGTTTATTTTTCCAAGCCGCGAGGGCAGCTTGCTTTTTTGCACGTAATTGGAACAGTTCCTGAGCGAACCATGCATTCGTGTGCCTAGTTTTCTTGGCTTTTCTGAGGGTGAGAGGCGGAATAGAGTCAACAGCTTGGGTGATAACCCGGTTAAAGATGCTAGCCAGAGTTTCAGGGTCCTTTGAGAAGGGGGCCTGGAGGGCAGACACCTTGAGGAGAGGGGTGAGCTTTTCAGCCGTGAGTTGACGTGAGCTTCTAGAGAGGGCTGGAGGGAGCGGGATGGTGGGCTTGGGTGGCCCGTTAGAGTTATTTAGGTCAAATTGGATGTAGTGATGATCCGACCATGGGATAGGTGAATTCTCTGTGATAAGCACTGTATAGTTGTGCTGGGTGACCCAGTCTAGTAAGCAGCCTTTAGAATGAGTTGGATTGGAAATGGTTTGCGAGAACCCTAGAGGGGATATCGCTTTGTTCAAGGTGGCCGCGTGAGCGTCATTAGGATTGTTGAGGCCTAAATTGAAATCACCTGTAAGAAGGACCTTGGAGGTCTTTTTCAAGTTGCCTGAGAGAGAGTGGATGAGAGAATCGTGGAATTCGGAGATCGAGTCCGCGGGTCGATAGACGATGTGAATGGCCAGAGTGAAGTTGGGGGAGAGATTAATTTTTAGTGGAAGGTAATCAGTCATTAATACATGAGAAGTATTATATAGGGCACCAGAGTGAACAGTTCTTTTTATTTATTTATCCATAAAGATTTCCTTTGATTAGTGCATCATATGGACATTGTATCTGATTTTAATGCAAGAACACTTTGAAAATTGTGTTTAGGAATTCTGTCGATTTGCGACCATCCGCATTTTCAGACCCATGGCAAGTATGACCAGCCCTGAAACACTCCAACATTTTCTAAGGATTTGTACAGCATTTAATGATCTACACAGACACGATTTAAGAATGTGACTGAAGAATAGAGGTTTTACACGCCTATCATCAACATTGCTAGAATGAAAGGCATTGTCACCTATTGACTGTAGTTTCCCTGCAGCAAGGTCCCTTTTGATTGGCCTGGCATAGGCGATCTAAATGATGTCAAATCAAATGGTTGATATTCTCCACCAGGCATAGACAGATTTGACTATATTGATGTAGCTCTGTGGATTTAACTGTATACGCGCCTTGAAACACTTGTGTGTAGGTGCATTATAAATGCCATATCATATCATGTAGTTTATGTATTATGCTATTCTTTGATATACATGCATATGTTGGCTTAAGTTATTTAAGGTATTCTTTAATCTGTAATAAACAATTACAGCCACATAGTTTACTAGGGGATGCTGTCATTTTGTGCTGCGCAGATGGTGCAGTGGCATGAGGATGTGGGACAGGGAGTGGTGTTGGTAATGTGGGACAGGGTGTGGTATGGGATAGTGGAGGAAGGGGTCATGGAAGGGTGCAGGGCTTTATTATGTTGATTAGACCTGCGCATCCTTGGTCAACTTGCTTCCTTCATGTTTGACTTGACCTTGAAACACTGAAGATTTCGAATGAATAAAAATGCGCTGGAATTGCTCTGGGTAACTCAGGGTGCTCAGGGTTCCACCCTGCCTTGACCCTATGCAAATCATGCCTGATCCCACCCCAAAAGGTGCAGCTCAGCCCAAATCGCTAGGCCCCAACAATCGCTGCAGAAGGGCACAAGCAACCCCAGACATTTGTTTACTTCACAGGCCCGAATTTACTTTGACATCTGCAAAGGTGATCTTGTCCTTCATTGTTGCCTAATGCTACTTTTTGTGGTGTTTGAATGAAAACGATGTTAAAGGTCCCAAGACGTTAAGCCACACCCCGATCATCAGCTTATCACTATCTTTTTTCCAATCCTTTGGCGTGAGCTTGCATTAGTTGAGAAGCCCCGATTGTTGATGCTGATCAGTGGGATCCCATAGCTCAGATGCCTTCTCCTCATCCCACCAACCCATATTCCCCAGCTCTTTGAAACTGGAAGTTGGGTGCTATTATGGTGTAGGTGCTGTTAAGTTTCTAGGAGGCTTTATTTATTTTAATGTTTAAAATACATAGCCAAACAGAAAAAGACAATTCTCAGTATATAAAGTCTTCTTTAGAGTGGAACTGATTGAGGCGGAAATGTAAATAAACCTCTCAAACTCTATCACAAGGCAACCTCTGCAGGTTCTGGGGGATGCATTCAATTTTGTGTACAAATTTAGAATAATCAGTTTAAGTTTAATACAGATGAATAGCATTGACCAGTCTAGTTTGTACAATTTGACCTTAACATAACCAAGTTGAGGGACTAATTTCCCTTCCGTTCCACCAATATGAATAAGAATATCCTGCATTCTTTTAGTAAAGAGATGAACAGATGTTATTGTAGCATCTATACTGCTGCAGGACAGATCCATGTAAAAGCTGTTAGATGGTGGACAAAGGATCTTAGAATAGGTAGCCAGCATACGCCAAGTGTAGCGGGCCTTAAGCCAGTTGAGGCAAAGTTAATGCCTGATAATGCAATTCGGCATAGCGGGTGAAAGGCCCAAAACCTGCTTCCACAGTTTACCTTGCACAAGGTTAAACTAATCACCCATGTCTAGTAAGCAGAAATGTAATCCGTACAGTAGCACAGGTTTCACTTTAGCCAGGTAGAAGGGTCGAATTGACAAAACAGAAAATGTGCACATCTTTCTTTATAGACATTTCATTATGGAGGTCAGGGGGGCAAGCCTGAACTGTATGCTTTCTTTCGAAATAACATCAGAGGACAGATTGCTCAGATTGTAACCCAAATACCTAAGGAAGTCCACGTGTTCCAGTCTCTCACCGGCAAGATAGCAGGAACAGTGTATAATTATCTTCCGATCTTTGGCAAAGGTGACAATTTTGCATTCACCCCCATTTGGGGTTACATTATTGGTAGTACAATAATGAGCAAATACATTTAATTTATGTTTCAGGCCGCTGGGTGTATGGTCAAAGAGGATAACATTATCAGCAAATGCTAACCAATCAATTCTGAGACAGCCCAGTCTAGCTGATGACATCATCTTGCCCTTCCACTCATCTTCCACATCCCTAATATAGAGATTGAAGAGAACTGGGGCAACAGTACAGCCTTGCTTCAGACCCACCCAGGTCTAAATGCAAGAAGACAGAGAGCCCTCACGCGTAAGGCATTCCCTCAAAGATGTGCCTCAATGGAGCAGCGCCAAAAGCTGGACTAATTTCTTAGGTACGTTCCAGTAGAGATGTTTTTTCCACAGGTGGGATCTCACCACACAATCGAAAGTGTTAGATAAATGAAGCGAGGCCATGTAATTCTCCCCCACGTTGGAAAGAAGATGCGCAAGGATGGTAGCGTTGAGTGGAGTGCCCATATGTTTCCTAACCCCAGCCTTGAATTTAGAAAAAAGACCATGTTGCCTAATGTGGAGATCAAGGTCCATAAGAAGTAGAATAGAAAAGACCTTGCAGGTGGCATCAATCAAAGCAATAGGTCTATAATTTGCAGGTTCAGCAGGATCTTATAAATTGATATGATTGACTGGACCCAAGAAGGCGGGATAAGATGGTGTCAGAATATCGCATCAAAGAGCGGCTTTAATATGGAGCCAATAGGGATGGAGAGCTCTACAGAATAAATGGCGGGATAACATCCGGGCCAGAGGCCCTTGATGGTTTATGACTGTCAATTGCGCAGACGATATCTGAAAATTCCCAATGGCACTTCCCCCGCTCCACTGGTGCCAAATTGGGGTTCTCACAGTAAATCATGTCTGCCAAAAGCAAATATTTGACCTCCTAGAATGCCACCCAGGTGGCATCGGAAATGACAGAATTCACAGCCAGAGGTCGCTCCCCACAAGCAGATTTGAGGTTTTGCCCATAAGGTTACGTCTTGCCCACACATAAGCTGTCCAGCATGGACCGGTTGTCTCATTCGTAGGACTCAACAGACAGTGATTTAACCAGATTTGTATGGGTCTGCGCAGCTTTCTTACTAGCTAAAAGATACTCAGCAGTAGTTAATTTTGGACTCTTGAGCCAATGGAGGGCTTGCTGTTTGACTTTCTTGGAGGCCTGAATCCAATGATCAAAGTTGTGGTGCTTTCACCCCAGAGTCAAAAACCTCTTGTTATGCCCCAGAAGATCAATACATTCACTAGCAATACAGTGGACAAAGTTGATCCGCTCAGCTGGAGACCTCAAGGATAGAAACCTATTCATTTCAACCAACCTTTTTGCAATACATTTGGTAAACTTGAATACTGTCTTGTTGTTCCATATAACAATTTGTCTGTCAGTATCTGGCTGAAGAAGGGCCAGATCTGATCTAACCTTGTGTAGGGAGAAAGTAGTGTCCAATATGAAGGTCAACCGCAGAGGATCACCCACCCCAGTGTCCATGAGGTCCAAAGAACCACCTCTGGCTCTCAGACTGATAGTAACATAGATGTCTCCGATCCTCAATTAAGAGTTCCCCCTATGTCATGTATATGCAAGTTTTCTTCTGGAAAAATCCTTCATTTTAAACATACACCATTCATGCAAGAATGAATCCCAATCAAAACCTCTCTTCTCATTCAGGGCCTGTTGGTATGCACCAGTATTAGAGTAATTCAGCAGCGCACCCTCTGCACAATTAGAAGTGAAATCCTCAGCTAGAATAATATAATAATATAGGCCCCGTTCTCCTTGGGATACCAGTCCTCGAGTAGTTGGCTTAGACTTTTGAGTATACCTCGAGAGTCAACACTGACAGGATTCCAATACAAATTCACCACAAGGTACGCCCTCGCCCCTCGATACAGTATCAATCAATTTGAAAGCAAGCAGCTACTCTGATTCAAAGAAAACCTCAGACGACAGTTTTAGGGTGAGGTCAACAGCTACTGATAACTCTCCCCTCGGATGTCCCAGACCAGAGCAGACGGCAGGTCCAGTAAAGGTCTGATAACCATCCAAATCAATATGTGTACTAGACATGGTTTCCTGCAACAATACCATTTTCGACCCTTCAAGTGACTGGATGCTCAGCCAAAATGTGCATCAATTGTTCAAGCCACAGACATTCCATGTCATGATACGGACTCCATTTTTGCTAGGAATGTCCCAAGCCTTGTCGAAGTAGATCAAAGGTTTTGAGGGCCACCACCTCTCCACCCCCAAGGCCAATCGTTGGCCATTTGTAAGAACTTAGAATGGTTAACCTCTGGTTCTACACCCCTAATTGTTACTCACCACACTGTAAACAGCTCTGGGTGTTGGTTAGACGTCCACAAATGAAGGGAGTGGTATAACGAGTATAATAACCAATTAGTCTCTAGAACTCCAGCTCCCATGAATCCAAAGGATTCAGGCTTCCTCAAGAAGAGGGACTCTTCTCTACGATATACCTCTCAGCTTTTCAGACAAAGACAGACAGAGGTGTTGATTGCACAAAAGAGCAGGGAACACACGCACTGCTAAACCAATGCTGCAAGAAACCACAGAAATGATTAATGACGGTAAAATGAGTGTGTCAATCAAAAGACAAGAAACCACAAACGGTTTACCTGATATAATGTTGGCTATGATGTTAAGGCGTGTGGATCCTGAACCTACAAAAGAAAACCCCACACTATGAATCTGGGAATAAGGGACAGTATGTTACCCCAATGTTGGATATAAGTTATAGCAACTGACCAGCAAAGAGGATGGGTGCAGAGGTAAGTTCTAGTTCCAGACAGAAAACAACGGAAGGAGAAAATAACAAACAGGGAGGTTAGTATAGGGAGAGTAACCCGGGTGGCACGAGGGACGCACTAGTTATGGGTTGGTGCATATACAACAAAGCTTTCGAGATGCACTAGTAGCTGATGATAAGAATCAACAGGTCCAAGGATAAGGTCAGGGTTAAGGAAATAATTGGATTCTAAGTTCCCATTAGCACTTCCAAGAGTTGATTTAATAAGATGAACAGAAGGCAGAGGCAGTCCGGGGACGTTCTGCGTCTGGCAACAGCAGGTCAAGTAAGATGAGCGGAAGACAAAAGCAGTCCAGAAGCGTAATCAGGATTCGGTTAACCGTGTAGACAAAAGGACTGCTACGGAGAGTAATCCGAAGGAAGCAAGGACAGGGGTGTGTGTAAAACCCGGAACACGCCGGAACGTGCCGGAACGGTACCCTAACCTATAAAATGGCAGCAAAAATCACCTGAAAATGAGGCAAACACACATGAAGAACATTTTGAAATGAGAAAGGTGCACCAATATGCTGTCATTAACCCATTACTGCCCAAAATCTACATTTTATCACGAAAAACTACCCGCAACGGGCCGGAACGCTACCCTAATATATAAAACGGCAGCGAAACTCACCTGAAAATGATGCAGGCACACATGAAGAACATTTTGAAATGAGAAAGGTGCACCAATATGCTGACATTAACCCATTACTGCCCAAAATCTACATTTTATCACGAAAAAGTACACGGAACGGGCCGGAACGCTACCCTAATATATAAAACGGCAGCGAAACTCACCTGAAAATGATGCAAGCACACATGAAGAACATTTGGAAATGAGAAAGGTGCACCAATATGCTGTCATTAACCCATTACTGCCCAAAATCTACATTTTATCACGAAAAAGTACCCGGAACGGGCCGGAACGCTACCCTAATATATAAAACAGCAGCGAAACTCACCTGAACAGGATGCAAGCACACATGAAGAACATTTTGAAATGAGAAAGGTGCACCAATATGCTGTCATTAACCCAATACTGCCCAAAATCTACATTTTATCATGAAAAAGTACCCGCAACGGGCTGGAACGCTGCCCTAAAATATAAAATGGCAGCGAAACTCACCTGAAAATGATGCAAACACACATGAAGAACATTTTGAAATGAGAAAGGTGCACCAATATTCTATCATTAACCCATTACTGCCCAAAACCTATATTTTATCACGAAAAAGTACCCGGAACGGGTCGGAACGCTACCCTAATATATACAACTGCAGCGAAACTCACCTGAAAAGGATGCAAGCACACATGAAGAACATTTTGAAATGAGAAATCTGGACGAATATGCTGTCATTAACCCATTACTGCCCAAAATCTACATTTTATCACGAAAAAGTACCCGGAACGGGCCGGAACGCTACCCTAATATATAAAACGGCAGCGAAACTCACCTGAAAAGGATGCAAGCACACATGAAGAACATTTTGAAATGAGAAAGGTGCACCAATATGCTGTCATTAACCCAATACTGCCCAAAATCTACATTTTATCACGAAAAAGTACCCGGAACGGGCCGGAACGCTGCCCTAAAATATAAAACAGCAGCGAAACTCACCTGAAAATTATGCAAACACACATGGAGAACATTTTGAAATGAGAAAGGTGCACCAATATGCTGTCATTAACCCATTACTGCCCAAAATCTACATTTTATCACGAAAAAGTACCCGCAACGGGCCGGAACGCTACCCTAATATATAAAACGGCAGCGAAACTCACCTGAAAATGATGCAAGCACACATGAAGAACATTTTGAAATGAGAAAGGTGGACCAATATGCTGTCATTAACCCATTACTGCCCAAAATCTACATTTTATCACGAAAAAAAGTACCCGGAACGGGCCGGACGCTACCCTAAAATATAAAATGGCAGCGAAACTCACCTGAAAATGATGCAAACACACATGAAGAACATTTTGAAATGAGAAAGGTGCACCAATATGCTGTCATTAACCCATTACTGCCCAAAATCTACATTTTATCACGAAAAAGTACCCGGAACGGGCCGGAACGCTACCCTAATATATAAAACGGCAGCGAAACTCACCTGAAAAGGATGCAAGCACACATGAAGAACATTTTGAAATGAGAAAGGTGCACCAATATGCTGTCATTAACCCAATACTGCCCAAAATCTACATTTTATCACGAAAAAGTACCCGGAACGGGCCGGAACGCTGCCCTAAAATATAAAATGGCAGCGAAACTCACCTGAAAATGATGCAAACACACATGAAGAACATTTTGAAATGAGAAAGGTGCACCAATATGCTGTCATTATCCCATTACTGCCCAAAATCTACATTTTATCACGAAAAAGTACCCGGAACGGGCCGGAACGCTACCCTAATATATAAAACGGCAGCGAAACTCACCTGAAAAGGTTGCAAGCACACATGAAGAACATTTTGAAATGAGAAAGGTGCACCAATATGCTGTCATTAACCCAATACTGCCCAAAATCTACATTTTATCACGAAAAAGTACCCGCAACGGGCCGGAGCGCTGCCCTAAAATATAAAATGGCAGCGAAACTCACCTGAAAATGATGCAAACACACATGAAGAACATTTTGAAAAGAGAAAGGTGCACCAATATGCTGTCATTAACCCATTACTGCCCAAAATCTACATTTTATCACGAAAAAGTACCCGGAACGGGCCGGAACGCTACCCTAATATATAAAACGGCAGCGAAACTCACCTGAAAAGGATGCAAGCACACATGAAGAACATTTTGAAATGAGAAAGGTGCACCAATATGCTGTCATTAACCCAATACTGCCCAAAATCTACATTTTATCACGAAAAAGTACCCGGAACGGGCCGGAACGCTGCCCTAAAATATAAAATGGCAGCGAAACTCACCTGAAAATGATGCAAACACACATGAAGAACATTTTGAAATGAGAAAGGTGGACGAATATGCTGTCATTAACCCATTACTGCCCAAAATCTACATTTTATCATGAAAAAGTACCCGGAACGGGCAGGAACACTACCCTACAATATAAAATGGCAGCGAAACTCACCTGAAAATGATGCAAACACACATGGAGAACATTTTGAAGTGAGAAAGGTGCACCAATATGCTGTCATTAACCCATTACTGCCCAAAACCTACATTTTATCACAAAAAAGTACCCGGAACGGGTCGGAACGCTGCCCTAAAATATAAAATGGCAGCGAAACTCACCTGAAAATGATGCAAACACACATGAAGAACATTTTTAAATGAGAAAGGTGGACGAATATGCTGTCATTAACCCATTACTGCCCAAAATCTACATTTTATCACGAAAAAGTACCCGGAACGGGCCGGAACGCTACCCTAAAATATAAAATGGCAGCGAAACTCACCTGAAAATGATGTAAACACACATGAAGAACATTTTGAAATGAGAAAGGTGCACCAATATGCTGTCATTAACCCATTACTGCCCAAAATCTACATTTTATCACGAAAAAGTACCCGGAACGGGCCGGAACGCTACCCTAAAATATAAAATGGCAGCAAAACTCACCTGAAAATGATGCAAACACACATGGAGAACATTTTGAAATGAGAAAGGTGCACCAATATGCTGTCATTAACCCATTACTGCCCAAAATCTACATTTTATCACGAAAAAGTACCCGGAACGGGCCGGAACTCTACCCTAAAATATAAAATGGCAGCGAAACTCACCTGAAAATGATGCAAACACACATGAAGAACATTTTGAAATGAGAAAGGTGCACCAATATGCTGTCATTAACCCATTACTGCCCAAAATCTACATTTTATCACGAAAAAGTACCCGCAACGGGCCGGAACGCTACCCTAATATATAAAATGGCAGCAAAACTCACCTGAAAATGATGCAAACACACATGGAGAACATTTTGAAATGAGAAAGGTGCACCAATATGCTGTCATTTACCCATTACTCACAAACATGGTCTATAGTGATTTGTCTGCCAGTACCTGGATATATGGAGTAGAACTTGTCAGTTAAAGGTATGAGGGTATGCTGTATGGTAGAAGAGCGCAGTCTTATCACAGAAGCATTAGCTGATGGCTGTTCAGGCAAGGCTGCCCTGGAGTTCGTCAGGATGAGGGACACGTGATTTGCTCATGGCCCAATCCAGGAGTTGCAGGCGGACCAGGGTGTGCAGGGGTGAAGGTCAGGGAGGGACTGGGAAAGGACCAAACAAGCAAAAAAACACTAAGACGAAATGAAAGTGGAGGGATGGGGGACAGTAAGAGGAAACACACGAGCAGGGGCACTCACCAGCAGTGTCTGGTAGGGCTGCGCAAGTGGAATCAAGTGGGTGAGGGGAGCACATGCAAAGGAGAAGACTCTCCGCTCTCCGCTCTCCGCTCTTCGCTACCTGTTGGGGCAAGTGACTCGCTCAGTATAACTTGGCTAGTGCTGTGGATATGCTTATGTTTATATACATTCCACTGCACAAGTGGAAGGCACAGGCAGAGGAGTGCAACTTTGTGTGACAAGTTTGTAAGATGGGGCATTGGGTATGACTGCAATGAATACCCAAATTCAGCAATGGCACTAAGTACAATTCACCAGTGTAACTTACCACCCTCAGTGTAATAAATCAGCAAAGGCGAGAGACATTAGTACTTGTATGTTAGCATAGATTTTATAACATTTAATCAAATGTAAATACATGAAATAACATTGTAAATGAGATACTATAACATGGTTTCAAGCTACCAATAAGACATGTATGGATGAGCTCTATTTCACAATATATGCCATCCCTTTCTTCAAACTCTTGACCAAGCCACCTGAGAGCCTTGGGAGATCATCTCACTTGTAGGATGTCAGTAAAACCTGCCTTCTATTCCTGTTAATCTAGCACACGAGACAAGCAGATTGTGTTGCCTGAACCAGCTGCATCTGGCAAATGTTGTGCTAACAAGTCACATAAAACTTAACATAAAATGTCTTTCAAAGGTTGTCCATAAACTTTGATGCAGTGTGAGTGTCATATTCTATTGGTCTTTTGGTAGACATCTGTGTTTATTTGAAGAGATTTATTCTGTTTTTTCAAATACATAGTGCTTCCCTAAATGCACTTCGGACATTTGTACAGACCACTAGGGAAATGAGCTAGGTCAAGGCAAGACAAATGATACCAGTCCTGGCATAGTCCCTGGCAGAGTATCATTTTTGATTTTGTTGTTTTTTTACAGAGGTTACCCATGAAACAGAGGAACCAAGTTGCTGTGTAATAGTCATCTAATGCTGTAGATAAGAATTCAACAGTGGATGTTGCCTCTTTTGGAGGATTCCTTGAAAAAGGTGTATTAAAATCTTTCTTAATATTCTGCTTAATCTCTTTTTTTGCTCTGCAATATTTTTGTTTCTTCAACTGTGATTTTGGGAGAAAGGATTTTCCACTAATTAATTCCATGTCTGCAGGGAATGGTACAAGTGACCCACTACACAATGTATGTGCAAATAAGCAGAGAAATAGTCCACAACTGGATGAATCATGCTGAGCTGGTACATCATGAGGAGCATGGATTGTCCACTTAGACCAGTCAATTGTGGATGCCACCTGCATGTCCATGAATGTTTGTAGTATGTTTATGTACTTTGTGTAGAGGGTTTTATTGGAGTCTAAATATAGAATAATCTTCCACTTCATGAACACCAGCATAAGTACCCAGTGAGTATTTTGCACATTTGTGGGGATGATCCAGATGTCCTTTTCCATAATATCTGATTTGATGCCAAACTCGTGAACACTTGAAGAGTATCCACGTAAGTCAATGGAATGAATTATGAATGGACTGAAAACACTCACACGTACATCACATTCAGTGACATGTTTTAGAGAAGCTCTAGTAAGCAAGAAGCCTTCAATGACTGTGTCAACCAGCCAGTTATCACCTAAGAGAGATTTCATGTCTTCAACATTGATGTAAATATTTTGAACTAGGACACTCTGCATGCGTGGATAATCTGGTATTAAGTCCCATGGAAGGGGCACCGTTTTATTTGTTTGTTTAGGTGAGCTTGACCGCTGCGGTACACCCAGATCATACTCGTCTACCAGAAAAGAGGTAAAATGTTCTTTCTTGGGAACATTCTCATATGGGTTCAATTGTTTAGTATGTTTATTTTTTGCTTTAATATCTTCCTGAGTGTCATCAAATTTAGTTTCACTCATCAGAATAGAATCCATTGCGGCTACAGTCTGCAGCTCATCTTTCTGTCTAATTGTTTTCCTTCCAGATTTGCCTTTTCTGACATTCATCCTGAGCTTTTTCAGAGAATACACTATTCTTTTCTTACTTGAACTCTTACCAATTGACTTCTGTGCAGCCAGAATGTGGTAGCATGTTCGTGAACTGTTGCAAGAGCATGTTTCAACTGGGAATAACTTTACCACATACTTGTTGTCTCGTAATCCGGTAACTATGAAACATCCAGAGTGTGCCTGAAGAAATACTCGGTTTTGCTTAACTATCAAGTCTGCTAGGCCTTCCATTGCATTTGATTTGCGCTCATCACCTTTTGATATTGTTACAGGTTCTTCATCATAGTGACCCTTCTTTATAAAGTCCACTATCTTTTCCACAGGTATGTAATCAAATGGGAATTCAATATCACCAGAATTAAGTTTTTTGCCAGCATGCCTGTTTGACAGGTGATAATTCCCCATACCACACTGTCCTCTCAACACTTCCTTTAGATAAAATGTTTGCAAAAAGTAGATTGCCAATACCATTTCATCCATGTGAACCTCTTTGTGCTTAGTCAGTCTTTTCATCACTGCATTCATGCTTTCTGACACATTAGTCGTAACTCCACTGGTTTTCCTATAAATGCCAACTGTTTCCAAGACCCATCTGCCTGCCTTTGTCAAAATGTCTTTGCTCAGTTTTTCCTCAAAATATTTCACAAAAGAAGCACTCCATGTGGCCCTTAGTTTTTCCAACAATGTTAGAAAGTCTTCTTCAGTTTTGCAGTCTAAGAGCTGTAGAATATTATTGGTGTACACTTTTCTGTCAGCTTTTCCTCCTTCATGACCTGAAAACCAGAATTCCACGTCTTTCAGTATGTGGTTCCAACAAACCACATGCTTGCATCTTGGAATAATATTCTCTACAGATTTCACAATAGCAGCTTCTCTGTCTGTTACTATAATAATGGAACTCTGGTTAATTTGAGGCATACGCTTTGCTACAAAAGAAAAAAATGTTTCATCGACAATCGTTGTGCGTTTATCATGAATCAGTACAAAGGCAGGGATTGCAGGATTTTCCTCAAACAATGAACATTGAAATATTAGTGGAGAGAGGTAAAAATCACCTAATTGAAATGTTGTGTCATATGAAATTAGGGTTCTTGAATTCAACTTCATCACTTCCTCAAAAATATTGATAATGTCTGGAGGAGCCAAAGTTACAATAAGTTTGGGAACCAGAGAGTAATGGCATACAAACCCTTCCAGTGCATAGTGAAGCTCGAAGATGTTCTATAAATCATCATGACTGATACTACATTTCTGTTTCCCATACTTAAGTTTATTTTTTATTTGCTCTGTATTTTTCGGCACTGTAACTCTCATGTGGGTAGGGGAAGCATCGCATTCTGCAATTATTTTCTGGTAAATTGAAGTTGGACCTAAATCTTTATTTTCAGCAATTTCTATCAGCACAGATGGCATTGTGCGAACATGAGCTCTTAAGGGGTATTTTCTCATATTTCCATGAGGCATGCATGGCTCAGGTGTTTTGTTTTCACCTAGATAATGGACAATCACTTTTTCAACACTTCCATCAAGAACTTCATAGCCATATCTGTAAAATGTAACTTCCTCTCTACCAATTAATCTTTGGAAGTAGGTCTTCCACACCAGAGGACTGGCCCTCGGCAGAGCATGCCTTCCTTTCTGAATCCATTTATACTGATCACATCTCCAATCATCTTTTCTATGCTTTTGTCCTTCATAACTGTATAGGAACACCTGACCATTTTCTGGATTAGTTGCCGGAAGTGTGGAAATATTGCCTTTTAGGTGATGCCTTAAAATGTTGAATACTTCTTGTGGTGAAAGCGGCGTTTGTTTGTTCATATAAACTATGCTGCACATTCTGGAGGATAAAGTAAAAATATGAATTAAATTAAAAATGAACACTGTTTCCCTCACACCCTAAGATCATTACAAATATGCAGGCAAGTGGGTTTGTTACTCAAGAAGGGACACAGTGATAAGGGATGATGTCGGGACATAGTGATAAAGGAAGCATGTCTGGATTTAGTGGCCTATTCTGATGGAGGGGTAATTATGCTAGAGGTGTAATTCATGGGTGAATTCCCCATTCGGAATTTACACCTGTTTTTTACACCTGTTTCCTATCTTTATAATGGGCCTATTCTGCTAGAGGTGTAATATCCCCATGGGGTTGTTCCACCTCTAGCAGAATAGGTCCCATTATAAAGATAGAAAACTGGTGTAAAAAGCAAATGTACATTCCGAATCAGGAATTCACTCATGAATTACAACCCAGGCAGAATATGGCCCTAAGGGCCATGGATGTGTTACACCTCTAGCAGAATTGGGCCCTAAATTCCACACTATATCATAAAATGGGTCTCTATGTGCTGATAACCAGTAACCTGTGTGTATCAATGGGGTAAACACCATGGGCCTCATTACGACCTAGGCGGAGGACCATGGTGCTATTAGCATCATGGTCCATGCCGGTGTCCGCCATGGCGGAATGGGGAATTACCACCCCATTCCGAGGTTGGTGGGGCGGTAATTCCCCATGCTGCCATGGCCCTTCCCCATTCCCATTTTTGACCCATAGGGCTCAATGGGAATGGGGAAGGCGCTAATTACAGTACCGCAAATTGCGGTACCGTAATTAGCACCAAGGTCCCTTTGCGGGTGCCTACTTTAACGGCTGGAAAAACCAGCCGTTAAGGTCGGGTCCCGCAAAGGGACCTCGTAATTAGGCGCTAAGTGTTTAACGGCGCCGCAGCCTTTTACGGCGCCGTTAAACACTTAGCGCCAGGGTCGTAATGAGGCCCCATATCTTCATCAGCCTCACTAGAAGCCCTTCACACTGATTCCTCTAACTTTCCCTACTCTTACTGATTATCCTAAAAGGATGGCAGAATGGGTAGCAGGATGGCAGGATGGGAGGTCTTATGATCAGTAAAGACACGCCATCCACCTCTCTCCCCAATTACTTAATCTCATTTTCTTTTGAGTATGTTTGTATTCAGCTCCTTGCTCCACCTCCTCTTGCATAATTCTCATCTATTGACCTCTTTGAGTCTTCAATCTCTCTTTTCCAATGAATTAGACCTCTTAATCAAATCTCTGACACTGAACACCTGTCAATTCAACCTGCCGTAAACATGACTACAGCCACTGTCTTCACCTTGACTCCTCATACTCTGACCATTTTCTGGTCACCCTCCACAATCAGTCGGCCCAATTTTTCTGAAACTCACTGGACTAAATAACTCCTCACCTGAATAAAGTCAGGCCCTTCCTTTAGGTGCTCTTTTCATCTGTTACCAACTCCAGTGAGAAGGCCTTCCCAGATTTTAACCTAGCACTAGTGCTCTCGTTGAGTACCATTATCCCTCTTGCCTGTGCATTGAACCTTGGATTTCCCCAACCATCCAGCATCTCAGAACCTATTGTGAGGGGTAAGAAATGTGAGGCCGACAACTTTGTAAAGAGTTTTCAACTTTAGCATTTTATTAAATAAAAAGGTAGGATAAACGCCACTCTATCCCTACCCTGACAAGGATTTTCCTGCCTAGAATAAACTAAAGAAAATACTCTTACAAAAGGATATCTGTCCCTCACACTTGTATACTCAATAAATCAATAAGGAAATGTATGGCAATTTAATCCAACAATTATATATAACATAAAACCACATCACAATGTGGCCATTGCCTCTTCTCATAACCTGGGTTAATTCCCCTTCCCCAGGTTTGAGCAAGGATTTGCTCCACAGTTCAAAAGAAATCAGGAAATTCTGTTTTGCCACAAAGTTCCAACACAGTTCTTTCGGATTCAAAACTTGATAATAAAAAGTTCAGTTGTATCAACAATGTACGAAAAGAAGTGATAGGTTCCAACTTCTCCTGGAGTAAGAACAGGATTTAAATTCATCTCCTTCAAGTAAACAAGCACTGTCTTTGTCAGGATGATATGCCATTGTGTCGGGAGGATAGCTCTGGGGCAACGTGCTCGCCTTGGTAGCAAGACGACGCGGAGCAACACAGGTTCGATGCCCGGGTCCGCGCTTAGAAATCTCTGGGTATTAAGCATGTTATAAATAAACAATTACAATTGTGGGTGACTTTAATCTTAAGGTCAATGAGGTGGAGAACTTTAAGATTCAAAGCTTTCTGTCCTCTATGAAAGAACTCTCCCTCCCCCAGCAGGTTCATGAACAGACCCATTCCTTAGGTAACACCTTGGACCTGATTTTCTCAGCAGATGCTGAGATCACTCTTTTTGTCGCCTTTCAAATCCTGTGGTCTGATCATTTCTTTGTTCCCTTCCCCTGGGGTATTAAGGGCCTGCCATCTGCTCCACCAGCCAAATTAGTCCAGCGGCGTGGATGGCGCTCAGTATCTAAATCTGATATGACCTCTTTGATACTTGCCCGACTTTCAGGGCTCTCCCCTGTGGACATGAATTCTTTAACTAGTACTCTGACCGCAGTTGCAGGCAGCCTTGCTCAGCTCAAGACATCTAGGCTATCTTCACGCCCCTCTCAGCAGTGGTTCATGGACAAGCTGCGTGCCCTTCGCCTACAATGCAGGCAGATGGAGCAAAAGTGGAGGCACTCTTATACCCCCAGGAAAAAGTTTGCTTTGTCTCTGGTCACCTCCCAGTATCACCTAGCCATTTCATGTGCGAAACGTGTCTACGTTGCATCTATTATTGAAACTTCTGTGAATCACCCCAGGGAGTTGTTCAAAGTGGTTCGTAATCTCTCTACTAGCTTACCGGTTCCTCTCCCCTCCTCTCAGGCCCTCTGTAATTCCTTGTCCACATGTTTTATGGATGAAATCATTTCTATTCAATCGAATATTGCTGTTACTCACCTTCCTTCTGAGGCTGATATTTACATGATATGATATTTTATTTGTATTGCGCCAATACACAATTGTTTCAGAGCGCAACGAGGCAAGGGAGGGGAAACAAGGGAGGACAGAACAACGATCTTACTAGGCCCAGTGACATTAAGAACGTGCGAGTGCAGGGGAGAGGGAAGGGGGAAGTGCGAGGGGCAGGGGAAGAGTGGAAAGTGCTGAACACGTGATAGAACAACAGGTAGTGTGCCCAGTAGGTGGTAAGTGCGAAAATAAGGTGTAAACAACGGGTGTATTATAAGTGCTCGAAGGGGACTGTAGGGTAGCAGATACAGACCCAAGTGCAAGGGTTGTCAGGAGGCAGTGCGGGTGTGTGGCTGGGAGGGCAGGGATCTGGGCCCGATATAAGAGGGTAACCAGGTGCCCGGTGCCAAAGCAGACAGTTTAGCAGGGGAGAGGAAGAGCGAAGGCAGAAGCAAAGAGGAAGGTCTTGAGGTGCTTCCGGAACCGGAGATGGTTCTCCTCAAGTTTCAGAGAGGCAGGGAGGCTGTTCCAGATGTATGCCCCAGCAGAGGAAAGGGATCTACCCCCAACTTGTTGCTTGGAGAAGCGACTGATCCTGAGGGAGTTGGAGGTGAAGGAGCGAAGAGTCAAGTAGGAAGGTATTTACAGAGGGAGAGTTCAAGGTATTGCGGAACCAGGCACCAGAAAGCCTTGTGGACAATGCAAAGGGTCTTGAATTTAATCCTTGCAGACGCTGGGAGCCAATGAAGGGATTTCAGGGCTGGAGAGATATGATCGCAGGGCTTGAGGCCAAGGACAAGTCTCACAGTCCTGTTCTGGATGAGCTGCAGAGGGCGGAGAGTGGTTGCAGGCAGATTGACAAAGAGGCTGTTGCAATAGTCCAGCCTAGAGAGAACCAGAGCTCTGGAAACAGTGAGCTAATGGGGGAAGGAGAGGCAAAGAAGAATACCTCTGAGGATGTGCAGTTGGTAGTTAGACTTTTTTTGAGACGTCAGAGATGTGTGGAGAAAAGGAAAGCGTGGAGTCGAAGATGACCCAGAGGTTCTTAGCCTCGCAAGTGGGAGCAGGGAGAGGGCCAAGGGAGGCTGGCCAGAGAGTGACAGGAAAGGAAGGTGCAGGTGTGCCGATGAGGAGGATCTCTGTCTTACTGGCATTAAGGAAGAGGTTGTTGGCGGCGCACCACACCTGGATTGCAGACACACAGTCAGAGATGAGAGAGGGAGAAGAGGTGGCAGAGGGGAGCCTGAAAACAAGTTGGTTGTCATCCACATAGCACTGAAAGTTTCAGCAGAGAGCAGAAATGCAGTGGGCTAGCGGTGCCAGGTATTGGTTGAAAAGCCAAGGAGAGAGGTTAGACCCCTGGGGAACGCCACAGGTAGAAAGTGAGATAGAGGAAAGGAAGGACCAAAGTTGGACCTAGGAGGGTCGGTTGGAGAGAAAGGGTGTCAGCCAGGCCAGGGCCTGATCAGTGATACCAAGCTTATCACGGAGGCGATTGAGCAGGATGACATGGTTGACCATATGAAAGGCAGAAGAAAGATCGAGTAGGATGAGGACAGATGGGATATTAGAATGAAGGGTGGAGAGCAGGTCTTCACGGATGTTCAGGAGAGCACTTTCCATGCTTCTGGCAGCTCTGAAGCCAGACTGATGGTCATGGAGACAACCAACAGAATCGGAGTGAAGATTAAGCTGGGAGATGGCCAGCTTTTCCAGGAGTTTGCCCAGGAAAGGAGTGATAGAGATCGGGTGATAGTTAGCCGGGTAATAGGGGTCGGCTATGGGTTTCTTGAGAAGAGGGTGCACAAGAGAGTGCTTCAGAGGGGAGGGGAAGGCTACAGAGGCGAAGAAGTGGTTGCAGAAGTCGGCCAGAGCAGGAGCAAGGGTGTCGATGTGGTCCTTGATGGTTTTGGATGAACAGGAAATAACCTGTTTTGACGATACTTTCATAGATTGGACTTTCTGGAAATCTCTTCAAGGGAGAACAGAGGAAAAAATGAGAAAGAAGGAGGAGAGGCGGCTGCAGGGGGGCCAAAGGTAGCAGAGAGAGAAGCGGGAGGAGGAGGAGAGGACGAGAGGGTGGACAGGATGGGGTTTTGAGATGAAATGAAAGGCAAAGGCCATGCAGATGGCCTCGGAGGCGACGAGAGGTAAAGACTGCAGCAGGGTTGGCCAGCTCCTTGCAGATTTTAAAGAGTACGGCCAAGTTGTTAGATGCCACAAAGATGCAGGCTTGGATGTGGGCTCCCTTCTTAGTGCGGACAAGGAGCTGGTATTGCCTTTGTAGCAGGCGCAGGCCAGTTTGTCAGAGGATGCACAAGAAGCCCGCCATTTCCTCTCAGCCACCCTACACTTGCGTTTAAGGGTAACTAGGTCAGAGTCATACCAAGAGTTGCACTTGGTTTTGGGCTTCAAGCGGATGTTCATGACAGGGGCAAGAACATCAAGAGTATCAGAGATAGAAGAGTAGAGCATGGAAAGGGCTGTGTCAGGATGTGAGTCAGCCAGAGGAGGAGGAGGGGGAGAGAAAGTGGAAGTGGACGCCTCAACTGACACGCTTCATGGGTCGGATGACCGAGAAGGTACATGGCAGTGTTGGAGTTGGCTTGGCCTGATGGGTAGAGAGGGAGAGATGGGAGGAAATGAGAGAGTGATCACTCCAGGAGAGAGGAGTGGTCAGAGGGATAGAGAGGGGGAGGTCTGAAGAGATCAGAGCATCCAGAGTGGGCCCAGCAGAGTGAGTTGGGCCAGAGGGGAGAATAGAAAGAGAGAGAGAGTCACAGAGGTCGCGAAAGCATCCAGATGGATGTTGAAGTCTCCAAGAACGAGGAGTTGAGTAGTTGAGGCCAGGAGGGAGGAAGTGAGGTCCGCCCACTCAGAGAGGAAGGAGGTGATTTGACCAGGTGGCTGATAGATAGTAGCCGTGGTAAGTGAGTGGCAAGGAGAGAGAGAAAGCCTCAGACAAGGCATTTGAAAGAGGAGTAGGCCTGCATAGGAATGACAGAGGCAGGAATCGACTCTGGGAAGATCAAGGCTACACCCCCTCCAGAACGGTTAGATCTGGGCACGGAGAGGATCTTACAGTCATCGGGAGGAGAGTGTCAAAGCTTGTGACAATTGACAATGTGACAATTGTGACAAACCTGTGGTGCTCCATGTCGTCTTGCTTGTAAGGCGAGCACGTTGCCCCTGAGCTATCCTCCCGAAATCTTGAGCAATGGTTGTTATATTGGTATTGCCGGGTTTTTAAATACTCTTTTGCTTGGTATTGTTTGTATGCTTTTGTTTGGACTAAAGCTTCACCACAGGGATTTTGGCCCTTCCACGAACTCACATGCTTGCTTGCACAGTCACTTTGGTTTAATAAGTAAAACATTTGTTGGTTTTGTACAGTTCAGTATTCAGAATTGTAATCACTGCTTCTCTCACTCACACGCGAGTGAAACTGCCTGCCGTGGATAGTGTCAGGGCGATCCGGAGTTACTTGCAAGCTGTGAACTCACAAGTTAAGTCGCTCAATCTAGCTCCGCTTGGTGTTCGCAGGTCTTCTGTCATTGTGGCTCCTCGCGGTCAGGCAAACAGCCTCGTCTGGTCCACCTCCGCTCACGCCACTCGAAATTGGAGCTTCCACTCGGCAGAGGCTCAGGTGCAACCCAGCCACCTAAAGCCTTTAACGAGGGTACACTTCCCTTGCTACTTCCTCTTCCTGCTGCGCAACCTCTGCACAACAAGCCTTCAATGGGCAAGCGTCCCGTTCTTACGCTTCCCACTGCGCAACCTCTGCAACAGGAATAGCTTGAGGCAAAGACCCTCACAGGACTTGACACCGCTCTTGGCTGCACAATGGTCCCGGCGTCTTCTCTCGTGCCAGCTTCACTTTCCTCTGCAGCCGGCACTGCTTTCTCCTCTCCTGCTGCTCCTGCTGTTCATGTTCTCCCTCTTCCTGCACCTGAGGGGGCTTTTTATGCCTCTCAGTCTCCCTCAGGTGTAGGTCGTTTACACTAATTAGCTGATTGCTCCCACAGCAATATTCCTCTGCATCCCTTTTCCTCGTCCCAGTACTGAAGAATTATGGGACTTGAAGTCCCTGCCAACCAAGTTAGTTTTCCTAACTTCTTCTACCTTACAATAAGCCATTCCAAGATTGGGGGTTCAGAGAAAATTAAACAAGGGAGTTTCTCCTTCCTCCTGGCCTGTTCCCACCCCATGTGATCCTCCTGCAGAACACCACCCCCAGGGTTGGGATCAGGAAGCATCTGCCTTCCCCTGGCCACACGAGAAGGGTCCCAGGTCAAGATTCTGGGGGGAATCACTAATGATTCATCATTCTATATGGACATCCATCGCTGCTGTAAAATCCTTTCCCAGGTTCTTTTTGTCGCCTACAAGGAATCACTCCCCATACTCTGTTACATCCTGCACTCTGTCACATCACACTGCTACACCAACCTCATCTCTTCTCTCCATTTTTACCGTCACAAACTATCCAGGACCATCAGTTTTTACCCTTCTTCCCCCGACCTCTCTTCATTCTTTCGTCTCTCACTGCAAAAGGCTTAAAAATCTGTGATCTCACTAGCCTCCTTTCCCTCCCACCCCTCAGTACCTTCTCTCCACTATCCCCCATTCACTCAGATTTTTTCTACACTTCCCATCCTCTGCTCTGCCAACCCTTCCTGTGCGCCCACAGACCCCTTCATACCCCAGACCTGGAGCCCCAATCAATGCCTGCGGGCCTTCGCCAACATATTTAAATAAATAAATAAACTTTAAATACATAAAAGCCCCTCAACCGTCCTACCAATGAAATGCTAGAAAAACATCAGAACTGAAAACACGTCACCATCCACACCGTTGACCAAACAGCAGGAATTCACACAAGGGACCGGCCTCAAACCCCACGGAACGACTGCTGACTACCCATCTCAACCAAACAAAACCACTTTATCACCTAACCAAACCAACACTGAGGCTGCTCGACAGACAAGCAACACTACACCACCGCAAATAGATGGCGCATGAAAATGCACCACCAGTACCCCAACAAGGAGCACCCCAACCACAAGAACAACACATAGGTTGAGACCACCACATTCAAGGTGTGGGAGCGACACCCCCACAAAGGGTACTGGGGTCCCCCCAACACACAATGGCAAAGCACACTTGACCAAATGGCAAAAAACATGTCAGTGCGGGGTCCACCTCCACAGAAACAAACTAATGAGGTAAACTACACTCAACAACATTTCTCCAGCCACAACCATGAACGCAAATGGCACGGGCACATAATACCTCCCCAAAGTGCTGTGGTGTGCCATGTGCTGGCAGCTAGCATCCCAGGTGGCTGGCACTACCCTGCCACACAAAACACAAACAAAACTGTCCAACCCCACAAGGTGGTTTGCCAGGCCACCCAGTGAGCACAACACACACCACATACACAAGTAACCCCCAGTAAGTCCATGCCCTATTCTCACGTCCATATTCTGACAGACCTGTGGAGGCAAAAGTTAAATCAACGTGCAAGAACAAACCAAATTTCAACTTCCTTCAACTAACAGAGGACATGTCTTTACCAAAATACACCAGACACGTCCCAGATCCACCACAATCCACAACGTACCAATGGACAACTTACACCCAAACAGGCTTCACTTCATATAACACTGTTGATCAATATTCACGGTTCAGCATGGACAGCTCCCTGAAAAATGACAAAGCCCTGATCTAGCTTGTGGAAAACTGACATATATTGACTTATTGAATCGCCCAGGTCAGCCCCACAACCAAGGCAAAAACCCCAGAGCTCTTCCCAGCGAACAGTCTGACTGTTTCAGGTACCAGCTGTTCACTGAGCTGACTGTGCCCACATGGGTCTCCAAACACAGCACCCAGCTGTTCACCATGCTGACAGCACACACACGGCTCTCCTGAAACAACTCCCAGCTCCGGCTCGGATAGCATTCCATGCTGGGCGCCGCACTAGATGTTACCTGCCGCTTTTTCTTTTCAGAAGCATTACCATCAGGACACATCTCCTCCTCTGAGACTCAGTTCAAACCCTTAGAGGCGTGCAGCGGCAAACCGTTGTACAGTGTGTGATGCTGTCCATCCCCTTCAATGGCACATCATTCGACATCCTCAGCCATTAGCCACGTCACAACATCCTCTCTGATTGGCCGCTGAAGCCTCAATGCCATCATTCAAGCCCCAGCCTCCAAACTGCAAGGAGCTCTCAAACACTCTCTCAACATTCCAGAGGCAGGCATTCTACAAGCATTCCACAGCACCCAGGCTCACAACACAGGAACAGGGGAGAAAGCAAGACATAACACATTACACAGAGAAAACAATGAAACAGCTTTCTTCATGATGCACATCTAGGTTTCTCCTAGGAAGAGATGATGTGTCTGATTTTTAAGGGCCCCTTCTTAGGGATTCAAGCTTCCTTGTTTGCATGAAATGTGTTTATAAGCTGCTGAGCCACCTTGAAGACCTTTTATGATCCTTGCTGTGTCACATACGAGGCTGGGCCCTGTCCACTTGAAGACCTCTTTCCAACCAAGTAGTGAAAAGGCAGGGTGGTCCTACATTTGTCAAAGTTGTTGCAGCAGAGCTTTTCTATAAGAAATGATCTGGTCAGCATGAAGCAATCCATTGTTGCACTCTTATGCTCAAGGCTTGCAGAGAGAAAAAAAACATAAATCTGACCTGTATCTAAACTCAAGGTGATCAGCACAGACAAGATGAAGCTGCAACATTTAAGTGAAGAAGAAACATGTGAAATGTTACCACTTCCTGAAACAAGGATATGGAAGTGATAAAGGAAAACCTGACTATGAACACAACTAAACAGTTACTGCTCCCTCTAGTGTTCAGTAAGGTGTAGTCACCCTCCAGTAATATTTTGAAATATATAATTTCGCTTCATGTCAGTCAAATCAAAAGTGTTACAATTCTACCTTTATGTGACTAGAGTATATTTAGGTAGATGAGGATTTTCTAGTACAATATAGATGTCATCACAAAGTCCCTCTTTGAGTTTACTTATTAGCTGCCTTTTTACTGAATTTTGGGCAGTAATGGGTTAATGAAAGCACATTGTTCAACCTTCCCCATTTCCAAAATGTTCTTCACGTGTGTTTGCATAATTTTCAGGTGAATTTTGCTGCCGTTTTATATATTAGGGTACCGTTCCGGGTACTTTTTCATGTGAAAATGTAGATTTTGGGCTGTAATGGGTTAATGACAGCATATTGGTGCACCTTTCTCATTTCAAAATGTTCTTCATGTGTGTTTGCATCATTTTCAGGTGATTTTTGCTCCCTTTTTATATGTTAGGGTACCGTTCCGGCCCGTTCTGGGTACTTTTTCATGTGAAAATGTAGATTTTGGGCAGTAATGGGTTAATGACAGCATATTGGAGCACCTTTCTCATTTCAAAATGTACTTCATGTGTGTTTGCATAATTTTCAGGTGATTTTTGCTGCCATTTTATCTGTTAGGGTACCGTTCCGGCACTTTCCGGGTACTTTTTCGTGATAAAATGTAAATTTTGGGCAATAATGGGTTAATGACAGCATATTGGTGCACCTTTCTCATTTCAACATGTTCTTCATGTGTGTTTGCATCATTTTCAGGTGAGTTTTGCTGCCGTTTTATATATTAGGGTAGCGTTCCGGCCCGTTCCGGGTACTTTTTCATGTTAAAATGTAGATTTTGGGCAGTAATGGGTTAATGACAGCACATTGTTCATCCTTTGCCATTTCAAAATGTTCTTCATGTGTGTTTGCATCATTTTCAGGTGAGTTTTGCTGCCGTTTTATATATTAGGGTACCGTTCCGGCCCGTTCCGGGTACTTTTTCATGTGAAAATGTAGATTTTGGGCTGTAATGGGTTAATGACAGCATATTGGTGCACCTTTCTAATTTCAAAATGTTCTTCATGTGTGTTTGCATCATTTTCAGGTGATTTTTGCTGCCTTTTTATATGTTAGGGTACCGTTCCGGGTACTTTTTCGTGTGAAAATGTAGATTTTGGGCAGTAATGGGTTAATGACAGCATATTGGAGCACCTTTCTCATTTCAAAATGTTCTTCATGTGTGTTTGCATCATTTTCAGGTGCTTTTTGCTGCCATTTTATCTGTTAGGGTACCGTTCCGGGTTTTTTTCCGTGTGAAAATATTGATTTTGGGCAGTAATGGGTTAATGACAGCACATTGTTCATCCTTTGCCATTTCAAAATGTTCTTCATGTGTGTTTGCATCATTTTCATGTGAGTTTTGCTGCCGTTTTATATATTAGGGTACCGTTCCAGGCCGTTCCAGGTACTTTTTCGTCTGAAAATTTAGATTTTGGGCAGTAATGGGTTAATGACAGCACATTGTTCAACCTATCCCATTTCCAAAATGTTCTTCATGTGTGTTTGCATCATTTTCAGGTGAGTTTTGCTGCCATTTTATATATTAGGGTACCGTTCCGGCCCGTTCCGGGTACTTTTTCATGTGAAAATGTAGATTTTGGGCAGTAATGGGTTAATATTGGTGCACCTTTCTCATATCAAAATGTTCTTCATGTGTATTTGCATTATTTTCAGGTGATTTTTGCCGCTTTTTTATATGTTAGGGTACCGTTCCGGCCCGTTCTGGGTACTTTTTCGTGTGAAAATGTAGATTTTGGGCAGTAATGGGTTAATGACAGCATATTGGTGCACCTTTCTCATTTCAAAATGTTCTTCATGTGTGTTTGCATCATTTTCAGGTGATTTTGGCTGCCTTTTTCTATGTTAGGGTACCGTTCCGGCCCGTTCCGGGTAGTTTTTCGTGATAAAATGTAGATTTTGGGCAGTAATGGGTTAATGACAGCACATTGTTCATCCTTTGCCATTTCAAAATGTTCTTCATGTGTGTTTGCATCATTTTCAGGTGCTTTTTACTGCCATTTTATATGTTAGGGTACCGTTCCGGCCCGTTCCAGGTTTTTTTTCGTGTGAAAATATAGATTTTGGGCAGTAATGGGTTAATGACAGCACATTGTTCATCCTTTGCCATTTCAAAATGTTCTTCATGTGTGTTTGCATCATTTTCATGTGAGTTTTGCTGCCGTTTTATATATTAGGGTACCGTTCCGGCCCGTTCCGGGTACTTTTTCATGTGAAAATGTAGATTTTGGGCAGTAATGGGTTAATATTGGTGCACCTTTCTCATATCAAAATGTTCTTCATGTGTATTTGCATTATTTTCAGGTGATTTTTGCCGCTTTTTTATATGTTAGGGTACCGTTCCGGCCCGTTCTGGGTACTTTTTCGTGTGAAAATGTAGATTTTGGGCAGTAATTGGTTAATGACAGCATATTGGTGCACCTTTCTCATTTCAAAATGTTCTTCATGTGTGTTTGCATCATTTTCAGGTGATTTTGGCTGCCTTTTTCTATGTTAGGGTACCGTTCCGGCCCGTTCCGGGTAGTTTTTCGTGATAAAATGTAGATTTTGGGCAGTAATGGGTTAATGACAGCACATTGTTCATCCTTTGCCATTTCAAAATGTTCTTCATGTGTTTTTGCATCATTTTCAGGTGCTTTTTGCTGCCATTTTATATGTTAGGGTACCGTTCCGGCCCGTTCCAGGTTTTTTTTCGTGTGAAAATATAGATTTTGGGCAGTAATGGGTTAACGACAGCACATTGTTCATCCTTTGCCATTTCAAAATGTTCTTCATGTGTGTTTGCATCATTTTCATGTGAGTTTTGCTGCCGTTTTATATATTAGGGTACCGTTCCGGGCCGTTCCAGGTACTTTTTCGTCTGAAAATTTAGATTTTGGGCAGTAATGGGTTAATGACAGCACATTGTTCAACCTATCCCATTTCCAAAATGTTCTTCATGTGTGTTTGCATCATTTTCAGGTGAGTTTTGCTGCCATTTTATATATTAGGGTACCGTTCCGGCCCGTTTCGGGTACTTTTTCATGTGAAAATGTAGATTTTGGGCAGTAATGGGTTAATATTGGTGCACCTTTCTCATATCAAAATGTTCTTCATGTGTATTTGCATTATTGTCAGGTGATTTTTGCTGCCTTTTTATATGTTAGGGTACCGTTCCGGCCCGTTCTGGGTACTTTTTCGTGTGAAAATGTAGATTTTGGGCAGTAATGGGTTAATGACAGCATATTGGTGCACCTTTCTCATTTCAAAATGTTCTTCATGTGTGTTTGCATCATTCTCAGGTGATTTTGGCTGCCTTTTTCTATGTTAGGGTACCGTTCTGGCCCGTTCCGGGTACTTTTTCGTGATAAAATGTAGATTTTGGGCAGTAATGGGTTAATGACAACATATTGGTGCATCTTTCTCATTTCAAAATGTTCTTCATGTGTGTTTGCATCATTTTCAGGTGATTTTGGCTGCCTTTTTCTATGTTAGGGTACCGTTCCGGCCCGTTCCGGGTAGTTTTTCGTGATAAAATGTAGATTTTGGGCAGTAATGGGTTAATGACAACATATTGGTGCATCTTTCTCATTTCAAAATGTTCTTCATGTGTGTTTGCATCATTTTCAGGTGCTTTTTTCTGCCATTTTATATGTTAGGGTACCTTTCCGGCCCGTTCCGGGTTTTTTTTCGTGTGAAAATATAGATTTTGGGCAGTAATGGGTTAATGACAACATATTGGTGCACCTTTCTCATTTCAAAATGTTCTTCATGTGTGTTTGCATAATTTTCAGGTGATTTTTGCTGCCTTTTTATATGTTAGGGTACCGTTCCGGCCCGTTCGGGGTACTTTTTCGTGTGAAAATGTAGATTTTGGGCAGTAATGGGTTAATGACAGCATATTGGAGCACCTTTCTCATTTCAAAATGTACTTCATGTGTGTTTGCATAATTTTCAGGTGATTTTTGCTGCCATTTTATCTGTTAGGGTACCGTTCCGGCACGTTCCGGGTACTTTTTCGTGATAAAATGTAAATTTTGGGCAATAATGGGTTAATGACAGCATATTGGTGCACCTTTCTCATTTCAACATGTTCTTCATGTGTGTTTGCATCATTTTCAGGTGAGTTTTGCTGCCGTTTAATATATTAGGGTAGCGTTCCGGCCCGTTCCGGGTACTTTTTCATGTTAAAATGTAGATTTTGGGCAGTAATGGGTTAATGACAGCACATTGTTCATCCTTTGCCATTTCAAAATGTTCTTCATGTGTGTTTGCATCATTTTCAGGTGAGTTTTGCTGCCGTTTTATATATTAGGGTACCGTTCCGGCCCGTTCCGGGTACTTTTTCATGTGAAAGTGTAGATTTTGGGCTGTAATGGGTTAATGACAGCATATTGGTGCACCTTTCTAATTTCAAAATGTTCTTCATGTGTGTTTGCATCATTTTCAGCTGATTTTTGCTGCCTTTTTATATGTTAGGGTACCGTTCCGGGTACTTTTTCGTGTGAAAATGTAGATTTTGGGCAGTAATGGGTTAATGACAGCATATTGGAGCACCTTTCTCATTTCAAAATGTTCTTCATGTGTGTTTGCATCATTTTCAGGTGCTTTTTGCTGCCATTTTATATGTTGGGGTACCGTTCCGGGTTTTTTTTCGTGTGAAAATATAGATTTTGGGCAGTAATGGGTTAATGACAGCACATTGTTCATCCTTTGCCATTTCAAAATGTTCTTCATGTGTGTTTGCATCATTTTCATGTGAGTTTTGCTGCCGTTTTATATATTAGGGTACCGTTCCAGGCCGTTCCAGGTACTTTTTCGTCTGAAAATTTAGATTTTGGGCAGTAATGGGTTAAGACAGCACATTGTTCAACCTATCCCATTTCCAAAATGTTCTTCATGTGTGTTTGCATCATTTTCAGGTGAGTTTTGCTGCCATTTTATATATTAGGGTACCGTTCCGGCCCGTTCCGGGTACTTTTTCATGTGAAAATGTAGATTTTGGGCAGTAATGGGTTAATATTGGTGCACCTTTCTCATATCAAAATGTTCTTCATGTGTGTTTGCATCATTTTCAGGTGATTTTGGCTGCCTTTTTCTATGTTAGGGTACCGTTCCGGCCCGTTCCGGGTAGTTTTTCGTGATAAAATGTAGATTTTGGGCAGTAATGTGTTAATGACAGCACATTGTTCATCCTTTGCCATTTCAAAATGTTCTTCATGTGTGTTTGCATCATTTTCAGTTGCTTTTTGCTGCCATTTTATATGTTAGGGTACCGTTCCGGCCCGTTCCAGGTTTTTTTTCGTGTGAAAATATAGATTTTGGGCAGTAATGGGTTAATGACAGCACATTGTTCATCCTTTGCCATTTCAAAATGTTCTTCATGTGTGTTTGCATCATTTTCATGTGAGTTTTGCTGCCGTTTTATATATTAGGGTACCGTTCCGGGCCGTTCCAGGTACTTTTTCGTCTGAAAATTTAGATTTTGGGCAGTAATGGGTTAATGACAGCACATTGTTCAACCTATCCCATTTCCAAAATGTTCTTCATGTGTGTTTGCATCATTTTCAGGTGCTTTTTGCTGCCATTTTATATGTTAGTATACCGTTCCGGCCCGTTCCAGGTTTTTTTTCGTGTGAAAATATAGATTTTGGGCAGTAATGGGTTAATGACAGCACATTGTTCATCCTTTGCCATTTCAAAATGTTCTTCATGTGTGTTTGCATCATTTTCAGGTGAGTTTTGCTGCCATTTTATATATTAGGGTACCGTTCCGGCCCGTTCTGGGTACTTTTTCGTGTGAAAATGTAGATTTTGGGCAGTAATGGGTTAATGACAGCATATTGGTGCACCTTTCTCATTTCAAAATGTTCTTCATGTGTGTTTGCATCATTTTCAGGTGATTTTGGCTGCCTTTTTCTATGTTAGGGTACCGTTCTGGCCCGTTCCGGGTACTTTTTCGTGATAAAATGTAGATTTTGGGCAGTAATGGGTTAATGACAACATATTGGTGCATCTTTCTCATTTCAAAATGTTCTTCATGTGTGTTTGCATCATTTTCAGGTGATTTTGGCTGCCTTTTTCTATGTTAGGGTACCGTTCCGGCCCGTTCCGGGTAGTTTTTCGTGATAAAATGTAGATTTTGGGCAGTAATGGGTTAATGACAGCACATTGTTCATCCTTTGCCATTTCAAAATGTTCTTCATGTGTGTTTGCATCATTTTCAGGTGCTTTTTTCTGCCATTTTATATGTTAGGGTACCGTTCCGGCCCGTTCCGGGTTTTTTTTGTGTGAAAATATAGATTTTGGGCAGTAATGGGTTAATGACAGCATATTGGAGCACCTTTCTCATTTCAAAATGTACTTCATGTGTGTTTGCATAATTTTCAGGTGATTTTTGCTGCCATTTTATCTGTTAGGGTACCGTTCCGGCACTTTCCGGGTACTTTTTCGTGATAAAATGTAAATTTTGGGCAATAATGGGTTAATGACAGCATATTGGTGCACCTTTCTCATTTCAACATGTTCTTCATGTGTGTTTGCATCATTTTCAGGTGAGTTTTGCTGCCGTTTTATATATTAGGGTAGCGTTCCGGCCCGTTCCGGGTACTTTTTCATGTTAAAATGTAGATTTTGGGCAGTAATGGGTTAATGACAGCACATTGTTCATCCTTTGCCATTTCAAAATGTTCTTCATGTGTGTTTGCATCATTTTCAGGTGAGTTTTGCTGCCGTTTTATATATTAGGGTACCGTTCCGGCCCGTTCCGGGTACTTTTTCATGTGAAAATGTAGATTTTGGGCTGTAATGGGTTAATGACAGCATATTGGTGCACCTTTCTAATTTCAAAATGTTCTTCATGTGTGTTTGCATCATTTTCAGGTGATTTTTGCTGCCTTTTTATATGTTAGGGTACCGTTCCGGGTACTTTTTCGTGTGAAAATGTAGATTTTGGGCAGTAATGGGTTAATGACAGCATATTGGAGCACCTTTCTCATTTCAAAATGTTCTTCATGTGTGTTTGCATCATTTTCAGGTGCTTTTTGCTGCCATTTTATCTGTTAGGGTACCGTTCCGGGTTTTTTTCCGTGTGAAAATATTGATTTTGGGCAGTAATGGGTTAATGACAGCACATTGTTCATCCTTTGCCATTTCAAAATGTTCTTCATGTGTGTTTGCATCATTTTCATGTGAGTTTTGCTGCCGTTTTATATATTAGGGTACCGTTCCAGGCCGTTCCAGGTACTTTTTCGTCTGAAAATTTAGATTTTGGGCAGTAATGGGTTAATGACAGCACATTGTTCAACCTATCCCATTTCCAAAATGTTCTTCATGTGTGTTTGCATCATTTTCAGGTGAGTTTTGCTGCCATTTTATATATTAGGGTACCGTTCCGGCCCGTTCCGGGTACTTTTTCATGTGAAAATGTAGATTTTGGGCAGTAATGGGTTAATATTGGTGCACCTTTCTCATATCAAAATGTTCTTCATGTGTATTTGCATTATTTTCAGGTGATTTTTGCCGCTTTTTTATATGTTAGGGTACCGTTCCGGCCCGTTCTGGGTACTTTTTCGTGTGAAAATGTAGATTTTGGGCAGTAATGGGTTAATGACAGCATATTGGTGCACCTTTCTCATTTCAAAATGTTCTTCATGTGTGTTTGCATCATTTTCAGGTGATTTTGGCTGCCTTTTTCTATGTTAGGGTACCGTTCCGGCCCGTTCCGGGTAGTTTTTCGTGATAAAATGTAGATTTTGGGCAGTAATGGGTTAATGACAGCACATTGTTCATCCTTTGCCATTTCAAAATGTTCTTCATGTGTGTTTGCATCATTTTCAGGTGCTTTTTACTGCCATTTTATATGTTAGGGTACCGTTCCGGCCCGTTCCAGGTTTTTTTTCGTGTGAAAATATAGATTTTGGGCAGTAATGGGTTAATGACAGCACATTGTTCATCCTTTGCCATTTCAAAATGTTCTTCATGTGTGTTTGCATCATTTTCATGTGAGTTTTGCTGCCGTTTTATATATTAGGGTACCGTTCCGGCCCGTTCCGGGTACTTTTTCATGTGAAAATGTAGATTTTGGGCAGTAATGGGTTAATATTGGTGCACCTTTCTCATATCAAAATGTTCTTCATGTGTATTTGCATTATTTTCAGGTGATTTTTGCCGCTTTTTTATATGTTAGGGTACCGTTCCGGCCCGTTCTGGGTACTTTTTCGTGTGAAAATGTAGATTTTGGGCAGTAATTGGTTAATGACAGCATATTGGTGCACCTTTCTCATTTCAAAATGTTCTTCATGTGTGTTTGCATCATTTTCAGGTGATTTTGGCTGCCTTTTTCTATGTTAGGGTACCGTTCCGGCCCGTTCCGGGTAGTTTTTCGTGATAAAATGTAGATTTTGGGCAGTAATGGGTTAATGACAGCACATTGTTCATCCTTTGCCATTTCAAAATGTTCTTCATGTGTTTTTGCATCATTTTCAGGTGCTTTTTGCTGCCATTTTATATGTTAGGGTACCGTTCCGGCCCGTTCCAGGTTTTTTTTCGTGTGAAAATATAGATTTTGGGCAGTAATGGGTTAACGACAGCACATTGTTCATCCTTTGCCATTTCAAAATGTTCTTCATGTGTGTTTGCATCATTTTCATGTGAGTTTTGCTGCCGTTTTATATATTAGGGTACCGTTCCGGGCCGTTCCAGGTACTTTTTCGTCTGAAAATTTAGATTTTGGGCAGTAATGGGTTAATGACAGCACATTGTTCAACCTATCCCATTTCCAAAATGTTCTTCATGTGTGTTTGCATCATTTTCAGGTGAGTTTTGCTGCCATTTTATATATTAGGGTACCGTTCCGGCCCGTTTCGGGTACTTTTTCATGTGAAAATGTAGATTTTGGGCAGTAATGGGTTAATATTGGTGCACCTTTCTCATATCAAAATGTTCTTCATGTGTATTTGCATTATTGTCAGGTGATTTTTGCTGCCTTTTTATATGTTAGGGTACCGTTCCGGCCCGTTCTGGGTACTTTTTCGTGTGAAAATGTAGATTTTGGGCAGTAATGGGTTAATGACAGCATATTGGTGCACCTTTCTCATTTCAAAATGTTCTTCATGTGTGTTTGCATCATTCTCAGGTGATTTTGGCTGCCTTTTTCTATGTTAGGGTACCGTTCTGGCCCGTTCCGGGTACTTTTTCGTGATAAAATGTAGATTTTGGGCAGTAATGGGTTAATGACAACATATTGGTGCATCTTTCTCATTTCAAAATGTTCTTCATGTGTGTTTGCATCATTTTCAGGTGATTTTGGCTGCCTTTTTCTATGTTAGGGTACCGTTCCGGCCCGTTCCGGGTAGTTTTTCGTGATAAAATGTAGATTTTGGGCAGTAATGGGTTAATGACAACATATTGGTGCATCTTTCTCATTTCAAAATGTTCTTCATGTGTGTTTGCATCATTTTCAGGTGCTTTTTTCTGCCATTTTATATGTTAGGGTACCTTTCCGGCCCGTTCCGGGTTTTTTTTCGTGTGAAAATATAGATTTTGGGCAGTAATGGGTTAATGACAACATATTGGTGCACCTTTCTCATTTCAAAATGTTCTTCATGTGTGTTTGCATAATTTTCAGGTGATTTTTGCTGCCTTTTTATATGTTAGGGTACCGTTCCGGCCCGTTCGGGGTACTTTTTCGTGTGAAAATGTAGATTTTGGGCAGTAATGGGTTAATGACAGCATATTGGAGCACCTTTCTCATTTCAAAATGTACTTCATGTGTGTTTGCATAATTTTCAGGTGATTTTTGCTGCCATTTTATCTGTTAGGGTACCGTTCCGGCACGTTCCGGGTACTTTTTCGTGATAAAATGTAAATTTTGGGCAATAATGGGTTAATGACAGCATATTGGTGCACCTTTCTCATTTCAACATGTTCTTCATGTGTGTTTGCATCATTTTCAGGTGAGTTTTGCTGCCGTTTAATATATTAGGGTAGCGTTCCGGCCCGTTCCGGGTACTTTTTCATGTTAAAATGTAGATTTTGGGCAGTAATGGGTTAATGACAGCACATTGTTCATCCTTTGCCATTTCAAAATGTTCTTCATGTGTGTTTGCATCATTTTCAGGTGAGTTTTGCTGCCGTTTTATATATTAGGGTACCGTTCCGGCCCGTTCCGGGTACTTTTTCATGTGAAAGTGTAGATTTTGGGCTGTAATGGGTTAATGACAGCATATTGGTGCACCTTTCTAATTTCAAAATGTTCTTCATGTGTGTTTGCATCATTTTCAGCTGATTTTTGCTGCCTTTTTATATGTTAGGGTACCGTTCCGGGTACTTTTTCGTGTGAAAATGTAGATTTTGGGCAGTAATGGGTTAATGACAGCATATTGGAGCACCTTTCTCATTTCAAAATGTTCTTCATGTGTGTTTGCATCATTTTCAGGTGCTTTTTGCTGCCATTTTATATGTTGGGGTACCGTTCCGGGTTTTTTTTCGTGTGAAAATATAGATTTTGGGCAGTAATGGGTTAATGACAGCACATTGTTCATCCTTTGCCATTTCAAAATGTTCTTCATGTGTGTTTGCATCATTTTCATGTGAGTTTTGCTGCCGTTTTATATATTAGGGTACCGTTCCAGGCCGTTCCAGGTACTTTTTCGTCTGAAAATTTAGATTTTGGGCAGTAATGGGTTAAGACAGCACATTGTTCAACCTATCCCATTTCCAAAATGTTCTTCATGTGTGTTTGCATCATTTTCAGGTGAGTTTTGCTGCCATTTTATATATTAGGGTACCGTTCCGGCCCGTTCCGGGTACTTTTTCATGTGAAAATGTAGATTTTGGGCAGTAATGGGTTAATATTGGTGCACCTTTCTCATATCAAAATGTTCTTCATGTGTGTTTGCATCATTTTCAGGTGATTTTGGCTGCCTTTTTCTATGTTAGGGTACCGTTCCGGCCCGTTCCGGGTAGTTTTTCGTGATAAAATGTAGATTTTGGGCAGTAATGTGTTAATGACAGCACATTGTTCATCCTTTGCCATTTCAAAATGTTCTTCATGTGTGTTTGCATCATTTTCAGTTGCTTTTTGCTGCCATTTTATATGTTAGGGTACCGTTCCGGCCCGTTCCAGGTTTTTTTTCGTGTGAAAATATAGATTTTGGGCAGTAATGGGTTAATGACAGCACATTGTTCATCCTTTGCCATTTCAAAATGTTCTTCATGTGTGTTTGCATCATTTTCATGTGAGTTTTGCTGCCGTTTTATATATTAGGGTACCGTTCCGGGCCGTTCCAGGTACTTTTTCGTCTGAAAATTTAGATTTTGGGCAGTAATGGGTTAATGACAGCACATTGTTCAACCTATCCCATTTCCAAAATGTTCTTCATGTGTGTTTGCATCATTTTCAGGTGCTTTTTGCTGCCATTTTATATGTTAGTATACCGTTCCGGCCCGTTCCAGGTTTTTTTTCGTGTGAAAATATAGATTTTGGGCAGTAATGGGTTAATGACAGCACATTGTTCATCCTTTGCCATTTCAAAATGTTCTTCATGTGTGTTTGCATCATTTTCAGGTGAGTTTTGCTGCCATTTTATATATTAGGGTACCGTTCCGGCCCGTTCTGGGTACTTTTTCGTGTGAAAATGTAGATTTTGGGCAGTAATGGGTTAATGACAGCATATTGGTGCACCTTTCTCATTTCAAAATGTTCTTCATGTGTGTTTGCATCATTTTCAGGTGATTTTGGCTGCCTTTTTCTATGTTAGGGTACCGTTCTGGCCCGTTCCGGGTACTTTTTCGTGATAAAATGTAGATTTTGGGCAGTAATGGGTTAATGACAACATATTGGTGCATCTTTCTCATTTCAAAATGTTCTTCATGTGTGTTTGCATCATTTTCAGGTGATTTTGGCTGCCTTTTTCTATGTTAGGGTACCGTTCCGGCCCGTTCCGGGTAGTTTTTCGTGATAAAATGTAGATTTTGGGCAGTAATGGGTTAATGACAGCACATTGTTCATCCTTTGCCATTTCAAAATGTTCTTCATGTGTGTTTGCATCATTTTCAGGTGCTTTTTTCTGCCATTTTATATGTTAGGGTACCGTTCCGGCCCGTTCCGGGTTTTTTTTGTGTGAAAATATAGATTTTGGGCAGTAATGGGTTAATGACAACATATTGGTGCACCTTTCTCATTTCAAAATGTTCTTCATGTGTGTTTGCATAATTTTCAGGTGATTTTTGCTGCCTTTTTATATGTTAGGGTACCGTTCCGGCCCGTTCGGGGTACTTTTTCGTGTGAAAATGTAGATTTTGGGCAGTAATGGGTTAATGACAGCATATTGGTGCACCTTTCTCATTTCAAAATGTTCTTCATGTGTGTTTTCATCATTTTCAGGTGAGTTTCGCTGCCGTTTTATATGTTAGGGTAGCGTTCCGGCCCGTTCCAGGTACTTTTTCGTGATAAAATGTAGATTTTGGGCAGTAATGGGTTAATGACAACATATTGGTGCACCTTTCTCATTTCAAAATGTTCTTCATGTGTGTTTGCATTATTTTGAGGTGATTTTGGCTGCCTTTTTATATTTTAGGGTACCGTTCCAGCCCGTTCCGGGTACTTTTTCGTGGTAAAATGTAGATTTTGGGCAGTAATGGGTTAATGACAACATATTGGTGCACCGTTCTCATTTAAAAATGTTCTTCATGTGTGTTTGCATAATTTTCAGGTGATTTTTGCTGCCTTTTTATATGTTAGGGTACCGTTCCGGCCCGTTCAGGGTACTTTTTCGTGTGAAAATTTAAATTGTGGGCAATAATGGGTTAATGACAGCATATTGGTGCACCTTTCTCATTTCAACATGTTCTTCATGTGTGTTTGCATCATTTTCAGGTGAGTTTTGCTGCCGTTTTATATATTAGGGTACCGTTCCGGCCCGTTCCGGCCTGTCCCAGAAGATCAATACATTCACTAGCAATACAGTGGACAAAGTTGATCCGCTCAGCTGGAGACCTCAAGGATAGAAACCTATTCATTTCAACCAACCTTTTTGCAATACATTTGGTAAACTTGAATACTGTCTTGTTGTTCCATATAACAATTTGTCTGTCAGTATCTGGCTGAAGAAGGGCCAGATCTGATCTAACCTTGTGTAGGGAGAAAGTAGTGTCCAATATGAAGGTCAACAGCAAAGGATCACCCACCCCAGTGTCCACGAGGTCCAAAGAACCACCTCTGGCTCTCAGACTGATAGTAACATAGATGTGTCCGATCCTCAATTAAGAGTTCCCCCTATGTCATGTATATGCAAGTTTTCTTCTGGAAAAATCCTTCATTTTAAACATACACCATTCATGCAAGAATGAATCCCAATCAAAACCTCTCTTCTCATTCAGGGCCTGTTGGTATGCACCAGTATTAGAGTAATTCAGCAGCGCACCCTCTGCACAATTAGAAGTGAAATCCTCAGCTAGAATAATATAATAATATAGGCCCCGTTCTCCTTGGGATACCAGTCCTCGAGTAGTTGGCTTAGACTTTTGAGTATACCTCGAGAGTCAACACTGACAGGATTCCAATACAAATTCACCACAAGGTACGCCCTCGCCCCTCGATACAGTATCAATCAATTTGAAAGCAAGCAGCTACTCTGATTCAAAGAAAACCTCAGACGACAGTTTTAGGGTGAGGTCAACAGCTACTGATAACTCTCCCCTCGGATGTCCCAGACCAGAGCAGACGGCAGGTCCAGTAAAGGTCTGATAACCATCCAAATCAATATGTGTACTAGACATGGTTTCCTGCAACAATACCATTTTCGACCCTTCAAGTGACTGGATGCTCAGCCAAAATGTGCATCAATTGTTCAAGCCACAGACATTCCATGTCATGATACGGACTCCATTTTTGCTAGGAATGTCCCAAGCCTTGTCGAAGTAGATCAAAGGTTTTGAGGGCCACCACCTCTCCACCCCCAAGGCCAATCGTTGGCCATTTGTAAGAACTTAGAATGGTTAACCTCTGGTTCTACACCCCCAATTGTTACTCACCACACTGTAAACAGCTCTGGGTGTTGGTTAGACGTCCACAAATGAAGGGAGTGGTATAACGAGTATAATAACCAATTAGTCTCTAGTACTCCAGCTCCCCTGAATCCAAAGGATTCAGGCTTCCTCAAGAAGAGGGACTCTTCTCTACGATATACCTCTCAGCTTTTCAGACAAAGACAGACAGAGGTGTTGATTGCACAAAAGAGCAGGGAACACACGCACCGCTAAACCAATGCTGCAAGAAACCACAGAAATGATTAATGACGGTAAAATGAGTGTGTCAATCAAAAGACAAGAACCCACAAACGGTTTACCTGATATAATGTTGGCTATGATGTTAAGACGTGTGGATCCTGAACCTACAAAAGAAAACCCCACACTATGAATCTGGGAATAAGGGACAGTATGTTACCCCAATGTTGGATATAAGTTATAGCAACTGACCAGCAAAGAGGATGGGTGCTGAGGTAAGTTCTAGTTCCAGACAGAAAACAACGGAAGGAGAAAATGACAAACAAGGAGGTTAGTATAGGGAGAGTAACCCGGGTGGCACGAGGGACGCACTAGTTATGGGTTGTTGCATATACAACAAAGCGTTCGAGATGCACTAGTAGCTGATGATAAGAAACAACAGGTCCAAGGATAAGGTCAGGGTTAAGGAAATAATTGGATTCTAAGTTCCCATTAGCACTTCCAAGAGTTGATTTGGGGGAAGTGTGGCTATATGGTGGTGTCTGATTGGATTACTGAAAAACAAGGCAGGAAGAAAACCCACTTTTCAAGTACGTATGCGCATAGTGGGATACAGCACAAACGCACGTAATGAAACAAAAACACTCACGCTTGTGCAGTCCAGGAGCATCAGGCAGCACACGTGAAGATTAAAGTGGCGTGGAACAATCCTGGGAAAGCAGCTGCAGACGTGGTAATCCGGGTAACGTTGTGCAATGGTAGCAGGTGATCCAATGAAGGAAGTGGGAAGTAAAAGCAGTACAGGGACGTTCCGTGTCTGGCAACAGGACGTCAAATAGGATGAACAACAGGACGTCAAATAAGATGAACAGAAGGCAGAGGCAGTCCGGGGACGTTCTGCGTCTGGCAACAGCAGGTCAAGTAAGATGAGCGGAAGACAAAAGCAGTCCAGAAGCGTAATCAGGATTCGGTTAACCGTGTAGACAAAAGGACTGCTACGGAGAGTAATCCGAATGAAGCAAGGACAGTAAGGGTGCAAGGAAGGTGTGTTGGTTAACGCCACGATTAGCAGCACCGACCCAAAACCAAACGCTGGATTTAAACAGAGGAGGGGCTTCCGTGTACGTGTGTTGGCTGTACGCACGTGAGGAGTCACGTGACACAGACATGTCCTTCGTGATAACAACCTCCATGGCAACGCGTACCTTTGCCAAAGAGATGCCCCGGCACGCCGATTCCAACAAAACAAAGGTGTAGGTGACAGAGGAAAGGGAGAACCCTGTTGCCCATGTGTAACACCAATAGACCCGGCGGAGGCCCTGTCCCAAGAAACATGTCCAACATCTGCCTTTGGTGGGATATACCCAAAAAGGCCTTAACTTCGTCACCCGCTTTTAGAGGATGTAAATCATACCTAGAGACAAATGGTGGTTGGCCATCTGTTCCCATACCATATTGGGTACAATCGGTGAGTGTAAGTAACTCACCATTCGCAAATTGTTAACTAATGGCAGGGTAATCCAGTCAATATCTCCTGTAATTATAAATATGAGCTTGGGGATCATTTTTAAAATATCCAGGATACGTGATCTCTTTCAAGCCGTTATTCCATTGATTGTCTTCCCCACAGTCCATCCCACCAGTATACCACAATTCTCATCCCCCTCTTTCCTCCATTATCAATCCTGACACTAGCCACTTGGTTCCCAGCCTCGGAATTCACATAGTGTTCGCATTTAGTGGCTCCTACAGCAGTCTCAATCAAACCCCTAGAGGTGTCCATCTGAGACACCCATATTAGCCCCCATCATGTAGAACTACTGGCTGGACGGTCCTTGAGGCACCAATACATGGGCCCCCAGGGATTTAGCTCTAGTGTCCCCCACTAATGTAATATGATCCACTGTCCCCATCACCTCAGCATTGGATGTTCCCTCTGTTTCCTCCATATTAACCGGAACCAGGCAACTCTCTTTCACACATTCAATGATATCACTCTCAGTGTCCAGATTGAGGACACTGGATACCTTCTTATTGCTCGAATCATTCATTCCGTTCACCGTAGACAGACGCATGATGTCCCTTAGGTTGGTATTATGCCCCTTTATCTTAGCATTAGCGTTGTTTTTTAGATTTTTTAGCCTGACCCTCACCCTTTCCTTTGCCAGTATTTTTAGGCCCACTATGATTGAGCTTTTTCTTCTCCCCTGCCGAACCTTCCATACTCACAGGGGACTCATTGTCTATCCCTCATAGCTGACCTGGGAGTTCATTTGTCTCGAGACATGCCATGGCCTCAAGACAAGCCATGGCCTCCACAAGATAAGATGGACTGTCACATGCTTCAGTCTGTTCAAGAGACATTATATCGACGTTATCGGCTACCACCATTGGCAGAGCACAAGGGGTGACTGTCACCTCCCTGTCAGCCACTTTGTCCCTAGAATGAATTGTCAAAAATTCAAAAAGAAAAGAGATCATTTCGTCCATCTTGGCCAATCTTTTTTCATTAGCATCAAACATGTTGGCCATTTCTCCCCACTTGTCACATCGGGTCGATGAACCCCGGCAAAAGCCCTCCAGATATACAAGCCGGGTAGACAAATCATTGAAGGCCTATTGATGGCCTGTATCTACCCCACCAATCAGATCTTGTTTTTCAGACAACATTTTAAGAGCAATATTTAAGCTGATATGAAAATTGCACAGAAACATAGATGGATACTCATTAAACAATGGCTGGCCAGAAACCACCTCAGCCAAATGAGGGAGAACACACCATAATGGGGAGGCTCTACCTGACCCACTCACACACAAATCATCAGAGGGACCCGTGTTGGGGGGCTAGTAGTCCAAATGATGATTACATACCCCGTACCCCACCACAGTCAACGAAGTAGCCCCATTTCCCGATTATAGAAGCGCGCGGGCTGGGTTTAGTTGCAGATGTACTCTGGCGATTATCCACATTACCAGTGCCATCAGAGGGCACACCCTCATCCTGTAGGCAGAAATCACACACCCATAGCCCCTTTTAGGCTCTTCTGCCATAACTATGTCATTTAGTCTCAATCCCTCCCCGTGATGCCCTTGACTCACGAGACAGTTCTCACACCCTCCTTTCTTCTGGGAGAGATCATGGATGCGCCAAAGTTGCATGTAAAGAATCCATCTCCAAATCAGTGATCTCGCCCAGTAGGGATCCACAGGAAGTTGCCAGAGCATGAAGAGAGTCATTTGCAGGGCCCATGGTAGCAAAGTCGCTGGGCAGAAGACCCTGCTTCAGTATTGACAGACTGCTCGGATTATTTGAACGTGGCATAATCGAACTTGGTGCGGGGAGCTCATCGACAATAGGTGCATCACCTGCCCCAAACACAAAGCTCTCCGCTGAACGGCAGGGAGTTGTGGATACAAAAGCCCTCACTCTCAAAGGGCATTGCTCACTTCTCGTCAGCAATAGCTAATAACTTTTGAGGGGTGGAGGCACAGAACCAGAGAATTATCTTTGTTGGAAGGACGAGTGGTTCTGAACGGCATTTCATCATGGTATAGTCAGCCCCATTACCTCCCTCACACATTTTTCCAATATTAGAAGAGGCAATGTTGTTTTTGCCCGCACCCAGGCCAACCTGCAGTATAACATCCGCTTTAGTAGTTACATTTGGCACTGCCAGTTTGACCATAGCCAGACCCAAGCCAACCGCACTCCTTAATGTCGGCATATGCGGTGCGCGATTGGGACAGATTTAATTATGATATGCACAGAGATAGTGAGTACCACTAGGACAGTGGGCAATCCACAGATTTTGCAAAGCAGAGCAGCAGGACCATCTCACTTCACAAGAGATCAACTGCTAAACTACCCCGCAGTCACTCTTATGTAGTAACAGTGCAAATAAAGGAAATGATAGGAAACCATTGTACCCAAGAGAGCTGAAAGGCTGCATCGGGCCGCAGTCGCTCTCAGTCATGAAACAGAGTTGGAATAAGGAGGTAGAACTGAGTATTGCAGAAGGACCAGCTGCTTTAGATGCCAGAGAAAGGATGTTGGCCAGGAGCGACACGGGTAAGATGAATATATGCAGCCTGCTTGCACCAGCAACAATGGGGGGTTATTAAAGAAGACGTAGTAGGTCCCAACAGCAAAGTACCTTTATGGTGTCCTCCGTGGTATTCCTTTCTTCACGGACTGTACAGACTGCAACAACTCGTCGACCAACTCCGTGGCCACTCAGTGGTAGAATAGTGTTTTCAAGGGAAATCTCCTCCTCCTCCTCTGCAGCAGACACAATAGAAAGACTGGACTTGCACGTGCTTCGCAGACTGCAACAACTCGTCGCCCAACTCTGCTTTACTTAATAACCCCACACCATCTTCTAGACATGAATTTGTTAGCTAAAATGTCAGGTGTTAGCTAGATGAGACATGCCAAAGCAGGCTGTGCCAATTTCCTCCTTTCATTCCTTTCCTTGTCTCGGGCATGTGCCGGAAGTCAGAGGAGAGCTGTACAGTAGGATGCCCTGATGTTCCCTTGAGCTTGAATGTCCAAGATTTTTGGACTGGACTCAGCAAAATGGGATATTATTTTGCAATCGAATTTATGCATTTATTCGAAGAACACAAATGTCAATTTCGAACAGAAATGACTTACAACAGCACATTTGCAGATCACCCAGGTATTCCCACGAGGGGTGCCTGTACAATATCAGGATGATAAGAACAGGAGGGGAGCCAGTTTTTCTCACGTATCACCAGTGCAGAGGATCGATGCAGGCAAACCAGCACTGTCAATATGGATCGATATGCATGCTATGGTACATGGGAACACTTTTCCTATTTTTTGTGTTTACTGGTAGATCTGATCTGCTGATGAAGATTCCTAATGATGATGTCAAATACAGACATTTCACAATGTGATGCAAAGAGGGTGGGTACGACACCAAACCTCAGTCCAAAATCCCAACTGAAAGTCTATTGGAGCACAATGGCTACTTTACGTCCTTCAGCATTTTTGCTACAGCAGTGTGCATTAGTTACTTGAAAGATGGCGTGAGAAGTTGTTTCGAAACTGCTTGGATTACTTGCACTGCCTGGAAGTGACTGATATCCCTCAACTTGGGCATATAAGGACCAGCCCACTCCAGTCTTCTCCTGCAGTGCTGGAAAAGGACAACATAAAAATGTACTGGGGGTGGAGGGGTGTGCCCTCTCTTCTCAGCCGCCCCCCTTTGTGCATGAGATGGGGGTTGCAGGTTTGGTGGCAGGCAGGAGAAATGTCAATGGTATGGGCAGGACTGAAGGCGCTGCTAGACGTCAACTAATGTGGGTGCCTTGAATATAGGATGCTGGTTGTTTTGCATAAAAACAGAGTGCATTTTGGTAGCGGTTCTACGAAGACAGGAGCTCCGCCAAGACAATTTATGCAGAGCTCTGTCTTGTTCCGTCCCATATCCTTTCCTGCTCACCTGAACTTCACCCAGGCTTCTGGCATCACTGAGGCCTGGGTGAGTTTTCCTGGTACTGTGTAGACAGTACATATCCGACCACACACGGAGTACTCTCTGGAACAATGTCCCCATCCTAACTTTGAAATTGAACAAGCTTCCACCCTTCTTGATATCAGAAACAGATTAACATAATGTATTTGGTTTACAGTGCTGAACTCAGCCAGCGTTATAATATATACATATGAATAACAGATCAGTATCAGTTGATATTACTGGGCCAGACGAGGAAGGAGACAATGGCTTCTCTCCGCCTCCCAAAGCATTGGAACACAATTGGCTGCTGCCGTTCTGTCTTCTGATTGGGTCTTCAGCCATGCATGAGTAAATATGAGATGTTTACAGATTACGTGTGGGTTCTGCGTGTCATGTCATGTGCCATTTACACAAACACTATCAAAATTATTCTTGGTGGGTACCATGTGCTATTTTTGAAAGTTCAGTTTAACCTGCCTCTGCCTCTGGGGTGCGGTCAGCGCGCTTTTCATTTAATTAGTTAGCTTTGCTACTGCCATCCTTCTGCATTACCTGACATTTTGTAAATTGACCAGTGCTTTGCCGCTAAGCTTAGTAAAGCCAGTAGGAAGGTGGGGGTGGAGGCAGAACGACCCCCGGCAGGAGGAGGCGTATGCCTACTGCCAACCTTCATGTTGACCCCTTAATGTGTTAGAGGTGGCCACATCTGAAGCAGCTGGTTCTGTAGAGCAATGGGTTAGCCGCTGGGTTTAATAGAGGTTGAAGGAAGGGGGTGTGAAGGCAGAACTGCCGCCAGAGTTGTCCTCAAGAGTAGCCTGGTGCCTCATTCTGCCAATCTTTCTAGTAACTCCTCAGTGTGTTAATAGTAAACGAATTTGAAGCAGTTAGTTCATTACCCGAAGTTCATTAAATAGTAAACGTATTGGGAATGTGCACTTGGAGTTACTTGAGGATTACAGGTATCATGAAAAATACCTGTGATATGAAATTCTGCTTTTCACATGATGGATAAATAGGCACTTGCTATAGTGTTTTAAAGTAAAGGGCTTGCACTGAAACTGCATTTTGACACCGTACCATGTTGAAGCGCTGGACGCGAGTCCCATTTCTGACCTTTCGCTCATTCCCCCATGATGTGACTCATTGAGCACGTTAACTACCATTTTCCATTTTGATGTTTCATTTTCCAGTCTACGTGGTCCTTCCCACCGAGAATTGACTGAAAAATCCATTTGCAGGCCATGCATCACGCCTACCGTGTCACAGTTAATAGAGCTGTTAATGTTGATTTCCACCCCACCACTTTGGCTGACTTGAAGGTCAACCGCTATTGGTACAATTACACAGTCCTACTGTTTGGTGGATATGCTCCACTGGGAAGGGCGAGGGGGGCAAAATATCATTCAGGCTATTTGTCTGTGGGGAGTTTGCTATCAGGGAAAGGGCAACGACTTCTAATTTCAGTCTCTGTTGTTGGTCCGTGTTGACAATTAATCGCAGTTTCCTCATATTTTGGTTCAGTCGGAGCTAATTGCTGGCTGTTCAATTATAAAAAGCAGCAAGACACTTCATTGAAGATTCACGCCCCTGGAGTCGCTTGCGAGCAGGCCCTTGGAGGATGTGATCTCGCACGTGGAGGCCTTGAGTGCTGCTGCTGATGCTTTAATGAATGGTGCGTTTTCAACCTTTGAAACTGGTACGAATCAGAATGCTTGTAGTGATGAACAGCAAGATCTGTCCTACTGTACTACCGAAAGGTTGCTGGGACTCGTTACTAGTTTGGTGGCATAATACCACCAAACCGGTTTGCTGTTACGGCCAGTTGTTTTGATGGTAATTCAGCCAGTGACTGAGAGACAACGTTAGACCCTATTACGGAGTCCCATCAGACTTCTTTTCAGACCGAACCATGGAAAATGTGCGTGTGTAGGCCTTTCCGCTATCTTTTACGGCCTGTGCAATGTTTTAATCTGGCCGTTCAGGCCCTAGTCGTTTCAACTCCAGTTTTTTACTCTGCAATTCCAGAAAATAGTTTTGAGAGCAACTGATCCACTGAATGCATTTTCAGCAAAAGTGACACCTGTTAATAAGCAAAATATTATGTAAATCTTTATATTGGTTCATGTAGTAATTGTTCAAAGGTATGATCTTTCTTAACGGTACTAGGCACTGATGACATCTGCAATTATACCCAACTCAGTTGGGTATAATTGCAGACGTTATCTGTGGTTGAGTTAATATTCATGCCCATTAGCAACTGTGACACCAGCCACACGTATGGCAGCTTGTTTGGCAAATGAGGGCTTATGGAAGAATTGAGGCAAGTTTGTTCTGTTAATGCTGTTCTAACAAACAGTGTTTACAATGTTGGCCGAAATGCACTTTGATTTTTTAGAATTATATGTTCTATGACATTCCATCATTTTTGCATGCCACACTCTCAGCTAGCCATAGATACCATTCTTTAGTTCATCTGACTTTCCCCACCACTTTGGTCTGCACAAACCTGAGCTTATTTTCAATTGTTTTTGATGCATGGTAGTTGTGTGCCTTGAGTTAGAGTGTGCTGAGCACCCAACCGTACTAAAGACTCTTGCTAGCTCACCTGGCTTCTCGTTCTGGAGAATGGTCACTGCAATCGTCTCCTTCTCAGGCACTGGCAAAAATAATATCCGGAAGGTGCAAAATAAAGGATGGAGTCCGATGTTTTCAGTTTCGCAATTAACCTGGACTGTTTGGATTTGTTCATGCAAGGTGTTTTCAATGGTCTGAAAAGAGAAAGCGAGGGACTGATCTGAGAAAGGGAAACAGGCTCAGAGCAGTATAACAATGGTTTCAGAGGTGAAGGAGAGAGTATCCTGTAACATTGAAGCTGCACCATAATAGTGTCATTGCAATGTGTTAAGAAGTTAGATGCCCCCACACAAGTAAGTGTGCCCTTCCCCCAAAGTGTCTGAAATTACCTTGTCTCCCTAAATTTGAAGGGTTAGCCATATTCCTTACCGAAATGTGTTATCTTATATATAAGAAACATAGGTATTTGTATTTGTATTTATTTTGTATATATAGTTTATATACTCCAAAACGCTGAACATTTTAACAACTTGATACATAAAACATTCCAACAGTAGAAGCCAATTACAATTATGAATCAGTCCAACAAAACAGTAAGAATAGCAAATAAACTGAAGGGAAGAGGGAGAGTAGTGCAGTAGAACTGAGAGGAAGAGGGAGGGGTGGGGAGGAGAAGGAGGAGGGAAACGGAAGGGGAAAAGGGGAGAGAGTGGGGTGGAGGGAGAGGGGAGGGAGATGATCAAGGGGAAAAGATGAAGGGGGAGCAAGAAGGGGGAAGGGGTTTCATGGCGGTGAATGGAGAAGGAGAGATTTAAGGGATGTGCGGAGTGAGGAGAAGGAAGGAATAGAGTGGATTGAGAGAGGTAAGGAGTTCCAGTACAGGGGGGCAAGGAGCTGGAAAGAGCGCAAGCGGGAGGGGGCACAAGGGAATGGAGGAACGGTGAGAAGGAAGTGGTCAGCAGAACGAAGGGAGCAGGAGGGAGTGTAGAAAGAGAGGAGGAAGGAGACATAAGGGGTTGCAAGACCATGGTGAGATTTAAAGACTAAGCAAAGCAAGTGAAATTTTAAGTTGGGAGTGAAAGGGGAGCCAGCCAAGGGAGGAAATAGAAGTAGATATGGAGTCGCGGGAGGTAAGGAGACAGAGGATACGGACGGCAGAATGGTAGATAGATTTGAGGGTGGCGAGATGAGAAGTAGGCAGTCCAAAGAGTAAGGAGGAGCAGTAGAAGAGGCGAGAGAAGATAAGGGAGGAGATTAAAAGTTTAGTAGCATGGAAAGTGAGAGAGGGGCGGACTTTGCGAATATATAAGAGGTGGTAGCGACAGGCACAAGAGGTAAGAAAGATTTGGTGGGAAAAAGAGAGAGGAGCCAAAGTGAATTCCTAAGTTGCGAGCGTGGACAGAGATGGGAAGATTAGAAGGAGGAAAGTGAATGAAAGGTGGAGGAGAGGGAGGGAGAAGAATAAGACTTCAGTCTTGTCAGTGTTGAGGGAAAGAAAGCGGGAAGACATCCAGTTTTTTATGACGGTAAGACAGGAAGAGAGTTTCAGGTGGAGGTCAGGAGAGAAGGGAGAGAAGGAAAGGAAGAGCTGAGTATCGTCAGCGTAGAAATTGTGAGATATGCCGAATGAGGAGATAACAGGGTCCAATTTAAATGTTATCCTAAATCCCCCTACCACCTGACATTCCATCTGTATGCCTTTTACAGCTTTTGCTCTAATATTTTTGTATGCACTATCTACCGTTGAATATTGAACTATGAGATCACATTTTGCCATCATGCAGTGACTGCCACGTGCAGGAATGTGACTGCAAGCCCTCATCCTTGCTACGTTCTGTTAACAGAGCTGTGGCTTCGTTTTCAGTGTAACTGCTGGGTCCGCCGACTAAAATACTAATGTGGACAAGTGGGTACAAATGAAGGTATTGGGTTTATAGTGATTGCATAAAAAAGGGTTGACACACCAAAGCATCGAAAACAAAGCATCTAATGCCAAAGCATTGACAGTCTATCTTTAACATGGAAAAGTGCCTTTCTGTGACGTCCCGAGTTATGGATAGCGCGCATGCGCGAGCCTCGTTGTGGCCCGCGCATGCGCGTCTGCAATAAAGTGCGCCCGTGCGGCAGTTCCCGCCGGGACGCGGACAAGATAACATCGCGTCCCGTGTCCTTCCTGTGTGCCTGCACGAGTGCATGAGTGTGTGGGGGTCCTGGGGCCACATAACAACTGGCGACGAGGCGGGATCACCGCCGCAGCGAGGGCCTAGTACGTGAGTGCAGAGGAACAAGAAATCTGCGTTGCTACGCGGTGACACGGTGCGGACTCAGCGGCAACACTACACGTGGAGTGGCAGTAGCGGCCTGAGAAGGTGCTTGTGCGCTGCCACTTCAAGAAGAAGCGACAAATTTTTGGAACCCTGAAAGCCCCCAACAATCTGGGGACGATCACAACAACACAGAGAGCGCAGAACATTTGGGCATAGAGCAAGGTGTGAAAACGACCTGGTATACCGCAGTCTGAGGTACGTGGAACCCCACTCCAGTCAGGTTTGCGGCCTCAAAATCCCCAAGAGGTGCCTGTGCGACCTGTAAAGATGGCGGGAAGTGACAGCGAAACAGAAGTCGCGACAAGAGTGATAAGGACTCAACAAGGGTCGCTACTGCCCATGCAGGAATTTGATACTTCTGGCCCCCCGTCTAAGCTAGGCCCCAGATGGCTACTATGGGTGAAGAAACTAGAAATGTATTTCACAGCCACAGGAACCACCGATGATGACTCAAAAAGAGCGACGCTCCTATATTCGGCTGGGCTAGAGGTGATGCGCATATACGAATCACTCAACCTGCGGATAGTGACATATGCCACGGTAAAGACTGCATTGGAAAACCACTTCATACCCCAGTCAAACGTGGACTACGAAAGGTTCCTCTTTTCCAAGGAGAAACAGCGGGAGGAGGAATCCCTTGACCAGTTCTGTGCCAGGCTGACATTAATGGCTAGCACGTGTCGCTGGGATAACGAAGAGTCGATGATACGACACCAGGTGATCCAGGGATGCAGCTCAGGCAAACTGAGACGGCAAATATTGAGGGAGCCAGGATGGTCACTGCAACAAATACAAGACAGTGGCCGGACATACGAGTTGGCGGAGTCCAGGGGTGCGAACATGGACGCAGCGGTCCACCCCAGCACACGAGATATGGCGTATGCCATAAACAAACGGTCCAGGCCAAAAGACAAATGGACCCCAAAGTCGTCTGAGAAGAACACCCCTGCCACCTCTGGACCTTCCTGCACCTACTGTGGATACGACCTGCCACACACGGAGGAGTGCCCAGCCAAGAGTAGGTCCTGCGGACGGTGCAATGAACCAGGACACTATGCCCGCATGTGCCGCGCCCCTGCTCCGGTGCCTGTGCAAAGAGGACCCGCGAGAGCACGGGGTAGCGGTTTCAGAAGACAGCGGAGTATAGCAGCGCTTGAACTAGAAATCCAAAAGCTACAGCTCGCGGAGGAAGAAGAAGAAGACGAAGAAGAGGAAGATGAAGTCTTTTTCATCTCTAACATCGCATCGGGGAGCAAACGGAAAAGACAGCCTAAATGTGAGGTGAATATATTGGGGGTGCCAACACAAATACTCATCGACACAGGTGCATCGGTGTGCGTTCTCGCGGAGGAGCACTACCGGAGACTCCCAGGCCCTCCAACATTAGACAAACCCATGGCGAAAATGTTCACCTTTGGGGGAGACACTCCGTTGCCTCTCAAAGGTGCATTCATGGCACCCGTGTCCAAGGGGGAAGTATCAATCAAGGCCAGATTCTTCGTCACAGAGGTCAGCCCACACTCCCTACTCAGTTGTGCCGCATCGGAGGCGTTAAACCTCGTCCACTTCGCATACGAAGTCTATCAGATAGACATTGAGACATTGCTAAACAAATTCTCAGGCATCTTCGAGGGGATTGGGAAACTGAAAGCGCCCCCGGTGCGACTCCACATAGACGAATCAATCAGGCCCACGGCCCTGAAACACAGGCGGATACCTTTCCACCTCAGGGAAAAGGTGGAGGAAGAACTCCGATCCCTTGTCAGCATGGACATCATCGAGAGAGTAGAGGGGCCGACGCCATGGGTCTCCCCGATCGTGGTGACGCCTAAACCAAAACAACCCGGGGCGGTTAGAATATGCGTGGATATGCGGCTGCCCAACGCAGCGATTAAGAGGGAAAGACACATAACACCGACCCTCGATGACATCATTGGAGAACTGCAAGGCGCCAAGGTCTTTTCCAAACTAGACCTAAGAGCAGGGTATCATCAGCTGGAACTTCACCCTGACTCGAGGTATATAACAACATTCACGACGCACGATGGCCTCTACCAATTCAAACGCCTAAGCTTCGGGGTCTCGTCAGCTGCCGAAGTATTCCAAAACACCATCCGAGGAGCCCTAGCAGGCCTCAAAGGCGTGTTGAACATGAGTGAAGACATCCTGGTGTTCGCAGCCTCGGAAACGGAACACTTGAAGAGGCTAGAAAGTACCCTCCAAAGGCTGAAAAATCTGGGCCTCACGTTGCATCGACAAAAATGCGAGTTCTTCAAGGACCGCATAGGCTTCTTTGGCTTTATCTTTCATGCAGCAGGTGTGTCCCCGGACCAGGCCAAAATCAAGGATATCAAGAACGCTGCCGCCCCACAATCCCCCACCGAGGTGAGAAGCTTCCTGGGGATGGTAACATACTGTGGGCGGTTCATAAAAGGGCTAGCGTCAACGGCAGAGCCGCTTAGGGCACTGACGAGGAACGACACAGCATGGAAGTGGGGCGCCAGGGAGCAGGAGGCATTCCAGACCCTGAAAACTGCCCTTTCCGATGGCGACACCATGGCGTACTTCAACCCGGGAGTGGAGTCCGAAGTGGTGGTAGATGCGAGCCCGGTAGGGGTTGGGGCTGTACTGCTGCAACCAGACGAGCGCGGGGACATGCGCCCTATCGCATACGCAAGTAAAGCCCTCTCCACTACCGAAATGAAATACTCACAGATCGAAAGGGAGGCACTAGCCATCCTGTGGGGTTGCCGCCACTTCCGCCTATACATCCTGGGCAAACCTGTTGTGGTGGTGACGGACCACAAGCCTTTGTTGCCCATACTAGCCGGAGTGTCATCGAAACGACCACCCAGGATTGAGAGGTGGATGCTGGCCTTGATGGAGTATGGGGTACGACTGATGTACAGGCCAGGCACCAACAATCCGGCAGACTATCTATCACGCCATCCCAACAAAGAGGGTCCAGATACAGACATTGGTGCGAGCGACTGTCATGGACTACTATGTCAAGTGGTGGAAGGTTCTCTTCCGATGGCGATATCAAGAGCAGTCATATCGACGGAATCAGCCAATGACGAGGTCTTCGGCATCGTCCGGACTGCGATCAGAAGCGGCGACTGGAGAGAGGTGCTGCGGGACAATTCGCGCCGACAAGAGGTGGCCCAGAGGGACCTCCAAGAGCTCTGGAAGGTGCGCGAGGAGCTGTCCATCTCGGACGACGGGCTCATACTGAGAGGACGCCAAATAGTAGTGCCAGGGACGCTGAGGTCCCGGATACTAGAACTGGCACACGTTGGTCACCAGGGAGTGGTCAAGGCTAAGGCACGGTTAAGAGCAAAAGTATGGTTCCCGGACTTGGAGAAAATGGTAGAGAACTTTGTAAAAGGATGTCTAGCGTGCCAGGCCGCGACCCCAGGGGACAGAGCTCCGCCGATCAGGTCAATGGAGCGCAGCCAGAAACCCTGGGGGACAGTACATGTGGACTTCGGATCAACAGGACGGGGCATGTACTTTCTGGTAGCTGTGGACCAATGGTCACAATACCCCGAAGTGGAGATAGTTGAATCAACGGCGACTGAATTTTCAACGAAGGCACTAGACAGGATGTTTGCCACACATGGGTTCCCAGATCTTATATGCTCGGACAATGGCCCGCCATTCACTGGCCGCCAATTCGCCACCTACCTCAAGGAAAGAGGAATCCAGCATCGCAGGGTGTCCCCACTCTGGCCACGGGCCAATGGGGAAGCCGAAAGGATGATGCGGACCCTCAACAAAGTCCTAAGAATATCCGCCAGCAGTGGGGCTGACCTGGAGAGAAAGCTCGTGGAATTTCTAAGGGAATACCGCACGACGCCTCACCAGTCCACGGGAGTGGCCCCCGCGGAAGCACTATTCGGACGATGTCCCAGAGGACTGCTACCGGAGGAAGAGGGCCGAACACCCGGAATCATCGACGATGAGAAGGTTCGGGAGGAGCGAATCAGGCGCAACGAAAAGGAAAGTGGACGACGAGGGTTGCAGGAAAAGGAAATGCGGGTAGGGGACACAGTGTTGGTCAGAAACCGACACCCGGAAGGAAAACTGTCCCTCCCATTTGAGCCACGCCCGTGGAAGGTAACCCATGTGAAAGGCACGATGGTCACGGCGGCCTGCGACCGAGGGACCGTCACACGCAACCGGTCGTTCTTCAAGAGAATTGGAAAGACAGGCGAGAATGAAGTACCGGAGGAAGACACAAGCACAGAGGAACCACCAGCTGACCAAGCCGAGAACGGGCAACACGCCCCAGCGGGAGCCGAACCCGGCTGTCCCATGCGGGCCGGGACCCCACCAAGATATCCCGTCCGCCGAGAGCGGAGGTTGCCAGGCTATCTCAAGGACTATGTATTAGACTCGGGCGACTAAGCCGAGAAGACCTGATGGGACGTAAGTGTAACTGCTAAAGGCTGTGTTCAAGGCTACCAGTTGTTTTGGGGTCCATACACCCCGCTAGTTTGTGTTCCATTTTTGTTAAAGTTGAAAAGGGATGTGACGTCCCGAGTTATGGATAGCGCGCATGCGCGAACCTCGTTGTGGCCCGCGCATGCGCGTCTGCAATAAAGTGCGCCCGTGCGGCAGTTCCCGCCGGGACGCGGACGAGATAACATCGCGTCCCGTGTCCTTCCTGTGTGCCTGCACGAGTGCATGAGTGTGTGGGGGTCCTGGGGCCACATAACACTTTCCATCTAAACAAGTCCATCGAAAATATAAATGGACTGGTTTCAATGGACATGCACTTTTACATGTAAAAGATAGCATTTCAATGCATTTTTTTCTAACGTTTAAACGTTACATGGAGCTGCCCAGTGCTGACATTTTTGCACTGGCCAGCTCCTTTTAAGGTTTTACATTTTTTTTGTATGTTGGTGGGGGATTCCTCCCTAACCCCCCAAACCCCACGACCACCCCCCAACCCTAACCCTAATGTAACCCTTAATCTAACCCTAGCCCCAACCCTAACTCTAATGTAACCCTTAAGCTAACCCTAGCCCCAACCCTAAGCCTAATGTAACCCTTATTCTAACCCTAGCCCCAACCCTGACCCAACCCTAACCCTAATCTAACCCGAATCTTAACATTACATTTCGATGGATCCATCGAATTTTATTCAACGAAATGGCCGTTCTATGGAATGGTATTTTGATGGAAAAAATGTGATGGTTTGGTGTTAGATGGTTTGGTTGTCGATGCAATGAATGGATACCAAAGTATTGTAGTAACAGTGTTGTATTTGTACAGCTATGGAAAAATGGCATATGAGGAGGGACAGACAGATTGTAGGTGTTGCTTGGTTATTTACCCACCCATTGACTGCCATGGCCAAGCTAATCCCTGTGGCTGTTGCCACCCGCTTCCTGCCCATACTTGTGCAAAACACATCCTTCTGGGATCTCTTTGAGCTAGCTTTTTCAAGCATTACTATGAAACGTTGTGCTCAAAGTGCCTGCTAGTGATTTTTCAAAGCAGTCTTCTGAGAGTTCATGAATTCATTGGAGCTGTAAACGCGCTACTGGTATAAACATGTCTTAACCAGATGTGCCTTGAGGCACTGTATTTAGAAGCACGATTTGTCATTCACTAAACTCCTTTTATAAATAAGCACTGGCAAAGCCAGCAGTTTTGGCTTGTGTATAAGTATTAGTCATTTGCGGGGGGCGTGGCTTGGCAGCCATGGAATAGGCTGTGATTCCTGGGAGCTCCGAGATCCGTCAACTTGATCCGACAAATGCGTGCAAATGTGCTGAGCACAGCTCGAGCGCATCAGTGGAACGTTCGAAGCAATATAAACAACAGAATGGATACTTTGTATTTTGGATCCAGCCGCGAGACGGATACTAAAATGGTGGCGGTCTGATACAAAGGGATTCCGAGGGGATCACCCCTGAAAAGAAGTAGCCGGCACCAGAGGACAGCTACAGTGGCGGAAGGTTTGTGTCATTACACAGGACAATATACCCTTCAATGAGAGCGGCTGCGTCGGACGAGAGCCCCTGAAAACTCAGTGGAGAACTGCTGCGAACTGGCAGGGCGCATCTATGTGAATGGATGATGGTCCCCTGCGCGTGGCATGAAGAGCCCCAACAGCTCAACGCAACAAGGGACTGGAAGTTATTCAGCGCGGAACTACCGAGAGTAACGAGTGACGGCCGGGGCCCTTCAGAACAAAGGGCCGCCTTGGCGAACGAGCAGTCGATGTAATCCGTGGAGCGTGAGCCCTTGGTACAGGGTGCCGCATACGGCGCGGATTACAACAGGGTCCCTGGCAGACCGACCGCCCTCGCGGGGCTGCAACTGACATGCGGAAGGATTGCTGCTGCATGGGACTAAAGTAAGCTTGCTGGCTAGTGAGCGTTCGTGAACGCAGTAGTGAGCTGTGCAACGCACAGTGCGCGGACGCATCCCCACTGTAAGTGTATTCCAAGACTATGGTTGAGGGAATCCCGTGGCACAACGAAGGCAGACCGCGGGTGGGTAAAAGTGACCCTGCGGTCTGAAAGTGGGCTGGTGAGTAGAGTGCCGCCGTACTCCCGACAAGGCAGGAGGAGGAAACTAAGATAAATGAAGGCTGGCAAGCTAATGTGAGCAGCATAACACAAGCACAACCCCTCGAAATCAGCATGCGATCAGTAGCACAAAGAGTGTGTTAATGAGGGCGTGCCTCTATGCGGGCCGACCCAGGTGCTTGCATGATCTGGTGCCTTACTGAAGGAGTTATGACTTGTGACAACGTGGATAACGGAGGCAAGATGGTGGTATGGCTAGACGAGAGGGGCCCATGAGGACGTGAGAACGTAAGGTGGAATGAATGGCTCAGCTAAGTGTGACATACGGGCATTAGAACAGAAACAGGGGTTGGAACCTGGCCTGGCCTGGAAAGTTGCCAGAGGAAAATAAAACAAGTAATAAGGAACTAGGCAGGCCAAACACAGATGCCCCGGAAAGGCTTCCCTTACAGTGGACACAAGCACCGAATTCTCCGGAGACCTGAATCGCTGTGGTAGTGGCAGGCAAGGCGAGCTTGCTCGCCCCCAGGACCACATTGAGGGCACATTAATAACATTAGGCAGAGGAGAGATGTGGGAGGACACAATCCACTTCAAACGAGACTTCACATGCCATAGCATGATGCAATTTACTGGAGAGGGCGCACCAGTGCCTGACTGACTTGGGGGAGCTGCAACAACACTGAATAGCTGGAACTAGACTCACAGGAAGGATTGCGCGATGCTAGTGAAAGGAGTGAGAGCTAAGAGTAAACAACCCACAATGGAGACCTTTGTAAAGGCACAACGGACTCCCTTAACCACGCTACAAAGCGCGGTGCCGGCCTCCGCGGACGGCGCCACAGAAGGAGATAACCATCAGGTCTTGGCAGCCATTAAAGAACTGAGCGCAAAATCGGGTACAGCAATGGCGGATCTACGGACGGCCCTGGAAAACAAAATAGATGCTGTAGGAATAGAAGTCACCCTGCTGAGACAAGATGTCAGGGCGCTGGCGGAAAGGACAAGTGGCCTGGAAAGCGCAGTGAAGACCAACACGGATGTCAGCACAAACATTGCAAAGGAGGTCCATGTGCTAAAACAGCAGGTTGCCAACCTTGAAAATCTAATGGAAGAACCGGAAGGAAGGGCGAGGAGGAATAACATAGGGGTGGTTGGTCTGCCAGAGGGAAAAGAGGGCCAAGACCCCACGAACTATGTGGAGAACATGATCCTGCAGGAGATAGGGGCAGACAAGCTTTCGCAGGGGTTCACAGTTGAGCGCGCGCATCGGGCCCTGATGAGAAAACCATGACCTGGTGCCCCGCTGCGGCCGATAATTGCAAAGATTCTGAATTATAAAGACAGGGAGAAGATCTTGGAGTATTTTCGTAAGGGCGGAATGATAGAGAGAGCATCCACCAACATCACAGCATACCCTGACTACACGATGCTGGTGCAAAGGCAGAGGTACAGCTACATGGCGGTCAAGAGGAGGCTGCGTGCAGCTGGAATCAAGTATATGCTTCTGTACCCTGCGACACCCCAGAGGAAACAGCGTCATGGTTGGACTTGCAGGGCTGTTCGGAGCGGGAGGCAGAGAAGGACCGCCAGGAACATGACAAGTGAGGAGTCTGTATCATGAACGCTAAAGGGATAAGTGGGGGTGGGGGAGTCCTGGTATGGAAAAAAGGGATATTTGATTGTTTTTTTGTGGCCTTTGGACCTTAAGACTTTGATGGACTGGAATATAGTGAATACAATGCATGAGTGAGCTGGATAACATTAGTAATAAGCGTAGCAAATTGGAAATAGGAGCAGAGGGATGGAAGCAACCTACTCCTGTGAATTAGTAGTAAGCGGACAATATGGCAACTTCACCCTACTGAGCCGCGAGTATAGGCCTTGCCAGAAAGGGCTAGATGCGGGGGTGCTTGAGATCCAGGGATGGAGCTGGGCAACAGTTGGGGAGGGTGTTGTTGGGGAAGGGTAGGAAGGTGGGAGGGAGGGAGGCTGGAGGGTTTGTTGTGTATATAGTTAAGGGGAGTTTAAGTTGGGGTATGTGCCTACACAGAAGAATTAAGCAACCAAAATTGAACTGCAGGGATGGGAGGGGTAGAGGGACTCAGTCATACTATGGGAGACCTTAAAATAATCTCTTGGAACGTCAGGGGGCTGAATAGTTATCTGAAGAGGAATAAGGTTATGCTATACTTACGGAGACGGAAAATAGATATTGCCTTGTTGCAAGAGACGTACCTGACGCGAGATAAGATGGAAGTGATCAAGAGGAAATGGAAGGGAACGGTGGTGAGTTCGCCATATTCGGCTTAATCCAGGGGAGTGCTCATCTGGGTGGCGCCACATGTCCCGTTTCAATTGTTGCAGACACGGGTGGTGTCGGACGGGAGGATGGTAGTGGTGAAGGGACTGGTGGAAAATAGGGAAATAAGTGTGGTAAACATGTATGCCCTGAATCAAAATACTGCGGCATATTTTAAAACGTTGTGTCACAATCTTAGCATGTGTGCGGGAGGTGCAGTGATTTGGGGAGAGGACTTTAATTGCGTGCGACATTGCTGAAGGATCTTTGGTTAGAAGATATATGGAGGGTGCACCACCCTCTAGAGAAGTAGTACTCACATTATTCTGCCCCGCAGTGACTGCATACGAGGCTGGACTATGTCTTCGTCACTTCAGAGATATTGCCAGAAATTACGCAAATTGAATATAAAGCGAGGGTCCTTTCGGACCACTCGCCCATGATCCTTAGATGGCAATATTGCCCCTCTAGATCAAGAATCCCGACGTGGCACCTCAGAGTGGCGGCGCTGAGAGATCCCCTTTTTAGGGAGGACATGAGAGAAGAGATAGTTAGCTATTTTGAGATGAATACGGGTAGCATGGATTCAGCGGGAACTGTGTGGGAGGCCTTTAAAGTTGTGATAAGAGGAGTGGCTATAGCGAAATCTAAGGGATTGCAGGGGAGGATCCTGGCGGAGCTGCAGGAAGCGGAAAGGGAATTGGAGAGGGCAGTTAGAAGAGGAACCAATATCAACCAAGACAATGATCTAATATTGAGACTGCAACAAAAATGTGCAGGACATTGGGAAAGACTGTGTAACCTTAACTACAAAAGGTATATAGAGAGGCAACATGCGGGAGGTGACAAACCAGGAAGGCTTTTGGCGCGGCTATACAAAAGTGAAACCCCTAGACCCCCGATCAGATTGATAAAAGGGGAAGATGGGAGGGTGGTGGATACCCAAGAGGAAGTCAATCAAGCGTTTTTAAACTATTATGGGTTGTTGTATGAAGATGACGGCGAAGATAACCGCGAGATGATAGAGGAAACACTGGAGGACATAGGATTGCCGCAAATTAGTGCAGAGGAAAGGGCGGAGATGGATGTACCGATTACATTGGAGGAGCTAGAGGAGGTTGTGAGACAGTTGCCGACGAGTAAGACCCCGGGGGCTGATGGGCTGCCAAGTGAGTTTTATAAAGCATTTAAAGACGAGATTCTCCCCCCATTGTTGGAAATGCTGAGGCGCATGAGCGAGACAGATTGCCAGAATCACTCAGAGAGGCAATCATAATACCGCTCCCTAAGCCTGGTAAACCAGGGCACAGCTGTAGTTCTTACAGACCCCTGTCGATGTTGAATCAAGACAGTAAAATTTTGACAGCTGTCTTGGCAAATAGGCTGAGAAAAGTCATAGGCAGACTGATACATCTGGATCAGACTAGCTATGTCCCCAACAGGAACATATCCAATAATCTCAGAAGGCTCCATAGAGTCATTGAACATGGGTACGGAAGTGATGATGAACTGGCAATAGTGTCGTTGGACGCAAAAAAGGCCTTTGACTCGGTCAAATGGCCGTGGTTGCTGGCGACCCTGGGAGGCTATGGGATGGGTCCGGGATACCTGCGGTGGGCTAAAATGTTATATAGTGAACCGCTGGCCATGGTTAAAACTGGGTCAGTGATATCGGAAAGGTGGAATCTCCGCAGGGGAACCAGGCAGGGCTGCCCATGGTCTCCTATGCTTTACATTTTAGCTCTGGAACCCCTAGCGATCTACTTAAGGCAAAAATATGATACAATAGGCATCCCTGTGGATGATGAATGACACCTAGTATCATTATCATTATATGCAGATGACATACTATTGCACTTGAGGTACCCAGAGGAGAACCTCCAATATGTCTTGGAGGTGATGGGAAGATATGCGGGTATGTCTTGTATAGCGGTGAACCCTCAGAAGTCTAGCATGTTCCCACTAGGTGGGTATAATGGGATCCCCCTAGAACAGCTACCAGTGTTACAGGTACCGTGGGCAGCTAGCACATTTCGTTATCTAGGAATAGATATTTACCATACGGTGGAAGACAACCACAAGCGCAACACAGAAGTAGCTCTTACGAAAATTGAAAATTGCATGCGGTTTTGGGTTAAACTGCCCTTAGCAATGATGGGACGTAGCACAATGTTGAAGATGGTGGTCTTGCCTAGACTCCTGCACTACTTTGGTAATATCCTCTATCTGATACCCAAGAGGTTTTTTAGTAGGTTGGCTAGTATGTGTAGGGACTTCTTGTGGCATGGCACACGGAACAGTCGCCCTCTGGAAACTCCAGAATCTTTACGAGAGGGGGGTATAAAAGTGCCCAACTATGAAGTCTATTATGTAGCAAGTCAGTTGCAATATGTTGCCAAATGGCTCTCAGAGGATGCTACTACCGAAACCAGGCTGTTCCGACGGGACTGAGTCCCATTCTACCTGAAAGGAATAATATGGTTACCTCAAGCTGTAATGGACGGGCTCCCCAAGATGTTGGTGCTGGGATGGAAAATGTGGTGAAGGGCATGTCAACTGATGGGGAACCCATGCCCGTGCTCCCCTCAGGTCCCACTGGTTGCACTGGCGGGGGGAGAGGAGCAGCTCAGGATAATAATCAGGAATCACTGGGAGCCGGTGGGGATAGTGACACTGGGGAATATCTGGCAGGAAGGGACCATAACGGAATTTGGGGTTCTGGGGGCGGAAACTGGGTTGCACACTGGCCAGTATATCACATATCATAGACTGGTGCAGAAGCTCAAGAGAACGTGGTCTGAATTGGTGCTTGAAGAAGAACCGGATGCTACCATTGACACTATATATGATATAGCAGAAGGGGGACACAAGATATCCAGAATATACGAGATGATGATGCTAGGGTGGGAAAGGAGCTTGTGCAACTGAGGCTGGAATGGGAAGAAGAAGTGGGTATCCCGATGGAGGATGGGATGTGGAAACGAGTACAAGGGTACCATAAGAAAATGTCGAGAAATGCAAGACTTAAACAGATGCAGTTGTACATTACGCATAGGGCATACTTGACACCCCAAAGGTTAGCCAAGTTCAAAAACGCAGGACGACAGGCATGCCCCAAGTGTGATGAGGAGAACGCGGGCATGGTGCATATGTTCTGGTCATGCCCGGTTATTGAGTGCTTCTGGGGTGAGGTCGCACATAAACTAGAAACAAAGGGTATTAAGATTGTGGTGGATACTGTGTGGGCCTGCCTGCTAGTGGGGTTTCCTAGACCACGGAAATTTAGGCATGTCAGTAAACTGAAAGATTTTGCATATGCGCTTGCGAAGCAGAGAATTGCCATGGGGTGGAGGACATGCCACAAACCACGACTGGAGATATGGTGGAAAGATCTGCAGAAATGGGCGGAGGCGGAAACCATGGTATGGCAAGAAGCTAGCAGCACTGGGGGGGAGGAGGAAACTGAGACCCTGATGGCCTGGAGATTGCTAATAGCAGAATTATTCGGGTCAAAACAAGACCCTTCAGATCTCGTGGAAAGGGATACCCCACCACGAGATGCAGGAACAGAACATTAGTAGAAGTAGGCTCAGAACGGGGGGTGGGAAGAGGGGAGCGGTGAACATGGTTGAATGATGCACTATTATTGTATACACTGCAAGTTTGGTTTGTAATGTTTGTTAAAATGTTTAATAAAATGTTTTTAAAAAAAAGTATTAGTCATTTGCCTGCCACTTCTATTACAATCTCAGGTACTCGCACCATTTTGCACCTGCTACCATCAACGGGCATGTTAATGCTACTATGAAAGTCCCTGGCAACTGCCTTTCTCATGCCTACATACAATCCCAAAGTGTTGACATTGCCAATGCTTGTTTTTAAAAGATATGGAGACCACTCATGATAAATTGCTTGCAGGTTACCAGGCAAGCATATGTTGGCACTTGCAGCTTCACTCCATCAAATTGTGCAGCCCCCGCCCACAGTTGAGGTTCTCTCAGGGTGAGAAGTGCCCTACAGCAGGGCCCAGTAGTCCATGGGCAAGCAAACTTTATAAGAATCAACAAATTAATAGGAGTCAACAGCACACTTAAAGTAAAGCAGCTCCAGGCGCCCCGCTACCAAAACATAAGAAACAATAAATGCTCCCATTGCAATGCCTATAAGCGGAGTGCCTGGGAGTCGGGGTAACTGCCAAAGGTAAGGCACTTAGATCATGAAAACAGATGCCAGGTTATTTTTGAGTTTATGGCAAACATCGCAGTGGAAGTCACTGTTCTTCAACATCTGAAGCTGTATAGTCTTAATTACTTGCATATAACTTTGCAAATCTGTCGTAATAATTTCAGTAGTTGCTATTAAACACTGAGAATGACGCCTTTCATCACAAATGGTATGGCGTGCCCTATCAGGGGTGGACAGTCACCTTTTGCTAAAATGTCCAAGAGTCGTGCAGTTCCTCTAGAACGTGCGTTAGTGCCAGGGCACGCCTTAGTACCCCCTTGCTGCCCATCTTGCCATCTGAAACCTCAAACCTGCCCATTGCCCCAAAAGTGCAGTGTTGGGAGGCTGCGAAATATCTGTGGTCTTGGCACGGTTGAGAACAGTGCCTGTATGTGGCCCTTATGTGGAGTAATGTAATGATTTGGGTTTATCTGTCTCAAGTGCAAAATGAAGGGGCATTTCGCCAGAGTTTGCAGGGAGGGAGAACATTTGGTGGAAAGTATAGATGCTGAGATTTTTGTTATGAGAGAAGGATCATCGCTCTTAGGGTGGAGCGAGCAGAAGAAGTTGGGCATACACATACAGGCCAATGCTGGGATTCCGGTCACTATTGCAGAAGTGAGGGATTGTTGTGAAAAATAATTTCCAAGTGTGTTTTCAGAGGACCTTGAAAGGTTGAAAGATCATGAGCACAAAATCAAGCTAAGGAAAGATGCCGTCCCAAAAGTACATAAAGTCAGACCGCAAAATCTTAAAGACAAGGTCAAAACAGAGATTGAATCTTTACTTCAGAGGAGCATCATAGAAAGGGTTGAACTATCGGAATGGTTGTCCCCAGTTGTTGTAGCAACTAAGTCCAGTGGTGACATAAGACTATGACTTGAGGAATCTCACTAGGAACATTCTGGTAGATCGTCATCCTCTACCTATAATAAGTGAGAAATTGCCCATGTTGAGCAAAGCTAATATTTTTTCAGTGATTGACTTGTCGCAGGCATATCACCAAGTTCCACTTTCAGAGGATTGTCAATACCTGACTTCTTTCATTACAACTGAAGGAACATTTAGATATTGTAAGATTCTGTTTGGCATCAGCGGCAGCAGTCTTTCAGAGTGTGATGGAGACTGTGATGGATGATGTCCCAAATGTGATCATTTTCCAGGATGATATCTTAGTATTTGCTGAATCTTGTGAGAAACATGATCAAATATTGAACGTTGTGTTGTCAAAGCTGGGGGAGGCAGGCCTAACAGTGAGAAAGAGTAAGTGTAAACTGTTTGCAGACAGCGTTGAGTACTTAGGTCATATAGTGTCGAATCAAGGTATCAGACCTAAATCGAGTCTGGTGGATGCTATTGAGAAAGGCTCCATGCCCTTCAGACAAGGATCGAGTTAGATAATTTCTGGGCTTAGCAGAGTAATACATAAGTTTGTAAAGGGCTTTGCCAGCATATCCACTCCCCTGAGAGCCTTATGGAGAAAGGGTGTGAAATTCCAATGGTCCACAAATTTGATGCTAAAGATACGACTTTATTAGTGGTTGATGCTAGCATGTAGGGGTTAGGCGCCACGTTAATACAATATGATACCAATAAGGTAGAGAGAGTTATAGTGTTTGCTTCTAGGCCCATCAAAGGGGCTGAGCAGAATTACTCAGTAATAGAGCGTGAAGCATTAGCCATGTTTTGGGCAGTTAATCATTTTAAATATTTTCTATGGGGAAGGAGGTTCATCGTAAGGTCAGACCACAAACCTTTGGTACAGTTGTTTGATAGTGGCAGGTGGTCTGTGGGAGCAAGGATAAGCAGAGGGGGTCTTAGCCTCCAGTTATACAATTTCGATGTGAGCTATCTGCCGTGGAAGAAGACCCTGGTGTCAGATTGTCTGTCAAGAATGCCGGTAGAACGGGACCAGTCTGTACAAGTTCGAGAGTGTGAAGAATGTGTTGTGTCTGAGCTAGTCAGTGTGGATGGTAACGAAAGGGAACAAGCTGAGATTGTCAATGAGGACTTGAGACTGATTAAGCAATGGACTGTTGATGGATGGCCTGACAAGGAGGTTCTTGAGAAGAAATTTGAGGAAATCAGAGAGGAACTAATTATGGTAGGAAGCAGATTGAGAAGAAGGAGGTGTATAGTTCCCCCAGAAGGTGTGAGGGTGGTTTTGTTGAAACTGGCACATCAAAGTCATCTGGGTGAAGGGGCTACCAAGAGGAGATTGAGAAACAGTTACTGGTGGCCCACAATGGACAAAATGGCCGAAGAGTTTGTAAAGAATTGTAACTCATGCCAATCAAGTGACAAGAATAAGGTTGTGCGTGAGGCACCATTGATTGCTATTATGGTTCCAGTTCAACCGTGGCAGAAACTGGCTATGGATATTTTGGGACCTGTGACAGGTCTGGATGATGGATTCAAGTACATTTTTGTTCTTGTTGATTTTCATTCCAAATGGGTGGAGTGGGAAGCAACCAGGGAAGTGACGGCTAGAGATTTGGTTTCCTTCTTAGAAAAAGTATTTCTTAGGGCGCGATGTCCTTCGGAGTTAGTGTCTGACAATGATGTTCAGTTTGTTTCCCAGTTCATGAGGACATTTTTAGAGGGCTATGGCATTACACACATTAGGACCGCACTTTATCAGCCCAGGGCAAACGGTTTGGTTGAGAGGGTCAACAGGTATATCAACCGAGGTATTCAGCTTGTGATGCGTACCGGGCAGCCCTGGAGAGATGTATTAAATCACATGATGTGGAGTTATATGACTACCCCTCATTCCGTTACTAAGTTGTCTCCTTTCGTGTCACTCAAGGGAAGGCAGCCTGGGACTAGGCTCTGCCCAGGTTGGCTGGGTTTGGCAGGAGCAGTTGTGGTGGATAGAGATGCGGTCATGAAACTTATAAAACAGGGGCAGAAACTCAATAAAGAGTCATTTGATAGGAGAGAGTGTGCGAAGAGTAGGGAGTGGAAAGTTGGAGAATGGGTCTTGGTGAAGAATCCCAGAATTACACAAAAGTGTGTGGATAGCAAATTCATTGGACCAAAGAGGGTTTCTGCTGTGTGTGGAAGTGTTGTCATCTTCGAAGGTGGTGAAGTGTGGTCTCAGGGCAGGTTGGCAAGAGCTGAGACAGTGAAGGATAGAGAATGTAAGGGAGATCAGGGAGTGAGTGATGAGCAAATCACACGTGAGGAGGATGACAGCAACAATGAGTGTGGGGTGGAGGATGAAATCAGGCTTGATGTCAGGGAAAGTGGAAGTACAAGTTGTAAAGTGAGTGGTAGTCTTATCTCAAAGAGACTTGCACGCAAACCGAGTTGGTTGAGGGATTATGTTCAGTGAAATCTTTCGCTGCTGTGTTTCATTTGTTCTTGTTAGTTTAGTATATGCTATTTTCTTATGTTGTTTTTAAATACTATTTCTTTGAGTTTTCGTTTTTTTATTATTCTGGGGGAGGGAGGTATGTAATGATTTGGGTTTATTTGTTTATGTTTGCTTTGCGTTCCAGTTTCACGAGCCGAGCTGGGAGTTCCATGCAGGCTCATGAAACTAGAACGCTGCAGTATTAACAGTTGACTGGTAGCTGTATTTTGGCTCTGGTGGGCCCATTCTGATTAATAAACATACCCGGAGAAGAAAACCAGCTGTGTGGCCCAAATCCTTTCAAGTAAGTTTTCTGAAAATGTTGGGGGGGGGGGCATGACATCTGAAGAAAAGGTGCCCCATCCAAATGAATGGCTACAAAATGGTGTACCATGAAAGTTGGGGGGGACAAACACCCTCCCCCCCCTAAAATCACACGCATGGTGGCCCGGGTGCCTACAGCTGCTTAAAGTGGCTGATATGCATTCTGCTTTACATGTTATAAAGCGGAAGGTATGTGAGCAACTTTAGGCAGGCGTGAAACCATCACTCCGTCAGATTATGACTAACAAGATTATTTTCAGATCAAGGGAAGGCCAGGTGACCAGTGCCACCAACTATTTCGCCCGCCCTTGACCTGGAGTCAAGAGTAAGTCAGGGCTAGCAGCAGGCCAGGCCGGTACGCAGTACATCAATGCTCTATGGGCTCTCACCCAAATGCTAGGCTAGCACTTGGGTGAGAGCCCAGCCGAGCGTCGATGCTGGGCCTAACCGGCCTACCCTAGACAGTCATCCAACAACTAGGCCCGGCAGTATTCCCCAAAGCAGGGCTCCAGGATGGTCCTGGAACACTGTTGTGGGGAATGATTTGATTTGAGGGCCAGGCTTCAATTTTAGGGAGTTACTGTAACTTAACTTTACTTACCGGCGGTCCAGAGTGTAGTTGGCAAGGTAGGCCATGCATGTGGGCCCTGGCCTCTGCTGTTCTCTGCTGGACAGTGCTTCCACTCAACTGAACACCAGCACGATGTAAGACAAAGAGAAGGTGGCACGCATTGTGCGCCCATCACCCGACACTCAATTGTCAGCCAATGTCTTTCTGTTGCTATGCACCTACTGTAAGGTGAGGTCAGAGAAGAACATCATTTTTCTCACGCTGGTGTGCTGTTTGTGCCCATATTAATACTGGCGGGGCTACCCCTCTAGTGCGCTACCTGCCTCCTAGTTGTTATGGGATTATGTAGAGTTCTTCACGCACTCTACTGCAGAATAAAGCTGCGTAAAGTGGGACTTGCACCTGTGGCAGTCACCCAGCTCATGGAGATGCAACAGGAGCGTGGTGGTAGATAATTATTTTTTACTTTTTATTTATAGCACAGATTCTCCCCACTGCTCACTATTTCTCAAATGATGAAGAACAGATTTCAGACGAACTTCTGAATCTGTTCTGCACAACGTGGAAAACTCGCTATTCGCACACTTCCACTCCCTGGGTCCGGGGGCGTTAGCCCCCCCCTCGCCCACTCCACCTCCCTATGAAAGCGGCTGGCACTGCTTTTCTCTCTATCTCCCTCTGGAAACAATATTGGTGGTCTGACCTATGTTCCCAAATGGAGTAAATTGCATGATTGAGTGCCTTCCAGACACTAAGACCGTACTTATTCCTTTTCTTTTATGCACCAATACTCCTTGCCCTCATCTCCAGTTCTGCAGATCCTTCCCCTCTACTCTCCTTTTTGGTATTTCTTGTACTCTCTCCCGCCACTTGTATCTTATTTCCCCGCTCTCTCCTTCTACTATCTACATCCTCTCGCCAATATTATTCTCTGCTACCCTCTTCCCACTCGACTACTACCATCTACTATCCATTCCATGATTACTCTCCTGCTCCACTCCACTGCTACTCTCTCCTCTACACTTGCATTCTCCCTCTACACTACTCTACTATTATCCCCTTGACACTCTTCTCATACTACTCTCTACCCATACCTTACCCCAGTCATCTTCTCAGGCTCACCCCCCTCTCTATTCGTCACACTGACACACCTTGCATGGCCACTCAAACCTAAGTATCGCTATCTACCAGCAACCAATAACTCGCACTGCATAATCCATCAGCAATTCTCTTCCCCAGTCCTCTGCACAATTCTTCGTCTGCCCAGTTTCTTTGTCCGTCTCTTCTTTGCATGACCTCACAGGAATAACCCACACCTTTATGTTCCCTCTGCCCTACACACTCTCTTCTGTTGAAGTTATGTACACTCTCCTTGTTGGAGAGCATGTTGGCTTTTTTCTGTTCTGCTGCCAAGCTGGTTGTTCAGTGTCCCAGCTGTTCCTTGCAGTCTTTGCCAGACAGATTGCTTGCTGGCTCTTACACTGCTAAGTATGCTGGTACTTGTAGTCCTAATGGACAAGAGAAAAACTGGCCAGCATGGTGCAGTACATGCATCGGCAGTAGTACTTGTATCAAACATGCTGGCACATAAAGAAGGTACAGGGTTTGGGGCTATCCCACTCCTACACCCGCCTCTTGAGTAGGGATGTCTCTGATGCAAACCCTGGCTGACCTCCCACTCCAAGCTGAGAGAGGTCCTCATTCTATCATGCACTGTTGTTAAAGGTGGGTCTTCGACAAAATCAGTGTCCACCTCCCCTTCCTCCTCACCTGAATCCTCTGAGGAGACCGTTCGCCAAGTAAGCTTCTTCTTTGATTTCTTCTTTGAGGGTCGTCCTCGGTAAGAAGCCACCCTGATTCCCTATTAAACAGGGAAGCAGTGGACTCCCTTCCCGCGGGGACCGAATGGAGAGGAAAAAAGCAGCTGCTTAAAAAAACCTCTCAGTGGTGGTTGTTGAAGCAAACTTCCGGGTGGTTCTATATGATGGGGAGTACTCTGTCGGAAAATCCAAGAATAAACTTGCGATAAAAATTGGCAAGTCCTAGGAACCTTTGAACATCCTTGACAGAACTAGGCGTGGGCCAATGTAGAATGGCTTCTATCTTTGTGGGATCCATCCGGACACCCTCTGAAGACAAAATGAACCCAAGGTAAGGAACCTCAGGAATCTGAAAGACACACTTCTCAGCATTAATCTTGAGGTGGTTTTCTTGTAATCGCTGGAGAACCTGGTGGAGATGTGTTATGTGGAGCTGAGCGTTCTTCGAAAATACCAAAATGTCGTCTAGATAGACTATGGCACAATGAAATAGGAAGTCCGAGAATGTACGATCCATAAATCACTGAAAAATCGATGGTGCATTGACCAAGCCAAAGGGCATGACACAGTATTCATAGTGTCCATAAGGTGTCCGGAAAGCCGTCTTCCACGCATCTCCTGAGTGGATCCGTAGAAGGTGGTAGGCTCTCCTGAGATCAATCTTGGAGAACACCTTGTCTCCTTGGACTGCCTCCAGTATGTCTCTTATAAGAGGCATGAGATAACGATCCCTTATTGTGACTTGGTTAAGGCCCCTGTAGTCGATGCAAGTTCGAAGTTCACAAGATCCTTTCTTAGGAACGAAAAAAAGTGAGGCTCTGGCGGGAGAGTGAGAGTGTTGAATAAGACCATGGTGCAGATTGGAGTCAAGGTACTCCTTGAGTGCATCCTTTTCTTTGAGAGAAAGAGAAAACATCTGCCCAAAAGGTACCACCGCATTGGGCAGTAGGTTGATGTCGCAGTCCTCTGGTCGGTGAGGTGGTAACTCTTGAGGACCCTCGTTCTGAAAAACCTCCTGATACTGAAGGAACTCTGTGGGAATGCTGTTCACCTTTAAGACGTCTGTTCACCAGGATGGATCAAGAAAATCGAGAACCATGGCATGCTGGGTTTGGAAAGAACATGATCTTGACAATATTCAGAGGCAAAAGTCAATTGATTCTTAGTCCATTCTATAGTAGGATTTTGTTTCCATAGCCACGAAACACCCAGGATAACTGGGAAATGCGTGGCTCTGATCAAATCAAATTGAATGGTTTCGGTATGATGACGTATCTTCATCACCATGAGAGAAGTAGTGTGTGTGATGAGTCCGGAACTTAATGGTCTGCCATCCGCTCCCTCCACCTTTTGGTCTTCCTTTTTCTCCAAACGAACAATGCCAGTCTTGTCAGCCCAGACGACATCCATAAAACAGCCAGCTGCTCCACAGTCAAGTAGAGCAAGTACTTCGAATGTTTGTTGAGAGAGACACAATTGGACACCAACTACCATAAGGCGGTTATCCTCGGTGGAATTGACGGGAGTAACAGATAATGACACAAAGGGACCAGGAAATCCCCCTCGGTAAATCGTCCCCACTAGTTCCGAGGTGTGGCGTTTCCTTATCGTCGGGGTGGTACATCCGGGCAGTCCCGTAGAATGTGTTGGCTGGATCCGCAGTACATACACAGATTGTTGTCCCTGCGTCGTTTTCTTTCTTCAGACGAAAGTGGTCCTCAAGTAGTAGCTATTTGAATGGGTTCCTCCTTATTCAAGCAGGTGGAAGTGGGAGAGGATGTGCTAGGCTCTGTCTGAATGGGGAGCCCACGAAGTCTTCGACGTTCTGAACGCCGTTCTGAGAGGCGGAAGTCAAGCTGGATAACTGTAGACCAAAGATTGGCAAGTGTGGCAGGTCTACTGACTCTTGCCAATTCATCTTTGAGTTTTTCCCTCAGACCCTGATGAAAGATGGTATATTATGCGTTCTCCTGCCAACCTGCATCTGCAGCCACTCGCTTGAAACGGGATATGTAAGACAAAAGGTCAGAAGTACCCTGGCGGATGTCCAACAATTGTTCACTGGCTACTACGGCAGTCTCTTGCCTTTCGAAAGCCAATTTGAATTGGGCCGTAAACCCAGGATAATCTTGCAGTAAAGGACTAGCACCGGTTACAAGAGGAGTTGCCCAAGATGGGGCCTTGCCAGTTAAATTGGAGACAAGAAATCCTATGCAAGCTTCCATAAATTCCTTGAATTTATTGGGTGAACCATCAAATTTGCCACAGGATAAGGGCATGGGAGGAAAGTCACTCCAAGACTGTTCAAAGTGGTCGACCCTTTGCCTAAGGGCTGTATTTTCGGCTTTGACAGCCTGTAATTCCTGTGTGATGTTATGCACAGCTGTAAGAAGCTCCTGAACCTGTTCAGGGGTAGCCATTGATATTTCCTTAAGGCGTTGCAAACTATCATGCACTGTTGTTAAAGGTCGGTCTTCTACAAAATCAATGTCCACCTCCCCTTCCTCCTCACCTGAATCCTCTGAGGAGACAGTTCACCGAGTGAGCTTCTTCTTTGATTTCTTCTTTGAGAAGAGAAAGGGTCATCCTCGGTAAGAAGCCACCCTGATTCCCTGTTAAACAGGGAAACAGTGGACTACCTTCCCGCTGAGACTGAATGGAGAGGAAAAAAGCAGCTGCTTAAAAAAACCTCTCAGTGGTGGTTGTTGAAGCAAACTTCCGGGTGGTTCTATAGTCCAGAACTGGAGGATGGAGATCCATAGCGCACTGTGTAGGTTCCGAAGGTAGTAGCATAGAAGGAAGGTCTTGGGCTTGAGGCTGAAGAGTAGAGTTAGAACTGTAGCCGACGCCTGGGATGAAAACGGGTGTGGATAAGGAGCGGAGTTCAACAAAGAGGCCAGGTCGATAGAGCACAGAACGGGAAGGAAAGTAGAGCGAAGCAGAAGGGGGAAGGCGCTGAAAGGCAAGCGGAAGATACAAAGAAAATGGCCCGAGTAGCGAGATGCTCGGGTAGCAGGAGAGGGAGTAGAAAGCGAGGAAAGGCAGGCAGAGCAAGCGCGAGGAGAAACAACACGGGAGCACAGCAACAAAGTGAAAATGACCAAGTTGCAACGCGCCGAACCCACAGTTGGGCGGGGTTAAATACTGAACCGGCACCAAGGAGCAAAAAGACTAGACCGGTGGACCAGGAAGTGTGAAAACAACCCGGAACAATCTAAAGTCGCCGCCAACGCCAAGCGTTCCAAAGCCGCCAGCGGCCACCAGGAGACGGCGGCGTGACACATTCCCCCACTGGAGGGATTGCAAATGATGGCAAAAAGGAAACACAAAATAAAAACTGTTACATCACAAGTTCTAGGGTAAGCTAGCGGATAAGGGCCCTCAACAGCCATTAGGGCCCAATGTAAGGCCAGTGGGCCAGAGGAATTGAGAGAGCGCACCTAGTCGACATGTTCATTACCATAATCTCTTTTAGAATGTTTTTGAGCGTAAAACATAATTTCTCAATTCAACGATTTGGAAGATTTCGTCCAGATGTGTTGAGTGACGACAGGGTCAGAGGCTTGAACCTTTCAGAAGGGAACAGGGAACCTTTCCAGCCTGGGATTGGGGGCCTACCAGGGTTTATGCCATAGCCATTCCAATCACAGAGGTGGGATGTGGTTGTTGGGAGGTACCCAGTTCCTGAACCCCCTTACTATGCCCTAATGCATGATCTTGGTACCGCTGCCTTGCACCATCAATGCTGGCCAGTGTTCTCTTTTTATTTAAGTACAGCAAGTATCAATATGAAAGTTGACTTAAGAAGAGCCAGAGGACTGTGGCAAGAGGACACTGGTTTAGAAACTGACCATAACTCTCCGGTGCCAGCGGTGCAGCAGCAAAGAACAAAGAGACACAGGATATCCATTTATGCCAAGAAAGCAACTCAGCCAGGGAACACTGACACTGGCAAACAGACACTGTTACAAATGCTGCACGTGAAATGAGGTGGGGCAGAGAGGGATTTACAAGACTGGCCATGTACAGGCCCACCCCAGAGAAAATAACAGAGCGAGGTTGGCCCATAGTGTCAAATGAGACACAGAACTAATGGAGGGGGGGCAAAGAAGTAAATAATGGGTTTTAAATGTCAGATGGATTGGAAGAACGTGAAAGGTGTTTGGGTAAGGTCTACAGGTGGACCTGGAGAAGAGAACAAAGACCAAAGATGGAGTAGGGTGCTCTATAGAGGAGTTGGAGAGAAGGAGTAGGTGAGGTATTATGTGTGAGAAACAGTGTAAAAGTGTTGCAATTGTGAGTTTATGTGAGAGTGAATGGTAGCAGGAAAGGGTGTAGAGGGGTAGTTATGGGAGTACAGAGTTTGAAGGAGAGAAGGGTAAAGAGAGGGGCTGAGAGATGGAGAGAGAGACTGAGAGAGAGGGAGTCAGAGAGGTTGACGGAGAGAGGGAGAGAGAGGATGGCATTATTGAGGAGTGAGTTTGGAGGTAGAAGGAGGTGGGTGGAGGAGGGAGTTGATAGTAAAAGAAAGGGTACAGGAGTGTGAGAAAACCGGAGCAACAGGAGAGGAAAGAGGTGGTGGAGAGTTAAAAGACCAGACAGTGGAAGGGCATGAGAGAGGGAGGAGTCAGTGAGAGAAAATATAGAAGAGAGATGGGAAGTAGTAAGTTTGGTGGCAAGATCAGGGAAAGGAGCAAAAGGAGGGGGAGATGCAGGCACCATTAAGAACACTACAGAAACCATTGGGGTGGTTAGAACATGCTATCCTTAAGAACTCCCTTAGGTAGTCTGATAACGTTTTGGCCTTTAGGCCCTCCTGACGCAGAGAGGCTACTATAAACAGTAAGGGTTACCGAGCTTCAGAATCTATGCTACTTCTAGTAGTCAATTGTCAAGAAAGGGCTACTGTTCCCAAAATTTTCAAAATACTGAGACGAGGAAGAGGGATTGAGCAATGTGGAGCAAAAGAGACCGTAAGCTCAACGAGCGCACTAGTGTTTTCTGGCATACACCTTGTCTGTGGAAATCTAAGCAGCCTCAGCAGAGTATGAGACAGCTGCTCTGGTGACTGGTGAGAGAGCGCTGCACCTCTCTGCGAGGAACGGAGATCGGACACCTGAGGGCGGTGTCATTGAGCCAGAGAGCTTACTGAGGGAGAAGAAGAAAGCTGCTGCACTTGAACATGCTGTAGGCATGCCAGGGGCCGGTGAGGGACTCCTGGGCATTCACAGGTGAACCAAAGCAGCATTTCACTATCCGGAGCGAAGAGGAAGGGGCATCACGTTGTTAGTCATTTTTACGACTGCCTTTTAAACGAGTACAAAATAAGAAAAAGGTTATCGAAATATTTTGGCGGGGTGGGAAAGGGTAGGTAAGGGTTTGGGGGGGGGGGTCATGAATAGTTATAAATTGGTGGGAGAGGGTGGGTTTGGGCTGGAACCACCCCCCAAAAGAAACAAAAAATAATTTGATTACTTTTTTCGTAATTTTGTACTCCAGGGCTACCATTAAAAACAGAGAAGAAGAAAGCAGAGAGGGAGAAGGAATATAGAAAGATATGAATGCAGTAAGATAACTAGAAGCCAGACCATGAAGCCATTTCAAAACAAGACAGAGAAATTGAAATTTAATTTGAGAATAGAAAGGTAGCCAACCAAGAGATGCTTGGGAAGAAGAGATAGAATCCCAAAACAAGAGAAGACACAAAAGACGAATAGAGGAATTGAATACTGATTTAAGAGGAGCAATACGAGAGCTAGGTAGTCCAAAGAGGGCAGTAAAACAGTACAAATGTTTGGAGAAAATTAAAGGAAACATGGGCGAGCTTTACAAATGTTGAGAAGATGAAAATGACAGGAACGAGAAGTTAATGAAATGTGTTCAGTAAAGGAAAGATTAGTGCCAAAGTGAAAGCCAAGATTTTGGGCTGTTGGTGAGATTGAGAGCTTAGATTGGGGAAAGAATATAAAAGGAGGTGAAGGATGGGAAGGGAGGGTATTAATGGGGGAAAACAATACTTCGGTCTACCCAGCATTGAGAGTAAGATAGTGGGAAGACATCCAAGATTTATTAGCAACTAAACAAGCAGAGAGAGTATGAGGGATTTCAGGAGAAAAAGAAGAAAAAGAGAGAAATAGTTGGGTATAATCAGCATAAACATGGTGAGCTTACCCAAAAGTGGAGATAATAGCAGAAAGATAGGAAGTATATAGGGAGAATAGAATAGGACCCAATACAGACCCTTGAGGCACCCCATGGGCAAGCGTGAACGATTTAGAGGACTTGCCCACCCAAGAGACTGAGAATGTCCTATTGGATAGGTAAGAATGAAACCAGGACAGAACAGACCCTGTAAGGCCAAAAGACGAATGGGTGGCCAGAAGTAAAGAGTGAACAACAATGTCAAAAGCAGCCGATAGATCTAGAACAGGCTTGTCCAACCTTTTTGAATGTGGGGCCGAAGCATTAACTTTTTTTCACCCTGTGGGCCGGCGAGCCAAAAGTCAACAACCTCACCCAAAGGAGTATATTAAAAATAGATATTGTGTGACCTTTGACACAAAATAATCACAGGCAGTGATGCGCCATGCAGTCCCAAAGATAGATTTTGGTGTCAGGAGCAATGAGTATCTAAGGGAGGCCCTCCATCAAATGATCCAAGGTCAGTTGTTTGTGATTTCTTTTCAAATATGGGGTTGAAATGGTGCATTTTACAGCAGAAAAACTGACCAAAAAGCCATACATTTATAATCAGTTCTAAAGGGGAACATGAAAATTCCATGTGACCAACAGCAGACAACATTTTACAACACAACACGTTTTAATTATCTATGTGTCCACAGTGTAAGACAGAACTGTCACTGATGTAACACATTGTCATGCTGGTTGTGCCCAAAATATGCCTCTGTAGTAACATGTTTATCCTGGCTGTTCCCAATTTAGGACAACATTGTCCTTTTACAAAGCATGATTGATGCTGCTTGAGCATGTGCAGTGTGCCCAATACATATGCAGCTTATCTCTGTAATACACATTCATTATTTCTGTGCAAATCAGAGATGCTGCCTATGCAGTGTGCCCAATACATATGGCAGCTTATCTCTGTAATACACATCCATTACTTCTGTGCTAATGAAAGAAGCATAGTCCAATTCAACAGATAAAATGGGGGAAAAGCGATCACCCAAAGGTGAACCTAATTGAAGAAACGCAATGTGAGCACAATCTTAAAGTATGAAGAACTAGACATGGCCGGGTGCCCTCCTCTCCCAGCGCCCACGGGTGGCTGGTGTGCCAGTAATCGGATCAATCCAGTTGAGCTGAGGGCCATGTTGTAGGAGCCGGGGAGGGAATTGACCTCATGGTGTCTGCTGTAAAGCTCACAGTGCATTGGATCTGTTGGGCTACGGTGTTATGCGCTGTGAAGAATCACTCCAGCAGCTGGCCTTCCTCCGACAGGGGCACGGACACCTGACAAGGGCTGTTTTGCCTCGTCCAGGTTAGCACTTGTAAGCTGCAAAAACAAAAACTGGATAGAGCCCCGGGCATTTTACCTGCTGTGCTGTGTTTCCGGGTGTGGATGGCGTGATTGTGTTGCCTAGCCATTTTGGCAAGGAATTAATTCCCACATGCGGTAAAATCATGTGGGAATTCATTCCTTTTGTGATGCAATTTGAACAGTACCCAAGGGGGAGGTTTTGTTCAAAATGTGATGCAAATTGTACCCTCACTCCCGAGGCAGAATGTACAAACATTAAGGCATCCCACGCTGCATTTGAGCCTCCGAGATACTGCTGGCCAGATACTTGTGTTTCGGTGTATCTGGCCAGCAGTATCTCGGAGGCTCAAAAGACTGCATGCCGCAAACATACATCGGAAATATGTCAGGCAGTACTTCCCACTGCTGGAGGCAAGGAGAACTAGGCCTCGGTGTGCACCGCACGTAGCACTGTGAACCTGGGCTGGGCAGAGCTGCTGGCTCACGCAGGCTCTGCCCTGGGCTCGGCAACGCAGATGTGTGAAGGTGGTGCTGTGTGCCTGTCACTCCACCCACACACATTACGTGATTATGATTTCCATTGGCTGAAAAACAGCCAATGGAAATACTGTTACCATGCAAGGCAGTTATTTATTTTATTTATTTCCACTACACCGTGCCTTGCATGGTGACAGTATTTCCATTGGCTGTTTCTCAGCCAATGGAAATCGTAATGTGTGTGGACTACAATTCCTACCCTGAAACTGCAGCCACAATGCTTGCTGTGTATAAAATAAATACAAAACGTACAAAAGTAACCCCAATGCTTTGTCTGTGCTTTTGGGCTTCGAGGACCACATAAAATGGCATGGAGGGCCGCATGTTGGACAACCCTGATCTAGAAGAATGAGAAAAGATGAGTGATTAGAATATCAAGCAGAGATAAGAGAATTCAGCACAGAAAGAAGAGCAGTTTCTGTGGAGTGAAGAGGACGAAAGCCGGACTGAAATTGCGAAAGAATAGAAGAATTAGAGACACACGTGGAAATCTGACAGTAGACAGGCCATTCTAGTAGTTTAGAAAGGTAGGGTAATAAAGGCATGGGACGAAAATTAGAAACAATCTGAGGGTCAGCAGTGGTTTTTTTTTAGAATTGGGATGATAGAAGTGCTTAAACAACATAGCAAAAGCAGAGTTAGAGAGACAGATGTAAAAAAGGAAACATGAGAGGGTACAAGGAAAAAAATGACCTTAGTAATTAGTGCAGAATGAATAGGGGCAGCAGAGGATGCAGTAGGATGGGCTTTAACTGAAGTATACTGGTGGCTGCCTGGGGTATACCAGGCAGTCACCATTGAGAGAATCAGAAGTCCTGGCAGGAGACTATACCAGGCAATTTGGAGTGTGTAAATCAAAAGTCCTGGCAGGGGAGTATACCAGGTAATTTGTGTTGAAAAAGAGAGGAGTAACATCACCTGACAGAGAAATATATCAGGTGTCCCGGAAGAAAATCCAACATTATAAAAAAAACACAGTTTTGTGAATAAATCTTATAATTGGCCAAGAGGGGCCTAAAGAACTGTTGTGCATACAACATTAAGGAGTAAAGAAGAATCCAGGGGCAAGGATTTACCCTCTGGAACCGAGACTTAATCCTTGAAGAACATTTTGTTGGAGCCATTTATATTTCCTTTATGAACACTTTTCTAAACCACCCAAGGTTAAAGACATTTTCCTTTTCACCTTGGAATTAGTTTTAATGTGAGGGTCAGAATACAACTTTGGACATGGCACAGTTTATGTTTGGTCATTCTGCTTCGTTTTATGGTATACGTAGGGTAATTCCTTTTCGGGCAGGGTCAGGTATGCATTTTCTCAACCCCTTTTAATTTCAATAAAAGTCTTTAACCACAATCATGGCTGATGTGTCATGAAGCATTGCAGTTCCCAGTCAGGTGTTTTCATGTGTCTCACTGTCTCAAAACAGGTACAAATTCTTAATACAATGCTGAGCAAAAGAGGTTCCAGATATATTGACTCCTCACTTTAAAAAGTGCTGGGTTTAATACAGGAACTGAACAAGAGCTGGATCTATCTACCGCACTTCTAGAGCCAGAGAAGTGTGTAACGTTACGCATATGAACACTGCCCCCATCAGGGTAGCTGAGTGACCTTCTAAATGGGTCCTTAAATGCAGGCAACTTTCCGAATACATCCAGCTGTGGTCTCTTTGCTCTTTTGAGACAGGTGAAGGGAAAGACCATTCTCTTGGATATATTTCTTCATCCCTATGGAAAGAGACTGTAAACTGCCAAAAACTTCAACATGAAGTAATGGGTAGTCATTTATTACTATACATTTATAGAAGATGCTTGCATGGGAATGGTGCATTTTCAAGCCCATTGCTAGAAACCAATATAACAACTTCTTACAGAAGTGTCATCTCAAACTGCAGTTTCCAGAGGCCAGAGACATCTGAGGGTAGAGAATGTCTCTGAGACATTACAAAAACAGTGGGATGGATCTTTCCTGAATCTTAGTTCCCATGTTCCATTAGTCCATATTCTGCTTCCAGAGGTCAAAGAGACTCTATGTATATGTACTTTCCCTTGTAATGTACCTACATGGATAGCAGTCTCCACCAGTCACTGACCGTCTATGCCAAGTGCATTTAATAGCAACCCTATTATCCTTGTGACTGAAGAGGCTGTGCCGCTGATTGCTTCCATGTATGCTTCAAATAGCGGTGTCTGTTGGGTCCATGGAATAAATCTATTGTTGGAGGATGACTGATTCCATCACTTGTTACCAGTTGTGGTGATGTGCTTCTTGAAAAAATGACAAACTTGGATACTTGTTATA